>NW_027507758.1:105841712-106441712 GCF_037356315.1 Lithobates pipiens
CCTCTGTTAGCCACAAGGGTATACCATGTGAAGTGTCACTGTTGTGGTTGGTATACCCCTCCTTTTCCTGCGTAAAAACTGAGGCAAATAAGTCATTTAGTACAGTTGCCTTCTCCTGTGTCATCTGTGACCATCCTCCCATCCGCATCTTCTGGGGGCAACTATAAAATTCTGGATTTTACATTATTTTTCTTGTTGGTTAGTGAAACATCATAAATTTTCTGAAAACATGTGTTCCTTACATGGCGATAGGAGCCTTCTTTTCTGTGCATTATGTGTCAGCCACAGTGATGCAATAGTGGGGGTAGTTACAGACCTAGCATGCTTCCTACTGATTCCAAAATATTCTGAAGCATTCCTATATCAAAATCCTCCACCGTAAAACACCATCCTGTCCACATACAATAATGAAATAATGCAATACCTGTCCTGCAGAAAACAATGGATTTGGGCTCCCAAGGTAGCTGAATGTGTGACAACATGGCTAGGCGCTAGTCACGTGATCTTAGCAGATGGTGCTTAGGTGGACGTTTGTTCAGGCAGAATTGGCCAGTCATTTATTGTACCTGAACTCTGACCCTCTCCTTCAGCTACTCCTTATGAGTACATGCTGTCCACCTGTGTTCGGATGTAATCGCACAATGAACGATCACCTAGAGTTAGGGACAGATGATCACTTCTGGACACAAACAACTTGCATCCAGGGGCAATCATCTGTTCCTAACCACAGGTAGTCACTCCATGTACAGGCAGAAAGCTGCAGCTGTTGTCAGTCTGGTATCTCTTTGTACAGGCTGAGAAACCATAGCTTCCAACTGTCCCTGATTTTGAGGTACTGTGCCTGATTTGGAACAAAGTCCCTCTTTCCTACTAATTTTCCCCTCATTTTGGTCTAATCTGTATAGTTGGATATAAAATGCACTATTTATCTTTCAAAATGTGTTTCCCAGTGCTAAACCTTTCATCCAAATTCTGAATTTCTGCATGTGTAAATTTCAAAAACCAATATAAAGGAGTAAGGCTTAATGTACACGGGACATTTTAAAACCTCTCCTGAATGATTTAACTTGACCAATCGTAACCAATGTTTAAAAACGTCAGTTTTGCCACGTTTAGCTGCGTTTTTGCAAATGGTCAAAAATGAAAAACGTCTGTAAATGAAACGGCTAAATGCGAGTTACCACGTTTACAAGTTGTTACAGGCATTTGGCATTTCAAATGCCGCTGAACATCTGTCCTGTCCTGAATGCATTTTTTTGCTTTCCAAAAAATGCTTCTAAACTCAACTGCCTATAAACTACTATAAACGGCCCTGTGTACATGTACTGATAAGATAACATAGAGGAGAGTTCAGGGGCAGCTGAAAAACACCCAACTCCTCCTAAACATCTGTTTACCAGCAGTGTACATGAAGCCCAATGGTGGTAAAAAATAAAGATAAATAACTTGTTGGTTTTACTCATCATCATTTTTTTTGTTTTGTATCATTCTCCCTTTAAGGGGGTGTGAAGGGGTGTGTCCTATGCCTTCATACTTTTGCTAATAGGTGTCCTTTTACCATCTCAAAAAGTTGGGAGGTATGGAGCAACCACAATTATCCACATCCTTCTGTGAATCCATCTGCAGGAATCTGCTAAATTTTTCCCACAGCTGAAACTAAAATGTGATGTGAAGGAGGCTCAAAAAATTACCTTGTATGTATGTATATATAGGACTGTCATGACATAGCATGGCTGGCTCAACTATGTTTTCAGTCTGGAAGTCCGCTTTACACTTTGAGGCATTGGAAACCGCTTCATTGACTTGAATAGCCATCACAGCTGTAATGCCGCGTACACACGATCAAAATTTTCGTCGGAAAAAGCTCTGATGGTTTTCCCGACGGAATTCCGACGGCATCCGGCTCAAGCTGTCTTGCCTACACACGGTCACATCAAATTCCGATCGTTTATAACATGGTGACTTAAACACGTACGAGGGGACTAGAAAAAGGAAGTTCAATACCAGTAGCCAATAGCTTCTGTCTCGTAGTTGAATCTGAGCATGCGTGATTTTTGGCGTGTCGGAATTGCATACACACAATCGGAATTACCGATATAAAGTTTTTCCGTTGGGAAAATTGAGAACATGCTATCAATTTTTGGTTGGCGGAAATTCGGACAGCTAAATTCCGATGGAGCATACACACGGTAACATTTTCCGATGAAAAGATCTCATCGGTCTTTTTATGTCCAGAATTCCGATCGTGTGTACGCGGCATAAGAGGTTTATTTATTTATTTATTTATTTATTCCCGTTCTTCAATCCTATTAACTATTGAATGTTTGTTTTTATTCCTGTTTTTTTTATGTGGATGAAATGCATAAGACATGTATAACTGATTTATCTAAAGACTATTACAGATATTTGGTTTGCTTCCTAGGCACACAATGGAATAGCTGTATATGCAACATGGACTACGATAGCCTGTCTCCTGAATTTTTCTGTGGCCTTAACATACAATGGCGGCATTCCCAACAGTGTATCCACTACTGTATGTCTATCCATCCTAGCTTTTGAGGTGGTATTATGGTATGTAGCCTTAATGCATAGATCATTATACAGTATTTTTTTTATTTTATTATATGCTGAAATGTTTAATGTGTATGTAAACCCAAAAACAAAAATGTAATATATTGCAGCTTACCAGTCTTTAGATGTGGTGGCTGGATTATTTTTTATTTTTAAGACTTTTTCCTTTATTCCCATGGGTGGAAGAACACAAGAGCCTGGCCAGCAGAACACAATGATTATTGCTAGAACCTATAGTCACTGGCAGTAATCCTACGTAAACAAATCTGACAGTCTGGTTGGCGGGAGCCATGGGTTCACTCTAGGACAACCTTTGTTACATGGATCACAGTAATTAGTAACTGACAGAAGATGGCTTTGGAAGAAAGATAGCATTGTTTGATACATCAGTTCAACTCTCAGGAATTGACAAGAACACTACATTTCTGGCAAGATTATCAAGTATTTTTGTGAGTTACTTAAAATGCTCTTGGCCAAAAAACATGATTGCAGCCACCACATCTAAGAACTGGTAAACTGCAGTATATTACATTTTTGTTTTTGTATTAAGTTTTTTGCCATCAGTTATACTTGGCCATGGCAGCTGACCTAGTTTTGTACTTAAAGCGTTTGTTACCCCAACAATTAATTTTCCTGATATGTGCCTACTGTACCATGTACTTGTTTGAGAAAGTATCCTGATCTTCTTGTATTGCTTCCTTTGTGTAAAATCCCTGGTGTTCCTGCTAGTCCCCTTCCTTTCCTGTTAAAAACTGACCACACTAAGAAGCAGAGCACACTGTGGTCAGTTCTCTAGCTATGCTGTGAACTCAGTGTGCTCTCCTCCAAAGATCAAACTTGTCCTGACACGTCCCCGCTGCACAGCCAATCACTGGGAAGCTCAGTGCACTGCTGCTTCTCCTCCCCCCTGCTCTTCTGCAGCTGAGAACAGAGGGAATGTGGTCACTTATAAAAATGGGAAAAGGGTATTTATAAGTTTTTCTTTATATCTATACAAAAATGTATTTGCCTTTTTATTTCTATTTTAAACTGAATGTGTTGTTTTACAAGGTGATCGTTTTCGAACACTTTAACTTTTTTTTAGCAAACATTTGATCTTTCATGGCTTATTTATGTGCGTTTGTTCTGTTTATTAAAGTTTAAATTGTTATATAACAAGATAGTTATATAAATGTTCCATGGGTTTTTTTTTATTTTTAAATGGGGGATTTGTGAGTTTGGCATTTTTCCAGCCTGCCATTTGATAGCTGCTTTCCTGTAATTTCTGACAATATTGAAGTGCACCTTGAGGACAGATTTAGCTCCTGTTCACATTGATGCAACTTGAACATGATATGATATGATATGATTTTGCGTATGTCAACTCTGAGCCTATTACCGGCAATAGAAGCATCCAAATCGGTGCGACGCCGACTTTGTGGTGCCACACCTTTTCCAAAAGTAGTTCCTGCACTACTTTTGGAAACTTTGATGGCAATTTCAATAGACATGTGTGCATGAACCCACACAGTTGTCTTTCAAGTTGCCCCCCAAAGTCAGACTGAGATACGGGTTTGAAGTCGTGCAAGTTCAGATGAACTATCTAGTTTTACGAGTGGACAATCGCAATCACTTGCCACTTTCCTAGCAAAATCGATATTCTAAGCCAGAGCAAAAAAAAATAAAAAATCAAGTTTGTTAATATTATTTACTAGTAGAATTCTAGGCCAATAGTTACATTTCCAGTTGAAATACATACAATCCAGCACCCCTGCTCTGCACAGCCACATGGTGAAATGCTTTCTATGTTACCTCTATACCTCTAGTTGTGCGAAATTATGAGAAGAACATAAAATAATTTGGCAGGTAAAACAGTAAACATGGACATGTTTCATAAGTATATTTTCCCAAAGTTCTACTTTGTTCCACAATGTTTACTTTAGAAAGGTATAAGTTTACAAAGGTCTGTATGACATCATCTTACTTTACAGTGTCCAATTATTCATAAGGGTAACATTATATTTTAAGTCTCCTAGAGCCCCTGGCAGGTAAGAAGGAATGTTTGCTCTGGTTTATCATTAATACTGTCTGAACGATCTATCATTGCAGGTTTATTTTGGAAAACTTTGTATTTGAAAAATATGTCCGTTATACATTGACCGTGTATCCTGTGGTTATTGTGGCTTTATCAGGATCTCTGGACAAAAACTTTCAAAAGTCCTCTCCTGATGGAAATCACATCTATATAGGTAAGTCTGTACATTCCAGATGGTGTAATATGGGGGGCACAGGACCACCAATCATCCTTTTTGTAAATGTAAACTGTTTTGTATTCTCATAAAATCAGCAAACAAAACCGATTTCTTCAGAAAAACGCAAAACAGCCCAAGACTCTGGTATAATGTAGATATAACATGTTCGCTCACTGCCAGTATACCAATTCCACACCAAGGTTTAGGGGTTCCTGTCTGCTTCAGGATGCCCTAAAGGCCTCAGGAGATTCGCAAACAGCATCTCAGATGTCAGAGAAACCACACTTTCTCACATCTACTGTATGAACAACTCTTCTCCATTCCCATATGAGGACTTTCCAAACCTGAGAGTACTGAAATCAGTCCTCTCTGCTGGGGATGAACTGTCATGGGAATATTACTGTATCCAATCAATTTTGTCCCCTTTTACACAGTCTTAAATAGGCTGGAGGGCAAATTAGTTAGTGTTTGAAATACAGTAATGTTAACTATCTGCATGATGTCATGGAAATAGCATAATCAATGCAAGCTATGCTGTCCATTCCTACTGTAATGCATTGCGTTCTGATACAGTGCCTTGCGAAAGTATTCGGCCCCCTTGAACTTTTTAACCTTTTGCCACATTTCAGGCTTCAAACATAAAGATATAAAATTTTAATTTTTTGTGAAGAATCACCAACAAGTGGGACACAATTGTCAAGTGGAACGAAATCTATTGGATATTTTAAACTTTTTTAGCAAATAAAAAACTGAAAAGTGGTGCGTGCAAAATTATTCGGCCCCTTTACTTTCAGTGCAGCAAACTCACTCCAGAAGTTCAGCGAGGATCTCTGAATGATCCAATGCTGCCCTAAATGACTGATGGTGATAAATAGAATCCACCTGTGTGTAATCAATAAATGCACCTGCTCTGTGATAGTCTCAGGGTTCTGTTGAAAGCGCAGAGAGCATCATGAAGACCAAGGAACACACCAGGCAGGTCCGTAATACTGTTGTGGAGAAGTTTAAAGCCGGATTTGGATACAAAAAGATTTCCCAAGCTTTAAACATCCCCAGGAGCACTGTGCAAGCGATCATTTTGAAATGGAAGGAGTATCAGACCACTGCAAATCTACCAAGACCTGGCCGTCCCTCTAAACTTTCAGCTCGGACAAGACTGATCAGAGATGCAGCCAAGAGGCCCATGATCCCTCTCTGGATGAACTGCAAAGAACTACAGCTGAGGTGGGAGAGTCTGTCCATAGGATAACAATCAGTCGTACACTGCACAAATCTGGCCTTTATGGAAGAGTGGCAAGAAGAAAGCCATTTCTCAAAGATACTTTTTATGGATATCGTCTAAAGTTTGCCACAAGCCACCTGGGAGACACACCAAACATGTGGAAGAAGGTGCTCTGGTCAGATGAAACCAAAATCAAACTTTTTGCCCACAATGCAAAAAGATATGTTTGGCGTAAAAGCAACACAGCTCATCACCCTCAACACACCATCCCCACTGTCAAACATGGTGGTGGCAGCATCATGGTTTGGGCCTGCTTTTCTTCAGCAGGGACAGAGAAGATGGTTAAAATTGAAGGGAAGATGGATGCAGCCAAATACAGGACCATTCTGGATAAAAACCTGTTGGAGTCTGCAAAAGACCTGAAACTGGGACAGAGATTTATCTACCAACAAGACAATGATCCCAAACATAATCTACAAAGGAATGGTTCACAAATAAACATATCCAGGTGTTAGAATGGCCAAGTCAAAGTCCAGACCTGAATCCAATCGAGAATCTGTGGAAAGAGCTGAAAACTGCTGTTCACAAACGCTCTCCATCCAACCTCACTGAGCTCGAGCTGTTTTGCAAGGAAGAATGGGCAAGAATTTCAGTCTCTCGATGTGCAAAACTGATAGAGACATACCCCAAGCGACTTGCAGCTGTAATCGCAGCAAAAGGTGGCTCTACATAGTATTAACGCAAAGGGGCCGAATAATTTTGCACGCCCCACTTTTCATTTTTTTATTAGTTAAAGTTTCAAAAATCCAATAGATTTCGTTCCACTTCACAATTGTGTCCCACTTGTTGGTGATTCTTCACAAAAAATACATTTTTTATATCTTTATGTTTGAAGCCTGAAATGTGGCAAAAGGTTGAAAAGTTCAAGGGGGCCAAATACTTTTGCAAGGCACTGTATGTGCCTTCGGAATGTTCTATGCAAATCTTTAAGTCGCGCAAAAACGTAAGTACAATATCTAATAAAAAATTTTTGAAAGGAAATCAGTCCTCTCTTCTCTGACCATATTTCCCGGAACCCCTCACTCTGCATGGATAAGAAAACCTGCATAGAAAAATGTCCCTTGATCTATTCCTTCAAGGGACCACAACCCAGATAGTGGGGAAATGTATTTCCCATCCAGGACCCATCCCTGGCATCCTGTACGATGGAAACACTATGTACAGTATATGGGTAAGTACTGAGAGAATATATTACAGGAAGGATTGAATAATAGTACATTGCAAAATTATTGGGCATCCATTTATAAAAGTTTTTGCACAAGGTTCCCTAACTTTTACCCAGTATTCACATTTACCAGTTTAGAAAATATGTGAATCTTGGTGGAAGTTGCGCACATTTTATGTGAAAACTTTGTAAAATGGACCCCTTGGTAAAGAGGGATATGTTTTAATAGAATCAGTCAGGAATGAGCATTTGTTGGAATCTACATCTTCATAGAACTAAAGGCTACTAGCAAGTAGGTGGGATTTTACCAAAATGTCTAAGTATGCAAAGAATACTTGCACATTATAGCGCAACTTCCTGACAAAAGGACCCCTCCAGTGCCGCGATCTCCCTCATTGCCACTGCTGAAATCTTTAGCCAGTCTTCTGGGTTCATCTTCTTCAGCCATCTTGGTTGGGCAGTCAGCACGCACAGCTCATTTTTGGCAGGCAGAAATTAGCTTTTTATTGCAGAAGTATCTTCAATAATTAAAGGCCAACCTCTCAACAGTTTTTTTAGTTCTGCTTTAAGTTGTTATATTAGCACATACTTAAATCCCAAGTCTGAGAAAAACTATCCCTTGCAGTGGGATTTTTTCCTCACTGCAAGGGCCAGCGGCTTGTTTAGGCTGGGGGGGGAAAGGAGAAGTTCTTAAACTTGCCTGATCCTCCGCACTCCTGACAGAGGTAGCTCGCCCATGCTCCATCTGTGGACTGTCCCCTGGTGTCATCACATCCAAAGAAGGACTATAAACTCTGCATTGGTCTTGATGTCAGGATCTTAGACTGCTGGATTGTGGGGAAAAAGACACCGTGGGAACAGGTCTAGTGGCGTGGAGTAGCTAAGGATCTGGTAAGTAAGTATTCTGTAACAAGTCCCCTAGACCTAAACAAGGTTTTACTAACCCTGGCAGTGTGGGGATGTGCACATGCATATGAAGACTGTGTTTAAGGGGCATGTGTATACATGTGTGTCTAGAAGATGCTAGACTATGAATTTATGGATCTTAGATCATCAAACATCAATATTATAACATCGTTCATTTTCTTCTACCTCATTTCTATATACTTAAACTGTGATTCTGATGCAGGCTGTCCAGTTGTTCTGTATACATACAGCCTGTCTCAAAGTTATGTAGCTTGTTGGTGGGCCTATGACCTAAAACCAGAGAAAAGTCTGAATTTTTATTTATATCCTTTTTTTCTGTTTTGCAGCTGTGTTGCTAGCCGTTGCCTGTGCTGTGTTCATTGTCCGCCTTGTGTTGGTCATATGGCGGCATTTCAAGCAGCCATTATACACCAGCACATCAAGAAAGGCCACATTTCCTCTGGCCTAAAAGGAATGTAATATGTGATTAAGACCTGAACATTCTGAAATAAATCGGGAACTAACATCGCATGAGCCTCATGTATTAGCTTGTGTAAACTTTCAGATACCAACTGCAGTTTTCCTGAGAAGTATTCAAATTGGTAGCTACAAGAAAATAAAACAGTTCTCAGGACTTAATCTTTGATACATAACGTCCGATATTAACCATTACCTATTCTTTGCTATGACCTCTATACAGTGTGATTGTACAGAAACTGAACAATCTGCTTTTCGATTTACCAACACTAAGTAATATAAGGACAAACCTAAACAAGCCATTTCCTTTGTATTACTTGAGGTAGACCATAGCAATACGTAGATAAAGGTGGATCTAAAGGAGGTTGTACTATCAAATTGTACAGTATATGGTCAGCTTAAGAGAACACATATGTTAAAAGGGAAAGCTATTGTTAGTTCAATCTTCAGTAACATTTTGATTGCATGATCCATCCAAGTTTATCACTAACGATGTAATGTAAAGGTCATATAAATTGGATACCGTTTATTATTTTTAAATAATAATAATTAAATAATAAAAATGTATTATTAAATATAACAATATTTTGTAGAATTCAATCAAAATTTTAATGTCTGTGGTCAATTTAAAATATTATTTGAACAGTTGTGAAGAATTACATTCCTATGAATATTTGTGCCTTATATTTATATGATAGATATTAATAACAATATGTAGTAGTGAATTTATAAAGCACTTTGTAAACCTGAATGAATGCGCCAAATCCACGATGCCCCTAATGCACTCCCTACCTAACCCTCCTTATCAAATATAAAGAATTTTGGCAGGCTCACACTTAGTTCAGCATGTGTGCCCAAGCTGGCCGTTTTTTTCTATTGATGAGTCTGACAAATGTGAGCTGAGTGGGAACAACAGGATCCAACAGGACCCCACAGGATGAAATTACTGTCCAAATACAAATGCGTACAAGTCTATATTTTCTGTTACATGTGTAATCGGTGGGGAAGAGGGGTTGGGGGTCTGGGCTGGGTTAGAGGTCAAGGATGCTGAGAGTTAAGCTTTTATTTATGACCAGTAATTCTTAAATGCACAAATATTCCAGTCTAGTCTAAAGCTTAGTGTCTGCTATTCCAGCTATTCTGGAATTCCAGGTATAAAGATTTTATGCATAGTTACATTGGTCCAGCTTGGACTGTTATTTATACCATACATGGCTCATGCTCTTGGAAACTGTAAACCACTAAAGTAGACATCGCAACTCCAGTGATCTCCACTTACTTCGGGGTCCCTTGCTGAGCAGATGTCCTGCTACATTCTGAACACAGGAGGTTAGCCGCTCATCACAGGTGCCATTCAGAGGATGCTTTGCATTTTCTAAATGCATGCAATGTGTTTTCTGATTGGATGAGATGAAGAGCATGATGTCACCACCTCATTTCTCTGCCTCTTCTAATCAGAGAACACTTTGCATTCATTCATAAAATTCAAAGCATTCTCTGAATGGTGCCCATGCTGAGTGTCTGGCCTGCTGTGTTTACAATGCAGCAGACCAGGCACTCAACGCGAGATCAGATCCGGAAACAAGTAGAAACAACTGGAGTAGCGGTGTCTACAGTTTTCAAGAGCATCAGCCAAGTATGCTACAAATAATGGTCCAACCTGGACCAATGAAGAAAAACACTTCACGCTGGTTCTAATAGCAAGAGATCTGCCAGTTATGGTATATACAAGCTGGACCAATATAAATATGTAGAAGATATCCATACCTGGAATCTGGAGTTCCTATTTATTTGTTGTTTTTTGTTTGACCAGATTTCAATAATGAAGGACTAACGTGTAGACGGTTGTAACATATATGTCGATTTTATTGTACAGTATTTAAAGGGAAATTAATACCCAACTGAAGTCACATAATTTTTTTATGTATTTGTAGTCCTGTACGCCTGCATGTTATGATTTAGGCTTGTGAGTTTTGCCAGGAAATGTTTTAAAATACCCTTTTCTATCGGTAAAAATGCTCTTTTTAGCCCTGACACTCCATTGCATGTTAGTTGGGGTCATATGCACTACTCTATGCACATTACATGTCCGATAGCTAATACTCGATCTCTGGAGTGACCAAAAGAGGGTGGCTACATTCCTATATGCACTGGGACCATGGAGAACCAACCTAGTTACCCTCTAACAGAAAGTCGGACCACAACAGCAAATTAAAAAAAAAGATTGGAGATTTTTTGAGTTAAAGGGTAACTCCACTTTTGTGGGGAAAAAAATTGTAAACAAAAAAATATACAATTGATACACCAGTCATATTGTAGATGAATGTTATTTAAAAAATACCTTTCCTTTTTCAATCTGCAGTGCTGTCATTTTCTATAAAATCCAATGCCATATGGCAGGGATATGCAATTAGCGGACCTCCACCTGTTGCAAAACTACAAGTCCCATCATGACTCTGCCTCTGGATGTCATGCTTGTGGCTGTCAGAGGCAGAGGCATGATGGGACTTGTAGCTTTGCTACAGCTGGAGGTCCGCTAATTGCATATCCCCGCCATATGGCAACCTGGAGGTGTTCTGTACACAGATGGTGTATGGCATTTTCTACTTGTGTGATTGGCTTACTGACTTTCCCAGAAGTCTGCACTAAGATACAAATTAGATTTTGGGCATCCCCTGTACCAAAAATATAAATTTTGGTGAGATACTCCCAAAGGGAAGTCACTTCTAAACTAATTTAGATCCTGCAACTTTCCTCATTAGAACCCTGCAAGTGCAGTAGCTGATTTGATAATTATAAAGTCACTCCCATTCACATGTACTCTGTACATGGACAAAGACCAACAAACTGCTATTCCTTTAGAATAACAAAGGATAGAAATCTGCAAAAAAAAAGTTTGTTAAAATCCCTGCAGTGTACATAGATCACCCAGAGGGGAATGCTTTTTTTTTCTCAACTAATTTGAAGTTACTCTTTAAGAATGCATATTTGAATAGAGTTTTTTTATTTAAACTAGAGTTTAGTGTCACTTCAATATTTTCTTAGACATAAGCACAAAGAATAAAAAAATCTGAACTTTGTAGTATACTTGTTCTGCATCAATTATTCAATTTACTGAAGCCATTGGATCAGCATCACAGCCAGGCAACTAACTTTTTTCAGACGCAGAGATCATCAATTGCAGTGTACATTTTGTTCTTAGTACAGGTTTCCTTGAAGCCATAGTTCCAAGGTACATGATGTAAATGATGGAATTCCTGACTGGAGCTCATTTGCAAGTTATACTATAACATTAGCCTTCTGTCAATTTTACACTTAAAATTACAAAATGAAAGTTCCCATTTAAAGAACCTTTACATTTTATACTAGAATTTACATAGGCTGTTACACCAGTGGATTAAAATTTTTCTTTCTTTTTTTTTTTTTTTTTTTTTTTTGAGCACTGCACATTGCCAATAAGCAGAATACCCTTAAAAGTGTTACTTGAAAGGATGTTTTCTTGTTTGTTTTTTGCATATATTATTTACTGTTTTTGTATATATATATCTTTTGATACTGCACTTGTTTAACATTTTTATGGATCTGTTAATAAAATCTGTAAAAATGTATCAATAAAACACTACCTTTTAGTTTTGCCTATATGAGATTTGTTCCCTTTATTTTTGTGGATTAGTCATCATAATAGCTAAAGATAATTATTAACCACTTCCCACCCAGCCCCAGCATCCCTTTAACAGGGTCTTTATGGCAGAGAAGGGCAACTGGCTGCTTGAATGCCAGACACAATGGGGGTTATTTACAAAAGGCAAATCCACTTTGCACTGCAAGTGCACTTGGAAGTGCAGTTGCTCTAAATCTAAGGGGTAGATCTGAAATGAGTGGAAGCTCTGCTGATTTTATCATCCAATCATGTGCAAGCTAAAATACTGTTTTTTTATTTTCCTTGCATGTCCCCCTCGGATTTGCAGCGACTTTACTTCAAAGTTCACTTTCATTGAACTTTCAAGTGCACTTGCAGTGCAAAGTGGATTTTCCTTTAGTAAATAACCCCCAATGTAAAGAAGTTCAGTATCTGAACTGTCATCAACATGGCACCATTGATTTAAACTGTAATTGGCTGCCCTGTGCTTCAAATACAGGAACATAACAATCGTCTACATGAGCTCTTAGACAGGCTTGTAAGGAAAGGTAGTAAAATGATGTGTCTGGTATAAAGCACAGTGAAGTTACCAATAAAATATTTTTTGTGTGCCATTTTTTAATTTTTTTAGTAACATACCAAACAAAATAGGAACACAATATTTTAAATAAAATAAACATATGAGTCGAATAATAATTAATGATTAATAAGGGATTAGACAGGTACATCTTTTATTTTGAAATATATTTGTTTTACATTTGTAGACTTTCTGAAACTGCCATTATATACAGATCAAATGATTTGCACATAAGCAAACCCAATCCCCAAAAAATAACTTTACAATCACTTACTTTAGGTAACGGCAAGAAGTATATATACCAAAATAGCAGTTCAGCAGGTTAGTCATATGCTACCCTATTTCTTCTGCCGGCCAGCTTGTTGGGACCCAACTGTTATGGTGGAGCTCTCAAGGTTATATACTTTAAGAACTGTTGCAGGCACTGCCACGGTGTTGCTTGCAGACAACTCTGTCCCTCTTTTCTCAACAGTAGTGCAGGGTTGGCCAGCGCCTTCTAACCACTCCATGTCAGCAGGGGATCTCCTTGTGCTCACTGGCAAAGTGTACCTCAATCCCAACCAGCATCCAGGGCATCCTGGAACGTTCTGAACAGGCTGCCATTGTGTCTCTTTCACTCAGGTGCAGCGGTCCACTCGCAGCCCTAGTTTCTCTGCCAGTTGTGTTTTTCCTTTCTCTCCTCAGCACAGAAAAGTTAGAACACCCTCCCCCCTCTCTCCACCACAGTGCCGCTGGTAACTGAAGTCTTTCCCTCTAAAGCCCCATACACACTATCAGATTGTCTGCTGATTTTTTTCCATCAGATTTACCAAAACCATATAATATGAAGTCAAACCTTAGGAGTTTCAATGTGTATGCAATCAGGCAGGCCCTTCTACTACATGGTTTTGGTAAATCTGAAGGAAAAAATCAGCAGACAATCTGATAGTGTGTATGGGGCTTTAGAATCTAAAGCCTGTTCAGTCTGTAGAAACGACACCTCTCATAGTCCTTCTCATTTCTCTTCAAAGTCTTTAGCAGTCAACATCCTCAATGCATCCACTAGTGGATAGAGGGCTTAACATTGATTGCTCTATGTTCTGCAATAAGAGTCTTATATTGTGTCTGTGTAAATGTCTTCTCTGCTGCCAGACACAGAATCCTTTTCCTGTCACTTGCAGACTGGGCTACACAATTAAACCTGGAGCAACTGTTTGTAGGCCTAAAACTGAATTACAGCTGTGGTTGAAGCCAGTTGGCCAACCCCTTATAGAGTGTCTGCAGGAAACTAGAGCATGGGGTTGGATACAAGACTATTTATTCTACACAAGGAGAGAAAGTAAGAAGTTGTCATTGTTCTAGGAAGCTCCTCGGAGGCAAAGTCTTACACTGGATGACTACAGTATGGAAGAAATAAACAAAGCAGATGTTACATGCTTCTTATAGAAGGAGAACTTGCATAGTTCTTATAGATGATAATTGCCTATACCAGAGATCAGCTTTAATTCATAAAGGAACATCTGTCCCGATGTGATCTTCAGACTGTCTGGGCAACTATGAGGACAAGTTGCCCAGATGTGGGCAACTCTTGTGCATTGGTCTGACCATGCTCTCTTAGAATCGGCTCTTCTTGTATTTGTATCCCAAATATGCAGAATCTGAAGTTTTCTACTGCAGAGTTGTTTTTACTTTTCAGTTTTGAATACAAGATAATGTTTGAAAGCACTGCATATGTTTCATTGCAGACCTTCTGTGTTTACTGTGACATAAGGCAGTGGGACATGTGGCACATCAGAACTATTATGTGATTAATGTAGGCTGCTTGGGGGCGAGGCAGAGTGGGATGGCAGCGGTGCTTCATCCTGCTGCTTGATTCATCCCCAAATGTAACTTATTAGTCAGCAGGGCTTTCATGATACTACATTTTTAAATATTCGCTATTTTAGGGCTTATGTGTTGAATGCAGATTTATTTGTTAAGAGTATCCTGCTCATCTGATGTTTAACACAGGATTGTAGTTAACTGGGTTTTGTAAAAAAAAAAAACTTCCAAAACATGCTGTGTGCATTTGGCTGGGCTAGTCTGCACCCATGATTAAAGAAAAAAAAAAATACCACTAAAATTATTGCTGATGGATATGCGCAGGTCACCAGTTAAATGAAGTTTGTCAGTGGCAATGGTTAATGGTAAATACACATCTGCAGTGTAAATCAGTAGCCAGCACTGTATGCTTTCACAGTGGATCTGGAAGATTTAATCAATTATGCCAAAAGCACCAGAAAAGGGTTAAGTGTGCCGCTGTATTAGGGTGCAGGTTAAAGTGATATTAAAGGCTCTTTTTATTTATTTATTTTTTATTGCTAAAATTAAAAGAGGTTATTCCTACCTCCTCTGTACAACTTTAGAAGTCTCCTGCCAGAACTGTCTGCTCCTACTTCCTCCAAATGCCTCCATAGCAAGCCAAATTCTATGTGGGGCATCATTGCGCACATGTTCCTGAGCCAGGTTGTGTGTGTCCATAGACACACAGCACTGGTAAGCCACGCTCCTTTGTCATGGGAGTTTGACTGACAGCAGAGAGAGCCATAGGCTTACTGTTTTTTGTGAGACCCGGAAGTGAGTGGAAAGTGATGCAGCCAGAAAATTGCTGGATTGTTGGCAGGACTCAAGTAAATGTTTAGGGATGGGGCGGCTAGAATAGGTAGTCTGGTGTTTTTACCTTAATATATAGAATGCATTAAAAGAGGAGTATGGTTAAAGTTTTTTTGGCCATACTTCTCTCTCAGATACCACTGAGAGCCTGATCCAGTGAGAGCTGAAGATCCAGTGAATCCCACTGACAGGACAGAGCTCTGTTCTGTCATCCTCTCCGTAGGTGCCGGCGGTCAATCATTGGCTGGAACTGACTAATCACAGCACAGCCAGTGCAGCGGCTGTGAACATGTTGGATCATGTACTAGATACATGATTAAGCGCAGGAGAGCCGCTGTGCCACCATACTCCTACGTGAGGTGGTTGGCAAGCGTTTAAGGTGAAACACATTTTGAGTTTAGAACCACTTAAAGAGTTAGGTTTATCATGTTAAGGGCTCGTATTAAGTATTAGAGGGCAGTTAAGGGTTCATTTTAGGGGTTAGGTTAAGTGTTAGGTTATGGGTATAGAGAGGGCTGAGTGTTAGGGACAGCTTAACAATTCATATTCAAATTCAGATTCAGAATATTTGGGATATTCCAGAGGTTTAGGACACTTAGACAATCAACCAGACCTCTAAGCAGTCCTGGATTCCCGTTATACCTTGCATAAGTCCTGTTGTTATAATCACTGTAGCGACCATAACCCGTTGCAGGGCGGCCTTGACTTAATGGGCTTACAGGTTACCTTCTCTCGGCCTGCTCTTCCACTTCTAGGGGTTCCCAGGGTTGATACTCAACGACTTGTACACTGACGCAGATGAAGTCCATTCAAAAAGGTTTTATTCTGCAGTAGAACTTTCAAATAACACAGTCTCTTAGGGAACAGAGGGCACGGGTGAAGAACTTAGGCACCTTGAACTGCAGGTCTAGCAAAGTCTCTATTTCCACCCAGAGAGTAGCCACTCGCAGCTGGGTAATTCAAGGCTGAACAGATCTCTAGCCAGAGATCATAGCAGTCACCACGTTGATTCAAACTTGGACAAACAACTAAGGGCAAACGGGAACCTCCCTCCTCCGAACCTGGAATGCTTCCTGTCTTCTCCACGGTACCAGAAAAGCGTGAACTCACCAATGCCCTTCCCAACTCAGCAACCAGGCACCTCTCAGGATGCCACCTGCCGGCCCTCCTCTGAAGAGTCCCCCGGCCACTTCCACGAGCTGCGGTTTCCCCCCAAGCCGAGAGCACACCCGGACACCCCAATTTCCCCCCCCCCAGTTACTGCGTCCTGGACCAGCCGGCTCCAAGACCCGGGAACGGATGGATCCCCACCCCAGACCAAGCAGGCCCATCAGGGGCCACTGACAGGAACATGTTGCGGGGCGTTGAACATCCCGCGACCGGGACCCCCCACGGGGCCGCCCCAGAACCAGACCAGACCACATGGGTCTCTCAAACAACTCCGGAACCCCGAACACGTGACCCACACCCCTTTAAGTACCCTTCCCAGGCTCCTCAGCGGGCCCCGGCACTCCCACTGATTGGCTCCGAGAAGGCCAATACCCAAACATTCAACCAGACTTGGTTCTAGCCTGTCATGTGCACCTCACCGTCCACATGACCAGCCAGAACTTCCAAACACAGCCTGGCCAGACTGGTGTTAAAGCCCACCTACACAATTGACCCTCAGAACCTTTACTGTTCTGAGGCCAAAAACTAAATTTACAGGCGTGTGACATTTGATCCCAAATGTCATCCGCTACATCACCATGGCAGGGTCCTTTGAGGATCTCAAATGTAGTGAAGTTAGTTTGAGAGGAAGGGTCCCGCTACACCATTAAGTTTTGCTTCTGGATGCTTTAATCAGCACAGTCGCAACCTTCTTCTCAAGCCCTACATAAATCACTATTGTGGCACTCTCCTAGTTCAGAGTAGGCTGCTAGGCAAATTTAGTTAGCTCTTCTGTAAACAGTGGCTCAGGGGTTGAATATTTAGGGCTGTTCAGTGTCTCAAAGGCTGCTGTTCTGCTACTTCCCTCTGGCTTCTAGAGACTTCTAGAGGTATAGTGGGTGGGAGAGCAGAATAGGAAGTCTGAATATTTATGGGACTCCAACCAATCCCTGGGGAGGTATGCCCAGAAGGTTTGAGGAGAACCCATAGATATTCTAAGGGCCTGGCAGCAGGAAGCGGAGTTCCTGGATCCAGTTCTTCAGGAAGAGAAACCTGTACAGGTTGTTTTTTGTAAAATGGAAGTTTGAGGAGCCTTTGAAATATCGAGGTCCCAGTTAGGCCTAGCTGGGAGCCTACCAAAGAGAGCTTGGTCCAGAGACTGCGCAGAGCCAGAGGAGAGTTGGTGGGAGGAAGCCCAACCCTTCTGTGACTGAGTGACTCATTTGATCCTGCTATACAAAGTAGATGTGACTGTGGAGTAGTTTGATCTCACAAGCAAAAGCAGTACAGCCAGGAGCTGTGCAAAACAGAAGAAAACATTATTTTTAAATTGTGCAATGAATCACTAAAAGGCTAAATACTATTTCTTGAAAAATTAAACATTAAGCTGTGTCAGTCTCTTCCCACGATTACATTGCAATGAAAAGCTCACTGTCATGACTGATGCCTAATGTACAGCTGAATAATTAACACAAACTGGAGGCTCAGTGCTATGTAGTGGATTCATTCCATTCGCTAGTATAGTTCTGGCGGGGCTAATTACTGAAATACTGCCAAACAGCTGTTGTAAAGAAGTGAAACATGTTCCAAGAGATTCAGGAGCAAGATCAAATTCTCAGGATTTCTAATGGCGAAAATGCTGCAGTTTGCAAATTTGTGTCCTGTGACTATCATAATGAAAGATAATCCATTCAAAATCCATTTTATATTCTAATGGAGATGAACAAGGTCATCTAATCTTGTGCTCCTCACTTGTACTGTGTTATATACTATTTACGGAAGGGATGAGCTCAAGGTTTGCTTTAAACATAAGTTCAGACTGAAGATTGGCTGTGGTTTGGCAGAAGCGGAATGTCATGTATAATGAGTCTTTAATAACCAGTGACTTTACCGGTCCCTGTCATTTACATCCTCAGACATGTAAGCAAAGAGGCAGAGATCTTTTAAAAAAAGAAATAAAAATGGAAATAGAGGTGTGGGGTTCCCAAAATTTTTCATACCAGGCACTTTGAGTCTGGTATAAATTTTAATAGGGTACCCTAAGCAAATAATAAAAATATGGTAGATTGTATAGGAAATCCACACCAGAATCTTTCGTGTCTGATTTTAAGTTGGATGTCATAAAAATTTTTTAAAAATGTGTGGGGTAACCCTAAATATCCATATGAGACCCTTAATCTGAGCATAAGGTCTGGAAAGTGGGGGAGGAGCATGTGCTCCCCCCCCCCAAACTATACCAGGCCACATGCCCCTGACTTGGTAGGATACAAGAGCCTCCTCCCCACAACCCTGACCAGTGGTTGTGGGGGTCTGTGGGTAGGGGGTTTATCAGAATCTGGAAGCCCCCTTTAACAATAATGGGGTATACAGATTCTGCCCCCCTCCCCAGTGTAAATGAGTATTGGACATTTAGAACCCCTACTTTTTTGGAAAAAAAGTAATCTAAAAAAAACACTCAAATTATCAACAAGTCCTTTTATAAAAAAAAAGCATGTCCCCCCCATGTTGAGGACTCGTGGTCTAGTCTGGTATTGTTTGGGCTACATGCTTGGATTAAGGATCTGGTATTGATTTTCAGAGCGAACCCCTACGCTTTTATTTTTTTTTCTGTGTGTGTATGAGGTCCCCTAAAATCCATATCAGACCTGAAGGGTCTGGTATGTATTTCCTGAAGGGCCTCTAAACACGTAGCGGAAAACATGCGTTCTGGTGTGATCCAGTCCTTTTTCCCCAGAAATTAGCTTTAAACTCTATTTACTGCTTGAAAATATGTCCATAGCCTGGACACAGTTCTACTTTAAAGTGGTATTAAACCCAAAAGCAAACATTATATTGCAGCTTACCATTTCTTAGGTGTGATGGCTGTATTCATTTGCTTTTTTAAGTTTTCTTTCTTCTATTTTCACCTTATGACCCAGCCAGTACGTCTGTTGTTTTTCAAAAGAACAAGCTCTCCAGCAGAATGTATCAGTTACAGAGAAGAGACAAACCATTTACCACTGACAGAGGTGCTTCCAATGATCAGCTTTTATTTATTTTTGTAAAACCTTTATCCCAAAGGGAAAAACGCTGTTTGCTGTAACTTCTTTTAAAGTGTTAGCTGGAATTTGACTTCAATTTGTTAGTGTATTTATATCTGCTAGTACATCTAAAACTCCCCTGCCTCCAGACTGACAATGCGGAGTAGATTACCAGGTGAAAACAAAGGCAAAAAGCTTAAAAAAATAAACTAATGCAGCCGCCACATCTAATGAATGGTAAGGTGCAATATACAACATTTTTGATTTTGGGTTTAATAATTCTTTAAAGTAAAAACATGTACTGTATGTACAGCCAAATTCTTTTTAGTTTTGGATAGAGTAGAAAAGAGATAAAACCTCTATGTGTACCATTGGAGACATTTGCCTTCCCTTCCTGTCCAAAATATGGAACAGGATGTCAGTGGATATCTCATAAAGTAGGGAAATTCCACACTCATGCTGGCCATACACTATACGAAAAATCGTCCGAAAATCGTTCATGTACACACTTCGTTCGTTTTTCGGCAAGTTAATGGGCACAAATCGTTAATCGTTGGTGATGTGTTTGTGTAAAAAAAAACAAAAAACGCAAGTTTGGAAAACTTCTGCCGAACGAACGATAAATTGCAAGGTTATTGTGTTATTCGTCTGCGAAAAAACGAATGGTTGCTACTGCGCATGTGTGCACAACATTTAACCCGTAAGGTAAGGAACGTTTACGTCAAAATGTCATGACGAATTGTCCACACCAACAACAATATAACCTGCAACCTGGTCAATCGTAATATACCTATCTTGTAAAAAAAATAGTACAACAGACCAAATATGAAATATTAAAACTTTATTGCAAATGTCATTTTTTTAATAAAAGTAAATAAATATTTTTTAAATAGCATCCAAAAATGTTATTCTCACATTTTACTACGGAACATTATACATCCATCAACCAATGATTTTTAAGTACCGGTATCTCTCCTGGTTTTCCAAAATGTTATTTTTTCTCAAACATTATCAGTAGTCTTGAGATTTTAGGCTGCATTCACACGTGAGCGTTTTGTAGCTTGAAGCCTGAAGCTACAAAACGCTAGAGGGGAAAAAAATCCATTATTCTCAATGGAGATGCTTCACATCTCCACTCTATGTCGCCTGAAGCCAAACGCCTGAAGCTCAAACAAGTTCCGGACCCTTTTTTGTCGCTCGAATCAGGCAGATTTGGGTCTTTTTCTTCTTTTTACATTGGTGACCCTTTGCCCTGCACAAAATCATGGCAAAACGCCGTAATAAAGTTGTGAAATCGCGGTAAAAGACGCAGCAAAATATGCCGCAAAATCGTGGTAAATTTGCGTGATTTTCTGCCTGAAAACGCTACGCTCAGGTGTGAATGCAGCCTTATTCTGCATAATAAACCTGGTTTTAGTTTCTGTTTGAAGTTTGTGCTGGCAGTCACCCCTACTATAAGTGCATGTCCACATATGTGGTATTTGTGTGCATGAAAACACTACCATATGTGTCCATACATATTTGACTTGTTGTGTCTGAACACAACTATAGTAGAGGTGGCTGGCTGCACAAACTTGAAAGACAGCTTTGCTCCAACCATGAATTTACATGGCAGGCCTGAAGTTTAAATGTGCATGAAGTGCCCACGTTACAAATAGAGTAGAAGGAAAGGGGAAGGGGTTTCTAAGAACCCCCCTTTCGTCATGGGATTACAGCAGGAGGAAGTTCAAGGCTCCCCCTCCTGTGTGAATGAGTCACACAGGTGCCTTGTTAGGTCAAGTGCACTGAGGTGAGGTCACATGGCCTGTAGGGGTTAGGCCATGTGAGTCAGGCCAGAGGTATACAGGCAGGGAGAGTACTAGGCTAGGATTGTCAAATTTGAGGTACTGTCATATGGCAGAGTAGGATAGGCCATGTTCATTTTACCTCTGAACCTTCCATAAACAACCTGAGCCTGCCTATAAAAGGGTGTTCCGTGAAGGGGAGCTAATTCGCCTCAGAAGGCATAGCCGTGGTGCTACCCACCCTCCCACACAAAATTGTAAAAATGTTTTCGTTTTTTGGCAACCGATATTGTGTGATAAACTCTGTGTCTGGTGTATTCTTTTTGGTAAGTTGTCTTCTTGCCTGTTATCCCATGTGTATTTCCACAATAAAGTGCTTGTCCTCAACAGTAGAACTAGCTGAAGTTTTGGTGCAAATTTGTGTAAACAATGACCACATGAACTTAACTATACAAACATAAAAGAACAAAAAAAACATGTACAAAAGTGACACATGTTACATTTTACATAGTGTGTCAACTACAACCATAAAACTTTTTTGGACAGAGGTCAAGTGACCTTTGAGTTTCTCTAAGGGTCCTTTTACACGGGGCAGATCACTGATGATCTGCTCCGTGGATATCCGCTTGCTCAGCGGGGATCGCCGGAGCGATCTCCACTGAGCGGGAAGATGACAGGTAGGGATGGACGAACTGTTCGCCCGGCGGTCGTTTTGCGGCGAATTTCGGCTGTTCGCGGTCCGTCCGATCGGCAGACTATTGCCACCGTTCGCCCGGCGGACTTCCGTGTTTACTGTGTAAAAGAACTTTGACCTATGATGACACATCCATCATGGGGTACAGGACAGCCAATTGAGACATTACAGCACATGGACACTTGGACATTCCCCCTAACTTATAAATAGACCCGATCCGGCGGCCATTTTACATTCTTTCTTCTGTCACTATAGGGAGAGGTTGCTGTGTGGAGCAGGGAGAGACTGCAGTGACCCAAATCGCTAGCTATTAGGTCCACAAAAGTTCTTTTAAGGACTGGTATCATGGTATAGGTGTTAGGTGTAGTTCGGGATATAGGTTTGAGGCACTGCTGTGCTAGTGATTGTTGCAGCAGTCTGTCTTTTGTCAGTGTGGAGAGAGGGACAGGATGCTGTGTGCAGCAGGGACAGTCAGTTTAATCATTAGCTGTTACTATTAGGTCTACAAAAGTCCTTTTCAGGACTGGTATGGTAAAGTAGTACAGGATATAGTTTTGAGTGCTATTCAAGTTATTGTTCCAGCAGCCTGTGTTTTGTCAGTTTAAATAGGGACAGGCAGGAAGCTGTGGGTGGCAGTGAGGGACAGTCAGTTTAATCAGTAGCTGTTACTATTAGGTCCACAAAGGTTCTTTTCAGGACTGGTATGGTAATAGGCTTGTACACGTATAATATTCTTTCTTCCAAATATAGAAAGAATATTATACTTGACTGCTGCCCTTCTGCTTCAGTAGTCCTTTATGAGTATAGGGACTGAGGTACAGTCTGCGAATCATTCACAACCTACTAGATCCACAAAGGTCCTTATAAGGACTGGTAAGGTATAGGGTACTACAGTACATAGGGTTGAGTGAGGTACAGTCTGCTATTCCTTAAGGACTGGTATAGGTCCACAATATATAGGGTTGAGGTGCACTACTGCTGACTGCTACCCTATACTGCAGCAGTCCTTTATCAGTATAGGGACTGAGGTACAGTCTGCTAATCATTCACAACCTACTAGTTCCACAAAGGTCCTTATAAGGACTGGTAAGGTATAGGGTACTACAGTACATAGGGTTGAGTGAGGTACAGTCTGCTATTCCTTAAGGACTGGTATAGGTCCACAATATATAGGGTTGAGGTGCACTACTGCTGACTGCTGCCCTATACTGCAGCAGTCCTTTATCAGTATAGGGACTGAGGTACAGTCTGCGAATCATTCACAACCTACTAGTTCCACAAAGGTCCTTATAAGGACTGGTAAGGTATAGGGTACTACAGTACATAGGGTTGAGTGAGGTACAGTCTGCTATTCCTTAAGGACTGGTATAGGTCCACAATATATAGGGTTGAGGTGCACTACTGCTGACTGCTGCCCTATACTGCAGCAGTCCTTTATCAGTATAGGGACTGAGGTACAGTCTGCGAATCATTCACAACCTACTAGTTCCACAAAGGTCCTTATAAGGACTGGTAAGGTATAGGGTACTACAGTACATAGGGTTGAGTGAGGTACAGTCTGCTATTCCTTAAGGACTGGTATAGGTCCACAATATATAGGGTTGAGGTGCACTACTGCTGACTGCTGCCCTATTCTGCAGCAGTCCTTTATCAGTATAGGGACTGAGAGTTTTGTCACAGGGTCATTTAAAAAATGACAGGCAGAGGAAGAGGTAGGCCCTTCCACAGGGGTGGTAGGGGTAGGGCAGGAGCAACAGGCTTGAGCCAAAGTGGGAAGTTGCAGAAGGTGCGTTCAATTACTTTAAAGGATGCACGAGACTTGGTTGAGTGGCTCACTCAGCCTTACTCTTCTGCACCCTCCTCATCCTCTCAATCTGCACCCTCTTCTTCACTCTCTACTATGTGCACCCCCAAAGACACTACCACCAACAACACCACCACCACCACCACATACCTTCCGCTTGAGTCACAGGAATTATTTTCCGATCCATATCAAGACATTTCTGATGCGCAGCCACTCTTGGCATTGGATCAGGAAGAGGAGGTAGCAAGAACCGCCACTCAGCAGTCTGACGACAGTACCCAGATCAGCCCAAGGAGGAGGTTGGTCCCCGGTGTTGCTGCCTACTCTGAGATCTCTACTTATAGCGGTGGGGAAGGTGGCGTTGATGATGATGTGTCTAGTGATGTCACGTGGGTGCCCACAAGAGAGGAAGAGGAGGGGAGTTCAGAGGGAGATATGGACCAGCAGATAGGGAGGAGAAGCAGGAATAACTTACATTGCACAGGAGGGACAAAGCAGACTGCTAATGTATCAGGAGCGAGTCATCGACCATGTATGGTCACATCTGGCGCTCCCAGGACGCCGGCACATGGCTCCGCAGTGTGGGCTTTTTTTTAACGTGTCCGCTGCTGACAATAGTGTTGCCATCTGCAATCTTTGCAGTCAACGCATTAGTCGCGGTAAGCCCAACACTCACCTAGGGACGACCACCTTAAGAAGGCACATGAGCAGCCATCACCGAGCCGAGTGGGAGCAACGGAACACACAAAGCCACACCCCAGGCTCTCACCGTCCAGCCTCGTCTTCTACTTCTTCTCCTCTCTCCTCACAATTGTCCTCCACTCCACCTTCCTACACGCCAAGCTCACGTTTTTCTGCAAAAAGGCAGGCTTCCATGGGCCTAATGTTCGAGCGTAAAAAAATGATGACGCCGGATAACCCTCTTGCCCAACGGTTGACGGCTGGCTTGTCAGAACTTATAGCCCGCCAACTACTGCCATATAAACTGGTGGACTCGGAGGCCTTTCGAAAATTTGTGGCCATTGGAACACCACAATGGAAGGTCCCAGGAAGGAAGTATTTCTCAGAGAAAGGCATCCCTGAGCTATATGGCCATGTTCAGCGGCAAGTGAATGTATCTCTGGCACACAGTGTCGGTGCCAAGATACATCTGACCACAGACACGTGGTCTAGCAAACATGGGCAGGGAAGGTATATCACTTTTACTGCCCACTGGGTGAACCTTCTGACGGCCGTCAAGCATGTAACCCGTGGCACCCGTGTAGATTTGGTTTTACCGCCACGGATTGCATGCATGCCTGGCTCTTCTTCTCCTCCTCCTCCTACTCCATCCTCCTCCCTCTCCTCCTCGGCTGACTCCTCCTTTTCTGCTGCTAGCATCTCTTCCGCTGCGCCGCCCAAGCTCCGGAGAACCTATTCAACATGCCAGGTGAGACGTGTCCATGCCGTGCTGCGTCTGTTGTGCCTGGAAGCCAAGAGCCACACTGGCCCGGCACTCCTTTCAGCTTTGCGTTCACAGGCAGATCAGTGGCTAACACCGCTCAATTTGACAGTTGGTAAAGTGGTGTGTGACAACGGTGCCAATCTGCTTAGCGCATTGAAAGAGGGCAAAATTACGCACGTGCCATGCATGGCACACGTCTTAAACTTGGTCGTGCAGCGATTCGTTGTCAAATACCCTGGGGTCCAGGACATCTTGCGGTAGGCAAGGAAAATCTCGGCCCATTTCAGAAGATCTTACATGGCCATGGCTCACCTTGCTGACATTCAGCTGCGACACAATCTGCCGGTCAGACGTCTTATTTGCGATTGCCCGCCGCGATGGAACTCAACCTTCTATATGCTTGATAGGCTGCTCCAGCAGAAACGTGCAGTTAACGTCTACCTGTATGAACTCTGCGGCAGAAAAGGTTCTGGGGAGCTGGGGGTTTTTCACCGCGCCAGTGGCTGCTCATGCGCGACGCATGCAGACTTTTGCGGCCATTTGAGGAGATCACCAAACTGGTGGAGGAGCAGGAGCGGGAAGATGAGGAAGTCGCAATGCTGGATGAATTCCCAGGGGGGGCTACTCTATCTGAGACAAGTGAACAATGGGAGTCTGAAGAGGAGTCAGAGGAGGATGGTGCCGGGGCGGATGAGGAGGAGCAAGAAGAGCATGCTTTAAACCTTTCTGGGATCCCTGTTGTTGTGCGTGGATGGAGAGAGGAGAATGAAGAGGACAACGTTATCCTGGATGATGAGCATGAGCCAGGCCACCACACCGCTTCCAGTTTAGTGCAAATGGGGGCCTTCATGCTCCAGTGTTTTAATAGGGACCCCCGTATAAAAAGCATAAGGGTCAAGGACCAGTACTGGGTGGCAACATACTTAGACCCCCGGTACAAACACAAAATGGCGGAAATGTTACCGCCGTCACAGAGGGCTGTCAGAATGGAGCACTTCCAGGCCTTGCTTCGAGAAATGCTGCATTCTGCTTTTGCGTGCGCTGGCAGAGGAGCAATTCCCACTCCCAGAGAAGGAGTTGCGGGTACCAATCCAACAGCGCCTGCAAGAAGAGGCCGGTTTGAAGATGTGTTGGTGACTTCTGATATGAGGTCATTCTTTCAGCCGACCAATCGCCAGGTGTCATCCGGATCCAGCATCAGGGAACGCCTAGACCGTCAGCTGTCCGACTACATCAGGTTAACGGCCGATGTGGATGCTCTGAGGAGTGATGAACCCCTGGACTACTGGGTGGGCAGGCTTGACCTCTGGCCAGAGCTTGCCCAATTTGCAATCAAACTGTTGGCTTGCCCCTCTTTCAGTGTCCTGTCCGAAAGGACATTCAGCGCAGCAGGGGGGATCGTGACCGATAAGCGTACTCGCCTAGCTCACGACAGTGTTAACTACCTCACTTTTCTAAAAATGAATGAGGCATGGATCTCGGAGGAATTCAACACATGTGACCAGTAGACCATGTATATGTCTATAAACAATTTTTTTAATCGAGCACACAGACCTTCTTTCTTCATTTGGCTCACTTCCTTGTCCAAAAAAAGCACACTGTACTATATGCCCGTACCCTCCTGTTTGAAGAGGTTGAGCGGTGTCATATTTCTACTGGGGCTGCTTATTATGAGGGGCTCCCACCATCCCTGTGCTGTGCTGACTTCCTCCTGGGGCTGCTTATTATGAGGGGCTCCCACCATCCCTGTGCTGTGCTGACTTCCTCCTGGGGCTTCTTATTATGAGGGGTTCCCACCATCCCTGTGCTGTGCTGACTTCTTCCTGGGGCTGTACCTCTGCTGTGCACATTATGAGGGGCTCCCACCATCTCTGTGCTATGCTCATTATGAGGGGCTCCCACCATCCCTGTGCTATGCTCATTATGAGGGGCTCCCACATCCCTGTGCTATGCTGACTTCCTCCTGGGGCTGCTTACGGTGCAGGTGTCAGTGCTGTATATCACGGTGCTAGTGTCAGTGCTGTATATCACGGTGCTGGTGTCAGTGCTTTATGTCACGCTGCTGATGTCAGTGCTCTCTATCACGCAGCTGGTGTCAGATCACTCTATCACGGTGCAGGTGTCATTGCTGTATGTCACGCTGCTGATGTCAGTTCTGTATATCACGGTGCTGGTGTCAGTGCTGTATATCACGGTGCTGGTGTCATTGCTGTATGTCACGCTGCTGGTGATCATCTCCTGCACCCTCTTCTTTGCCTACCCTTACCTTCCCTCTCCTCCATTGCCTTCATGCGCTCAACAGTCCTGAATTGTCAGAATTTCACATATAAAAAAAGAATGCTTGTAGTTGTCGATCCCAGATTCACCTCATACATGTGTTATGTCATTGGCCATGTGGTGGGACTATGTTTGCACAGCTAGTAATTATTTTGTGGCTGCAAATTTGACCTGTAGGTTTGCAAAGTTCGCCTCCCATTGAAGTCAATGGGGCCCGCCGCGAACGTTACGGTTCGCAAACTATCTGCCGCGTTCGCGGTCCACATTCGCGAAACGTCCCGTCGGAAGTTCATCCATCACTAATGACAGGTCCATCTCTGCACACTGTGCAGGGACGGACCTGTCACAGCGCCGCTCTCCCCTATGGGAGATCAGGTGACGACGGACCGCAGTGTCCGTTGTCACCCGATCCGATGACGGATGGAAAAATAGCTTTTTCCTCCGTCACACTTTTTGGCCTTTGTCGGACTTGTCACCGCTGACATCTGACGCTCCATAGACCTCTATGGAGCATCCGTTCAGGTCCGCCTGAAAAACTGACAGGCGGAACTGAACGGATCGTCCATGTGAAAGAGGCCTAACTCTGATGAGCACTTCAAAATATCAGATACCAATCTTTGGGCAGTGAGGGAATTTTTTTTTTTTGTAAATCTGTTTATTGAGTTTCGTAACATTTAACAGTAAAACACAAAGACAACTAACAAAACCAAAACTAATAAAAAAGAAAAAAAAGAGAGAAAAAAAAAAAAAAAGAGGCAGCACACATTGGTCATGACAATAATGGGCTTTGGAGCCCGCAAAGACTTAGGATGAGGCAATCAATTACTAGTAATATATCAGTGAGCTCGAGATCTCACGATGGTCCCAGCCTGTGACATGCGCAGTGAGGGAATTTAATCCCTGTTCCTCAGACAGATTATGTGCTGTTGAAGATAAGAAAAAATAAAGAAAAATCAGGAAAATGTTTGGGGAAATTTAGTTGATGTTAAAGTGTATGTGTAGTGGCTTACCTGTGTTACTTGTGATGGTCTCAGAGGAATGCTGGGCCTGGTCTGCTTCAACATCTGTTATAGTTTTGGATGGTTCTGCATCATCATCATCATCATCATCATCTGGTCCTATAGCAGTAGCTGGAGCTGTGTCATCAACCAGAACAACATCCATTCCTGTTGTCGCAGTTCTGTTGTTCTCAAAGTGTGCTTTCTTGGGTCTTTCTAGGTTTATGAAAGAAAAAAACCATAAAAAAAGCATGCATGCTAAAGAATATAGTTTGCATTGATGAAGACATTGCAGAGAGACTACATGGATTGCATGCCTAGCTGAGTGAGCAGAAATGTCAGAAAATAAGCTAAAATACCTTTTTGGATAATTCTATGTATTTTATGCAACTGGGCTTCCTCCCTATGCTTCAAGTCAGACCATCTCTTGCACAGCTGGTCCTTTGTTCGCTCCACACCATACTTCGTCTCCAGCACATGGACAACCTTCTCCATGGTGTCGTCTTTTCTTGTATTAGGCCTGGGGTAGTTTTTGCGCCTCCCGTCATAATAATTTTTTTTCCAGAATCTTCACCATAGTTTTCATCACATCCAGGGACATAGGTGTTGCCTTTTTTTAAAAACTTTCCAGGCTTAATCGGTCGGGAACGGCATGCCCCTTTTCTTCAGCCATCATTCTGTTGCTAAAGATGGTGCTGGATGAAGAGGGGTGGAGCTTCGAAACTCCCATAATGCACCATGGTACAGTCCGACCCGGCACACAGATCGCTGTCACGTACGAACACAGAACGTACTCTTGCTCGATGCCACTGACCAGACAAACAATTCCACTGACCAATAGACAGAAGATTTGGAACAACTGAAGGTAAAGCAGACCAGTACAATAGTTATAGGGCAGGGGTGACAAACTTAATTTCATCGTGGGCCACATCAGCATCATTATTGCCCACAAAAGGGCCAGTTGCATCTGTAAGATTAGATGTCCAGCGCATCCCCTCCCCTTACATTAGATGTCAAGAGCCACCCCACCTTTAGAAGTTGAGTCCCCCACTCTCCCTTACATCACGTACATCACAGTGCACCACCCCTTCCTTATGCTGCTGCTGGGAAGAAGCTGGATGCATTGCTTGAAAGCATAAAGTAAAGGTCTGGAGGAGGACCAGAGGAGGGCTGGAGCTCTCCTGCAGCTGCAGGAAAGGTGCGGGGGCCACATGAAATGGCCTGGAGGGCCAGATTCGGCACACGGGCCTTATGGTCGTCACCTGTGTTCTAGGGTATTAATTGTTAGGTGTAGTTTGGCAACTGAACAATGATGCATTATTTCTTATTACAGGAGCAATGGTGGACAAATTTACCTCACCACATTTCCTGCCACAATTTCTTGAAATGTACCGAGACCTTCCATGTTTATGGAAAGTACGCAGCAAAGACTATTCAGACCGTCAAAAATGTACTGAAGCATATACTAAATTAGCAGAACTATGCACAGTTGTGTATGAGTTTTCATTTTGCTTGTGGGCATTTGAAGCCCACAAGCAATAATTTCCTTGTTCCATTGGATTAGAACTACCAGCATGCCTTGCTGGTTCCCGCACATGCTCAATAGCAACAGAGCCGAGCGGCGTAAACCTCTCTGTTGGCATCACAACGGGTGGCATCTTCGGAAGCTCCCGCCCCCGTTGTGATGTCACGCCAGATTTCGATTCGGCTAGGCGCACTGACTCCTGGGATGAATTACACGAGATCCCAGGAGACAGTACAGAGAACAAAACAGAAATGATGCTGATACCCGCACTAACCCCGCCCACAGCCACAGGGAAAGAACAGTAGGACCACAAACCCCAGCAAACATCGAAAGGTAGGAGGAAAAAAATAAAAATAAACGACCATTGAGCACTCTTTAAAGGCTGTTAAAAGCAATGACATTAACATAGGAAAGTGTGTGTGGAACCGCTTTAATATTTCAGGCTGATGCCCCCATGAAACAGAGAAGGGTTCTCATTGCATTTCATAAAAATATTCCATGTCCATGTAAAAAACTAATTTCAGACCCTGATGGTAGGTATTTCCTCCTCCAAAGCCCGCTGCAGGAAACTGAAATTATAGTGCTTACTTGTTATGCCCCCAATGTAAACCTGGGTCGGTTTTTATCTCATATCTGCTTACTTATAGCCTTCCACCAGGTGGCTACATTATTGCTCTCTGGTGACTCCAAATTGATCCTTAATCCTAAAACGGCTTTCACACCAAGTTGCCCATAGCGTTGGCGGTAAAACACCGCTATTTTTAGTGGCGTTTTACCATCAGATTTGCAGCTCATTTCAGCCGCTAGCGGGGCACTTTTACCCCTCGCTAGAGGCCAAGAAAGGGTTAAAACCACCCGCATTACGCCGCAATAGCGGTGTTTTGTCGGAGGTAATGCAGCGCTGCCCCATTGATTTCAATGGGGAGCAGCGGTGGAGGAGCAGTAAACACACCGCTCCTTCACCGCTCCAAAGAAGTTGCTGGCAGGACTTTTCCTGACGTCCTGCCAGCGCGCCGCTCCAGTGTGAAAGCCCTTGGGCTTTCACACTGGAGTGAATGGAGCAGCAGTTTGAGGGCGGGTTGCAGGCGCTATTTCTAACACTATAGCGCCTGCAAAACGCCCTCAGTGTGAAAGGGGTCTAAACCGGATAAATATCCTTCGGATAATCTAGTGACACCAAGAAATGTATTCATTCTTTAGCCTTCATGATCTGGTTGATCTCTGGAGAGAACTCCATCACTTAGCAAAAGATTTCACTCATTATTCTCACTCATAAAGCACTCCCTTGATGGCCTCAGTTTCTAATCTTACAGTTCCTTGGTCTTACCACAATCCTATATTGGTAATCTTTAATCGTTATAGTGTAAGCCAACATGTTCTCCTTGGGAGATGAATGACTCTTTACTTTCCATAGCTTCTATTCAGGATTTGATGAAGATATACACTGAATACTTCACTCTTAGTTCAGGCATGGTTTCTTTTCCTATTACATTATCGGAAGCCTAATATCAGTCATGAGTGGCTATATTATACAAGTGATTGTGCCCATATGCAACAGCAGTTACAATCCCAACTACAGGCTGCTTCAGCCTGTTTTAAATCGTCACCCACTCTTGCTAACAGTAAGGCTTTGGACCAAGCCTGTACTGAGTTGGACCTCTGCCTTACAGACTCGGCTGAGAAAACACTCCATTGCTCTTGCCAAAAATGGTATTTCAAGGCAAATAAGCCTGGTACGATGCTTACTAATAGACTGAACACGTTCACCCCTACATATTCTGTGATCACACTATGCACCAGACATAATTTGCATAACAGTAATCTGGTCCAAGTCCTAGATGAATTTAGGCACCATATTAATTCTTCTTTATATACTGATTCTACGCAGGTAGATTTTCCCAGTATTGAGAGCTTCCTGGAACAATTACCACTTGTAAAGCTAATTGCAATGCATATTGAACTCATAGACTGAGATATAACAGTTCTGGAAATTATCCAGACCATTAAAGATCTTAAGCTTTAGAAGTGTCCAAGCCCTGACATCTATACGGCCCTCTATTAGAAGAAGCTGGCTGATGGTGTAGCACCTCACTTAACAACCTTATTTAATTCAGTTAAGTGAGGAGGCTCTCTTTCTTCTCTTCTCTTGATGGCTAATATCATTATGGTCCCTAAGCCCGATAAGGATCCCCATTGCTGGGCTAACTACAGACCTATTTCCTCAATAAATATTGACATGAAACTCCTCATGAAAATCTAGGCCAATAGACCTACTTCTTTTCTATCCCATCTTATTAAGAAAAACCAAGTTAGCTTTGTTTCAAATGTGAAGCCAGAGATAGTATAAGAAGGATTTCATTCATATTGCCCCCCCACCCGGCTCTAGGGAGATGATACTCTTCTCACTTGACATTACTAAAGCATTTGATACCCTATCTTGGTCTTATCTCATTACGGTCTTACGCCATTTGGGCTTTGCACCGTCCTTCATGCAGTAGATAGCAGCATTGTACAGTTCTCAGGATAAATTGAAATAGTATGGATTTGAGTCTTCTACCTTCCCCATTTGATCTAGGCTACCCCCTGGATATAGCTGGATATACCTGGGTCCTCCCTCACCCGTCTCTCTTTATGAAACCTCTTCAAACACTTGGATACTTTTGCTTCCTTTTCTGGATTGCGAGTAAATCCATCAAGAGTAATGTCGGTCTCTATCCGCTCAAGTACATAACACCCTGAAACTTTCCTTTTTTTAACAATGGACAACTACCCTACCATACTTGGGCATCCAACTAAACCCCTCCTATGACACTGTACATCAGACAAAATTATCCTCATTATTAGACTCTTGGAGTAATTTTCCTTTATCATGGCTCAGTAGGATTAATGCTGTCAAGACAATATACCTTCCAAAACTTGTATGTGCTTTTAGAGTTCTAACTGGTAAGTACAAGAAGAGGTTGAACGCACTCCAATCTTCAGAGAAATGCAGGCTTTATTAAATAACATTGCGATAATACAGACATCACAGATCCAAAATACAGGATAACAGCACGATGGTAAATGTGTTTCACGCAGAATAAGCTGAGTCAGTTATGCCAAAAGGTTTTGCCTAGGGATACACTTTAATAATCTTTTTTTTTATCACAGTTTTAATCCTGCATTGATAACATAACCATTTTACTGTTTGAGGTCACATTGCCTGAAATTGCTGTCTAACTAATACCGATAAAGCAATAATTAATAAATCAGCCATATAATCATTTTAAAATTGTCAACGCAACAAAGAAAAAAAATTATGTAGTATTATTCAGCTGGATTTTCAGCAAGGACCAGTTGTTGCTTTTTGATAACAGTAGCTATTTCTAGCTCAAACTGCCTATTTAGGGCACTCAGTTTTTGAAAAATGTAATTATTTTACTTAAAGAAGAACTGCAGTCTGCTCACATAATTTGTAATAAAAAACATCTTTGCCATTCTGAAGCTTCCCTCCAACCACTTTGCATATTATTTTATATATACTGTGATTCTCTACTTGCCAAATATGCTGCAGAAATCTCCCTCCACCGAGTCTGGCTACAATCATTTTAACTGTGGGCAGGGCTGGAATGGGAATAAAAACCATTTTCTTGTTCATGAAAGGGAAAACCATACATTTTAAAGCACATTTGATGAAGAGTGTATTATATATAGATATGAAATCACATATATATATATATATATATATATACATATGCAAATTCCAGTTAAAAGTGGTAAGTGGTCAATCATCAAGGGGGACCCCAGGAACTCAGAACGTGGGGGGGGGAGCACCTTCCGCAGAAAGAATACACTAAGGTAAGGGGGGAGCGTTACTAATATAAGGGGGAAACCCTTTATTTCAGTGCCCCCTTACATTATCGTATTCACTCCCCCCTTACATCAGTGACCCCCCCCCCCCCCCCCCCCCCTGGCCTGATGGTGCTGTCACCTCTCAGGTACACTGTGCAGGGCTTAGTCAGTCGGCTCCAGCTTGGTGGCTGTGGTTTCATCCAATGGTCTCCTCTCCACAGTCCACACAAGTCTGACTTCTCCCATGACCCCCATCCAGGCGGCACTCACACTCTTGACTCCTCTGCAGACTCCCTCAGAGACTGCAGACAGAGTGATGGGGAGAGCTGGAGAGCACTGGGGGTGAGAAAGAACAGGGGGGGGGGAGAGCAGTGGGGGAGAGCACTGGGGGGGAAAGAACAGGGGTAGAGAGAGTACTGGGGGGAGTGGAGAGTACTGGGGGGGGGAGAACAGGGGGGAGAGCACTGGGGGGAGTGGAGAGTACTGGGGGGGGGAACAGGAGGGAGAGCACTGGGGGGAGTGGAGAGCACTGCGGGGGGAGAACGGGGGGAGAGCACTGGGGGGAGTGGAGAGCACTGGGGGGGAGAACGGGGGGAGCACTGGGGGGAGTGGAGAGCACTGGGGGGAAGGAAATAACAGGGGGGAGAGCACTGGGAGAAGTGGAGAGCACTCGGGGAGAGAACTGGGGGGGAAAACGGGGGGAGCACTGGGGAGGGTGGAGAGCACTAGGGGGAGTGAAGAGCACTGGGGGGAAGGAAATAACAGGGGGAGAGCACTGGGGGAAGTGGAGAGCACTGGGGGGAAAGAACAAGGGGGGAGAGCACTGGGGGGGAAGAACAGGGTGGAGAGCACTGGGGGGAAGAACAGGGGGGGAGAGCATTGGGGGGAGTGAAGAGCACTGGGGGGGGAAGAACGGGGGGAGAGCACTGGGGGGAGTGGTGAGCACTGGGGGGGGAAGAACAGGGGGCAAGTTCCCTGGGGGAGTGGAGAGCACGGGGGGAGTGAAGATCACTGGGGGGGGAAAGAACAGGGGGAGAGAGCACTGGGGGGAATGGAGAGCACTGGGGGGAGTGAAGAGCACCCGGGGGGAAAGAACAGGGGGAGAGAGCACTGGGGGGAAGAACAGGGGGGGAGAGCACTGGGGGAGTGGAGAGCACTGGGGTGAGAGCACAGGGGGGAGTGGAGAGCACGGGGGGGAACAGGGGGAGAGCACTGGGGGGAGTGAAGATAGCTGGGGGGGAAAGAACAGGGGGAAGAGCACTGGGGGGGGGGAGCACTGGGAGGGAAAGAACAGGGGGGGAGAACACTGGGGGGGGACAGCACTGGGGGGGAGTGGAGAGCACTGGGGGAGTGGAGAGCACCGGGGTGGGGGGAAGAACAAGGAGGGAGAGCACTGGGGGGGGGGGAGTACTAGGATGGTAGCTAGAGAAGGATGGGGAGAGCTGGAGAGGGGGCAGAAAGAACAGGGGTGGAGAGAACTGTGGTAGGGGAGAAGAGCATTGGGGGGGCAGGGAGCACAAGGTGAACTGGGGTTGGGGCAATAAAATAAGTTGGATAGGAGGATCGGCAGGGGGGGCGGCATATAGAGGAAATGATCTTTCTATATTCCTCCATGCAGCTGCTGAATTCTTGAGTCTCCTCCTCTCACTCCTGCAAACATTCAACGGCTGCATGGAGGAATATAGAAAGCTAATTGCTATCACAGAGCTGGCTGGGTCTCTGTTCGGCGGCCACACTGTAACACAGTCCCGCCCCCCCAGACTGGCTTGTGTGATAGGCGGAACGTTGATTCTATCTACTATCACACAAGCCGGTCTGGGGGGGCGGGACTGTGTTACAGTGTGGCCACCGAACACAGACCCAGCCAGCTCTGTGATCCATAGGAGAGAGCAGCATTGCAGCCGCAACTAAAAGCAGACCCAGGGCAGGTGGCCTACCGGTATCCCGGTAGGCCAGTCCGGCCCTGACTGTGGGTAGGTGAAGTTGTTGCCTGTTCACTTCCTGAATTTACACAGACACACCTCCAGCTCTGCAGCTGTCATTGGCCCTCTTATGACTCATCCATTCTCCCTTCCTTGCAAACTCTCAGGAGAGTGAGAGAGAGAGCTGTGCATGATGTCATAAGCCTAGGCTTTTTATCAGACAAGAAACAGGAAGTGGGCTGTATAAGGTATTTACCGGCAGAAAAAAAAAGTTTTACTATTCAATGTTAAAATAACAAGGGCAGAGGATTTATTAGATGGAAAGAAATTGCTTTCTGCATTCTTAAGGCTGCTAATGTTTTCTTTAAAGCTGAGATTTAAGATATACTGTAAAAGATACAAATAATGCAGCTCTGTAATCATTAATACATGCATTTTTAAATGCAAGCTGTGTAAGTACATGAAGCAGACCTGATACAGTATCAGCCTCTTGCAGTCCTTGTACAATAAAGCTGGAGTGTGAAAGGAACTAACAGCACAAAGAATAAATCAATGAATGTGCTAACAAGAAACATGCTGATAGGAGGTGAGTGGAAGTAAGATGAGCTAATTATTGTGCTGCTTTTCCTTTCACTGTACAGTCAGAGTCTGGTGTGGGCCCAGGATGGACTCCAGGACGTGGGTTGAATAATCCTGGTCATCAGACTAAGGACATCTAGCAGCAGATAAATGTACTGTATTGAAATTCCTGGATTTTAAGGGGAAAATTGCAGAAAAAGCTGGTTTTGGTATTTTATATTTTTAATGAGCTATTCATTGTTATGAGAGCATTCGTGCAGTTCCGCTGCAGCCAAATCACTCACACACACCCCTGTACCGATGCCCCGCCCCCGCCGCTGTGCCCCACCATGCTTACCGGGCTCCGCTTATCTATCAGCAGTCTCAGGATCTCCATGGCGGGTGCCAGTGTGTAGAGGGAAAGGAGAAGAGCGGACACACGTCCGCTCTCCTCCCCTTCTTCTTGTGACATAGAAAGTGACGTCTGACGTCACTTCCGGGTCAAGCTCTCATTGTCCCCGGCTCCCTATGCTGGGAAAGGATGTTTTGCAATGCGATCTGCATTGCAAAACATTCAGTGGAGTACAGGGGAGAAATGCAGGGTCTTTTAGATCCTTCATATCACAATAAAGAGAACCTGTCACCTAAAAATCATCACATGAAAAAAAAAGTTAAGTAAAACAATTTTTTTTTGCAAAAAAATAAAGTTACACCCAAGCCCCCCCCCTACCCCCACATATACACACATGAATGTAAACGCATGAGTCAGGGCACCTACGCGTGAAAACGTTGATTGCGATACACATGTTACATATCGCCACACACGCCAGAATGAGAGCAATCATTCTAACACCAGACCTCCATAACACTAAACTGATACCTATAAGGGACTTTTGAAGCATCGCCTATAGAAAATATAGGGTACTGAAGTTTGACACCATTTCACGGGAGCACAAAAATGTAAGGTTTGGCATGTTGGGTATCTATTTACTTTGCAAAACTTCGTCCTTTATATTTTACCCTGAATTTTGGTAATGTATTGCGTTTGTTTGCCCTAAAATGCACGATAGTTAGCGGTAATATCATGTAACAAAAAAAAATTACAACTACCACTATTTTATTCTCTAGGGTAAGAAGCAGGTAAGAAATCATAAAAGAGAATGTGGAGAGAAATTATAATTTATTTTATATTGAATATAATGTAAGCAGACAAACTGACAGCTGCACTCTCTTTGTATGCTATATTATGCTCTTTATTTGCACTGTCTACATGCTGCCATTTTCCAGCCAAGATACAGAAGTTGTAATTCAACTATTATCCAGCAGATGTCAGTGCTAAAATGCATATGATGTAGTCATACTTTTAACCAAATACTATGTATAAAAAGGGCAATGAATACTGTTAAAACCTGTTCATCAGGGACATAGAAAATTGAAAATCATATATTCATTCATTTTCGCATCAAATTAAAATTATTTCTAGCCTAGTCCTAATAATCTAAATGGTATTTAAAGTGGGGTGCCCCCTAAAAAAAAAATAAAAAAATTAACAGTCAGCAGCTACAAATACTGCAGCTGCCGACTTTTAATAATGGGACACTTACCTGTCCCAGGGTCCAGCGATGCAGGGGAACCCACTGCGTATGCCGTGATATGCCGCACAGTCACCTGGGACACGTGACAGCTCCCAGATGACTGTGCGGCGCGAGGGGAAGTGATGTCACCAGCCCTGGCAATGAAGAAGGCAGACTACAAGGGACCCCCTAGCAACAGGCATTTAGAGGTGAGTAAAAAAAAAATAAAAAAAATTCCAATTATTTATTATTCTTTTTTTTAAGAATTTTAAACTATTTTTTATTTTTTGGTGGCAACACCACTGTAAGGATAGAGTAGGGGAGGGTCTCCTCTCAATTTTTTTTCCCGCCATCTGTGTCCATTTGCGGAGATTTCCCTTCACTTTCTGTCCCATAGTCAAACAGGCTGTGAGAGGAAATCCCTGCAAATTAAGGTCACCCTAGTGTCCACATTTGAAGATTTCCCCTTATTACTTTTCTGGGGAGCAACCCAAAATTTGGGATTTTCTTTTACTTTAACAATGATAATGGTAAACAGGAAAAATAGAGAGTGAATCCCCCTAACAGCAAAAAAAAAAACTGACAAGCGCTCTAATCCTTCTCCACCCCATTACCAGGTGGTCATTGGTTATCCTTGGTTACAGAGGCACAACCCCTCTTTTGATTGGCTTTGGGCTATGGTTCTTTCCTGGTCGCCACAATGCAGTAAAAAATGTTTTCGGAAAGTGGCCAAGGTCTTTTGCACCTCTTCACTCACCTCCCTCTCCGAGGAGAATCGCAAATTTGTCTTTGACAAAGTTCAAGCTGGTAGGTTGCCTCCACACTAGTTGTATGATTGCACAGTTGGCCTTCAATCTGGTGTCATGCCTCCTCGTGGTCTGGTTTACCCTTTGTCAGCCTCGGAGGATAAAGCCATAGAGGACTATGTTGCTGACGCACTTTCTCAAGGGTTCACCTGCAAATCCTCATCTCCTGCTTGTGCTGGCTTCTTCTTTGTGAAAAAGAAGAGTTGAGAACTGAGACCTTGCATCAATTATAGGGGTGTCAATCGCATCACGATTAAGAACGCGTATCCAATTTAGTTGATTATGGAATTATTTGTCCACCTCCAGGAAGCAACAGTTTTCACAAAGCTCGATCTGAGAGGGGCATACAATCTCGTGAGGATCAAGGAGGGCGATGAATGGAAAACTGCGTTTAATACTAAGACACAACATTATACATATTATACATTATTGATATATATTATATGAATACTTCGTAATGTAGTTTGGTCTTTGCAACGCTCCTGCAGTTTTTCAGGAATTCATGAACGATGTCCTCTGAGATATATTGCAGCAATGTATGGTGGTTTATCTCAACGACATTCTCATATATTCTAATTCCCTAGAGAGCCACCACACAAATGTCTCCCATGTGCAATAGAGGCTGAGAGATAATAGCCTGTATTGCAAGTTGATAACGTGCGAGTTCCATCATGAGTGTGTTACATTTCTGGGTTATGTCATTTCTACTGCTGGTTTTTCGATGGACCCAGATAAACTATCTGCAATTCTACAGTGGCCTTGATCTGTATGGCCTACTACCGTTTTCATGGCTTTGTCAATTATTATCAGAAGTTTATTCGTAACTTCTGTTCTCTGGTCAAACCCCTGACTGGTATGACCAGAAAGGACGGTAACTCACAGAATTGGTCTCCGGATTCCATTAAAGCAGGGGTGTCCAAACTTTTTTCAAAGAGGGCCGGATTTGATGAAGTGAACATGCGCGAGGGCCGACCATTTTGCCTGACATTCTTTGAATCGTTAAAATTCGGTCTAAGTGTGTTCGTTCGAGCTCTAATACACTGCCCAACAAGAATTCTCTTGCCTTTGTGGCTGTGTGTGGGAAGAAATGAGCTTGGGCGTATTTGTACATACTGTATTAATTGGCGTATAACACACACCTTCACTTTAAGAGGGAAGTTTCAGGAAAAAAAAAAGTTTAAATAAAGAACTGTGAAGCAAAATAATGGTCAGTGCCCACCAATGCAGCCTAATCAGTGCACATCTGCAGACCCACCTTTGCCAGGAACACACCCACCACAGCCAGGAATGCCCCCACCATAGCCAGGAATGCCCCCCCATAGCCAGGAATGCCCCCCCATAGCCAGGAATGCCCCCCCCATAGCAAGGAATGCCCCCACCATAGCCAGGAATGCCCCCACCATAGCCAGGAATGCCCCCCCCATAGCCAGGAATGCCCCCCCATAGCCAGGAATGCCCCCCATAGCAAGGAATGCCCCCACCATAGCCAGGAATGCCCCCACCATAGCCAGGAATTCCCCCACCATAGCCAGGAATTCCCCCACCATTGCCAGGAATGCAGCACCATTGCCAGGGACACAGCACCATTGCCAGGGACACAGCACCATTGCCAGGAACGCAGCACCATTGCCAGGGACGCAGCACCATTGCCAGGGACGCAGCACCATTGCCAGGGACGCAGCACCATTGCCAGGAATGCCTCCCCAAATGCCTCACCATTGCCAGGAATGACTCACCATTGCCAGGGACACAGCACCATTGCCAGGGACGCAGCACCATTGCCAGGGACGCAGCACCATTGCCAGGGACGCAGCACCATTGCCAGGGACGCAGCACCATTGCCTGGGATGCAGCACCATTGCCAGGAATGCCTCCCCAAATGCCTCACCATTGCCAGGAATGCCTCCCCAAATGCCTCACCATTGCCAGGAATGCAGCACCATTGCCAGGAATGACTCACCATTGCCAGGAATGACTCACCATTGCCAGGAATGACTCACCATTGCCAGGAACGCAGCACCATTGCCAGGAACGCAGCACCATTGCCAGGAACACAGCACCATTGCCAGGAATGACTCACCATTGCCAGGAATGACTCACCATTGCCAGGAACGCAGCACCATTGCCAGGAACGCAGCACCATTGCCAGGAACGCAGCACCATTGCCTGGGATGCAGCAACATTGCCAGGAATGCCTCCCCAAATGCCTCACCATTGCCAGGAATGCCTCCCCAAATGCCTCACCATTGCCAGGAATGCAGCACCATTGCCAGGAATGACTCACCATTGCCAGGAATGACTCACCATTGCCAGGAACGCAGCACCATTGCCAGGAACGCAGCACCATTGCCAGGAACACAGCACCATTGCCAGGAATGCACTGACGAGCGCCAAAGGAGAATCTCCTGTTTACACGGCGGCTTCTTTAATAGAAAGTCCCGCCTCCTTTGATGGACAGAAAAGTCGTCCAATGGCAGTGCAGGAGAAGGACTTCCTATTACAGAGGCAGCCAGTAAACAGGAAATTCTCCTGTGTACGGCGCTCGGTCCTGTCCTCCCTGTACCTTCCGAAGCATATATATCAGGGGTAATGAATTAAAATTAAAGGAGGTCCGGTCGCCAAAATTTTCTTTGGGCCGAGGTCCGAATCTCAAGTCTGTGCTACGACTCAGAAATATTGTAGTAACTGTATATCTATCAAAAACATGAGAAATGTACAATTTCCTTAGAATTTCAACAATATTTATTGTCAAGTTACATCTGGTGATCCCAGATCAAGTTAAATCTGGTGTCCCCATCACAGTGCCCCTTTACATCAGGTGTCCCCATCACAGTGCCCCTTTACATCAGGTGTCCCCATCACAGTGCCCCTTTACATCAGGTGTCCCCATCACAGTGCCCCTTTACATCAGGTGTCCCCATCGCAGTGCTTCTTTAAATCAGGTGTCCCCATCAGTGCCCCTTTACATCAGGTGTCCCCATCACAGTGCCCCTTTACATCAGGTGTCCCCATCACAGTGCCCCTTTAAATCAGGTGTCCCCATCACAGTGCCCCTTTACATCAGGTGTCCCCATCACAGTGCTTCTTTAAATCAGGTGTCCCCATCACAGTGCCCCTTTACATCAGGTGTCCCCATCACAGTGCCCCTTTACATCAGGTGTCCCCATCACAGTGCCCCTTTAAATCAGGTGTCCCCATCACAGTGCCCCTTTAAATCAGGTGTCCCCATCACAGTGCCCCTTTAAATCTGGTGTCCCCATCACAGTGCCCCTTTACATCAGGTGTCCCCATCACAGTGCCCCTTTACATCAGGTGTCCCCATCACAGTGCCCCTTTACATCAGGTGTCCCCATCACAGTGCCCCTTAACATAAAATAAGTGTCATGCTGATGGGCACATTTTATATTAAGGGGCACTCTGATGGACACAACAAAACATGCCCCTTAACTTAAAATTTGCCCATCAAAGTGCCCCTTTTAATATAAAATGTACCTATCAGTCTTGCTCTTAAAATAAAATCTGCCCATCAGCGTGCCCCTTAACATGAAATAAGGGTCACACTGATGGGCACCTATTATGTTAGGAGGCATTCTGATGGACAATTTTTATTTTAAGGGGCATGCTGATGAGTATATTTTTAATGTGCACATCGATGGGCATATTTTGTAGGGCACATTTTGTTGTACCCATCAGCGTGCCCCTTAACAAAATATGCCCATCGATGTGCATATTAAAAATATACCCATCAGCGTGCCCCGTAAAATAAAATTTGTCCATCGGATTACCCCTTAACATAAAAGGTGCCCATCAGCGTGACCCTTATTTTATGTTAAGGGGCACGTTGATGGGAAAATTTTATGTTAAAGGGCACTCTGATGGGCACATTTTATTTTAAGGGACACGCTGATGGGTATATTTTTAATGTGCACATCAATGGGCATATTTTGTTAAGGGGCACCTTAACAAAACATGCCCATCAGTGTGCACATAAAAAATATATCCATCAGCGTGCCCCTTAAAATAAAATGTGCCCATCAGAGTGCCCTTTAACATAAAATTTTCCCATCAGCGTGCCCTTTACAAAAAAAAGCCCCTTAAAATATGCCCAACAGTGTGCACAACACTGATCACTAATAGATAACTAATGTGCCCACATACCTTAACTGCAGGAGTGTGGGCACAACTGAAGCTGCCTCTCGATGAGATCCAGGACCCGGGAACCGCGGGCAGCAGGGGGGCGGGGCGCGCACGTGACGTCACACCCCTACTGCCCATGTCTCTTCAGCTCCGAGAGACGCGGCCAGGAGCAGGGGGCGGGCGCATGCGCGCAGCGTCACTGGTTGCTGGGGAAACCCGCGGTCCCAGCAAACCAGTGATTGCTGTCGCTTGCTACACTGGCGGCATGGCGGTCCGGGCAGAAGCGCTGCTCTGTCCGGACTCGGACCGCGGGCCGCCATTTAGTGACGGCTGATATATATCTTTTGTGGCCCCGGCGCTGGGAGATCCTCGGGGGCCACAAAAGATATGTATGTCCAAATAACCAGGCGGGCCGTTCAAAACCGGGCCGCGGGCCGCAATTGGCCCGCGGGCCGGACTTTGGACATGCCTGCATTAAAGCCTTTGAGTCTCTCAAGGTTGCCTTCATTTCAGCTCCTGTGTTGGCACATCCTGATCCCGCGTTACCCTTCATTCTTGAGGTTGATGCATCAGAGACTGGAGTTGGTGTCCTTCTGTCTCAACCTCCTACCCCTGAGAGCGCTATGCATCCTTGTGACTACTTATCTAAGAAATTGTCTCATGCGGAATGCAATTACGAAACTGGGGACAGAGAGCTGTTAGCGATCATTTTAGCTCTTAAAGAATGGAGGCATCTCCTTGAAGGTACCACTGTGCCGGTTATCATTTTGACTGACCACAAGAATCTCACATTCTTGTCTGAGGCAAAACATTTATTTCCCAGAAGGGCGTGATGGCTTCTTTTTCTGTCAATCTTCAATTACATTGTCTCGTTCTTACCCGGTACCAAGAATGTAAGGATTGATGCATTGTTGCAACAGTTTTGCTCCGCTTCCAGGATGGACTTGGTTCCTGTTCCTGTGATACCTCCCGATCGTATTCTGGCCACTGTTCGTACCAGTCTCACTTTACCCTTGAGTAACAGAATTCTTGCTGCTCAGATCCACTCTCTTCCTGAGAAGCCTTGTGACTGCTGCTTTGTGCCTGAGAGTCTCTTCACTGCTTTGCTCAAGACTTACCATTCTCCCAAGGCAGCTGGCCACTCAGTGAAGAAATAACTAATTTGGGCCATTTCCCAACAATTCTGGAGGCCCAGTTTCTTTGCGGATGTAGCCGCCTTCATAGCCGCTTGTTCTGTGCTCAGTGCAAGACACCACGACACATTCCACTGGGTCTCCTACAATACTTAGACAATGGAGAGAGGCCTTGGACCCACCTGTCTATGGATTTTATTGTGGAGTTACCAAACTGCCAGGGCAACACAATTATGATGGTTGACCGGTTCTCAAAAATGTCACATTTTATTCAACTTAAGAAGTTGCCCACATCCAAAGAGCTGGCACCCATTTTTGCTCGGGAGATCTTTCGATTACATGGGATACCCAAAGTTATCATCTCGGACAGGGGTAGCCAGTTTGTCTCCAGATTTTGGTGAGCCTTTTGTTCATAGTTGGGAATTCAGCTTTCCTTCTCCTCTACGTATCACCCGGGCCATAGAATGAGCCAACCAAGCCTTGAAGCAGTTTCTACACTGCTATATGTCTGACCACCATAACAACTGGTCAGACCTCTTACCCAGGGCGAAATTTACTCACAATAGGGCCGTCAATACCGCTTCCCGATTGTCTCCATTTTTGGCAAATTATGGTTTCCAACCATCCATGTTGCCTGACTCATTTGCTCCTCAAACAATTCCTGCATTAGAGGAACATCTCCGTGGTCTTTGTTTCACTTGGGTACAGGTCCAAGAGTCCTTGCAACGTGTCAGTGATAGGTACAGACTCCATGCTGACCGCAGGGGCCTATCTGCGCCTTCCTACCAGGTTGGGGAGAGGGTCTGGCTGTCATCTCGTAACCTCCGACTCTGTGTTCCCTCACTGAAACTGGCACCACAGTTTATTGGGCCTTTCCGTATTCTCCGTAAGATCAACCCAGTGGCTTATGCATTAGACCTTCCTTCTAACCCTTATCAAAACCTTTGGCGTGCAATCGCTTCAACACCTCGATACAACGTCCTCGCCCCTTTTTAGCTTGAGAACCATGAGGAGTATGAGATACAATCAATCATTGCCTCCCGTAGGTTCTGTGGGTACATACAGTACCTGGTTCATTGGAAAGGGTATGGTCCGGAGAAACACTCTTGTATATCATCCTCGGATGTACATGCTCCTGTCCTCCTCTGTGCTTTCCATAGATGTTTCCCCTCAAACCTGGTGGCCCTCTGATGGGGAGGGGTCATCGAGGAGGGGGTGCTGTCAGGGCTGGGCTCAACCCTCCCTTCTCAGTGCTCAGCTGTCAGTTAATTTCCAGCACTCATCGTTCCACAGTGCCTCACCTTGTGATCATTTCCTGCTCGTCAGCCAGCCCCTTCTGGCTATTTAAACTGCCTGGTTCTTTTCTCTCATCCCTTCTCCTTGGTCAACATATCTGAAGATTCTCTGCTGTGTTCCTGTTAAAGACTTGCCTGGCTGACTTCCCTTCTGGTTCCTGATCCTGTTTGCTGTCTCCGACCACACTGATCTCTGGCTTCCTGATTTTCTGGCTTGCACCGACTACCCGCTTTGATTACCAAACACTGTTTTGACTATGTTTACTATTTGTACCATTTTTACCACTATATTAAAAGGTGGGATTTTTACTGAATTTTCTGTCTGTCTGATTCATGGTTTCTGACACTTTGGCAGGTGCCTACACTGATCCCGGCTATTAAAAGTAGAACAAATAATATTAGACCTTTTATAATTTGATGGTCTATATTATAAGGCGAGTGGCCATCTGTTTGCCTTTTGGTTGTGCAGATTCTTATTGGCACATTGGGGTTCATGGTGGATTGAAATTTTTCTCACCCTGTTTGAAATGGACTGTCATGTTTATGGACTATTTAAAATTGATTCACATTGTACATAAAGACGCATAATTTTGGATTTTAATTTTAATTTAATTTCATCACATACCACCAACACATTACAATTGTATATATTCTTGGAATTATTTTGAACTTTCAGGATCAGGATTACACTTTGAGTGATTGTTAGCAGGGTACTTTTGGTAGTATATTTATATGAAAGCTGGTTAACTGGGCAGTACAGTAGCTAAGCGGTTAGCACATCCTCCTAGTGCCAACTACGGCACTACCTGTCTGGATGTTGCATTCCCTCCACATTACAAAGACATGCTGGTAGGTTTATTGGCTCCTGTCTAAATTGGCCCTATTATGTGTATATATGAATATAAGTTGGGGGCCTTAGATTGTAAGCTCCTTGAGGGCAGGGACTGATGTGATTGTACGATATATGTGCTGCATAAATTGACAGTGCTATACCTGTATCTGTACCTGTAATAAATAACTGTGTGTGCTGCAGCTTGTTTCTTATCACATTGTTTCACAAACAAATAGGTGAGTGTGAGGGGTTTGGCGTATTGACTTTAAATAATAATACTATAACTTACATGTATCAGTTTACTTTTGCAATGGTCCCCCAGCCGCACTAACACACTATGCAGTCCCACAGGAGTCCCCTCTACCTATTTGCTCCTGCTTTGTGCTATAACTGAAACAGCGTAATTCTGCATGCCACACACACAGGTGACCTGAGAGGGACACACAGAGTAAAAGTCGCACCTCTCCTCCTCCACATTAGTGATTGACAGTGGCTCTGTCAACCTCTTGCATTGGCTGTGTGTGTAGTGCTTCGAACGCTGCTTATACAGTTGTAGTACAAAGCAGGAGCGTGCATGCAGGGTGGAATCCTAATGGACTTCATAGGTCCTGGCGGGACAGGTTGAACAGCTGAGGCAAATCCTGTGGGTTTGAGGTTCGCTGCATAGGGAGAGATTAAGGTTAGTTAGGAAACTGTATTTATGATCGTTAGCTTTTTGGGCTACTGGCCAAACTCTATGTGTTGATAAAAGGGAGCCTAATACCACTTGAGAGAAAAGAATGTGTCACCGCTTTAAAAAATTAAAATCCATTTAATTGGGCTGCTGCTGTTGTATGTAAGCCAAGCTAATTATATAAAAAAAAAAATTAAATACATTTCACAGCCAAATATTAAAATGTTGTTAAAGTTTTATTTATTTATTTTTTTAATAAATAATATACCTTCCTGCAGTGATATTGCACAGAGTGGCCTTTAGTGGGTGCTGTAGGAGCAACAATGTGGGCTTTCTTCTGAGCTGGGCTTTGTGCGTCCTTAGACACACACACATCGGCTCAGCCACACCCCTTACAACCTCCTCACAGGATTTGACTCTCAATGTAGCCTGTGAATCCAGGATAGAAGAGCAGGGCTGGATTGTGAGAAGAGACAGGTAAGTGTTTAGAAACAGGAGGGGTACGAGCGTATTGCAGGGAATGCGCTAAAATAAAAAAATAAAATAAAAAACACCTAGACTTTAGAACCATGTTAAGCCAAAGCATATTTAAAGGCGTTATAAACCTTCCTTACTGCATCTTGTGTTTTTTACCGGCATACTGTACGTACATTATGCATATGTGCATTGTTTTTGGTGTTGAAAGTTGTTCCCCTCACATGCTTTTATTTAAAATACAGTTCCTCAAGGCAGCCCCCCTCCACCCTGAATATTTAGAGCTGGATCTATATACTGGTAAGCACCTATGCACAACAAAAGTCCACCCCTGTCTGAGGAGTAATGAGGGCTGCAAGGCATAGTGAATACTACATGGCTTGTTATATTTCCAGTGACCAAGAACAACAAAAGTAGAGAGCATCATTTGTCCATCACGTTTATCACATTTGAGCACAGTGCACAATCAACACTGCCATGTTTTCATTAAAAAATAAAGGAGGCGCATAAACATGATTGGCAGATTTACTATCTCTCACAGTTTGTGAATGAATACAGAGGAGCTCAATAAAGAGCACTTCTGTGTTTACTGGTAAGTGCACAACAGAAGGAGAAACGTTAGGTGTCTGTTTAGATCCCTGATGTTTCTCCAAAGAGGACCTGTTACAATTGGACTATATTCTGACACCAAGGAACTTGTCATCCCCTGGTGACAATACTTAAGTTCTGAGACCTTTTACGGCTTTACAAAACAGCTTTACAAAACATCACTATAGGAAATGTATTAATATATGTTATTTGTTACCTTAAAATGGCTGTAAAGTCTAAACATTTTTTACCTTAAAGTGGATGTAAACCCACTCTCATACTTTCTAAACTACTGCCATAGTGGTTATCTATAAGGATATACATGCCTCCTGCATATTTTCTTACCTGTCAAATATGGTAACACAGTGGTGTAGTGGGTAGCACTCTCACCTAGCAGTAAGAAGGGTTGCTGGTTCAAATCCCAACTACGACACTACCTGCCTGGAGTTTGCATGTTCTCCCTGTGCCTGCGTGGGTTTCCTCCAGGTACTCCAGTTTCCTCCCACAATCCAAAGACATGCAGGTTGGTTAATTGGCTTCTGTCAAAAATTGGCCCTAGTATGTGACTGGGGACCTTGGATTGTCGGCTCCTTGATGGTAGGGACCAATGTGAGTGTGCAGGGATAGGGACAATTGTATACACTCACTCTGGGTGGACTGGTGTCTTTATTCAACCTAACTAACTATGAAATGTCTCCCCTATCTTTATTATGAGACCCAAAACCTGTAGACCCCCACCTCTACACTCCCCTTGTCAACATGCGTTTTTTTACACTGAACTTCTGCTATGATCACTAACATCCAGTCAAAACTCAGAAAAGTCACCACATGACTTCAGCATGCCCAATCATGCTGAGGTATGGAGCAGCCAATCCTGGGAAAGCTGGAGAAGAAAGGAGGAGGCTATCTGAAGTACACAGAATGTCTCTCTCAGGCTCATGCATGAGATATGTAAATCACCTGTCACTCACAGCAAGGGGGAGAAACCACTTTAATGCAATCCTTGCAATAAGGTAAAAAATATTCAGGCGTCAGCATCACCCCCTCATGCTTTAGCATTAGTAGGAATTTTGTAAGTTATCTTGTTTTTGAGTGCACCAATAATGTTTTAGTTTGTTTTTTATTGAAAGTATAATTTTGATTATCATTTGCGCAGATATCATGGGAAATACCAAATCTGTATCATCTTTTTTATTCTACTGATCCCATGCTTTCAGAAATTATATGATTATGGTGTATTTTACAAAATGTAAGAGTTTTAAGGAAAAACATTTTATGAAAAAGTGAAACATTGCAAAAATGGTCTGGCCAATGAAAAGCAGAGCACAGCAGTAACCGTTGGCTTTCAGGCTTTCTCTCCCTGATTGACTTCCTAGGCTATACAGAGAAAGGGAAAAACCCAAAAAGGGGGGGCTCAGACTTAGACACAAAACACTCTAATATACTAAAAAAATCATTTATTTTATACAGAAAAATATTAAAAACATTAAAGCACAGCCATGTCTCAAGATCAGGTTATATAACATCAGTATGCAAGACCTATATATACCTATATATAGATAAACCATACACTTCTTGTGATTAATACAGTGGTGATCACATCAGATGTATCCAATAAAACAGTGCATCAAATTGCTAAACTGAAATTAGTGCTTTCAACTGAGTATTACAACTGTTGGAGCTCTACATGTTACACGACTTGCACTTCTTCAGGAGATTCAGAGAGACGGACTTGCTAGAAAAACAAAATCAAAATAAATATATATAATTATTACAACATAATAAGACACATTACAATAATAATTACAAACTCTGAGGTGAACCAGATGAAAATGATGCCAGAGCCAGAGCCAGCCTAACAAGAATTTCTAACGGACCACCACAACAACACCCACCACTGACTTCCTAGGATTCTATCTGAAGCAGGAAAGATGACAAACTGTGACTTTACTGTAGTTACTTTGGACTTTTCTACCTGCTTCTGCCAGGAAAACCCTATATTTTCTGAAACTTTTAGCCAACATAGTGGTATCATTGAGAGGTCATAGAGCAGTGGTCATCAACCCTGTCCTCAGGGCCCACTAACAGGCCAGGTTTTATGTACTACCTTGGGGAGATGCAGACTAGAATACTGCAATCACTGAGCAGCAAATGATATTACCTGGGATGTATTTCAGTTACCTTGCAAACCTGGCCTGTTAGTGGACCCTGAGGAGAGGGTTGATGACAACTGTCATAGAGGACCCTTTACCAATGCAATTTCTCCTTAAAGAGGAAGTAAACCCTGATGGGTTTACTTCCTCTTTGATTCCCTGAAAAGGTAAAACATAGTAGTCCATTATGTGTCACTTACCTGACACAGGAGCCAGCAACGTCACCGCTGTCCCCTTGTGTACGGAGCCTCCATCCTCTTGGTGGGTCTCGCTGCTCCGGCGTTGTCATTCGACGGAGCCGCAATGACGTCACTCCTGTGCATGCGCATGGGAGCCGCCACTTGCGGCAGATCGGCGTTAACAGCAGCACGCTCAGTGCACCGCTGTCTATGGCGCATGCGGCGTAGACAGCGGTGCCTGTCTTTTGGCAAATATCTCCTAAACCGTGTAGCTTTAGGAGATATTTCTTGAACCTACAGGTAAGCCTTAATCTAGGCTTACCTGTAGGTCAAAGTGGTTTGTAAGGATTTACAACCACTTTAAATTTCCCAGCCACTCAGAGATCTAGTGTCTCCTGCCACTGTGTACATCCTAATATTTAAGTTTCTTTGTGTTTGTTTCCTAATTGCAGGTTTTCTTTAAACATCTCATGCGCAGACTCTTTTGGGTGGACAGAACAAAATGCAGGGAAAGAAAGCAGCACTCTGGCAACTGCAAAATTTAACATAGAATCAAGCCCGAGGAAGGTTACAATGTTAAATAAGAATATTAACTTTCTTAAGCATGAAAAGAACTGCTGGCTCCTTGTCCTTGGTGGTTTACATCTCAGAAATCAATTGAAAACATTTCAGTATACATAGATACAGTTCCCATAGCAGCAGCACAACACCACGAGCTGACTCCTAAACATATCCAAAGGAAGACTAAAAATAGTTGATGTACTATATGAAAATATGTGCTTATACATTGCTGGCAGTCCCGGTACAGGAGTCTCTCTGGTTCATAAGATCATTAACCACAAGTAGCCCTACATAATGAAGCTATTTGAAACGTGTGCAGGTATTGCATATATACTGTATAAGTACCTGCATGGTATAGCTGAAAGCAAACGAGTTTTTAAGTCTGCCATTTCAGGCCAAGGGGACATTTCCTCAACCGGGAAGTCAACTTTGCACAGGATAATATCTCTCACCACAACACATTGTGCTTATAGATGTCTGAGGATGATCAAACATACATGGCCAATCTTAAACTTAAGTCAAAACTTTTTTTTTTTCATCTTAGATAGAGTAAGAGAGGTTTATAACCCCTGTAAGCTTTACTTTTTGCCATCTGTGTCCCATAGGGGAGATTTTCTTTGACTTCCTGTCCCATAGCTAAAACAGGAAGTGGGAGAAAATTCCTCTAAAGTGAGGGAATCCCTAGTTGTCAACGAAGTCACTAGAACTAGTGTCCCTTTCAAAAGATATCTCCACTATTTATGTTCTGGGGACAACCCAAAATGTGTGATTTTCTTATTCTTTGACATTCCATGATAATGGTAAAACAGGACTAAGAGAGGGTGAATCTCCCTAACAAGGGAGTTTGGGTAATCAATAAAGATAATTCACTTTTGGTCCCTTTAGTCCTCCTGCACTTGCAATTACCCCTATATAGGGGATGATTCCTTTTCACTATTTTCAACTCAGAATAAAAATGATCCGCTCACCATGCAGTATATCAATATAAAACATGTTAATTAAAATCTATATCCTATATAGAAAAAAGTGTGGAAAAGTTTGCTATGGGGTTTTGTACTGCAGCAAATAGTCCAAGATGATTTATAAAAAGTATTTTTATTAAATTATACAAAAATAGTCTACAGAACAATATGTGTAAGTCAAAGTATGAGCTTTTGAATCAAGAATTAGAGAGCATACATTGCATACAAAGAAAGTATAGTGTTGGATCAATGTATAATTGACATAGGTACAATAAACCTTAAAAAATTAGCACAGTATTTGTAGAACATCATGCAAAAGAAGCCCCAATGCGTTTCGACCACATGAAGTATATAGGTCTTCTTCAGGGGGAAAGAAATACAGATTTCTAAAATATATAATGTTTAAAAACACATATTACAACCGGCCAAAAAACGATATTGGTTCCAGAGTAAAATTGTATTTCCAAATTTTGTATATTATATAACCCCATAGGGAACTTTGCCACACTTTTTTCTATATTACTATCGAGGGGTGCAGCCAAGTTTTTGCTCTTTTAGAGTATCATTCCTTTGTCATTTAAAATCTATATCTTATATTTGTTATACTGCACTATTAGCATTATTGATTACCCAAATGCAATTGTTGACCTTATGGTCAAAACATTAAGGATGAGCGTGCACTGCACTCAGAGGTGATAAGGTGATTGCAAGCAAGTTAGGATACTCACTGTTTCTCACGCATGTGAAAGCGTGGACTGATTCTTGAAGTTTTTACATTTGGATTATGAACACTTTTCCTTGGTACCTTTTATCACTGTAATTTTATTATTTTGCAAGGTGATATATATATATATATATATATATATATATATATATATATATATATATATATATTTGTGTACATACACTATATTACCAAAAGTATTGCGACACCTTTACACGCACATGAACTTTAATGGCATCCCAGTTTAAGTCCACAGGGAATGTTTGACCATTCTTCCAGAAGCGCATTTGTGAAATCAGGCACTGTTGTTGGATGAGAAAGTCGCAGTCTCCGCTCTAATTAATACCAAAGGTGTTCTATCAGGTTGAGGTCAGTACTCTGTGCATGCCAGTCAAGTTCCACCACCCCAAACACGCTCACCCATGTCTTTGTGGACCTTGCTTTGTGCACTGGTTGAAATCATTTGATGGAGGGGGTTATGGTGCTGGGTTGTCTTTCAGGGGTTGGGCTTGGCCCCTTAGTTCCAGTGAAGGAAACTCTAAGGCCGCGTACACACGGGTGGACTATCCGTCCAACTAAGTCCGTCAGACAATCCGAAAGACAGTCCGTCCTACTTTTGAATGAACGGACTTGACCACACACGATGAACAGACAGTCCGCTGAAAGCTTGCGCGATGACGTGTACAGCACGTATGACGGGACTAGAAATACGACGTCCAATACACTGCAATGCAACCTTCGGCCGTTTAAATCCTTTCTGAGCATGCGCCATACTTAGTCCGTCCAACTTGCCTACTCACGAGCGGACTGTCCGCTGAAACCAAAGTTGGACGGACAATATTACGGAAATTCCGAAAGACTTAGTCCGCCAGACTGTCCGCTGAAAAAGTCCGCTGAAGCCCACACACGAGCGGACTGTCCGCTGAAACACGTTTCAGTGGACCAAGTCCGTCAGACAGTCCGCCCGTGTGTACGCGGCCTTAAGGCGTCAGCATACCAAATCATTTTGGACAATTTCATGCTCCCAACTTTGTGGGAACAGTTTGGGGGTGGCACCTTCCAGTTCCAACATGCCTGCACACCAGTGCACAGAGCAAGGTTCATATAGACATGGATGACCGAGTTTTGGGTGGAGGAATTTGACTGGCCTGTCCATAGTCCTGACCTCAACCCAATAGAACATCTTTGGGATAAATTATAGCAGAGACTGTGAGCCAGGCCTTCTCATCCAACATCAGTGCCTGACCTCACAAATGCACTTCTGGAAGAATGGTCAAACATTCCCATAGACACACTCCTAAACCTTGTAGACAGCCTTCCCATATGAGTTGAAGCTGCTATAGCTGCAAAGGGTGAGCCAACTCAATATTGGACCCTGTGGTCTGAGACTGGGAGGCCGTTAAAGTTCATGGGCATGTAAAGGCAGGCATCCCAATAGTTTTGGTAATATAGGGGTTTATTTACTAAAGGCAAATCCACTTTGCACTACTAGTGCACTTGGAAGTGCAGTCACTGTAGATCTTAGGGGGACATGCAAGGAAAATAAAAAACAGCATTTTTGCTTGTACATGATTGGATGATAAAATCAGCAGAGCTTCCCCTCAGGCCGCGTACACACGGGCGGACTGTTCGCCCAACTTTGTCCGCTGAATAGTGTTTGGGCGGACAGTCTGCTCGTGTGTGGGCTTTCAGCGGACAGTTTCAGCGGACAGTTGGACGAACAAGGTTTTTCGGAAATTCCGTAAAACTGTCCGCTGAAACCTTGTTTCAGCGAACAGTCCGCTCGTGTGTAGGCTTGTTCGTCAAACAAAGTTGCACGCATGCTCAGAAAGGATTTTCACGCCGAAAGCTATAATGCAGTGTATAGGACGTCGTATTTTTCGTCCCGTCGTACGTGCCGTTCACGTCATCGCGCACGGTTTCAGCAAACTGTTCGTTCGTCGTGTGTGGCCATGTCCGTCCATGCTAAGTTTGAGCGGACTGTTTGCCGAAACTGTTGGACGGACAAAGTTGGGCGAACAGTCCGCGCGTGTGTACGCGGCCTCAGATCTAAAGTGACTTCACTTCCGAGTGCACTTGTAATGCAAAGTGGATTTGCCTTTAGTAAATCAACTCCATAGCGTAATTCGGATGAGCAGCAGTTTAAAGCGGTTCTTCACCCTAAAGGGGAAGTTCCGCTAATCTGATCCCTCCCCCCTCCGGTGCCACAATCGGCACCTTTCGGGGGGAGGGGGGTGCAGTTACCTGGATAATCCAGGTATCTGCACCCACTTCCGGGCAGACAGCCGCAGACCGCCGCAGACGCCCCCCCCCCCCCCCCCCGTTGTGTTCTGGGAAACACACAGTTCCCAGGACACAGCGGGGGACCAGAAGAGACGCGCAGCGCGACTCGCCCATTCGCAGTAGGGAATCGGGCAATGAAGCCGCAATGTTTCACTTCCCGATTCCCTGACAGAGGATGGCGGCGGGGGCAGCAGCGAGACGAGCGGTCGCTCATCATCTGCCGCCGACATCGCTGGACCCTGGGACAGGTAAGTGTGATTTTATTAAAAGTCAGCAGTTGCAATATTAGTAGCTGCTGGCTTTTAATATTTTTTTTTTAGGTGCAGAACCACTTTAATCAGTGAGGTTCATGGTTCCTAACTTCTTTCTGCTGCTTGTCTTAGGACGATTTGTTGATTGTCTTTCCTGGTTATCTTCTTTCTTCCTTCCACCTTTCTTTCTATAAAGTACTACTACTTTACACATGAGAAAGTTTTGTATCTGTGCTACCCATGGGGTAAGGCTATTCTGTCTCCCTGGCTGTTGCCTTTATTGTTTAAGGTAGAATTCTAAATACCTGCTCTGTTTTTCCTTTTTTTTTTTTTGTATTGCAATACTTGCTGTTTATGCTGTATGTTATTAATTATCTTTTATATATGTAGCGGTACCCACATGGGGCTGCTGTGTTTGTTCATTACCTTTTGTCAGATGGTTCCGCTTTCCGTTCCCCCATGCAATTACATGACACCAAACAGTCAACTCTGGATTTTATAAGGCTTTATTCTGGGCATAAATTGGTGGGCTGTTCAATAGAGTGTATGAGATGCCCTATCCGACCCCCGTTTTAGGTAAAAAAGGGTACTAATCTGTAGCCGTAGTCCCTTATAGTGATACTTTCCTGGTTCTAATTCCTATCTCAGGTTGCACTTCCAATATGGACAGATAAGCATCACGCTGAATAATGCTGTGGATGTTGACCCCGAAGTCACAGGCCACACTGCCTATTTCCAAGATTTATGTTGTCAAACTTCCCTCAATCCTAGAAAAGTGCTTGATACTGTGGTCCTTGGATACACAGTATGAAGTTATGGGTAGTTCTACTGGGTTTCACTCCCTTCGCTCTCTCCCTATCAACAGCCCATGTTCTACTCACAGAAAGTCGATTCCCAGTTTCTTCCTTCTGCTTAGTTCCTACTTCCTCCTCCACACTATCCAGTGCATCCACGCATGGGACGCCCGGTCTTCCTCCAGCGCTATATTCTGACTTCTCCTCCAGGGACCAGACGTTGGCCTCCCTGGATTCGGTTCTGGCTATCTGGCTCCGGGATCTCTGAACTCCTGGGCCTCCAGTTCTGAACCTCTAGACCTCAAACTCGTCCCTCCCCCTCGGAGCATGTGGCATCCCCTTTTTATGAGAGACCTCTCATTGACCATAGAAATTAACCATTGGTCAATTCTCTCACATGGCTTTCCTGCCTCTCAGGTCTCAGTCCACCCTCTCCTTTCAGCAAAATCTACTGTCAAGCAGAGGAGGTATCCCTAAGCCCAAGTGTAGGCCACACCCCCTTCTACTGTGACACTCCCATCCCCAAATAAACAACCAGGCCTAGTAAAGAGTAGGACCCTGGCTAAATTTACCTGTCTCTAACTCCTATACTATCAAAAAAACACCACTAAGCACCTACCCAAAAGTAGAGGGCGCTACATATATAATTACCATATATAAGAAATAATAAATACAACAGCTGAGTTTTTTTATTTATTTGGAGCTCGCAAATGGGACTATGTGATTTTGATGTAAAGAAGGGACATCCTTACTGGAACATTGGGAATAAAAGGTTGTCTTTGATAACTGCTGCCCAAGATAGGACCAGGCCTTCACCACAGAAGCAAGAGGAGCAGAACACCAAATAATTGTGTATGTATTGGGGCCCGGTCATTTCACATTTCTGTACCTTACAGCTTCTCATAAACACATTATTCTGTCATGAAATTGAGAAACGTCTCTGTATAAGCAGCAGTTAGAGAGCAAAACTTGATTCTGCCAGCCAGGGTTGTTACTCCTCTTGGCCAATGTGTGTTTCCTTCCAGTGTGGAGCATTAGCATAACTGAATGCAGTTCTCTCCTCCAAAGACAGACTAATAATAGACTGAGTGTGTCAGAAATAAAGAGAGTTGTGAGGGCCGAGGCCTCCATCAGCGGGACATGTCTGCTACTCTCAAAGACAGCATTGGGTATCAGGCTAATGAGCGGTGCTAAAGAACAATTCACCCCTCAGATATCCAGCTATAAAAAGCCATTTCACCCATCAAAGAGAGCACTGTGTCTGCTACCTGGCTTTCACTACTTATACAGGAAAAAGGAACACTTGCTGGCACATCCCAACGCCTGGCATGAGAACTATGGCCTTTTAACCAGCTCAATGCCACCGCTAACGACTTCCTGAAGGGTGTTAGCTGTAAGAAGAGAAGCAGTGTTACAAATGGCTATTCACTTCAAGTTTATTTTTAAAATAGAAATAAACAGATAAATTATTTCAACTACGGATGAAATAAAAGAGTAGAACCTATCTTTAACCACTTCAATACCGGGCATTTTCTCCCCCTTCCTGCCCAAGCCAATTTTCAGTTTTCAGTGCTGTCGCAATTTGAATGACAATTGCACGGTCATGCAACACCCCACAAATAGAGCATTCTTTTGGTGGTATTTGATCATCTCTCAGTTTTTATTTTTTGCGCTATAAACAAAAGAATAGCGACAAGTTTGAAAAAAAAAAAACAATTATTTTTTTCTTTTTGCCATAATAAATATCGCGATAAAAAAAAAAAATAGTTTAGGCCGATATGTATTCTTCTACATATTTTTGGTTAAAAAAAAGGCAAAAAGTGTATATTGATTGGTTTGCGCAAAAGTTACAGCGTCTACAAAATAGGGGATAGATTTATGGCATTTATTTTTTTTACTAATGGCGGCAATCTGTGATTTTTGTCTTGACTGTGACATTGCGGCGGACATATCGGACACTTTTGACGCCATTTTGGGACCATTCACATTTATACAGCGATCAGTGCTATACAAATGTGTTGATTACTGTATAAATGTCACTGGCAGGGAAGGGGTTAACACAAGGAGGCGATCAAGGGGTTTATTGTGTTACCTAGGGAGTTATTCTAACTGTAGGGGGAGGGGACTCACAAGGGGAGGAGGCCGATCGGTGTTTCTCTGTACTGGGAACGCACAATCAGTCTCCTCTCACCTGACAGGACGTAGATCTGTGTGTTTACACATACAGATCCATGTCACAGCTCTGTTAACGGGCAATTGTGGGTGCCCGGCCAACATCGCGGCTGCTGGGCACACGCATTGGCTCCCGAGTGATGTGGCGGGCATGCTCGCGCTCCCCAGATGGCCGGGAAACCCAGGACGTCATATGATTCCTGCCCAGGATGGGAGATCCCTTCTGTGAACGTCATATGATAATGGGGGGGGATGGGAAGTGGTTAAAGTGGTTGTAAATCCTTACAAATCATTTTGACCTGCACGTAAGCCTAGATTAAGACTTACCTGTAGGTCCAAGAAATATCTACCGTGTAGGTTTAGGAGATATTTACTAAAAGACAGTCACTGCTGTCTACAGCGCATGCGTCGTAGACAGCGACGCACAGGCGCACTATCAACAGATGAAAAACAAGCTCTGGACTGCCGCACTCTTCAGAAAACCACGTTCTTTTATTGGAAAATCACATCACAGCTCAACAAACACAGCGAACAAGGAAAAATTGCTGACGTTTCGCACTAGCTGTAGTGCTTAATCACATAGCAAACAATCACAGCACAAAAAGTTTATTAAGTACCATTTCTAATTGAATAATTGAAATAATTGGTTAAGTGATTAAAATATTTGAAATAATTAAAATCCACATGATAACAAAATGAAAATTAAGTAAATGAATAAACACCATTTATAAGACATTAGTGAATATCGTTTGAAACAAAAATAGGTAATACTCGATGATAGATAATAATGTGTCACAAAAAGTGAACAATTATGTAAATGTGTGGAAATACACGTGACCAGATATGATTGTGTGAGAAATGAAAAATGTAAAGATATATAAATAATATATAAAAAGAGTAAATAAGGATGTAAAAAAATAAAATAAATCCATAATGTAATAAATTATTGAAAAAAGACCAAAAGAGTGAATTTATTAGCTTGGCTGAATATAAGGAAAAACGACACATAGTGATCAAGTGTCCATGAATGAGTGAGTGGTATAAATAATTAAATAAAAAGATTAATGTTACATGCATAAAAACTAATTAGGTGAATGAATGTAAATAAATGAATGCATGAGTGAAAACATAAATATATAAATACCCTTGCGCATGTGTAAATCTTGCTGTGAAACCATTTTACACATATAAACACATGTGTATATCAAGGACAAACCACTTAAAGGGATTGTAAAGTAAAATTTTTTTAAATAACAAACATGTTATACTTACTTCCACTGTGCAGCTCGTTTTGCACAGAGTGGCCCCGAACCTGCTCTTCTATGGTCCCTCGGCGGCTGTCTCTGCTTCTTCCCGCAGGTACTTCTCACGTTCATGCGAGCTCCCTCGCATGGTGAGAAGCACCTGCAGGCGCGCTCCCGTGATACAGCCGGCGGCTATAGCCGCTCGCTGTATAACATGGCCCGCTCCCCTGGCGCCGCGTCATTGGATGGGATTGACAGCAGCGCGAGCCAATGGCTGGGATGTCTTCAATCCATCCACTCCAGCCAATCAGCGGCCAGGCTGAGCGGCGAAGAGGACGGCGGGGGCGAGCGCGAGACTTTCGAGGGGTGAAGTAAGTAAAACGGGGGGACTGGGGGGCGCCGGCAGTGTGAGATGTTTTTTCACCTTAATGCATAGAATGCATTAAGGTGAAAAAACATTTACCTTTATAACCCCTTTAATATTTTACCAATGTAAAAAAGGAAAACAGGACTATGATCCTCCCTGCATATCTCATTGCATGTGTCCATAAAGCTTGTATAGAAGAGTGTATACATTCTATGTACACGCATGTGTACATGCAGGTAAATAAAAGTCATTCTTCCCCATAATGTTAATTTTCTCATAGGAATATTTTTCTTATTTTGTAGAACCCTTTTTATTGATTTTAAAATATTCATAAAATGTACACATCACGTAAAGAACATGAGGTGAATACAAATTCAAGTCTCGAAAGCAGAACCCCTGGTGACCTAGCTATCCTAGAATAAAATAGATTAAAATAAACTAAACAACCCCAAAAACTAATGTAAATATTAGCACAAAAGGATTATACAAAACACCATAAGCGATTAATTAATTAACTATACGTCAGAGCAAATGACACACAATTACTATCTTGGTAAACCCTTAGTATGTACTAACGATGACCAACACAGAATCACAGAATCACAGAATCCAGTGATCAACAAGTACTAAAACAGGAACAATATAGGATGAAACAGAAAGTCTACAAGTCCCATAATCCAGTGTGCTTATATCAAGAGGTAGGTTGAAAAACAGTCAATACATGGTGAGACCAAAAGTCGCCTGTCGGATCAAAACATCAACTGGAAGGAAGTAAAAAGGATTCATTGTACTCAGGAATAGATTGCCTACTACTGAACCGGGAACAGTATAAAGTAAAACAAAAAGATCTACAAGTCCCAAATGCGCTTATATAAAAAAAATGGATTGAAATGGATATCGAAAATGGATTGAAAAACAGCCCATACCCGGTGCGTCCAAGAGTCGCACTTCGGACCAAACCATCAACTGAAGGGCAGTGAATAAGTATAAATGATACTCAGGAATAGATTGTACATATACGGCACGGGTGAAAAACACTCAACAAACTATACATCATGCTCAAGCGATGGAGTGATAGCCGTTGCCATTAGTAACCAAAATGTGGTCTATAAGTATAAAATGGAATATATATATATATATATATATATATATATTTATTTATATATATATATATATATATATATATAAATAAGAAGGCCAGTATAGTGGCCTGAATGTATGGGAGGAGCCCGGAGGGGTATTTAACCAGCCCGTCCGGCTGTGTTCCTCATCGGTTCCTGTGCGCGATATCTGTTACGTCAGAGATCTAGGGCCGACTATTCGAGACTATACTTTGTGAGTTCTGTGTTCGTGAGTTCCCGTATTCGTTAGTCCCGTCTTCGTGAGTTTGTGTTACGAGTCCGTCTTCGTTAAATCCGTGTCTGTGAGTTAAGCATTCGTGAGTTGTCGTCCTTCGAGATTCGCAAACACTCGAGTTGCCGTTGTCGTACAACGCGTCTGGTTCGGCTGTTGCAGGTAGGGCTTCAGCTCCCATTTCTCATTTCATGCATTTTTGTTGTGTCACTAAACTGCGATATCCAGAGCTCACAAATTACTCACAAACATTTCGTAATCGTAAAATGTATACCTCTCATTTGCAAGTGTTCGTAACCAAACATCAGTTGCTCCTATGCTTCATAAATGACTCGTAGTCGCTCGTTCGTGACACATCGGTCAATGCCACATCAGGCACTCATTTCGCAAACATTTCAATTATTTCGAATAGTTCCTAATCATTTCTAATCGTTTCAAATTGTTCTAACCATTTCTAAAGACATTGCGAGTCGTTGCCTCTCGTGTCAAAACATTTCTAATAATTTTGAATCATTTCTGGAAAGCTTTTCGAATCATTTCTAATCATTTCATTCATTTCTGTCACGTACCGTGCCAGATTCACCGATTCACTCCGGTGTGCCCCAGTTTTCGGTCTCATTTCAGTACATGCTCCAGAGACAGATTCACTCGCAGGTTCAGGTTCAGTCACTGATTCTTGTCTTTGTCATGGCATATCATTTCTTGTCACGTATTACGCTCTGGTACGAACCCAGTCGCATTTCAGAAATGCACCGATTCGCTCCGGTGTGCCCAGTTGTTTGGCCTCATTTCAGTACATGCTCCAGAGACGGATTCTCTTGTCAAATCGTTGGCTCGGTCACTGATTCTTGTCTTTGTCATGGCATATCATTTCTTGTCACTTATTACGCTCCGATTCGAATCCAGTCGCATTTAAAGATGCACCGATTCGTTCCGCTGTGCCCAGTTGTTTGGCCTAATTTCAGTACATGCTCCAGAGACAGGATTCATTTGTCAATAGTAGGCTCACTCTCTGATTCTTGTCTTTGTCATGGGTATCATTTCTTTGTCACCTATCACGCTCTGATATGAATATAGTCACGTCTAAGCACTAAATTCGTCTCGGAGTGCCCCAGGACAAGCCACATTTCAGTACATGCTCCATAGTCCGTTTCGTGCTCAGTCGCAAACTACGGCATGGCGATCCGGGCCTCATGGCAGAACTATTCATTTCATTGTCACGTACTGCGCCCCGGTTCGAGTCTAGTTGTATCTTGCAATGTTGCGATTCGTCCCGGGGGGCCTTGGTTGTTGGCCTCATTTCACTAATTGCCTCATTTCAGTACATGCTCCAGAGTCCGGTTCATTGTCAGTTGTATCTGCAACATGACCGAGTCGTGCCTCTGTCATGTCATCTGTTCATTTCATTTCAACTCACTGCCGCCCATCAAAGTCACCATTTTAGTCAATTATCTGTGACAGGTATTTGAAACTTTCAACAAAGGTTTCGCCTTTCATGTTTTAGGTCAGTCGAGTTTCAGTAGGTCCACCCTGCACCCGCTTGGACGGTGCTTCCCTAGGTAAGAAAAAAAAAAAGGAAAAAAGGGGGAAAGAGAAAGGTGGATCAGCAGAAGTATACACTGCGTTTAGGTTTGTATACCATTAGGGAGCACTAGCGAGTCTTGTAATCTATGTGACCCTCATTAGGTTCCGGTCAGTGAAGTTTCAACCCCGAGGACAAGTCGGCACATCCAGGTTTAGGACAACTGTACCATGTCCCAGGCCGGCAGTGAAGATCTCACGGCCCCGTTGTCCCCCTCTCCAGTCTCAGAAAATGACAGCGTGCAGTCCCTTAGGGGATGGACCATCCCAAAGTTAACTTCCGAGTTGAGGCGTAGAGGTGTGCCCTTTCATCGCTACGGCCAGGAAAGCGGAGCTCTTCAGGCTTCTCTTCCCTCCACCAGCCTTGGCAGGATCCAGCACCCAGCAAGCATCCCTGGATTCCATTTCATCTGCCATAGCACAACACCACACCTTGGTGTCATCCCTGACCACCTCAGTTTCTGAGGTTCAGAATAGAGTGGCACTCTTGGAGACCCGCCCGCCCGTTTCTACCTCTGACCCTGCGGTATTCCAGGCAGTGGCAACTCCTTCTGCAGGTACCACAGGGTGGAGTTCCGTGGTGTACCCTTCCCACTTGGTCCCAGCCAATGTCAAGAAGGACATCCTGGAGGGTAAGGACGTCAACGTCGCCTCCCTGCTCATCTCCCTTCACGACCTGGTGAAGAATAAGGCATACACTTGGGGGGACGTGTCTGTAGTCCTTAAGGCTAAAGACCCCAGGCTGGATAGGAAGCTGTCAGTGCAGGAGTTCACATTGGCCTTTGGCATGATGAGGGATGTGATATGCTCAGCCTCCCCCAACAGGAGAGAAGAGCTGGATCGGTATCTCCATACCGTGGTAGACCTGGGCTACAAGTACAGGGGTTTCAGCTTCTACGACTACCACCGCTCCTTCTCTGCCAAAGCTGCTGCCAGATTCTTACAGTTTCAGATGCCCACTGACTGGAGCGTAATGGACACGGAGCTCTTTTGTTGCCACTTTGCGGGCCTTCGATTACCTCTGTGCGCAATCTGCCAGTCGGCTACCCACACTGCCACTTGGTGCGCCAACACGACATCTGCTCGTCCCTTTGAAGGTCCCTCTACCTCCGGTGCAGTCCATGGTCAGCAGACCCCTGCACGTCTGCCTCAGATGGACAAATTTGGGCTCCCAGTCCGGACCGTAGGAGGAGCAGCGATCTGCAATAATTTTTTATTATGGTTCCTGCAACTTTAGCCAGTGTCATCTGCTGCACATATGTACCCTTTGCCAAAGGGCTCATCCCAGGCTCCTGTGTGAAGTCAAGCAGCTAAAGAAGGCATGACTAAGCGGGGTCAATGTCACATGGCTCGGCTTCTACCTTTCCACACACCCCACTCCCTCCCTGGCCACCTACCTCATTCAAGGTTTTACGGAGGGCTTCCACACTGGTCTCATTTCACTGCCTCACACTACCCATGAGTGCCGGAACCTTCGACGAGCAGGCCATAGACCAGCTCCTGCAAGTTGAATTAGATCGGGACTTCATGATAGGCCCGTTCACTCAGCCCCCTTCAACACATGGAGAGTCAGCCCTATTGGGCTTGTTAAGGGCAAGTTCTCCAATAAATTACGTCTGGTGTACGATTTGTCAGCGCCTCATTCTTCTACCATCCCCAGTCTGAATTCCCTTATCCCCTCCAAAGAGTTTTCTCTCAAGTACGCCTCTGTGGATATGGCCATCCAGGCTATACTCAAAACGGGCACTGGCACCTGGCTCTCCAAGACCGATATCTCTGATGCCTTTAAGCTCCTTCCCATCCACCCGTCTCTTTGGTGCTGGCATGGCATCAAATGGAGGGAGGCGTATTACTTTGCCACCAAATTGACCTTCGGGTCAAAAAGCAGCCCCTGGCTCTTCGACACATTTGCGCAATCGCCTTACATGGATCCTCCTACATAAAGCCCAGTGCCAAGAGGTCATCCATTACCTGGATGATTTCTTGTTGATGAACACAAAGTCGACGGTCCAGCTCAGTCCATCACCTTCCTCGGGGTTAACCTGGACACCTGCGCCATGCAGGCCAGCCTCCCCCCAGACAAACTGGCCCACATCAGGGCGGTTCTGTGAGACTTCACCCGTTCCAGAGGATGCACCAAGAAACAATTGTAATCCCTTCTTGGGATGCTCAACTTCGCTATGCGTATCATCCCCCAGGGTCGCTCCTTCGTGTCCCGCCTACTGGTGTTCCTATCCCATACGCAGGATCCCGAGCAAGTCCTCAGTCTCGACTCCGCAGCAATAGCGGACCTCTCTATGTGGCAGGAGTTCCTTTCTTCCTGGAATGGTATATCATTGTTCATTCCCACCGTGTCTTCCCTATCACCCCAGGTAGTGACAGACTCAGCTGCTTCCACAGGCTTCTAGGCAATTTTTGGCCGTCTTTGGTTCGCGGCTCCCTGGCCACCTCAGATACTAGCTATACCCGGCTTCACCAACACATCTTCCCTTTTCGAGCTGTACCCTATAGTGGCAGCAGCACACTTCTGGGGCCATAGCTGGACCGGTCAAACCGTGGCTTTCACTACAGATAACCTTGCCACAGCAGAGATCATAAACAAAGGCAAGTCCAAGTCCCTTGCAGTCATGTCCTTCCTGCGTAGGCTGGTTAAGCTGTCATTACAGTTTCAATTCAACATTTATTGTTGGTTTGTCCCGGGCAAGCGCAATCTTGCAACAGATGCCCTCTCCTGTTTTAATTTCATTACATTTTTTGAACAGATGCCTGGAGCCGAGTTGGTGTCAGCCGCTATCCCGGCCTGGTCTCAGCTGACCCTGGACTAGCTCTACATCTTCAGTCAGCAACCCAGCTCATCAATTCCTCTCTCTCACGCAACACCTTCAAGGCCTACCAGACGGCCCGGAGGGCCTTCAACAAGTTCGCTTTACATCACGGCAGAGAGATATCCAGTGTCAAACAGGTTCTGGCCTTTATCTCTTACTGCCATACTGAGCTTGCGCTATCCCACAATACCATTCGGCTGTACCTAGCCGGTGTCCAGCATTTCTTGTCACTCCAGGACCCCACGAAACCCTCATCGTTTACGTTCCATGCTGTATGGGCCATTCTACGTGGTATTCAGAAGCTTCAACCAGTGGTCAGCGCCAAACGCCTGCCCATAACGGGAGATATCTTTAGGAGTATGTCAAATATCCTGGCTACATCACCGTTAGGTCTTCTCCCTAGTATGGTCCTGCAAGCGGACATGTATCTGGCCTTCTACGGGTTCTTACGACCTGGAGAGTTCACCTGTAACAGCCCTGCAGGCCGAATGCTACGCAAACGCCACCTGGTCCGCTGCAAAGACCATTTTATTCTACAGCTAGCGGTCTCTAAAACCCAGCAAGTAGGCTCAGGTACAGATATCCATTTCTATAGAACCAATAACAACTGGTGTCCAGTCACTACACTCAATCGGTTATTGTCACTACTGTCTGAGCAACCGGACTCTAGTCCACTTCTACCATTTCATGTCAAGCCCCTAAACACCGCTCAGTTCATGGAGCACACGAGGATACTTCTTCGTAACCTTCATCTCAACCCTACTCAGTACTCCGGACACTCATTCCGTATCAGGGCAGCCTCAACAGCGTCCCGCCAAGGGGTCCCGGACCACGTTATCAAAAAACTAGCCAGGTGGAAGTCCGCCTGCTTCACCTGCTACATTCCCAATCCGCAAGTGGAGATGGTCCAGGCCTTTGCCAAACTCACACAGTGACTAAACACAAGTCAATAAAGAGCTATCCCTACCTGAATGTTTTTGCCCCCTTATTTTGGTATACCGTACGTTAGACCAAGGTACACTTTCGGGTCCATTTCAAGTGGTAAGTTTATGTGAACCCTGTATGTCATCCTTATCCGTATTGGCCATAGGGCTCTAAACCATAAATAAGAAGGCCAGTATGGTGGCCTGAATTTATGGGAGGAGCCCGGAGGGGTATTTAACCAGCCCGTCCGGCAGTGTTCCTCGTCGGTTCCTGTGCGCGATACCCACCCTCCCATCACCTTTTTAGGGCATTTCTCAAGGTATCCATACACCTCACAAGAGTACTCATTTCATCTCATTTCATATTAATTTCATTTAATGTCTCATTTCTTATCTAGGGTATGCCCCCTTATTTTGGTATACTGTACGTTAGACCAAGGCACACTTTCAGGTCCATTTCAAGTGGTAAGTTTATGTTAACCCTGTATGTCATCCTTATCCGTATCGGCCATAGGGCTCTAAACCATAAATATATATATATATATATATATATATATATATATATATATATATAATATGCAGTAAAATGTCGACACTCTGGTCTAAACAACTACTCTAAACTAAGATATATTATATAGTATGTATATATAAACCAAAATACACTGGTAGTGACCACCATAAGCACGCCGATTGGCTATTTTGCTGGTGTTCATTGTGCAGATAAAGACAGAAGGTCAAACACTGTGCGCACTATCGCCGTTAGCAGCATGCCGCGCGGGACTGACGTCATCGCTGCACCGGCGCTGTGAGTGCAGAGCAGCGATACCCGGAAGAAGATGGACGCTCCATGCTACAGGGGACAGCGGTGACATCGCTGGCTCCTGTGTCAGGTAGGTGACACATAATGGGCTACTATGCAATGCATAGTAGCCCATTATGCTTTACCTTTGCAGGGAGACAAAGAGGAAATAAACCCATCAGGGATTGTCTCAAAGCTAACAGATTAGGAGATAAGCGGATAGATTGGGGTAAGGCATTCCATAGGATTGGAGAGGCTTTGGAAAAGTCCTGGAGGCGAGCATAGAGGAGGTGACGAGGGAGCTAGAGAGAAGGAGGTCTTGAGAGGAACGAAGAGATGAGTAGGTTGGTATTTAGAGGCTAGGCTAGTGATGTAGCTGGGGGCTAAATTGTGGATGGCTTTGTAAGTAGCTGTTAGTATTTTTAACTTAATTTGTTGGGTGAGCAGAAGCCAGTGGAGGGATTGACAGAGAGGAGTAGCAGACATAGCGATTGGTAAGGTGGATGAGTCTGGCAGCAGCATTCATGATGGATTGAAGGGGGTGATAGACTATGTAGAGGTAAGACAATGAGAAGGTAGTTGCAGTAGTCGAGGCGAGAGATGACCAGGGAGTGAATTAAGAGCTTTGTTGTGTCATTGATTAGAAAGAGGCGTATTTTGGTATTAAGGTGCACTTTATAGGAATTTGCAATAGAAGATTTAACATTTGTATCTTACATTTTTTCACTTATATCATTTTTATTGCATGTTATTCATTTTTGTGAACATCACACATCAGATCCAGGCAATGCCACCTGCACCTAGGGGCGTACCTAGAGCATTTGGCACCTGGGGCGGATCCTATATCTGGCACCCCCCCCCCCCCCCCCGGCAGGCAGGCAGTGCACCACACGTCAACGTCAAGTGATGTTAGGGTAGTATACTGGGGGGTTAGGTGATATAGTGCCAGGTTAGGGTGGTATATAGTGTTAGGGTGGTATATAGTGCCAGGTCAGGGGAGTTTATAGAGCCAGGTCGGGGTGGTATATAGAGACAGATTAGGGTGGTATATAGTGCCAGGTTAGGGTGGTATATAGTGCCAGGTTAGGGTGGTATATAGTGCCAGGTCGGGGTGATATACAGAGCCAGGTCAGGGTAGTATATAGTGCCAGCTTAGGGTGATATATAGTGCCAGGTCAGGGTGGTATATAGTACCAGGTTAGGGTGGTATATAGTGCCAGGTCATGGTGGCATATAGTGCCAGGTTAGGGTGGTATATAGTGCCAGGTAAGGGAAAAATCATGTATAACTCAGTGGTGGTAGGCTTACCACGTCTTTCTCCCCTCTGTGGGCCCTCATTTGTGGTCAGTGAATTATCCTTCTGGGCGTCAGAACAGAAGAGGATATGTACAGAGATGTAAATGCCAGCATGCAACCACTCTCTGCAGGAACATGTGTTTGGAGGAAGGATTTACCAGAAGCTGGAGTATGTTGTAAAAACGTAACTGTTCAGTAAAGCATTAGAAAAGCAAGTTCCAACTGGACATTAGTTTATTGGGGGAGCTGGCTGGCGGTGCACAACCTAGGAAGGGCTGGTCCTTGTTGAAAGGCCTGGTGAGTGTCAAAGATGGCAGAAGCTTGCCAAACCTCTTGTCTTCCAGGATGTTATAGGAGATGTTCTCTGGAGCCGCAGCGGGTGTTGCCAGTGGTTGCTAGGGCACCTACACATTGACTGCCATTGCTGTAAACAAGGCAGATCTCAGTTCTGACAGGGGCGAAGGGTTGCATTTTGTGTTCCTGCAAAGTGGGGAAAAAAATCCATATCTTCCCTTAGTAAAGTAGTACAGTAACAGTGCATACTTTTAGCACTGATCACTGTATTAGTGTCACATGTTCCCAGCAAAGTGTCAAAAGTGTCAGTTAGTGTCCGACTGTCTGCTGCAATATCACAGTCCCACTATAAGTCACTGATTGCCGCCATTGCTAGTATAAAAAAACATAAACAGATAAAAATTCCATAAATATATACCATAGGTTGTAGATGCTATAACGTTTGCATAAACCAATCAATATACACTTATTGGGATTTTTTTCCAAAACATGTAGCAGAATACATATTGCTCTAAATTTATGAAGAAATTACATTTTTTACATTTTTTTTATTGAATATGTTTTATAGCAGAAATAAAAAATATTGTTTTTTTTTCAAAATTGTCTGTCTTTTTGCTTATAGCACAATCAAATACCACCAAGAAAAGCTCTATTTGTGGGGGAAAAAGACATGCATTTTATTTGGGTACAGTGTCTCATGAACGTGCAATTGTCAGTTACAGAAACGCAGTGCCGTTTCACAAAAAATGGCCTGGTCATGAAGAGGGGTAAATCTTCTGGAGGTCATGTGGTTGGACTAGTTGAATTTTGAATTTGGTTGCCCTTATGTTATTTATACAGTACCTGTATCATTCCCAAAGCTGCCTAAACAGGGTAATTGTGACCAACCGGTTAGCGTGGATTTTTTTTTATAAGCACTTTGTGCTGCAAAACAAGGGGAGGGCACCCAGCTTGTAATATATTGAGGAACAACTGCCAACAACACCTCGTATGAGACAAACTCTGAGTCACATAATCTCTGTAAGTAGTAGTTTCGGTGCTAAAATAAGTGTGTAACAAGGAATTTGAGCTCTCTGGAATTTTACTTGTTGAATGTGTTGTTAAGCTCACCGCTATTTTTCTGAAAGGAATATGCACAGGATAGGAAGTTTTGTCTACATAATTTTTATAGACATCCTAACACTGCCAGAAAGTCACACTTTCATAAAACATGATGAATATCAGGCATATGAAAGTACAGGAATAACAATAGCTAAAGTTATGTTTAACATGCTCCATATGTAATCACCTGTAATGCTTATTTATGCGTTCATATAATTTCCTGCACACCAGCCATTTGCCTGTTTCAATCACAGTTGCCTTGTTTTATCAGCATAGATGCAGGTGTATATATAAAAAACAGCATTAATATTCGTAAAAAAATAAAAAATAAAACATTAAAAAATATATATTTTTTTACCTTACCAGAAACCCCTGTTGCTAGGCAGTCTTCCTAATCTGCCTCTTCCTACTCCGCAGTGATCTTTGGTCTTCTCTCCTCCTCGTGTTGTCTTCTGGGTAATGGGGCGCGCTGTGTTCTGGGAACTGTGTGTTTCCTGACACAGCGCGTCCCATTCACAAAGCGTTGCGCGACTCGCGCATGCGCAGAAGGAAACGGCTCAAGGCTCCACTGCCTGTTTCCCTTAGTGAGGATGGCAGTGCTAGGACCCGAGAGTCGAGGGACGGGTCGGCCTCGGGCAACCAACATCGCGGGCGCCCTTGAAAGGTAAGTATCCTTATTAAAAGTCAGCTACTTTTTTTTTTTTAGCTGCTGACTCTTAAAAAAAAATTTGCCCACTGGAACACTCCTTTAACTTGCTGCACATTTTTAATGGCAAGTTGTAGACTTGCAGAGCACTTGAAGCACAAGTTCTAGGTGACACTTTTCCAATTTGTAGCAAATTTGCATGGCACGTCTCTAGCAAAAGCAAAGTTGCAGTAGTGAGTCTACAGCAGGAATTCTGCAAGTCTACAAGATGAGAATTCAGCCACAGTGACCCCTGTGGTGGGATGACTATTGTACAACATAACTGAACCAGAACTGGCAGCAGACTTGCAGAGTGTTTTCAAAGAAATTTGATTTTGAGTCCTGCAATGCAGACTTGCTGAAATTGTGCAAGAAACTCGTGAAGTCTGGCAAGTCTAGCAATAGCTTAGCAAGTCATTTTCAAACTTGCAGCACAATATCAGGAAGGCAGATATAAGACATAGATTAATGTAGATCTGCAATCAATAATACATCCTTAAAGTGATTGTAATGTCTCGTTTTTTTTCCCCTATAAAAATAATAAATATGCTATACTTACCTCCTCTGCGCAGTGGATTTGCACAGAGCAGCCTTGATCCTCCTCTTCTCCGGTCCCTCTTCTGTGATCCTGGCCCCTCCCTCCTGTTCAGTGCCCCCACAGCAAGCAGTTTGCTATGTGAGCACCAGAGCCGAGTTACAGCTCCCTGTGTCCATTCAGACCCGGCCCCACCCCCTCTCCCCCTGTTTGGCTAGCTGACTTTAGCTTAAGCCCCGGACCATTTTGCAGCTAAAGGACCAAGCCCCTTTTTGCGATTCGGCACTGCGTCGCTTTAACTGACAAATGCACGGTTGTGAGACGTGGCTCCCAAACAAAATTGGCGCCCTTTTTTTCCCACAAATAGAGCTTTCTTTTGGTGGTATTTGATCACCTCTGTGGTTTTTATTTTTTGCGCTATAAACAAAAATAGAGCGACAATTTGGAAAAAAATTCAATATTTTTTAATTTTTGCTATAATAAATATCCCCCAAAAATATATAAAAAAACTGTTTTTTTCCTCAGTTTAGACCGATACGTATTCCTCTACATATTTTTGGTAAAAAAAAACGCAATAAGCGTTTATTGATTGGTTTGCGCAAAACTTATAGCATCTACAAAATAGGGAATAGTTTTATGGCATTTTTATTAATAATTTTTTTTTACTAGTAATGGCGGTGATCAGCGATTTTTATTGTGACTGCAACATTATGGCAGACACATCAGACAATTTTGACACATTTTTGGGACCATTGTCATTAATACAGTGATCAGTGCGATTAAAAATGCACTGATTACTGTAAAATGTCACTGGCAGTGAAGGGGTTAACCACTAGGGGACAGTGTGTGTCTGTGTGTGTTTTTTTACTGTAGGGGGCGTGGCTTGGCATGTGATGTCATTGATCGTCTTTCCCTATGACAGGGAACAGACGATCAGTGACAAGATCACTAGGAAGCACGGGGAGAGGTTTGTTTACACTTACCTCTCCCTGTTCTTCAGCTCTGTGACCCGCTCTTGGGACACCAGCGGCGATCGGGTCCGCGGCCACAGAGCTCAGGACTGGGTCACGAGTGCACCGCCTATACATGCTTGTGCCCAGCCGTGCCATTCTACCGACGTATATCGGCGTGAGGCGGTCCTTAAGTGGTTAAATGACAGCAGCGGCAGCCAATGCTGACTCTGCTGTGTCTCAGCCAATCAGAAGAGAGAATCTCAGACAGCTGAGACGCTTGTGGACATCGAGGGACCTCAGGTAAATGTTAGGGGTGCTGAGGGGGGCAGCTGGACACAGAAGGCTTTTTATCTTAATGCATAGAATGCATTAAAATGAAAAACTTTCTGCCTTTACAACTCCTTTAAATTCATGTTTAAATGCAAGAAGTGTAAGGCCGCGTACACACGGGCGGACTGTTCGTCCAACTTTGTCCGCTGAACAGTGTTTCGGCGGACAGTCCGCTCGTGTGTGGGCTTCAGCGGACAGTTTCAGCGGACAGTCTGACGAACAAAGTTTTTCGGAATTTCTGTAAAACTGTCAACTGAAACTTGGTTTGAGCGGACAGTCCGCCCGTGTGTAGGCTTGTTCGTCAAACTAAGTTCCGCGCATGCTCAGAAAGGATTTACACGGCGAAGGTTGCATTGCAGTGTATTGGACGTCGTATTTTTCGTCCCGTCGTACGTGCCGTTCACGTCATCGCGCAAGTTTCAGCGGACTGTTCGTTCGTCGTGTGTGGTCAAGTCCGTCCATGCTAATTTTGAGCGGACTGTCCGCTCAAACTGTTTGACGAACAAAGTTGGGCGAACAGTCCGCCCGTGTGTACGCGGCCTTAGTACCTGGATTTTACTTGATATCAGCTTCTGGTTGTCCCTGTACAGCAGAGCTAAGGCTGGGGGTGGGAGAATCAGTACAAGAAGCCAATAATTTTTGCTTCAGTACAAGGAGCATGCTGATAGGAGGAGAGAGTGGGGTGACAGAGGTGAACTCATCACTCTGCTGTTTCTCCTTTCATTGTCCAGTCACAGTCTGGGGGTGGGAGGCCTGTAAGTGTTACTGAACTGCAAATAACTTAGCCTCTGACAGGGTTGTGCTAAATGGCAGACTTGTGGAAATCCCATGATTGGATGGATATAAATATAAAGCCTTTATCAGTGAAAACAGCTTCCTTATATGCATTACATCTGTGCATTTAGCTGTTTGCCCGGCTTTAACTCAAATATAGGGACAGTTGATATTCACTTCTTCTGGAGTAATTTGTTTGTGTGTAATCAAAAGTGTGATGTATTCCTATCTCAGGTCTTAGGTATGCTTGATTATTTGATTCAATTTTTTTTTTTTTTTTTTGCGATTACAGGAAAAGGTGCAAAAAACTGAGTATTTTATTGTGTAAAAATAGCAGGAGGTTAGCAATGTCTAGGATGTCTGTTACCCACAATTATTTCCCGGTCAAAGATTTAATCTTCCCAGTTCTAATGTTTGGACAAACAACAACTAAAACTCTTGATTGCATTATGTATTGTGCATAAGTGATTGTAAACTCTCACTTTGTAAAACAACCCATTCAGTTTAAAATAGAAATGAAAGGCAAAACATTTGTGTATAGATAAAACATTATAAATACCTCTTCCCCCCCCCCCCCCCTTTTTTTTATAAGTGATTACCCTCTGTTTTCAGCTGCATAGGAGCTTGGGGGGAGCAGGGAGCAGCAGCACACTGATCCTCCCAGACTGTGCGGGGGATGGGGGGGGGGGTCAGCAGAAGCCCCGATTATTGGTGGAGAGAAGGATCAGTTCCCAGCCAAGCTTGAGAACTGACCACACTGTGTTATCATGCCGAGTGTGGTCAGTTTTTAAAAGGAAAGCAGAGGGACAGGTAGGAACACCAGGGATTTCACATAATGGAAGCAATACAAAGAGAACAGGATATATTTTCTTACAAGTACATGGTACAGCAGTGACATATCAGCAATATTTTTTTTTTTTGTAAATGTGAGACCTGAGGTCTTTTTGACCCCAGATCTCACATTAAAGAGGTCCTGTCATGCTATTACAAGGGATAACATTCCTTGTAATAAGAATTAAAGTGACCCAATTTTTTAATTTTTTTTAAAGACAGTGTAAAAATAAAAACTAAAAAGTAAAATAAATAGGAAAAAAACCCCATTAAAAGCACCCCGTCCCGCTGAGCTCGTGTGCAGAAGAGAATCCATACATAGGTTGCACCCGCATATAAAAACGGTGTTTAACCACTTGACCACTGGGCACTTAAACACCCTTAATAACCAGACCAATTTTCAGCTTTTGGTGCTCTCACATTTTGAATGACAATTACTCAGTCATGCAACACTGGACTTATATGAAATTTTTGTCCTTTTTTTCACACAAATAGAGCTTTCTTTTGGTGGTATTTAATCACCTCTCAGTTTTTTATTTTTTGTGCTATAAAAGAAAAAAGACTGAAAATTCTGCGAAAAAATTAATTTTTCTTCGTTTCTGTTATAAAATTTAGCAGATTAGTAATTTTTTCTTCATAAATTTTGGCCAAAATTTATACTACTACATATCTTTGGTAAAAATAAGTACAAATTGGTGGATATTATTTGGTCTTTGTGAAAGTTATAGAGTCCACAAGCTATGGTGCCAATATCTGAAAATTGATCACACCTGAAGGACTGACGGCCTATTTCAATTCTTGAGACCCTAACATGCCAGAAAAGTACAAATACCCCCCAAATGAGCCCTTTTTGGAAAGAAGACATTCCAAGTAAGTAAGTAAGTAAGTAAGTAAGACATTCCTAGTAAGAGGCATGATGAGTTTTTTGAAGTTGTCATTTTTTCCCACAATTCTTTTCAAAATCAAGATTTTTTTTCCTTTTTTTTTTTTTTCCACAAAATTGTCATATTATCAGGTTATTTCTCACACGCAGCATATGCATACCACAAATTACACCCCAAAACACATTCTGCTATTACTCCCAAGTACGGCGATACCACATGTGTGAGACTTTTACACAGTGTGGCCACATACAGAGGCCCAACATGCATGGAGCGCCATCAGGCGTTCTGGAGCACCCAGGACAATTCTGACATTTCTCTCCTACATGTAAAAATCATAATTTATTTGCTAGAAAATTACAGAGAACCCCAAAACATTATATATTTTTTTTTTAGCAAAGACCCTGGAGAATACAATGGTGGTCATTGCAAATTTTTATCTCACACGGTATTTTTCGAACGCGTTTTTTTGGGGGAAAAAACTGTTTTGTGCTTAAAAAAAAACAAAAAAACAGTAAAGTTAGCCCAATTTTTGCATAAAGTGAAAGATGAAGTTATGCTGAGTAAATAGATATCAAACATGTCACTCTTCAAAATTGCACATGCCCATGGAATGGCACCAAACGTCGCTACTTAAAAAATCCCCATAGGCGACGCTTTAATTTTTTTTTACTGGTTACATGTTTTGAGTTGCAGAGGAGGTCTAGGGCTAGAATTATTGCTCTTGCTCTAACGTTCGCGGCGATACCTCACATGTGTGGTTTGAACACCGTTTTCATATGTGGGCGGGGCTTACGTATGCGTTCCCTTCTGCATGCGAGCACATGGGGACAGGGGCGCTTTAAATTTTTAATTTTTTTTATCGTTTATTTTACTTTATTTATTTTAGTTTGACATTTTTTTCCCCAAAAATAAGTTTTTGATCACTTTTATTCCTATTACAAGGAATGTAAACATCCCTTGTAATAGGAATATGGGGTGACAGGTCCTCTTTACAGTGAAATCTGGGGGTCAATATGACCCCACATCTCACCTCTAGGCTGGGAAGCCTGAAATAAAAAAATAAAAAAAAGATTCTGGCTTTGATCGTACTAGCGAGTTGGTAGAAGCACCAGAGGGTGGTGAGGGGTGGGGGGCGTCTATGGCTGGGTATTGCAGGGTATCACAGAGTATGGCTGGGTATCTCCGAGTATGGCTGGGTATGGCAAGGTATTGGTGGGGTATTGGCGGGGTATTGCAGAGTATTGGGGGGTATTGCAGAGTAATGGGGGGTACTGCAGAGTAATGGCAGGGTACTGCAGAGTATTGGGGGTACTGCAGAGTAATGGCAGGGTACTGCAGAGTATTGGGGGGTACTGCAGAGTAATGGCGGGTACTGCAGAGTAATGGCGGGGTACTGCAGAGTAATGGGGGGAGTACTGCAGAGTAATGGGGGGGTACTGCAGAGTAATGGCGGGTACTGCAGAGTAATGGGGGGTACTGCAGAGTAATGGCAGGGTACTGCAGAGTAATGGCAGGGTACTGCAGAGTATTGGGGGGTACTGCAGAGTAATGGCAGGGTACTGCAGAGTATTGGGGGGTACTGCAGAGTAATGGCAGGGTACTGCAGAGTAATGGCAGGGTACTGCAGAGTAATGGCGGGGTACTGCAGAGTAATGGGGGGTACTGCAGAGTATTGGGGGGTACAGCAGAGTAATGGCAGGGTACTGCAGAGTAATGGCAGGGTACTTCAGAGTATTAGGGGGTACTGCAGAGTAATGGCAGGGTACTGCAGAGTATTGGGGGGTACTGCAGAGTAATGGCAGGGTACTGCAGAGTAATGGCGGGGTACTGCAGAGTAATGGGGGTACTGAAGAGTAATGGCGGGTACTGCAGAGTAATGGCGGGTACTGAAGAGTATTGGGGGGTACTGCAGAGTAATGGGGGGTACTGCAGAGTAATGGGGGGTACTGCAGAGTAATGGCAGGGTACTGCAGAGTAATGGGGGGTACTGCAGAGTAATGGCAGAGTAATGGCAGGGTACTGCAGGGTATTGCAGGGTACTGCAGAGTATTGGCAGCGTATTGGCAGGGTATTGAGGGGTTAAATTCGGTGAGCAGCGATGTGGGCACTGCACCAATCTCTTTCCCCTCCGCTGTACCCATCGGTACAGAGAGGGGGAGGGAGGAACCGGCGTCATGTTATGGCGCCGGTTTGTTTACAAGTGATCACTCCGTCATTTGACGGAGCGATCACATGGTAAACGGCCGCGACGAGCGGCCGTTTACCGTGATCCATGATGCGCCGGGTCCACTGGACCCGGCGGTCACGGATGATCTCGTGTGCGCGCCCCAGGGGGCGCGCGAGAGCAGAATTCTGGGAGGCCGTTAATTAACGGCCTCTCAGAGTTAAACAACCGCCCTGAAGCCGTTAATCGGCAATGGGCGGTTGTTAAGTGGTTAAACCACACATGCGAGGTATAGCTGCGATCATTAGAGTGAGAGCAATAATTCTAGCTCAAGACCTTCTCTGTAACTCAAAACTTGTAACCTGTAGAAATGTTTAAATGTTGCCTATGGAGATTTTTAGGGGCCAAAGTTTGTCACCATTCCACAAGTGGGCACAATTTGGAAGCATGACATGTTGGATATCAATTAACTCAGCATATCTTTCACAATGTAGAAATTGAAACTGTTGTCTTATTTTTTAATTAAAAAAGTGTATTTTGTCCCCAAAAAATAGGCTTGTAAGAGCGCTGCGCAAATACAGTGTGACATAAAGTTTTGAATCAACCGCCATTTTATTCTCTAGGGTGTCTGAAAAAAATATATATAATGTTTGGGGGTTCTAAGTGGTTTTCTAGCTAAGAAAAATTATTTTATCTTGTAAACAACAAGTTTAAAAAATAGGCCTGGTCCTTAAGTAGTTAAAGCAGTTGTAAACCCTTTACAACCACTTTGTACTACAGGTAAGCCTAATAAGGCTTACCTGTAGCTACCCTGGATATCTCCTAAACCTGCATGGGGGTGACGTCATTGCAGCTCTGGCCAATTACAGTGCTGAAGCCTGTGATACCTAGAAGTAACTACGGGAGCAATGTCGCCGACCGGAGCGGTGTACGAGGTCCGCTGCGGGTGCTTCGATCTAAACTAAGTAATTCACAGGGTTTACAACCACTTTAAAGAGGAAGTAAACCCTGAAAACCCTTCTCTTCAGAGAAGCCTACCCTACCCACACCTAACAACTGTATTTTAATTTTCTCCATCAGCTTATCCCCCACGGTTATTAATTTTTGTTCCAATTGACCCTCCCTTCTAGATTGTAAGCTCTAATGAGAAGGGCCCTCTGATCCCTCCTGTATTGATTTGTATTGTAAGTGTACTGTCTGCTCTTATGTTGTAAAGCACTGCGCAAACTGTTGGCGCTACATAAATCCTGCATAATAATAATAATAATACATAAATGGTGCTGCATGCACAATAAGGCATTGGTCTGCTGGCCTAATTAGCAATCTAGCTATGCCACAAAAGAGCTTGCATACACCAATATCCTTGTGTTAAAGATGCCATAGGGCAGCTCTGAGCACAGAAAAGTGAGGAGGAACCAATCAGAGTAGATCCTGTCATGTAAAGGCAGTGGTAACCAATTTTTTGCATTTGGAAACATTGTCTTTACTGCTGGGGATTGGAAATAAGAGTAGCAGCGGTGGCTGCTCCATTACGGGAGCAGGGGCCCCACCCTCATAAATCTCATACACCAGACCCCTAATCTCTGTGTAGGGTGCCGGACACATGGATTTCAATGGGGTTTTTATTTTTTTTATATTTTTTAGAAGCACATGATTAGAGCGTGAGGCAGAGCACTGCGCTCCGAGCCCACCCACTTGTGTAACATTAGCGAATTAATATTCACTATTGTCTTCCTGCTTCTCCTCCCAGCCAATCAGGAAAAGGGCCTTAAGACTCGAATGGCCAGAAGGAGAAGCGACTGTCCGGTCTCCAGAATGTCCTCTGCTCCTCTGCTCTGGTGACTGGTTGGGCTCGGTGACCCCCCCATCACCTGGCCTGAGCCGATTTCTTCTATCTGGACACTGGGGAATCCGTGCTTCTCCTGGTGGGGGATCCTCTGGAGCTGGAAGTTCAGGGACCTGCCTGATATGGGCACCATGGCACAAATACAGTACTTCCCTACCCATCTCTTCCTCCAAGCCCAGCAACATCCCCCTCCCCCAGCAAACAGACAGACACTGAACAGAGGTTGCATCAACTGCCCAGGGAGCAGGAGAACGATGACCCCGCCATCTACCCCAGCTACTGTACCTTCTACCGTCTATACCGGTATATACTGGGGGTACTGGGAATATACTTCACCATAGGCCCTATCGTGGGCGAGGATGGGGGGGTGGTTTGTTTGCCGCCCCTCCAAAAAATGGTGCACGAGTCGCCACTGGATTTACATGCAGAAAAGCCAAATAAAAACCATCACTAAGACCTAAACAGAAAAAAACAAGGTTATCGTGGGCAAAGAAAAGCAATCATGGACTGTGGATGACTGAGTGATATTCAGAGATGAATACGAATCTGCATTGGAAAGGGTGATGATGCTGGAGCTTTTTGTTTGGTGCCGTTCCAATGAAAAATGAAATGTATAAAGGCGACTGCCTGAAGAAAACATACAAATTTCCACAATCATGGATGATATGGGGTTGTATGTCAGGCAAAAATATGGGGGAGATGACAGTCATTAAATCTTCAATAAATTCACAAGTTTTTATTGAGATTTTGGACATTTTCTTTATTCCATCATTTGAAAGGATGTTTGGTGATGATGACATCATTTTTTCAGGATGTAATCTGATGCAGAAGTTTGTTTTAGAACTGCAAAGTACATGGTGATTCCATAATATTTTCCTCAGAATTTAGTGATTTCATATTTTTTTTCCTTTGCCTGATCTGCAAAAACAGTTGCAACTGACTACAGTTTTTTTTTCTTTTCTTTGTTTCTTAAAGCCAGAAGGTTGGAATGTTAAATGAAAATAGTTTTCAGGCATGTCTATAATTGACTTTTTTTTTACAAACAATTTAATGAACATTTTCCAAGAGTGGTGATTCCAAGCTTTTTGCCAGGGGTTGTACTTGCTCGGGCTGAGACTACTAAGGGGCTTTTTTCATTGGCATACGCACAGTTGTCAAAATTTCTTCTTAAGTTTCCTCTTCCATGTAAGTGCAGATGGAAGGGTTGGGGTCCTCTTTCCAATGAGCTTTGGGATGAGGTGCTGCAGAATAGTTTGATTACCGTATATACTCGAGTATAGGCCGACCCGAATATAAGCCGAGGCCCCCAATTTACCCCCAAAAAACTGGAAAAAATTATTGACTCGTGTATAAGCCGAGGGTGAGACATGCCTGTCCATCCCTGTGTGTCCGTCCATCCCTGTGGGTCCATCCATCCCTGTGTGTGTGTCCATGCATCCGTGTGTGTGTGTGTGTGTGTGTGTCCATGCATCCGTGTGTGTGTGTGTGTGTGTCCATGCATCCGTGTGTGTGTGTGTGTGTGTGTGTGTGTGTGTGTGTGTGTGTGTGTGTGTGTGTGTGTGTGTGTGTGTGTCCGTGCAGCCTACCTGTGTCCAGCCTGCCTGTGTCCGTCCAGCCTGCGTCCCGTCCAGCCTGCGTCCCGTCCAGCCTGCGTCCCGTCCAGCCTGCGTCCCGTCCCGGCCCGTCCCGGCCCGTCCCGGCCCGTCCCGGCCCGGCCCGTCCCGTCCCGAGCCGAGCCTCCGTCCTTCAGCTCTTCGTCGGCGGCCATTCTAGGATTCAAAAGCCGCGCCTCCGTCGGTGATAGGCGGAACACTCAATTTCCCACTGACTGCTGTTCCGCCTATCGGATGTCCGTGATAGGCGGAATACTCAATTTCCCAGCAGCCTGTGTTCCGCCTATCACGGGCATCGTCTCATCCTCGTCCGTAGTACGAGGATGAGACGATGCCCGTGATAGGCGGAACACAGGCTGCTGGGAAATTCAGTGTTCCGCCTATCACAGGCGAAGGCGGAGCCGGAGGCGCGGCTTTTGAATTCTAGAATGGCCGCTGTCTGTCTGCTCGACACGCTGATCGAGCGGGCAGACAGCGATGACTCGAGTATAAGCCGAGGGGGGCACTTTCAGCCTCAAAAAAGAGGCTGAAAATCTCGGCTTATACTCGAGTATATACGGTATTTTACTTTCTCCATCCCACAGTAACGCAGCTCTTTATTTTGCATAGAGTGTATCATACACCAGAATTTTTTGCATAAGATAGACTGCAGGGAGAACACACACTGTGTTAGATTTGGCCATCCACATGGTAATCTTATACATTTATTGTGGAGATGATCAAAGCTTACGCTTTACTGGCAAGGGATTATTTGAACGTTAAATGATTTACAGGGCCTTGAAAAGTATTCATATTCCTTGAAATTTTCCACATTTGTCATGTTTCAACCAAAAATGTAAATGTATTTTATTGGGATATTATGGGATAGACCAACACAAAGTGGCACATAATTGTGAAGTGGAAGAAAAATGATAAATGGTTTTCAAAATGTTTTACAAATAAATATGTGAAGAGTGTGGGGTGCATTTGTATTCAGCCCCCCTGAGTCAATACTTTTTAGAACCACCTTTCACTGCAATTACAGCTGAAAGTCTTTTTGGCGAAGTCTCTACCAGCTTTACATGTCTATAGAGTGACATTTTTGCCCATTCTTATTTTCAGTTCTGTGAACAGCAATTTTCAAGTCTTGCCACAGATTCTCAATTAGAATTAGGTCTGGACTTTGACTGGGCCATTCTAGCACATGAATATGCTTTGATCTAAACCATTCCATTGTAGCTCTGGCTGTATGTTTAGGGTCACTGTCCTGCTGGAAGGTGAACCTCTGCCCCAGTCTCAAGTCTTGAGCAGAATATAACAGGTTTTCTTCTAAGTTTGCTCTGTATTTGGCTCCATCCATCTTCCCATCAACTCTGACCAGCTTCCCTGTCCCTGCTGAAGAAAAGCATCCCTACAACATGATACTACCACCACAATGTTTCATGGGGGGGTGGTGTGTTCAGGGTAATGTGCAGTGTTCATTTTCTGCCACACATAACGTTTTGCTTTTAGACCAAAAAGTTCAATTTTGGTCTAATCTGACCAAAGCACCTTCTTCTACATGTTTACTGTGTCCCCACATGGCTTCTCACAAACTGCAAATGGGATTTTTTGTCTTTCAACTATGGCTTTCTTTCACCAATAACTTTCTTCTTGTCACTCTTTCATAAAGGCCAGATTTGTAAAGTGCACAACTTATAGTTGTCCTGTGGACAGATTCTCCTACCTGAGCTGTGGATCTCTGCGGCTCCTCCAGAGAAAAGCTTCATGTACACAGGATGTTTTACAACCTGAAAACGAAGCGTGGCTAAATGCGAGTTACCACATTTACACACGTTTACAAGCTGTTACAGGCATTTGGCATTTAAATGCCTCTGAACATCCATCCTGAACTCATTTTTTTGTGTTCCAAAAAATTCTTCTAAACTCAACTGCCTAGAAACGACTAAACGACCCTGTGTACATGTACTGATAAGATAACAGAGGAGAGTTCAGGGGCAGCTGAAAAAAACACCCAACTGCTCCTAAACACCCGTTTACCAGCAGCAGTGTACATGAGGCCTTACCATGGGCCTCTTGGCTGCCTCTGATTAATGCTCTCCTTGCCCGGTCTGTCCGTTTAGGTGGCCGGCCATGTCTTGGTAGGTTTGTGGTTAAGCCATACTCCTTCCATTTTCAGATGTCCAAAGCTTGTGATATTTTTTATAATCTAACCCTGCTTTAAACTTCTCCACAACCTTATCTCTGACCTGTCTCGTGTGTTCCTTGGCCTTCACAATGCTGTTTGTTCACTAAGGTTCTCTAACAAACTTCTGAGGGCTTCACAGAACAGCTGTATTTATGCAGAGACTAAATTACACACAGATGTACTCTATTTACTAATTAGGTGACTTCTGAAGGCAATTGGTTCCACTAGATTTTAGTTAGGGGTATCAGAGTAAAAGGGGCTGAATAGAAATGCACGTAAAACTTTTCAGATATTTATTTGTAAAAAAAATGTAAAACTATTTATTACTTTTCTTCCACTTCACAATTATATGCCCCTTTGTGTTGGTCTATCACAGGGATATGCAATTAACGGACCTCCAGGTGTTGCAAAACTACAAGTCCCATCATGTCTCTGCCTCTGGGTGTCATGCTTGTGGCTGTCAGAGTCTTGCTATGCCTCATGGGACTTGTAGTTCTGCAACAGCTGGAGGTCCGCTAAGTGCATATCCGTGGTCTATCACGTAAAATCCCAATAAAATACATTTACGTTTATTGGGTGTAACATGACAAAATGTGGAAAATGTCAAGGGGTATGAATACTTTTTCAAGGCACTGTATATGGTACTTTTAAGATCTTTTCTTATTGCACGAAAACTGATTGCTTCACAATGAGTATCCTCTACTCTGACATCAGCAGATGAATAGAAACCAAAAAGGGAATAAATATAATTTAAGAAACTTACATACCTCTCTTGCAATGATCTACATAAGTTTGCTTTAATATGGTCTAGTTGGATTGATGCGATAGGCCTGCCTATAACTCTTTGTTGAGAACGTTGTTCCTATTTTTAATTGTGGGATATTTATGCTTTGCCAAGTAGAGGGGTACAGGTAATATATCTATTTAATAGCAACTTGTGGGCTTAGTTCTGCATTTTTTATTGCTACTTGTCTCAATTTTTCTTCTTCTATTTTTAGTTCTATTATTCCGTGTGACAGTTTGTCTCTATGTTATTCGGTACTTGTAAAGAAAATCTTTAAATAAAATCTGATTAAAAAAAGATTTCTAAAGTCAAATTTTAAACAATTACATCAGCTCTCCTTTTCTGATTAGTTGGAATTATGTAAAGGAGAATAACCCTCAGCATTGAGGAATTGGCTCTCTTAAAGCAGTTTTTGTCTTTCTAGCATTTCCTTGTTTTTTTGTTGCTTTACTAAAGGCAAATACACTGTTTGCAAAGGAACTATCCCCAGAGCTTAGTAAATGAGGTGAAGTTATGCTGACGTCCATCATCCAATCATGTGCATGCAAAAATGCAGTTTTATATTTTCCTTGACTGTGATTGGGTATTTTTTGCAAAGTGAAATTGACTAAGTTTTACATTTACTAAGCTTTGGGGAAAATTCCCATGCAATTTCAAAAATTCTCTTGCAAAGAGCCCATTTGACTTTAGTAAACAAACTCCATAGGTTGAAATAGAGTTGCAATCAGTGCCTCTAAATGCAGCATTCTTTCAACCCATGTGCACGAAGCCTTATGGATGTTCCTATCACCAGGCCAACATGGACCGGTCAAAGTCCCTAGGAAGGTCGTGGTCAATGCGGCACAAAGGTGTAGTGGGTAGCAGTAAAAAGGGTCACTGGTTTGGATCCCAACCATGACATTACCTGCCTGGCGTTTGCATGTTCTTCCTGTGCCTGCGTGGGATTACTCCGGTTTCCTCCCACACTCCAAATACATGCTGATAGGTTAATTGGCTTCTGTCTAAAATTGGCCTAAGTATATAAATGTGAGTTAGGGACCTTAGATTGTAAGCTCCTTGAGGGTAGGGACTGATGTGAATGTATACTGTATATGTAAAGTGCTGCGTAAATTGATGGTGCTATATAAGTACCTTAAATAATAATAATAATAATAACGCAGGCCATCCAGATTTTATCAAACTTTTGAATCTAATCCTTGAGAATTATGAACATTTTCTCTTTAAATAAAAACCTTTTGTAGAGGACCACCATGTTTTACTAGCACCTGTTATTCCTCTGTAAACAGAAATGTCAGTAAATAAAACTGCATGCATTCTAATCTTTTCAGGTACAATAGTGTCTCCCACTGAGAATTTCATATATCTTTTCCCAGAAGGTGTATACTACTTAGTACACACCAGTCCATAATCTCTTGATCTTGGGGTATTCTCACTATATATTGTTTGTAAGAGTGTGCCTGGGGATTGACATCCCTTAAAACACTGTAAAATAAGTGTGCCTAAACGTTGGAAAGAGTTGTGGGACCATGGAGTTGTGTTATTAAAGGCACATAGACTGTGCACTTTGCAAAGTGCAGTTGCCCTCCGCAAGAGCAGTTGCTCCAGAGCTTAGTAAATGAGCAGAAGCTCTGCTGACTTCCATTATCAAATCATATGCAAGCAAAAATTCTTTTTTTTTAATTTTCCTTGCACATGATTGGGTGTTCTTTGCAAAGTGAAGCTTTACCTCATTTACTAAGCTCTGTAGCAATTCTTTGCAAAGTGCACAGTCTGTTTTTCTTTAGTAAATCAACCCCCATATATCATTGCATGAAAATGTTTGGACCAAAGACCCAACATTCTGATAGATAAGGTCATACAACTGAATTAAAAGAGCCTTTGCTTGTTTTTTTACTTTAATTTAATTAAAGCGGGAGTCCGCCGGGACTCCGCGTTTTTTTTTTTTTTTTTAAAGTCAGCAGCTACAAATACTGCAGCTGCTGACTTTTAAAATAGTGACACTTACCTGTCCAGCGCGCCCGCGATGTCGGCGCCCGAAGCCGATCTCTAGATCGACACTCGAGTGCTGCCGCCGCCATCTTGGGTATGGGAATCAGGAAATGGAGCCTTTCGGCTTCATTTCCCGGTTCCCTACTGCGCATGCGCGAGCCGCGCTGCGCAATGAGGACGGTCCCCGCTGCCTCTGGGATCTGTGTGTTTCCCAGCAGGCAGCGGGGCACTTGCGGAAGGGGGCGGGCACTTGCGGAAAGGGGCGTAATGTACGCCCCTTTCCGCAGAGAGCTAGCCCGGAAGTGGGTGCAGTTACCTGGATTATCCAGGTAACTGCACCCCCCTCCCCCCTGAAAGGTGCCAATCGTGGCGCCGGAGGGGGGGAGGAATCCGATGAGCGGAAGGTCCATTTTAGGGTGGACCTCCGCTTTAAATGATATTATTGTCATCCAATTTCTCCTTGATATGAATATTTATAATAAACTCTGCACTGATTGAGTTTTAAAGTGTTTCTAAACTGAAAATCAAAAAATAATTGTATTACAGGTTACAAGTCCTTAAATGTGGTGGCTGCATAAGCTTTTTATTTTGCCTTTTTTCCCATTATTTTCACCTGGTGATCAGACCAAGAAATCTGTTATTCTTTAACTTCTCTTAGCAATGAAGCTACCCAGTAAAAAGTTAGTGTTGTGAAAAACAGCTCACGGGCAGGGATGCTTAAAATAGTTTGCTTTTATTCCTTTACGTAAAAGCTTTATCCCAAAAGGAAAGAATGTTACTGTAAGTGTTGTTTAAAATTGTTATCTGGAGTTTAACTTTAAATTGTTAGTGAAGTACCGGTACGTCTAAATTTGTTAATGTATCACTACCCTATTATTAAGCTATAGAAAATGTTTATAGTGCTAACATATAAACATTTTAATGTTTTTGTTTTTTTTCTGGTAAAAATGTTGCACAATATAAAAAATAAAGTCTTCTGTTCAGCAACCAGGTTGTGCTCTTGTTTCTTTATTGCATGCTTGCCGATGGACTTTATATAAGTTATTTATTTTTTTCTTTTGCTTGATCCTGTTTCCTTCTTACCTTTTTAATATCTGGTTGTTTGCACAATATTTTGTATTTTTCAGTATATATATTTTTTAGCACATATTTTTGCACATTTTTGAACATTGCACATTTTTGCATCCATTGCATATGTTTGTTTTTACTTTGCAATTTTTTGCAAATTTTTGCATATTTGCACATTTTTTGGTCCTTATTGGCGTTTAGTGGTCTTCACCACACATCTTTGTATATCATAGCATTCCCTGCTAAATACACATTTACTTACATATAAGTTTGCACTTTATACATTTAGGTTTACATATCCGGTGTTAAATGTCATTTGTGTATTTGTGAGTTGGGCACGTGGCTATATAAGTTGATAATAGTGGTATACATGTGTCTGATACATTTACCCACCTTTGGGTATTTACAATATAATATACTATAGTCTGTAACACTCCCTTATCATATATTGAATTTTACCATATACTATTGGAGCACAGTTATAAGATCTTGTTTAGTCGCTCTGTCTACTCCTTTTTTGCAACTATTTACAGTTTGGTGAGGGGTCCCACCCCCAATTTTCTATTGGTAATTTTCTAGCTGGCGGTGCTGTATGTGGGGTTATATCTCTATGTTTTTACACATATTTGTACATATCCCTTCTTAGTTACTATAGGTAGCGCCTGGCCCCTCCTAATTAAATTATTTGACCTTTGCCTTTACTTGCAAACTTCTTTAGGACTGCAAGATATAGGGGTGGCGACACCGTTTCCAGTGTTATTTTATACTGTGGCCTGTCAGTACCCCCATAGCGCGGTCTGGTCTCGTGAGACCTGTGTTTATTATTAATATGCTTGCTGAAATTACACGTATTGTACAAGTGTACATGTCAGGGTGATTTAAAGAATGTTAGTTTAACAAAGAACTGACCCAAAATCGTAGTAGTCTCCCTTTAATAAATTCTGCCATTTTGCTATACTTTCATACCTGTCAGTTCATTACTACTCTACTGGCCAGAGCTTTCTATTTCTCCTCATTCTTATTAGAGGAACTGTAATCATTTCTTTAAAGCGGTTGTATACCCACACAGAAAAATGTTTTTAACAAAAAAAAAAAACATGTAAGGCAATGGCATAATGAGTTAGTATGCACAGCATACTAGCTCATTATGAAATACTCACCTTAGACGTTGGCATCTGATCCCGGTCCATGCTAAGGGACCTGACATTTCCCGCACTGTGTCTTCCAGCACTGTTTGTGGCCAGAGCCGCGATTAAGTCTTCTTCCCAGCAAGGTCCGGCAGCTTCTGTCGGACCTTCACCCGGGCCTTCACAGGACATGCACTGCTAACGTCAGCGGCTGCATGCAAGGTGAATATCTCCTAAACCACACAGGTTTAGAAGATATAAATTTTACCTACAGGTAAGCCTTATTATAGACTAACCTGTAAGTAACAATTAGAAAATAATGTATACAACCACTTTAACCTCCCTGGCGGGATGATTATTTCAGATTTTTGGTGCTGAAAGCGGTACAATTATTTTGCATGGAAATTTGGCATTTTATATTGTAGGCTTGTAATTCTTAGGAATAACTCACTTAAATCTGTCCAAACCAGAGTCTAGTAGACATTCCGGGTATGATAAAGTTTGAAAAATTAATCATAAATTATAATATAATAAATAACTATAAATAATTATAACAATAATAAAATAATAATAAAAATTATTCAATAATGTAATCAAATCAAAAACAATGAAATTTGCTCAGTGCAGAATTGTCGCTGTCATTAGATTTAGTGTTTGGTGACGAATTTCCCCACAAATCATTATCGCTCAATTCTGTAAGTGATTCTAATTTATTATCGCTGTTTTCTAGCTAGTCTAAAACCACTTTTGACATAAAGGGACACTTTTTGGTTGCTATTGACAATCTCCAAATTCCAGGAAGAAAAAACTGTATTTATAATATAAAAGTGCATGTAGGGCACTGGTAGGGCACTGGACAGACCACTAGGGACAAAGGGGGTGTGTATTTTTTTTATACAGTACTGTAATCTGTTAGATTACAGTGTACTGTATATGTACTGTGTTTTTACTTTTTTGAATTTGGCCCCGTTCTCTGTCCCCATGCGTCGCAATGCTGGCAGGGAACGGAGCTCGGCGGAACTCGGCGCTGTGTGAATCGAGCGAGGAGATAGCTCGCACACACACAGCGGGGAGACATCGCAGGATCCAGTGGACAAGGTAAGTAACTTTCCCTGTATCCTGTGATGCGATCCCAAGTCTGTCTCGGGGTTACTGCTAATGGTACTGAAATTTCACCCCGAGCCAGGCTCAGGAATACTGCCAGGGAGGTTAAAAGAGACCAAACACCAGTAATTGAAAGTGGTATTAAACCAATGGCAAGGCAATGCAACAGGAGCAGTGAGACAGATTAAAGCTGGCCATAGATGGATTTAATCTCAACCAATTGCACATATGGGCAGGCTGTTTGTACTGAAATTGATCTATCAACCATCCTGGTGGACTTTTTGCATGCAATCACTGCCGGTGGCTATAGCAGTCAGCAGTGGTCATTGTGTTCTGCCAGCAGGGAAGGCTCCCTGCGGTAACTGCCGGCAGAGCACAATAGCACTGCAGGAGGGATTCTCCATTCACAGTGAATGTGTTGATGGGGGAATTTAACAATTTTCTTTCCTTCCACATGCATACAATTATCAGAGAGATAATTTTAATTGCATATTTCACATGTAGCACCACCTCTACAGGAGCTGCTTGAATATTTGTGCCCTGGTCTCCCACTGAATAATCCACAGCCAGTTACACAGTGTCATCACACAGTCAGGTGCACACACACTTCTGCTCGTTGTCTCCAATGACCAGTCTAAGGGATGTGTTTTTATGTTTTATTTGGAGAACTTGGGTAGGAGAAGGGAAGTAGTAGGATACTACAAATTAACTATGCTCAAGTGGGGACAACTCTCTTTGTAGATCTGTGTAGCAGATTATCTGCAGGACCATACAGTGCCTGTATGGAATAAACAAGTCCTTTTGTAGCAGAAGGAACTCAATGAACTTTGTCTCTTCAAGACACTAGCCAGTGTCCCCTTTAGCTCCCACACCCAGTATGCTGCCTTCTGGGACCAAGAGAGGGATTTCAGCAACACACACCATCTCAGGGATCCCTTTAGGGTATCTGTACTCACAAAATGTCCAGGGACAGCTGGTAGCCTCCTTCCAACTTCCAAGCAACACTCCATACCAGTGATACCAGACCAGATCCGTGGACATCCTCCCTCAATCAGCTTGCAAAGGAATGATGGGTTGTAGCTTCAAGGTTTCAGGCCCTCAGGTCGACCACTTGAGGCCACATGGCAGCCTGTGCTGAGGAGAGGCAGCCGCTCCTCCCCACCTGGACCTCTCTCACTAGAGGTGGGCTGGACTGGACCATGAGCCTATGTGCTCTTCAGATTTAAATAAAGGGAACCCGGCATTCCTTGGGGCACACCCCCTTCTAATTGACCAGGGCTGTATGTACATGCATGCTCTCACCTGCTAAGTTTCCACCCACTGTCCAATATGTCTCATTACTTTTGGACCAGTGTAAAATCTCCAAGACAGCATGAGCAGCACCAGAGCACACTGAGTAGACTCTATGAAACAATTACAGCTCTCTGTTAGGCAGACAGCACATAAATTCGCCTGGCTGTCACCCTGCTAAAGTGGATGTAAACCCACCACTCACCCAGTATAAACTAATGGCACCGTATTTATGTATATATACATGCAAGCTTCCTGCATGTATCCCTCCCTTGCAAATGTCACCCCCTTCAGCAGTAGGAAACCCACAAAACTCTGGAATCAGTGGGTGGGTCTCTTTGCCGGAGCTCAGTGGGCAGAATCATGATGTCACAAGACTCCCCTCCCACCCTCTACACCAGTGATTCTCAACTAGGGTTCCTCCAGAGGTTGCTAGGGGTTCCTTCAGAATTCTGCCTCTCAGATAAGTTCCCACTAACACCATTGATCTTTTTAGCTATTTGTAAGGAGATAGTTCTTCCCAATGACCACAAGTGTAAGGACCATTCTTCCCACTGACCATCACACTAATGTATCATGAGTTGAAGATCTCTAATTTTTAGCAGAGGTTCCCACGAGACTGCGGAACTATTTCAAGGGTTCCTCTGAGTTGAAAAGGTTGAGAAAGGCTGCTCTACACTCTCCTTTCTCTTTATGCTGGCTCTGGGAGCTGACTGCACCATGAATATCCTCCTCAGTCACACTGATCATGCCCCATGATGAGTAACATCCAGTCAAAACTCAGGAAAGGCACCACATGACTTCAGCATGCCCAATCATGCTGAAGTGTTGAACAGCCAATCCTGGGAGAGCTGGAGAAGAAAGAAGGATGGATGTGAAGCTGTAATTGTAACACACCCTCTGCTCTCATGCTCGTTCATGAGATAAAGAAATCAGATGTGAGTCACAGCAGTGGGGGATGTGGTGACACAAACTTATCTGTGTGTCATTTTTTATTTTACTGAAAAAAGACAAGAGGATTGCACAGTGCTGGATTAACTCTTTATGGCAAGACTGGGCACAGATGAATTAACATCCTCTACTGTACCAGGTAGAAGTCTTCATTAAAAAATTTTGTTCAGATTTACTTCCACTTTACGCAAAGAAACCCAAAAACGATATATATTCACCAGCAGTTACCTAGGAGGGCGCTACACTCAGAACAAGTTAGCAGGTCCCTGGGTAAGGAAGGACTCATTTCCAATGTCAGACTGCCAAGTCGGGTCACCAAGTACATCGATCCTTGGTTGCTATATCTTATAAAATGTTTCATGACAGGCCCTACTTTTGTATATTATTTTGAATGTAGGCAGAAGATCATCAAATGAGTGAACTGCAGAGGTGTTGTGAACTTCCAATTAAACAAGATAAGTTTCTTTGCATAAAAGTAGGAGAAGAATTAGGGTTTTATAGTTATTGGATAATTCAAAGGTGTCTATCAGACCATGCAGACCAACCTCAGGAGTTTTGGTTCTCTTGAAATTAAAAGCCCCGATACACACTATTAGATTTTCTGCAGACTTTTGTCTTCAGATTTACCAAAACCATATAGTGCAAGGGCCTGCCTGATTACATACAAATTGAAACTCTTAAGGTTTGACCTAATATTATATGGTTTTGGTAAATCTGAAGATAAAAATATGCAGAAAATCTAATAGTGTGTATGGGGTCTTAGTATATACTCAATCAATCAGAAAAGCTTGGGACCCATGGAGGTTGATGATAAAAGGCTGAATGATTTTCTTGATGTAACCAGCTATGGACATAGAATAGCTGGGATGCCAGAAAATAATTGAGAAAATTAGCTTGGACTAACCCCCAATCTGGCATGGCAGCCTGTAAGGGCTGTTTTGCCATATAGGTATATTTGTGGTTCTAGGTAACATAAATTGAGCAGCTGTTTACAAGAAAAGTCTGTCTCATATAAGGTGATAAATCTTTTGCAAACCTGTGCAAATTTTTTGCTGTTGGCTGCCCAGAATTACAGATGGAGTTGCAAATATACATACACCTGTTGCTTTTTTCATGTTAGATTTCTCCCGGCAGCAAACATCAAGCTTTCCTATTTGCTTGCCAGACTTCTGACATTTGTAAACAGAGATTTTAGTTGTAGAATTTGAGATGCATTATTTAATACTTATTTGGAACATTTAGATCTTCTTAATACCTGCCATATCCTACCCCCATCCTCCTCCATTTCATCCTTCATAAGTTGCACTAAAAACTGAGACGCTGGCTCAGAGATGACACAACCATGGAAATCTGTGTGTCCCCGCAGTTCTTGGATGTATTTACATTGGCACAGAGCAGCCCCTGTCTTGCACAGATCAGCCCCTGCTGCAGTCCTTTTACCCCTTTTACCTTGTAACTTGCTACAAATTAACAATGTACTGTCTGATCACTGAGAAAGGACAAGACTAAGGAAATGCTTCCTCCTGCCTGCAGCAGACTGATGACATCTTCTCAAGCAAGGCAAAGACACTGGATAGCCCAAACACTACTTTTTTAAAGGTAGTGTTTTGGGGGTTTTTTGCTTTGTTTTTTGTGTGTATTTTGTTACATGTCAGAAATTTCTTTATGCAGAAGTGTACAGTTACTAAAATGACTACTTTGTCTACTCAACCATGAATAAACTCCTATTTGTTTTCTCTCTGACATCTGATACTTGATCTCACCATTACCACTTCATGGCTAAATTTACATTCTTGGCAGTGTAAGTCTTGTATGGGGATAAAGTGTACTTTGGAGGAATAAGTCCCTAGTTATGACTTACATCCAAGTTTCTATACGTATGCCTATGTACCAGTTTATACTTTGATCTACACATTACCTTTCATGCTGATTACTGCCGTAATTATGACTCATTTGAAAGTAGGCCTGAATGAGCTATGCATGCAAATTGAAATAAAAGTTGATTTAGTAAAATCCCAAAAATATATGAAAACGTAAAAAGGAATTTGATAGACAAAACCTACAGACAGTCTGGCAACCATTCACCAATCGTTCTAATGAATGGCCTTTCTATAAATAAGTTCTATTCATGCAAAACTGTACAGTTGAGCCTATTTGGGATGGAGAAGGGAGCTCTGCAGGAGCCAACCTGTGAGTAATAAACAAGTAGGCTGAAAAAATCCATCTTAGCCAATAAACTTTGCCCCATGCAGTGTTGCCTAGACTTGTGGAGCGTCTTACATACATATGACCACACAAATATGTTAAACTTCTCCTGCTGCATCCTCTATAATTCTAGGATTCTATTCAGACAAGCTGCTGTCCTCTGCTAATGGGTTGTCATTAAACTCTCCATCAACCAAAAACTGGAGTATCAGTTTTGGGCGGATTGACCCTTTAAATGCAACCTTTGTCTAAACCCTAAAACTTCCAAACCTAACATCTTTCCATGCTAACCTAACCCTCACATGTAACCCAAATTTCTGCCTAACCTCTTAATATGACTAACTTAAACCTGAAAACGCTCCAAAAATGGGTATTTACCTACTGATACGTAAAATATTGAGCACTAAGGGATTAATTCACTAAGAGTTAAATAACACTGAAAAAAACTTTCAATTCACTAAGAACTGTGTGGTAAATAACGAATGAAGTGTTTGTTCGAGCAGTACCGTATTTTTCGCTCCATAAGACGCACTTGACCATAAGACACACCTAAGTTTTAGAGGTTGAAAACAAGAAAAAAATATATTCTGAACCAAATGGCGTACTAAAATATTTTCCAGTGCCCATGAAATGCAGAGTGACCATTACCATAGAAAATGCAGAGTCACCATTACCATAGAAAATGTAGAGTGACCATTACCATAGAAAGTATTGGCAGGGTATTGCAGAGTATTGGCAGGGTATCGCAGAGTATTGGCAGGGTATTGCAGAGTATTGCATGGTATTTCAGAGTATTGGCAGGGTATGCCAGAGTATTGGCAGGGTATGGCAGAGTATTGGCAGGTTATCGCAGAGTATTGGCAGGGTATTGCAGAATATTGGCAGGGTATTGCAGAGTATTGGCAGGGTATTGCAGAGTATTGGCAGGGTATGGCAGAGTATTGCAGTGTATTGGCAGGGTATGGATGGGTGGCTGTGACTGCACTTGTCACAGAGCAGTGCTGTGGGCACTACAGATGCAGCCCACAGCGCTTCTGCCATCCGATCTCTCAGGTCTGTACACAGAGGGGAGAGAGGTTTGTTTACAAGTGATCGCTCCGTTATTTGACGAAGCGATCACATTGCAAACAGCGGGTGCACCAAGATGGCCGCCGCTCCTGAGCTAGGCTGAAGCCGTGGCCTTTCCTAAGGCCGAGGCCGCGGAGCGCCACGGAGCGCTCCGGAGCGAGGCGGGGGCAGTGCCAAGCGTATATTCGCACCATAAGACGCACATTTTCGCCCATATTTCTGGGGAAAACGTGTGTCTTATAGTCCGAAAAATACAGTAATTACCACATTGTTTAATGGAGTAATTTATCGCATTAAAGCTGGTTGCTAGGGAGTGGGCCAGGAAGCTGGCTGCCACGTCCTTAACAACTGGTGAGTCATCAGCTGCCACTGATAGCTGAATGTAAAAGAAAATGCTGTCAATTAAAATTCTGAAAAAAAAAGTGTGAGGTCCCCCAGATGCAATGCAGGCCCCTTGACAGCGGGTGTCCCCCCCCCAAAATCCATATCAGACCCTTATCGAAGCATGCAGCCCAGCAGGTCATGAAAGGGGGGGGGGGGTGAGCAAGCAGTCTGTCAAGCGGCAGAGCAGGCAGACAGTGGGAGCATTCGTCACAAATGGAGCTTTTTTTTTTTGGTGAACTGGTAGGGGTACTACCTACTAATTTACATAGGGGGATCAGTTAAAGAGGGCTTCCAAATTCTGCTAATTCTGATAAGCCCCCCCCCCCTGCTTGCAGACCCCCATAACCACAGGATAGGGTTATGTGGAAGAGGCCCTTGTCCCCATGTTGATGGGCATGTGCTTTGGGGGGCAGAGCACCCCCCATGTTGAGGGCATGTGGCCTGATATGGTTCAGGAGGGGGGCCCTCACACCCCCTCTTTCCTGATATTCCGGGCTGCATGCTCGGTTACGGGACTGGTATGAATTTTGAGGGGGACCCCACACCGTTTTTATTTTTTTAGCCCCTTAAAATCCATACCAGACCACATGGGACCCCACTCCGTTTTTTCATAATTTTTAATTGCCGGCATGTTTTCTTTACAGTCAGCTGTCAGTGGGGAACCCACTGACAGCTGATAACTCATCCATTGTTAAGGATATGGCGGCCTACTCCTTGGCAACCAGCTTTTGGGGGGGCACTGTTTCTGACAAATACTGCATGTGATACCACCAGCGAAACCCTGGTGGTAAATATTGCATTTTTTTTACTCTCTGTTTCTTTTGTGAATTGGAGCTTACTACATGGTTTTTGGATGATATTTACTGGCAAATTTTTCATTTTGCGGTAAATACCACATAATTGTTATTTTTTATGATAAATTGAGTTTATCTAACGTATGCAATAATTTATGCAGATGAGTGACGTGACCACGTTATCACATCTGGTAAACATTCATGAATTGACCCCTAATTCTTTAAAACCACTGGTCTGAGATTTTAGAATGCTGAGATTTACATTAAAAAGTGATTTCACAGCTTTTGAAGGAATATAGAACAAAATTGTTCTTAAACCAACCTTGTTTCAAGGATAAAAATGAAAAATAAAAAGTGCCCCTTTCTAAAAAGAGAGACCATACTTCATTTTACTTCCACCTGCACTGCAGATCTTTGCTGTATTGCAGCAATACAGTTGCCTGAAGAATCTTCACAATCTGATAGTAGACATGGGCAATTTGTTTCATTAGGAATTGAAATTCGAAGGAAATGTGCATGATTCTGAGATTCAGATGTATCCAAATCTCCAATTCCAAATCGGATGTATCCGAATCTCCAATAGTAATGTAGCGGTACCCCCATGGGGGCTGCTGAGTTGTTCTATTTCCCACTGGTTATCCCGGACACTCAGGACTATCCTTCCCTCTGACGCATTGGGTTCCATGCTCACAGTAAAAAGATCACACTCTATTGTAATGAAATAATGTAAGCCCTTGTACATTCCGACAGAAAATGTCTGATCGGACCGTGTTGTCGGATAATTTGACTGTGTGTGGTCTCCATCGGACTGTTTACATCAGAATATCCGACGGACAAAGTTTTAGAGCTGGGCTTTAAAACTTTCCGACAACATGATCCGATCGGACTTTGTCCGATTGTGTGTAGAGAATTCCGATCAGACAAAGTGCCACGCATGCTCAGATCAAATTCCTAGACCAAAGCACTTGGCTACTAGCCTGAACGTAGTCCCGTCGTAATGAAATAACGTCATCACGTTACGTACGTTCGGATTTGCCGAAAACTTTGTCTGACCGTGTGGATGCAACACAAGTTTCGGACAAAATCCGTCGGACAAAATCCGACTGATTTTGTTGTCGGAATGTCTGACCGTGTGTACAAGGGCTAATATGTTTATTGGAAAAGATTTGGTTGCTCAGAGGAACACCTCTCTGATTTAGTCATACAACAAATAAGTACAGTGAAGGTATTGCCAAAGGTTGATATAAACACACTCTAAACAACTGAAGTATGTGGACGTGTCTCCGAGTGGGACTAATGCTCAGGGTGGTAATGCCTTGACACTGAGCACCTTCCCACTTCCAGCAACGGCTGTGCAGACACTCTAAAACCCGCAATACACTATACAATGCTAGCGAACCAATGTAACACAATGTAATTACTTAAGAGCTCCCCTGTGATGAAATGCAATCCTTTGTAAGTAGCAGTGACACTGTAAGGCCTTACAAAGAATGGTATGGTCTCTTATCTTCTTTCTTCAGCTAGCCATTATACTGCAGTATTTGTATTCCACAGGGTTTGTGGATGATAATGTAATGCAAAATAGTGAACAACAGCAACTTCAATTATGCAATGCACTTATAGCTTCCTTTCCTGAGAATGCACCCCGACCATCAGTCAGTTCCTAGTGAAGTATAGGCTTTGAGGCCTGACTAAGCACAGTCTAATTGGAAAGAACTGTTCCATGGGTCTGCAGGTCTCAGCAGCACTGTAGTGACTAGTCTATAGTGTGTTAGGTGCTTTATATAAATTCTGGGCAACTGCCCTGTCACCACACTAGGCCCAGACAATATAACACCTCCAATCTGGTGATCTTAGTCCTGCCATCAGCCAGCACCGTCACACTGCACACCCCACAAGACGACCGGATCCTTCAGTTGGCTCCGCCGGGTGTTCTGGACCCGCTGACCCGGCCACGCTCTCTGTCAACAGACCGCGTCCAACTTCCCTCTGGTGGCACTCACTGCGTCCGTTCCGCACCGAACAGGCCTCGCTCTTCAGGACAATACCACACAGGTCCCTGCAGGCAGCCCACGCGTCCCCAGGAGAAGAGAGCTAACAAGGCAACACCTTCCCTTTTTATACCCTGCCCAGCATGCAGTTCAGTCTTTAGAGTTCATGGGTAGGTGAATGAGGCGCTGTGGGTAATTGAGTCCTTGCACAGAAAAATTAAGTCACTTCCTGTATAAGCCTTGTTCCATGATCTTATGTGAACTATAAACAAGTCTCTTTAACAGTGTATTCCACTAGAGGAAACCAAATACCAACCTAATACCATTGTCTTGCTTTATAACATTACCTGGTAAAGAATCACAGCGTTACAGTAATGAATTTCAACTTATTCAAAATAAATTATAACGAAAACAACAAATTTATCTGTATTAATTTGTTTTATTCAGATGACATGATATGATAATTTGGCTCTTTTGTTAATGTTTGAAGCATCCGAACATAATGAATGATCCAACTGTAGCGTGAATATTCTGATCAGATTCATTTTGTATTGGGGTTGAGAGACTATTCGTTTAATTTGTATGTGTGTGGCCCAACAAACAAATTCAGATGTGAAGAAATTAATTCAACCTAATAACATAATGAATGAAAACATAACTTACAAAAACACATAACGTATATATACTCTCCCGAAATAATGAATTGTTCCAAAACCACAGTGTTCATACATAATGATTATGACAAAATGAAATGATTTATTTAACGAATGAAACTGAAATTAAACAATTTTTTTCTTTGCGCACATCACTATAAGACACCATTGTGAGTGATGCCTGGTCCTCCGCTGCACTCTGTGGTTCCATTAGCTGACTCTTATGTCACTACTTGGTACAGCAGTGATATAAGGGATGACGCATCAGACCACTGAGCTTAGCGGGAGACCAAGCGTCCAACACTCCTGGAAGTGTGCCTGATGCTAAAGCGCCGTACACACGGGCAGAATGACGAGAGACATTTGCCGGCACAAAAAATACCGGCCGTCATTTTGACCGTGTGTATGTCGGTCTGTCTGACAGAAGTCAGCCATTTGGCCGGCTTCTGACTGACGTGCATGCTGGAAAACCAGCAGCCGACCGACTCACGATCAGCGATCTAAGCCAATGACAGAGAGTGCTGATCGGTTTGTTCTGGTGGGGGGGCCAGTCAAGGCCGTCTTTAACATGGGGCAAACGGGGCAACTGCCTAGGGCCCAGCCATTGAAGGGGGCCCAAATTAGCTGAGCTACCCCTGGAGCCTGTGCTGTCTGCTGTTTTTTTTTTTTAAGTTCAACTCCTGCGCTTGTCACTTGCTAGCTGCTCGCTACTGTCACTTGTTAATACAGAAGCACTGCTTCCCTATTTACAAGTGACAGCGCTCCTCTCCCAGATGCTGTTCACACCTCTCGGCTCTACACATTGAGCTGTATAGGAGAGCAGAGGAGGAAGGGGGCAGGGGATAAGAAGCTCCTCCATGGACATGCATGTTGCAGCTTCTCTTATGCAGCCCGCACTGATGATTTTTAGGTAATGGAGTCTGGAGGCGGAGGTGGGTGGTATTGGTGCTGAGGAATGCTGTGTATTGAAGGAGGGGGTGGAATGTTGCAGCCGAGAAATGCTGTGTATTGAAAGGGGGGGAGGGTTTAAACTGGGGGAGGAAAGCTCTGTACTTGGGGGGACTTGGATGTACCCAACACCCTTTAAACCCTGCAACCTGTACATAGCGCAGCCCTCCACCGTGCACTCCATACATAGTGCACCCCCACCGTGCACTCCATACATAGCGCATCCCTCCAGCGTGCACTCCATACATAGCGCACCCCTCCACCGTGCACTCCATACATAGCACACCCCTTTACCGTGCATTCCATACATAGCGCACCCCTCCACCGTGCATTCCATACATAGCGCACCCCTCCACCACGCACTCCATACATAGCGCATGTCTCCATCCTGCCCTCCATACATAGCGCACCCCTCCACCATGCACTTCATACATAGCAAACCCCTCCACCGTGCACTCCATACATAGCAAATCCCTCCACCTTGCATTCCATACATAGCGCCCCCTCCACTGTGCACTCCATACCTAGCGCCCCCCTCCACCTTGCATTCCATACATAGGGCACCCCTCCATCGTGCATTCCATACATAGCGCACCCACCAACCCTGCACTCCATACAAAGCACGCCCCTCAATCTTGAACTCTGTATGTAGCACACCCTTCAACTATGAACTCTGTACATAATTGACCTCTCAACTCTGTACATAGCACACCTTTAAACTCTGTACGTAGCACACCCCTTAACCCTGCACTCTGTATGTAATGCACACTTCAACCATGCACTCTGTACATAGCTCACCTCTCATTCCTGCACTCTGTACATAGCGCACCTCTCAGCCCTGCATACTGTACATAACACACCACTCAAACTTGCACTCCATACAAAGTGCACCCCTCAATCCTGCATTCTGTACATAGCTAACTCCTCTACACTGCTCTACTGCAGGTGGCATGACTAGTCATTTATTTCTGGAAGCCTGTCCTCAGGGATACTGCTCACATTGGACTCTTTTCCTACTTGCACTCGGTTAACCTTCATAGTTGTATGTACTCTGATCTACTTATTTCTAATAGCAAGTTCTAGGAGTTTTCTGTCTATTGGTGGGTCGTCTCACCTCCCCAGTCAATGGTTCACAGGCAGTGGGGAGATGATGTGCTGTAACCCTCAGCAACCAATCAGTGATCTTTATACATCTGCTGTAACCTCTAGCAACCAATAAGTGGTAATGATGCACAGTAACCTCTAGAAACCAATGAGTGAGCAGTAATAATGTGCAGTAACCTCAATAAGCGAGCATTAAGCATGTAACCTCTAGCAACCAATAGGTTAGCAGAAATGATGTGCAGTACTTACTAGCAACCAATCAGCAAGCATAAATGATGTGCTCTAACCTAGAAACTAATCAGTGAGTCATAATGTGTGCTGTAACCTCTAGCATCCAGTCAATGAGCAGTAATCATATGATGCAGGCTCTGGTAATCAATTGCAATAGCTGCCTGATCTGCTACAGTAAACTGATTTTGAGTCTAGCTGCTATTTATTGTATGTCTCAGATCGGGGGGGGGGCAAAGAAAATGTTTGCTCAGGGTCCAATCAATATTAAAGACCTTCCCCCTGTCAGAACACAACAGCTCAGCGGGGGAGATCGCTGGACAAGCCTTACATGGTAAACCCCTGCGGGGTTGCACGAAGAAAGACTGTAGTGTGTACCAGACTTTGTAATTGTTCAGACAGCTATATCTCTGTAATGTAGTGCAGATTGGCGCTGCAGGTAGTGGCAGAAGTTAATATGGTAGGGGGCACATAGTTTTGTATTTCATTCCAGCAATCTCACTTTAATGTGTCCTTAATGTGTCCTTACTACGACCTGTCTGAACAGTATGAAAACATTTTCATATACATTTCTGTGTGGTATTAGCTGCTACACTTTAGGCCCCATTAACATTAGGTTCTCAAGCATGCATTCATCTAAATATCCTTAATAAACCCAGCAATATTCCCTATGGGTTCCTTCCGTCTATCTGTTTGCCTTCATAATTTAAACAAAAGTGACATGAAAACAAACCAGTTGATTGCAGATAAGTTCTTTTGTTCTACTATAGTCTACCAGTTCTGTGATCATGCTGTGCGTCCTCAGACCACATTCACTCGCTGGCTCCCTTCCAAGTCTAGGATATCCTGTACCTTGTCTATATCCCATGCAGCTTCATTTCCTCTGCTAAATTAGACTGTGCTAAATTGATCTGCAGATATGCAGGTACACAAATACTGACAGCTATCCTGTCAGGGCCACAAGTATTATAATGTTTCCCCCCATAGAATTGTGAGCCCCTAGAACCCCTTGCTGAAGATTTTTTTTATTTTAAAGCCCATATAGTTGTTGCTAGGGGTTTTTATACTGGGCAGTTTCCCGGCTTTCCTTTTTGTCTGTTTTAGGTTCCTCCCTTGATGTATCCAGGTGGAACTTTTGCTATCAACTCTCTAGACAGATCAGTCGGCTTCAGGTTCCTCCTGGATTGGCAGTGGACTGTTTGACGGAAAACCTTTTGGGCTGAATTCAGACCTGAAATGGACCAAAAGACACACATCATTTTTGTGCACATCACACTGAACCCACTTCGGAGATGTGTGAACTGTCTCCATAGAGAGACAGTCAAAATCTCCTGCTACTGCGAATTGGATGCGGAAAACCTGCATCCAATTTGCAATTGTGTGAACCCAGCCTTAGGTAACTTTCAGCAGATAGATCTTCAATCAAGACCAGCTGTTCCCTCCCCCCCCCCCCCCTTCCTTTTGTTGTGGCTTTTTTGGGGGAATTGTTATCCACTATTGAAAGTGGACACTGTTAGTAACCACTTGACCGCTGGAAGATTTACCCCCCTTCATGACCAGGTCATTTCTTGCCTTATAGCCCTGCGTCACTTTAACTGACAATTGTGTAGTCATACAACACTGTACACAAATAAAATTTCTGTCATTTTTTTTCCCACAAATAGAGCTTTCTTTTGGTGATATTTGATCACCACTGCGTTCTTTTTAATTTTGGCGACTTATAGCGGGACTGTAATATTGCGGTAGACTATCGGACACTAAAAATATGCACTGTCACTGTACTAATGACAATGGCTGAGAAAAACATCTAGGGTGATCAAAGGATTAACTGTGTGCCTAGCCAGTGTTTTTAAGTACACAGTGTACTGCTTTCACTAGTGAAGAGATCGATTCTAGTCTCTGCTGTGCAGCGACACAGAATCATCCCTTCCCCCCGTCAGAACTGAGATAAGCCTTGTTTACACAGGCATATCTCAATTCTCTGTGTTTTACTAACGATTGCCGGATGTCAGAGGACATCGAGCCCCCAGGACCCACAGATCGGCTTCTGCTGTGAATTATCACAGTAAAAGTGGCCCGCCAGCGGCATTTGTGCGCACCCGCCCCCTACAGGCAGAAGTGCAGAATCACATATATAAATGATTTTGTGCACAGCTGCCGCCCTGTAGTAGTAAAAGTGGTTAAAGACTTTATGGGACTGTTACATTCAGCTGGATTCTTGGTGACTGAGCTTTGGTGTTTGATATTTATCTCAAAAGCAATTCTTGGTTGTATATGGTTATAAAATTTACAGAAAGTTGATTGAATTTTACTTATATGCTTTTAACCCCAATAAAGCCTAATATTTTCCAAAAGTTGGTTTGTCCTTGTCTTATTTATTAAACTTTTCTATTTCAAGTAGTTTTCTTTCTATTTGGTTTGAGGGGTGCTTGTGGGGTCTGCAATATTATGTGTTTGTGTGTAAAGCCAACAACTATTTTCCGAAGAAGAAATACTAATTTGAACGTGAACATTTAAACACATACTTTTGTGGGAGATTGCGAACACTGTGTCTAATAGTTCATGTTGTCTCAGCGTACGTCACTTTTTATTATTTTTTTTATCATAGCCAGGCATCTGTTTTTACTTCCTACATTTCCTTCTTGTCATGCTGACCTAAGTCAACATAATACAGGAAAATTGCATGCAAATTCCCAGTACTGCTGTGATCGTGGCATTGTACTGAGAAAGATCGGTGGTGTTGCACTATAAAAATGATAGAGTTGATTTGGTGTGCCATCAGCAAAATAAAGAAGGAAGACAGGAAATACTTCACTGTTATTGTTTTTTTACCTCACAAGGCCTCTCTTTGCTTCCTGTTTGCTTTTTCTTTTATGTCTAGTGGATGCTATACGAGTAAACAAATAGTTGGATGTACTGTATAATGTAGCACCCTCCTAGAAATCTAGTTGCCACAATATAGTCAGTGTTCCTGTATTTGTTGTTAGGGAAAAGCATAGCTTGCTCACTGTACTCAGTGAAGCTGAAATCTAGTAAGGTCTGCTCAGTGTGCTCAGCGGCTGCCAGTCTATAGCATCCTCTGAGAAGTTTCTGGATGATAGGTGTGGAGCTTTGCAGATGGCGGCATGAATATTGATGTAGTCCTGGCCTATCCCAGAGAGGCAGGCTCTGATGGCATTCTGGGAAACTGTATATATTCTGTGAGCACACTGAGCTCAGGGTATTTTGTCAGAGTGGTTTAGTCCAGCCTGGGGGGCACGCTGTCCTCTCAGATGGAAGGTGCTGTTTGCAAGGCCTCAGGTGGACGACCTGAGAACGTAGATGCTGAGACCCAGGAGCTAAGCAGAGCTAACTGAGGGTGCTGTCTGCTGCAGATTTGGTCTGGTATCATGAGAAAGTTTCACTTGGAAGTTGGATGGAGGCTACCAGCTGTCCTTGGGCCTTGTGAGTACAGACTCTTGAGAGATCTTGGGGACCTTTGCGCTTTTGCTAACCCTCTGGTGCTTTGTGGTTAGCTATTTAGAGGTGACACCGGCTGGTGTCCTGAAGAGCTTTATCCACCTAATATCCTACTTAATACGACTCTGCTCTTGTGGCTCTAACTACTACTACTAAGCTGAAGTCTACTGTTTGTTGGTAGCCTGGACTTCATTATAGCTTGTTCAGGAAAGATTACCTAAGTCCTTAAGTTTGCATAGTTCTTGTTTTTGGACAGTCCCACCTACTACCCTCAACCCTATCGAAGTTCTCCATAAAAACTTCAAAAACAACACTCCAAGACTGGTCATTGAAAAAATGTGTGAATGAGCCTATATGCCTGGCTGTGGGGCAACACCTGTGAGGAGACAGACCAGGTCCGTAATCTCGTGGCTCCTACAGCGGTAGCACTACATATACAGTATATAGTTATCAAAATAGTAAAACAAAATCCATAGCATGTTATTATAATTATTAAGGATGAGCCAAACACCCCCTGGTTCGGTTTGCACCAGAACTTGCGAACAGGCAAAAAATTTGGACAAACACTGTTAAAGTCTATGGGACATGAACATGAAAATTCAAAAGTGCTCATTTTAAAGGCTTATATGCAAGTTATTGTTATAAAAAGTGTTTGGGGACCTGGGTCCTGCCTGGGGGACATGTATCAATGCAAAAATGTAAATTTTTTCAGGAGCAGTGATTTTAATAATGCTTAAAGTGAAACAATAAAAATGAAATATTCCTTTAAATATTGTGCCTGGGGGTGTCTATAGTATGCCTGTAAAGTGGCACAGTTTTCCATGTTTAGAACAGTACCACAGCAAAATGAAATTTCTAAAGGAAAAAAAGTCATTTAAAACTGATCGCAGCTGTAATGAATTGTTTTGTTTTGGCAATATAGATAAAACTCATTGAAAAAACGGCATGGGTTCCCCCCAGCCCATTACCAGGCCCTTTGCGTCTGGTATGAATATTAAGGTGAACCCTGCGCCAAACCAAAATTTTAAAAAAAGATTGAGTGGAGGTCCCCCCAAAATCTATACCAGGCCCTTCAGGTCTGGTATGGATATTAAGGTGAACACTGCACCAAATTTTACAAAAAAATTACGTAGGGATTCCCCCCCCCCCCCAAATCCATACCAGACCAAAGGGTCTGCTATGGTTTTTAAGGGGAACCATAAAAAAATAAATGGCGTAATGGTCCCCCCAAAAATCCATACCAGACCCTTATCCAAGTGCACAACTGGGCAGGCCGCAAAAAAAGAGGGGGGACGAGAGAGCGCCCCCCTTCCTGAACCGTAAAAGGCCACATGCCCTCAACATGGGGAGGATGCTTTTGAGTAGCCCCCTAAAGCATCTTGTCCCCATGTTGATGGGGACAAGGGCCTCATCCCCACAACTCTTGCCCGGTGGTTGTAGGGGGCGGGCTTATCAGAATCTGGAAGCTTCCTTTAATAAGGGGACCCCCGGGTCCTGGCCTTCCCCCTATGTGAATTGGTAACAGGTACATTGTACCCCTACCATTTCCCCCAAAAGTGTTAAAAATAGCAAAAAATAAAAAAATGGGAGGGCTCTCAACGAGTGAAGCTTCTTCTTAATGACAACTGTTATATAGCTGAGGGCAGTGCCACCCGGAATGTTAAAGGGTGACCCGACCCCCCTCTGATGCCATGGGACATCATAGGATGCCATGTGACGTCACCGAGTGGCCCCGCCCTCAACTATATAACAGCTGTCCTCGAGAATAAACGTCACTTGGCGGGAGCCTCTCATGGAGGCAGAGCTCTTGTGGATTTTTTTTTTATTTGGCTCGTCGGGCAGCGTGAGATGTATCTACATCGCGCAACATTTTTATTTTTTAATAAAGGACTTGTCCCAAAGTCCTGGGATCTGTGAGTCCCCTTGATAAAGGGGGCTTCCAGATTCTGATAAGCCCCCTGCCCACAGACCCCCACAACCACTGGGCAAGGGTTGTGTGGTTGATGCCCTTGTCACCATCAACATGGGGACAAGGTGCTTTGAGGGGTTACTCCAGAGCACCCTCCCCATGTTGAGGGCATGTGACTTGGTTCAGGAGGGGGGTCTGGTATGGATTTTGGGGGGACCCCTATGTAATTTTTTTTTAATTTGGTTCAGGATTCACCTTAATATCCATACCATACCTGAAAGGCCTGGTATGGATTTTGGGGGGACCCCCACGCAGTTTTTAAAGAGAAATTTGGTTCGGGGTTCCCCTTAATATTCATACCGGACCCAAAGGGCCTGGTAATGGACTGGGGGGTATGAATGAAAATGAGTTTTTTCTATATTGCTGAGACCCGACAAATCATTACAGCCACGATCAGTTTTAAATGACTTTTGCTGTGGTACTGCTCTAAACATGGGAAAACTGTGCCACTTTACAGGCATACTATAGACACCAAAAGAGATAATAATAATAAAATTGCACTAGTCCAACTCAGGTGCCTATGACTATTATAGCAGCGCTACTATCATAAAGTTTATGATCAGCTTTCATGAGTATATGGCACGCACAAGGAATAAATAGTTGACAGATGATGTGAAAAAAAAGTCCCAGAAACTTCAGGTGGTGATCTTGCTAGGTTATGACATTAATCACCCCACACCGAAGTCTGTGCATCACACCCCCCTTCGGGGTTCACACTCACCAGAGGGATGGATATATCAGGCATGGAATAGTATTCCACAGCTATCCTCAGCATCACGGAAGGTGTCACAGCATATCCTAGGATCTCCACGGGTTATCATAAAAGATTCAAAATCGCTTTGTTAAAATTCTAAACATACCAGATGGCTCAGTGTTATGATCTGCTCATAGCTTCCTTCATATACGCAGAGTTACCGTCTCAGCGTTGCCGTGTAGTCCTGCCCCGATGCAATTACTATACTATAGACACCCCCCAGGCATGATATTTAAAGGAATATTTCATTTTTATTGTTTCACTCTAAGCATTATTAAAATCACTGCTCCTGAAAAAACGACCATTTTTAAAACTTTTTTTTCATTGATACCTGTCCCCTGGGGCAGGACTTTTTATGACAATAACTTGCATATAAGCCTTTAAAATTAGCACTTTTGGTTTTTGTGTCCCATAGATTTTAACGGGGTTCCAAGGCTTACGAATTTGCCACGAATCTCGCATAATGTTCGTTGTTCACTGAACGTCCGAACAACCAAAGTTTGGCCCGAACTTATGCTCTGGCCGAACCATTCGCCCATTTCTAGTAGTTATTGCTTGCAGAGGGTCACCTCATTTGGAGGGACTGTCCCTTTATTAAAACCAAATATCTATGTCTCTCTTTGCTTCTCAGTTTACCCTCATTTTTTTGGTATGATGTTTAGACTTTCATAACACTAACATTTAATGAAGAACTGTGATTATTCCCCAAGGGACCAAGGTCATATAGCACTTGGTCCTGGCCTGCCTGGTGGCCCTGTTGACCCCTGAACACACCTCTTAATGCTGTCTGTAGCCCTACCTCCTTTTGAAGCCCACATTGTGGGCGTTCCTGTGAGGGGAGTTACAGACAGCACAGGGTCCCACCCCCTCGAGATGGAATTATCAGTCACTATTGTGAATGAACAAGCATCACTGATGGTTCATTGATATTAGTCAAAGATCCCTCAGAGCTTTGGCCATGTGTAAAGTATCTGTAAATGCAGTGTATGCCCCTTCTGCTCTAAGACAGTTGGAAGGTATGTGTAATGCTGATTTTGCAAAACTTTTATGGGAATGTCAGCTGCAGTTTTGTCAAATAAAGTATACAATATAATTTCCAAGTAGCATGTTTGTATTCATAAAAAGAATTGGGCCGCTCAATCGCTCCTTTTGTCTGCCTCTTCCATTCATAGAACTTATAGTATTCTTTCCCAGAATGTAAAGAGTTGTGTGATTGCAGGAGGTGAATACTGTTATTCATCTGTATTCTGGTAAAGAATACCACAAGTTCTTTGAATGGAGAAGGTAGGCCAAAGGGGTGGGTAAGTGGCGCAAATCTTTCACACTCGCATTGGCTGATGTTAACACCCACAGGGCTGGAAAATCAGAGGTGTGGAGAACACCTGATGGCAGTATGGAGAAGATTACTAAACTATGTAGCAGCCAGCCTTACTTTCGACACAGTTCGTTCAGACCCCTTTCACACCGAGGGCGTTTTGCTTGCGCTATAGTGTTAGAAGTAGGGCCTGCAATCCGGTCTTAAAATGCTGCTCCGTTGTCTCCAGTGTGAAAGCCCAAGGACTTTCACACTGGAGCGGTGCGCTGGCAGGACGTCAGGAAAGGTCCTGCCAGCAGCTTCTTTGGAGTGGTGTGTTTACTGCTCCTCCGCCGCTGCTCCCCATTGAAATCAATGGGGCAGCTATTGCGGGTGGTTTTGGGCTTTCACAATGGAGCGGTGCGCTGGCAGGACGTCTGCAAAGGGCCTGCCAGCAGCTTCTTTGGAGTGGTGTGTTTACTGCTTCTCCACCACTGCTCCCCATTGAAATCAATGGGGCAGCTATTGCGGGTGGTTTTAACACTTTCTCGGCCGCTAGCGGGGGTAAAAGTGCCCTGCTAGTGGCCAAAATGTGCTGAAAATCTAACGACGCTATGGGCGGCTTGGTGTGAAAGCCGTCTAAAAGTAAGTTATTTCCCTAGTACTGTATAAAAAAAAAAAAATAATGAAACTTCTGTTTTAAAATATTATATTTATAAAACTATAATAAGTATATAATATAACACTCACTTGTAATGAATTTAAATAATAGCAATTGAGAAAAGTTTCTTTTTTTACTGTTCCTGTAGTAACCTTTAAATATCAGGATTGGCATACAGCAAATCATTAACCACAGAGATATCTACATAAATCGATAAAGTTATTTGATGTATCACTGCTAAAGAAAATGGTTTCTATAATTTTTATTTAATGAAGCGCTAAATAGTCATAAGTGGATGTAACTACTGAATAAACTATAGTAAATACTTAGATCTTCTTATGTTGTATATACCCAAGGGATTTTCTGTAGTTTATTCAGGGCCTTGCAGCTTGTTAGTTGGTTTTAATTTTCTGTCTTCTGCAATCATATCAATAAAATGTTTTTCATATACTGTATGTACTTTGATTATAGGAGTTTTGTAATATATAAGTGAGGAGCATTATTCGAAAACAAATTATGTATGATAAATACTAATTTAGACAATCACAAACCTCTATTTACAGAATTATGGAATTTTTATTGAACTATTTGTAGCGCTAGGCCAGCAAGAGCTGCTTAGACTAACTGGTTCTTTCCCACTATAGTGCAGAGGCAGCCAGGCACACAGCATCAGTCCATTCACTCCGGCTCAATGATAAGTCTAGGGGTTTGCCATTTTCTGTGTAGCACCCTGATGTTTAGGCATGGCTGCCCCTAAATTTACCTGCCAGGTGCCTAGGACAATTGCTAGGTGTCAATTAATTTCACCCAAAGTCTGGAATTGCTGCACTTCTCTCTTCTGTCGCTGGGTGGCTGGGTACCTGGTGACATTAGATAAGATAAAGGCAATGCAAGGACAGATTAGGAGTATATGGGGTGTCCCAGCCAATCGGCAGGGGTTTTCTTGGTCCCTTAGTTTGCTTGGAGATCCTATACATTTGGGTGGAGTCAAGTGATCGGGGTTCTGTGCCACCTGGATGGCTGTCTGGGTGTCAGAAACCATGAAATCAGACCGAGACAGAAGTACAGTTAAATCACACTTGTTTAATAATAAAAGTAAAAAGAACAAACGTAGTTAAAACATAGCCAAAGTTCAGTAACCGGAACAGATACTCAGCCAAGCCATAAGTCAGGTATCAATGTAGTGGAACAGCAAGCAGGATCTGGAGCCAGAAGGGACGTCAGCAAAGCAAGTCTTTAAACAGGAACGCATGAGATAGGCTCTTTTATGTTGACCAAGGTGAAGTCAGAGATCCTCTGGACTGGACAGCTTAAGTAGGCAGGACTGACGAGCAGGATATCATCAACAGCTGAGTAACTGTGGAGAGAGGGGAGCTGGCAATTAGCCGACAGCTGAGCGGCAAGCTCAGAAAAGGAAGGGCTGAGCCCAGCCCTAACACTGAGTGGATGTGTGCTGCTATCCTGGGCACATCTGGCTGCTGAGCTGTCTGAGGGCCTATCCAGAAGAAAGAGAGAGCAGTGTAGGGTTGGAATTGCGGCTTGCAGTTCAACCAGAAGTGACAGTTCTGCTGGCCACAGTGAGTAGCTGAAGCAAGTACCGGAGAAGTATTCTCACCAACCGGGATGGTGAAGAATCGGGTAAACTTCAGCAGGTGCCAAGCCAGGGACCCAGCTAATGGGGTGGTGCTTGAGGAATATCTGGAGTGCCAAGCCAAGGACCCAGCAGGGAAGCGGGGGTGACGCTTGAGAAAGATACTAAAGTAAAAAGATCAGCAAGTCTAGTGAGAGACTGGGAGCTCAGTGGGCTGAGAATCTGCAAGAAGTGATTCTATAACAGTAAACGAGTTTGTTGCAATTTGTGTTAAAAACTGTTCTAAGACTATTTCCATAGGAGACAGCATTCCTAAACATGCAGAGGTGGTGCCCTCCTGGGTGCCTTTCCCTGCATGGCTGTCAACCTGTAGAAGTCTCGGAGTCTGTCAATTGACATTGCAGCTACCTAAGGGTGTCCTGGCCCTAAACCCTCTCTCCCACAGTTCTGTACAAGAGAAAATAAATCTCTTTGCATTCAAGAAGTGCCTGGTGCCCATGAGTCTACCTTACATCACATCCACTATGCCTTGCAACCCACTCTATACAGAAGGATGTCAGCTGTTCCTGGCTCTAGAGGTTCTCATCAGACTAAAGGAGGCCTGGGACATTGCTACATCTGTATTTTATTCCCTAGTCCTATAGGAACTTGGGGGGGTGTATTTGGGGTGGTGTAGAATACTTCAAAACTCTTGGACACAATTGTACAGAAGACAATTCTCTAAACAGCAGCAGCACAGTTCCTTTTCACTAACAGCTGGAACCATGAGATATTTTATAGATCAGTCTAGAGGTTCCCGGTTGAGGACCATGAAGTAGTATGACAGAACCAATATGGCTAGACTGGAACAGTCTATAGATTCATTGCTAGGGACCATGAAGTAGCTTGCAGAACAGATATGGCTAGACTGGAATAGTCTATAGATTCAAGACTAGTGATGGACGAACTTCCAACGGGACGTTTCGCGAACGCGGACCGCGAACGCGGCCGATAGTTCGCGAACCATAACGTTCGCGGCGGGCCCCATTGACTTCAATGGGAGGCGAACTTTGCAAACCTACAGGTCAAATTTGCAGCCACAAAATAATTAATAGCTGTGCAAACAAAGTCCCACCACATGGCCAATGATATTAACACATGTATGAGGTGAATCTGGGATCGACAACTACAAGCATTCTTTTTTTATATGTGAAATTGTTGTGACAATTCAGGACTGTGGAGCGCATGAAGGCAATGGAGGAGAGGGAAGGTCAGGGTAGGCAAAGAAGAGGGTGCAGGAGATGATTACCAGCAGCGTGACATACAGCAATGACACCTGCACCGTGATAGAGTGATCTGACACCAGCACCGTGATAGAGAGCACTGACATCAGCAGCGTGACATAAAGCACTAACACCAGCACCGTTATATACAGCACTGACAGCAGCACCGTGATAGAGAGCACTGACATCAGCAGCGTGACATACAGCAATGACACCTGCACCGTGATAGAGTGATCTGACACCAGCACCGTGATAGAGAGCACTAACATCAGCAGCGTGACATAAAGCACTAACACCAGCACCGTGACATACAGCACCGTGATAGAGAGCACTGACATCAGCAGCGTGACATACAGCAATGACACCTGCACCGTGATAGAGTGACCTGACAACAGCACCGTGATAGAGAGCACTGACATAAGCAGCGTGACATAAAGCACTAAACCAGCACCGTGATATACAGCACTGACAGCAGCACCGTGATAGAGAGCACTGACATCAGCAGCGTGACATAAAGCACTAACACCAGCACCGTGGCATACAGCACTGACAGCAGCACCGTGATAGAGAGCACTGAAATCAGCAGCGTGACATAAAGCACTCACACCAGCACCGTGATATACAGCACTGACACCAGCACCGTGATATACAGCACTGACACTTGCACTGTAAGCAGCCCCAGGAGGAAGTCAGCATAGCACAGGGATGGTGGGAGTCCCTCATAATGAGCATAGCACAGGGATGGTGGGAGCCCCTCATAATGAGCATAACACAGGGATGGTGGGAGCCCCTCATAATATGCACAGCAGAGGTACAGCCCCAGGAGGAAGTCAGCACAGCACAGGGATGGTGGGAGTCCCTCATAATAAGCAGCCCCAGGAGGAAGTCAGCACAGCACAGGGATGGTGGGAGCCCCTCATAATAAGCAGCCCCAGTAGAAATATGACACAGCTCAACCTCTTCAAAGAGGAGGGTACGGGCATATAGTACGGTGTGCTTTTTTTGGACAAGGAAGTGAGCCAAATGAAGAAAGAAGGTCTGTGTGCTCGATTAAAAAAATTGTTTATAGACATATACATGGTCTACTGGTCACATGTGTTGAATTCCTCCGAGATCCATGCCTCATTCATTTTTAGAAATGTGAGGTAGTTAACACTGCTGGAGCTAGGCGAGTACGCTTTTCCTCCCTGCTGCACTGAACGTCCTTTCGGACAGGACACTGGACGAGGGGCAAGCCAACAGTTCGATTGCAAATTGGGCAAGCTCTGGCCAGAGGTCAAGCCTGCCCACCCAGTAGTCCAGGGGTTCATCACTCCTCAGAGCGTCCACATCGGCCGTTAACCCGATGTAGTCGGACACCTGGCGGTCTAGGCGTTCCCTGATGCTGGATCCGGATGACACCTGTCGATGGGTCGGCTGAAAGAATGACCTCATATCCGAAGTCACCAACACATCTTCAAACCGGCCTCTTCTTGCAGGCGCTGTTGGATTGGTAACCGCAACTCCTTCTCTGGGAGTGGGAATTGCTCCTCTGCCAGCGCACGCAAAAGCAGAATGCAGCATTTCTCGAAGCAAGGCCTGGAAGTGCTCCATTCTGACAGCCCTCTGTGACGGCGGTAACATTTCCGCCATTTTGTGTTTTTATATGGGGGTCCCTATTAAAACACTGGAGCATGAAGGCCCCCATTTGCACTAAACTGGAAGCGGTGTGGTGGCCTGGCTCCTGCTCATCATCCAGGATAATGTCGTCCTCTTCATTCTCCTCTCCCCATCCACGCACAACAACAGGGATCCCAGAAAGGTTTAAAGCATGCTCTTCTTGCTGCTCCTCATCCACCCCGGCACCATCCTCCTCTGACTCCTCTTCAGACTCCTGTTGTTCACTTGTCTCAGATAGAGTAGCCCCCCTGGGAATTCATCCAGCATTGCGACTTCCTCACCTTCCCGCTCCTGCTCCTCCACAGCTTGATCAATGACACGACGCAATGCACGCTCCATAAAGAAGGCATAAGGTACCATGTCACTTATGGCGCCATGGCTGCGACTGACCAGTTTGTTGATCTCCTCAAATGGCCGCAGAAGTCTGCATGCATCGCGCATGAGCAGCCACTGGCACAGTGAAAAAAAAATCAGCTCCCCAGAACCTGTTCTGCCGCAGAGTTCATACAGGTAGACATTAACTGCACGTTTCTGCTGGAGCAGCCTATCAAGCATATAGAAGGTTGAGTTCCATCACGTCGGGCAATCGCAAATAAGACGTCTGACCAGCAGATTGTGTCACCGCTGAATGTCAGCAAGGCGAGCCATGGCCGTGTAAGATCTTCTGAAATGGGCCGAGATTTTCTTTGCCTGCCGCAAGATGTCCTGGACCCCAGGGTATTTGACGACGAATCGCTGCACGACCAAGTTTAAGACGTGTGCCATGCATGGCACGTGCGTAATTTTGCCCTGTTTCAATGTGCTAAGCAGATTGGCACCGTTGTCACACACCACTTTACCAACTGTCAAATTGAGCGGTGTTAGCCACTGATCTGCCTGTGAACGCAAAGCTGAAAGGAGTGCCGGGCCAGTGTGGCTCTTGGCTTCCAGGCACAACAGACGCAGCACGGCATGGCAACGTCTCACCTGGCATGTCGAATAGGTTCTGGGGAGCTTGGGCGGCGCAGAGGAAGAGATGCTAGCAGCAGAAAAGGAGGAGTCAGCCGAGGAGGAGAGGGAGGAGGATGGAGTAGGAGGAGGAGGAGAAGAAGAAGAGCCAGGCCTGCATGCAATCCGTGGCGGTAAAACCAAATCTACACGGGTGCCACGGGTTACATGCTTGACGGCCGTCAGAAGGTTCACCCAGTGGGCAGTAAAAGTGATATACCTTCCCTGCCCCGGTTTGCTAGACCACGTGTCTGTGGTCAGATGTATCTTGGCACCGACACTGTGTGCCAGAGATACATTCACTTGCCGCTGAACAGGGCCATATAGCTCTGGGATGCCCTTCTCTGAGAAATACTTCCTTCCTGGGACCTTCCATTGTGGTGTTCCAATGGCCACAAATAGCCGTCAACCGTTGGGCAAGAGGGTTATCCGGCGTCATCATTTTTTTTTACGCTCGAACATTAGGCCCACAGAAGCCTGCCTTTTTGCAGAAAAACGTGAGCTTTGCGCGATGGAAGGTGGAGTGGAGGACAATTGTGAGGAGAGAGGAGAAGGAGAAGTAGAAGACGAGGCTGGACGGTGAGAGCCTGGAGTGTGGCTTTGTGTGTTCCATTGCTCCCACTGGGCTCGGTGATGGCTGCTCATGTGCCTTCTTAAGGCGGTCGTCCCTAGGTGAGTGTTGGGCTTACCGCGACTAATGCGTTGACTGCAAAGATTGCAGATGGCAATGCTATTGTCAGCAGCGGACACGTTAAAAAAAGCCCACACTGCGGAGCCATGTGCCGGTGTCCTGGGAGCGCCAGATGTGACCGTACATGGTCGATGACTCGCTCCTGATACATTTGCAGTCTGCTTTGTCCCTCCTGTGCAATGTAAGTTATTCCTGCTTCTCCTCCCTATCTGCTGGTCCATATCTCCCTCTGAACTCCCCTCCTGTTCCTCTCTTGTGGGCACCCACGTGACATCACTAGACACGTCATCATCGACGTCACCTTCCCCTCCGCTATAAGTAGAGATCTCGGAGTAGGCAGCAACACCGGGGACCAACCTCCTCCTTGGGCTGATCTGGGTACTGTCATCAGACTGCTGAGTAGCGGTTGTTGCTACCTCCTCTTCCTGATCCAATACCAAGAGTGGCTGCGCATCAGAAATGTCTTGATATGGATCGGAAAATAATTCCTGTGACTCAAGCGGAAGGTATGTGGTGGTGGTGTTGTTGTTGGTGGTAGTGTCTTTGGGGGTGCACATAGCAGAGAGTGAAGAAGAGGGTGCAATAGTCAAGGACAACACAAGTAAACACAAAATGCAATTTGTAAATGAAGGTGTTTATTATTAAAGGTGAAAAAAAATCCAAACCATCATGGCCCTGTGTGAAAAAGTGATTGCCCCCCTTGATAAAACATAAGGCATCACTTAAATAGGAGCTGCTTGACACAGTAAGGTCCACCAGAAGATCCTTAAAAGCTACACATCATGCCGAGACCCAAAGAAATTCAGGAACAATTGAGAAAGAAAGTAATTGAGATCTATCAGTCTGGAAAGGGTTATAAAGCCATTTCCAAAGCTTTGGGAATCCAGCGAACCACAGTGAGAGCCATTATCCACAAATGGCGAAGACATGGAACAGTGGTGAACCTTCCCAGGAGTGGCCGGCCGCCCAAAATTACCCCAAGAGCGCAGCGACGACTCATCCAAGAGGTCACAAAAGACCCCACAACAACGTCCAAGGAACTACAGGCCTCACTTGCCTCAGTTAAGGTCAGCGTTCATGCCTCCACCATCAGGAAAAGACTGGGCAAAAATGGCCTGCATGGCAGAGTTCCAAGGAGAAAACCACTGCTGAGCAAAAAGAACATCAAAGCTCGTCTCAATTTCTCCACAACACATCTTGATGATCCCCAAGACTTTTGGGACAACATTCTGTGGACCGATGAGACAAAAGTGGAACTCTTTGGAAGGTGTGTGTCCAAGTATATCTGGCGTAGAAGGAACACTGCATTTCATAAAAAGAACATTATACCAACAGTAAAATATGGTGGTGGTAGTGTGATGGTCTGGGGCTGTTTTGCTGCTTCAGGACCTGGAAGACTTGCCGTGATAAAAGGAACTATGAATTCTGCTGTCTACTAAGAGATCCTGAAGGAGAATGTCCGACCATCTGTTCGTGCACTCAAGCTGAAACGAACTTGGGTTCTGCAGCAGGACAATGATCCTAAACACACCAGCAAGTCCACCACCGAATGGCTGAAGAAAAACAAAATGAAGACTTTGGAGTGGCCTAGCCAAAGTCCTGACCTGAATCCTATTGAGATGTTGTGGTATGACCTTAAAAAGGCCGTTCATGCTCGAAAACCCTCTAATGTAACTGAATTAGGACAATTCTGCAAAGATGAGTGGGCCAAAATTCCTCCAGGACGCTGTAAAAGCCTCATTGCACGTAATCGCAAACGCTTGGTTGCAGTTGTTGCTGCTAAGGGTGGCCCAACCAGTTATTAGGTTTAGGGGGCAATCACTTTTTCACACAGGGCCATGATGGTTTGGATTTTTTTTCACCTTTAATAATAAACACCTTCATTTACAAATTGCATTTTGTGTTTACTTGTGTTGTCCTTGACTATTGTTTAAATTGGTTTGATGTTCCGAAACACTTAAGTGTGACAAACATGCAAAGGAACAGGAAATGAGGAAGGGGGCAAACACTTTTTCACACCACTGTATACCAGTCCTTATGGAATAGGAGACTGTACCTCACTCAACCCTATGTACTGTAGCACCCTAGACCTTACCAGTCCTTATAAGGACCTTTGTGGAACAAGTAGGTTGTGAATGATTAGCAGACTGTACGTCAGTCCCTATACTGATGAAGGACTGCTGCAGTATAGGGCAGCAGTCAGCAGTAGTGCACCTCAACCCTATGTATTGTGGACCTATACCAGTCCTTTTGGAATAGCAGACTGTACCTCACTCAACCCTATGTAATGTAGCACCCTAGACCTTACCAGTCCTTATAAGGACCTTTGTGGAACAAGTAGGTTGTGAATGATTAGCAGACTGTACGTCAGTCCCTATACTGATGAAGGACTGCTGCAGTATAGGGCAGTGGTCAGCAGTAGTGCACCTCAACCCTATGTATTGTGGACCTATTCCAGTCCTTATGGAATAGCAGACTGTACCTCACTCAACCCTATGTAATGTAGCACCCTAGACCTTACCAGTCCTTATAAGGACCTTTGTGGAACAAGTAGGTTGTGAATGATTAGCAGACTGTACGTCAGTCCCTATACTGATGAAGGACTGCTGCAGTATAGGGCAGTGGTCAGCAGTAGTGCACCTCAACCCTATGTATTGTGGACCTATTCCAGTCCTTATGGAATAGCAGACTGTACCTCACTCAACCCTATGTACTGTAGCACCCTAGACCTTACCAGTCCTTATAAGGACCTTTGTGGAACAAGTAGGTTGTGAATGATTAGCAGACTGTACGTCAGTCCCTATACTGATGAAGGACTGCTGCAGTATAGGGCAGTGGTCAGCAGTAGTGCACCTCAACCCTATGTATTGTGGACCTATTCCAGTCCTTATGGAATAGCAGACTGTACCTCACTCAACCCTATGTACTGTAGCACCCTAGACCTTACCAGTCCTTATAAGGACCTTTGTGGAACAAGTAGGTTGTGAATGATTAGCAGACTGTACGTCAGTCCCTATACTGATGAAGGACTGCTGCAGTATAGGGCAGCAGTCAGCAGTAGTGCACCTCAACCCTATGTATTGTGGACCTATACCAATCCTTATGGAATAGCAGACTGTACTTCACTCAACCGTATGTACTGTAGCACCCCAGACCTTACCAGTCCTTATAAGGACCTTTGTGGAACAAGTAGGTTGTGAATGATTAGCAGACTGTACATCAGTCCCTATACTGATGAAGGACTGCTGCAGTATAGGGCAGCGGTCAGCAGTAGTGCATCTCAACCCTATGTATTGTGGACCTATACCAGTCCTTATGGAATAGCAGACTGTACCTCACTCAACCCTATGTACTGTAGCACCCTAGACCTTACCAGTCCTTATAAGGACCTTTGTAGAACAAGTAGGTTGTGAATGATTAGCAGACTGTACGTCAGTCCCTATACTGATGAAGGACTGCTGCAGTATAGGGCAGCGGTCAGCAGTAGTGCACCTCAACCCTATGTATTGTGGACCTATACCAGTCCTTATGGAATAGCAGACTGTACCTCACTCAACCCTATGTACTGTAGCACCCTAGACCTTACCAGTCCTTATAAGGACCTTTGTGGAACAAGTAGGTTGTGAATGATTAGCAGACCTTACGTCAGTCCCTATACTGATGAAGGACTGCTGCAGTATAGGGCAGCGGTCAGCAGTAGTGCACCTCAACCCTATGTATTGTGGACCTATACCAGTCCTTATGGAATAGCAGACTGTACCTCACTCAACCCTATGTACTGTAGCACCCTAGACCTTACCAGTCCTTATAAGGACCTTTGTGGAACAAGTAGGTTGTGAATGATTAGCGGACTGCAGCAGAAGGGCAGCAGTCAAGTATAATATTCTTGCTATATTTGGAAGAAAGAATATTATACGTGTACAAGCCTATTACCATATCAGTCCTGAAAAGAACCTTTGTGGACCTAATAGAACAGCTACTGATTAAACTGACTGTCCCTCACTGCCTCACACACAGCTTCCTGCCTGTCCCTATATAAACTGACAAAACAGAGGCTGCTGGAACAATAACTTGAATTGCACTTTTGTGGACCTAATAGTAACAGCTAATGATTACACTGACTGTCCCTGCAGCACACAGTGTCCTGTCCCTTTCTCTACACTGACAAAAGACACTCAGGCTGCTGCAACAATCACTAGCACAGCACTGCCTCAAACCTATATCCTGAACTACACCTAACACCTATACCATGATATCAGTCCTTAAAAGAACTTTTGTGGACCTAATAAATAGCGATTTGGGTCACAGAAGTCTCTCCCTGCTCCACACAGCAACCTCTCCCTATAGTGACAGAAGAAAGAATGTAAAATGGCCGCCAGATCGGGTCTATTTATAAGTTAGGGGGAATGTCCAAGTGTCCATGTGCTGTAATGTCTCAATTGGCTGTCCTGTACCCCATGATGGATGTGTCATCATAGGTCAAAGTTATTTTACACAGTAAACACGGAAGTCCGCCGGGTGAACGGCGGCAATAGTCCGCTGATCGGGCGGACGGCGAACAGCCGAAATTCACCACGAAACGACCACCGGGGGAACCGTTCGGCCATCCCTATTCAAGACTAGGGACCATGAAGTAGCTTGCAGAACAGATATGGCTAGACTGCAACAGTCTATAGGTTCATGGTTGGGGACCATGGAGTAGCTTGCAAAATAGATTTGGCTACACTAGAGCAGGCTATAGGTTCACAGCTGGAGACCATGAAGTAGCTTGCAGAAAAGATATGAGGCTCTATACACAATTCTGGAACATGATCAGTCCATAGGTTTAGCCTGTTGTATGTAGCTCAGCATCCAGTCTCAGGGGTTCCAGGGGCAAGCAACCTCCTTTTCAGCCCACTGATACATTCCTCCAGGAGGGAGAAAGATAATCTCCTAAACTATTTAACAGCTTTCTTAGCCAGTAACCGGGCTCACCTCCCAAGGGATTGGCTAGGCCCTGCTAAATATTCAGGCTGGTAATTTGAATTCTTGCTCCCTAAACTCCAAATACTTCTTCTAGAGGCTGGGGGAGGCAATCAAATGCAGCCCTGAGCATACCATAATAAACAGTTACTGCTCACCTGGTGTCAGGATGCACCCACCAGCGGACAGTCTTGTCCCTCCAGAAGACTCCTGAAGCGCAGAACGCGCATTCTTGTTGCGTACAGAAACCAGGCTATGGCGCATACGAGTGCGCAAACAGAAGCCACTGCGGATCTTCATGCTCGACGGCACTTGTGTGCACCAGCGTGCACCGGTGCTTGCTCGCACCCGAGCTGGTGCCAAGTGAAGCTATTTAAGTCCAGCCTATACTTTGCCCTGTGCTGCCTTGTCTTGAGCTCCTGAGTGTCCTGTTCCTGTTATCTACCTGGCTCGTCTTGACCACCCCTTGAACTCTGCCTGTACCGACCTCGGCTTGTCCTGTGACTAATCTTCTGTCTTCTCCCTGGAACCTGCATCGCTGATCCGGCTTGACCTGGCTTGTCCCTGACTACGATCCTGCCTGAACCCTGTACCCTATTGGCCTGTATGACCCTGCCTGCTTGACCTTGCTACTAGCTGCTGTCATCTGCACCTGCTGCCAACTGTTGGTCTTCTGCTGAAGTCTCCCTGTGTATTCACCAGCTCTATCAGGATTGGCCACCCAGCTGTCACCAGAGACTTCTTGGCGCTCGTGCGACTCTGCATTCCTGCACTCTGCTCATCCATTCAGGCTCTTCTACCAGGTACGTGATACCTGGCTACAGCAGGAGTCCATAACTAGATTTACCTAGAAGCCTAACTAGCAGGGTGCTACATATATCTGAACCCTAACTGGAAGACTTTTAGATCGGGCTTATTCACACCTGCAGTTAGACAGATAGCAGATTCCTGCTCCTGGATTCAGAGGTGTATACAAACGCCTGCAGCAAGTGGCTGCCTGCCACTGTTTACATGTATCCACAAATCCAGTGGTTACTTGTGGTTAGTGTAGGTCTTTCACATAATGAGAACCTCCAAGGCCAAAGATAGCTGACTTCCTTCTGTACTGTATGTGGTGGGTTGTGAGGCATAGTGGGTGCAAAGATGATGAAAGTCATTGGGCGCCAGACATTTCTTGGATGTAAAAGAGGTTTTATTTTTATTTTACAGTCCTTTTTATATGTTAAGGGAGAGAACAGAGTTGGGACTTTAAATGAAGCACACATCAGTAAAAGAGTAAGGCTGCGTACACAGGGGTAGTCAAGTGACTATAATGTTTATTTTATAAAGTCCATGATATGTTATACAAACATTTTGGGCATCAACCTCTAAAATGCTCTGGGCATACAGCCTCCACACAATAACTCATGGACTAATATTACACGGTAAATTACAGTCCAATACACAATCACATAAAACACAAAAAGCAGTAAATGCATGTATAAACGTATCCTACTGTGGTTGAACCCAAAATGGCCAGGATAACCATGGTAAGTGAATAATAGATTAAAAAATTGATTAACAATGCCTAAGTAATAAATTATAAAATGGAGAGGATCATATAAATCTTGATATTCCATGGTTGAGATAAAAGATAATGGCTAACGGCTCTACGCGTTTCGCAGTATTCCAACCGCTCATCAGGAGCATGCAACATGGAATAATTCTGCAAATTTTATATAAAAATAAAAAAATGATGAATTGAATTATTAGATAAAAATTGACAAGGTAATTTGATTATTATAATTAATTTCAAGGCTGGGCGTCCAACTCACGTCTGCACCTTTTTATATATTTTGAGGGAAAGAGGATTAGGGCCAGGACACCCTTAGTTAGTTGCTAACTCAATTGACTTCAGTAGGAGGACAGCCATACAGGGAAAGGTCCCAACAGGTTTGCTATCTCCTATGGTAGCAGTCCTTTAACAGTTCCTGATTCCAACATAACAGTTCCTTCAGTTCCACTACAACTGCTCCTTGTAGTTCTTCAATACCGAGCTCCTGGTCTCTCACTGGACCCTCTAATTCACTGACTATGAATCCCTTGAGCTCCTCAAAGCTAGCGCAGCAGTATCTCCCTCAAGCGTCACCCATGCTTCCCTGCTGGGTCCCTAGCTTAGTACTTCGGATAAATTTAAGCTTTACCCCTGCTGACCAGCTCAGTCCTGAGCTTGACACACAAGGCTACTCTGCTAGCGTCACCTCCACTGGTTGGATCCCTAACTTGATCACCGCCTGAAGTTTCCCGATTCTCTACTGTGCCTTTCAGTAAGAATATGATTCCTGTACTTTCTTCAGTTACTCACTGTGGTCCCTGGTAAAGGCGACTGGTCCCTTCATGGCAACAGCTTCCCTTCTACCTCCGACCACTGACAGGTTCTCCGGCCGACAGAACCGTCCCTTTTGACTGGATTGCAAGCACAGTCCCAACCCTGCACTGCCCTCTTACTTCTGGATAGGCCCTCACTAGATACCCCTGGGATAGGCCCAATCTCTGGCCTAGCAGCCCAGGGAAGGCAACACACGTCCACCCAGACAGCCATCCAGGTGGCACAGAACACAGATCACCTGACCTCATCCAAATATATAGGCTCTCCCAGCAGGCCAAGGGATTAAAGAAAACCCCTGCCCATTGTCTGGGACACCCACATACCTATAACCTGACCTTAGGTTGCCCTCTTGTGTCTAGTACCACCAAGTACCCGGCCACATAGTGGTAGAAGAGAAAAGTGCAACAAGGCCAAGCTTAGGGAGAAATCAATAGATCCCTATCAATCGACCAAAATAACTACTCTTGGCAAGTACATTTGTGAGGAGCTCCCTGACTAAACTTTAGGGCGCTACATCAGCGAACAGATGATTGGCCCTAGATGTAATCAGTCTACCTGTAACACCTGTGTTGTGGACCTGTAAAAGCTGCAAATTAGTGCAAGGAATTCCCACCAACAAAGTCTCTGGAAAATTTAAGAATCTGGGGTTGGTTAAAATCATTACTAGCTACACCAATGTTTGGCAGATTTTGCCTTTAACACCTTCACTGCCAGAGCAACTTTTATATTTTTTGTACGTATGTTAAAATAATCATTTTGGGCCTGCAGAAACCCTACAGAATAAAATAGTGGTAGTTTATATTTTTTTATGTCAGGTTGAACTGGATGGACTGGTGTCTTTATTCAACCTTACCAACTATGTAGCTATGTAATATTAGCACAAAGGTTTACAAAATGCAAAATGTCAGTAATATTTTAGAGCACATAAACACAATATATGACCCAATTTGTTTGCAAAATATAAAATATGAGGTTGTACCAAGTGAATAGATACCAAATATGTCAAGCCTTGAAATTGCATTTGCCTCTGAAATGGTGAAAGACTTTGGTACACAAAACTTTCCATAGGCAATGTTTTAAAAGCACCTACAGAACATCAGCTTAAGGTTAACCATGAATAATGGCCCTAGGCTTATTGTCATTCTGGCATGCACAGCAATATGTGACATGTGTAGTGTAATCCATGTTTTCTTGCGTAGGTACCATGACACATGCATTAATGTTCATACATGCATGTATGGGGGGGGAGTCCCCTGTGTGATGCATTTTTTGGTGACAGGTTCTCTTTACTAACACATCAGGGGTATAAAAGACCTCTGATGTCTCACCTGTCCTCCAATAATACGAATGCTTTGCAAATCACACTGCAATCGTTTCTTCCCCAGCCATACTGACTGGGGAAAGTGACATGGTGACCAAGCAGTGACATTTTCCATTTTGCTTCCAGGTCAGTAACAGGAAGGGTAGCACTTCTCCTCTACCTGGTAGCACACGTCATGTTGCTCCCAGGTCTGTCGATGCACGTGCGGAGAAAGGGGATACATGGTGGTGGGAGTAATCACAGTAATGGGGGTATATGGAAGCGATCCAGCTCTTGCACAGCCACTGGATCGCTTGCATCTGACAGCCATCAGTCGGCTTGTCAAATTTACACATATTCCTGACGGCTGCAGCCTCCAGGAGTGTGTGTAAACCTTGGCTCTGCAAAAAGGGTCAAGTGGTAATTCCGGCTTGAGCAAAAATGAAATAACTGGATTTGCCACAGATTAAGATAAAAAACACCTCTCACTGATATCACTTCTTCAGCGCTGTTTCTCCAGCCAATAGGTTAGCAAAAGAAACCAGTGAGAGCTGCAGGGATCATAGGAGATCAACATTCCCAAAAGTGTCAGTTTCCCCCTCAAACTTTAGAAAAAAAAATTACCCAGTATAAAAGTGGCGTTTAGTGGCATGCATAGCAGGAAATGTATACAGATATATTTTACCGGTATGGCTGAAAATATTTACTATAGAGACAGGGTCACTTTAATGTACCTTATGTAGGAACTCTGTCCTATGTAGTAGTGTGCCCAGCCTAAATTTGATAATGTTAGCTGTAGTCAGCCTGATTATGGATTGATATTTCTGCTTTCCCAGGTTCTCTCCAAGCTAAGTGTTACAGTTTGCTTTTGCCTGATTGTTAAGGGGGTAGGCTAATGGCTGGCAGGGCCAGACTTACCATTGGGCTTGACTGGGCTCAAGCCCATGGGCCCCACCCAATAGGGGGCCCCGCCGAGATACATAGCCGAGTATACTCGACTCCGCTCAAGGTCAAGCCCAGTCCCGCCCTATGATGGACATAACATAGGGACTGGGCATGATTGTGAGCTGAGACGAGTATATTCGGCTACGCTCTGGACTGTGAGAGGACCTGAGAGCTGCCGAGATACACAGGACTCTGTATCTTGGCGGCACCAACTTCAAGACTGCAATGACAAGGCTGCAAATGACACTGGGGCAAGGGTGCAAATGACAAGGCTACACTGACAAGGCTGAAGATGGACACTGATAAGGCTGAATTGATGGACATTTAAATGTAAGTTGTTTTTATTTTATTTTTTTTATTTTTTTCCTTAAAATTCCCTTCTAAACTTGGGGTGCGTGTTATACGCCAATAAATACGGTAATGTATAGAAGGCAGGGGCTGAAAGTGACTCAAGCCCAGGGGCCCCCACAACCCTAAGTCCTGCCCTGATGGCTGGTCATCACGTCCTCCATGTTTTCCCTCTCTCATTGGGTGCCAAGCAAGGGTCGCATGAGAGGCCTATACCAGGGTGGGTTCTTTGGGCTATGCCAGGCATTGAATGAGTTAATTAACCCTTGAACGTGGGGTAACACTTCACCTGAAGGTATGCTCACCAATGCCAGAGACCAGGCAGGAACCGACTTAGAGATGAGCCACGTGTGTGCAGTACCCAAAGTATGGTGTTCCTCCTTAAAGCGGTAATAAACTGCCGGTCTCTTTTGAAAAAAAAAAAAAACCTGCAAGGCAAAGTTATAATGTGCTAGAATGCATTGACACACTTTCTCGAGGTTTCATCCGCAAATCCTCATCTCCTGCTGGTGCTGGTTTCTTCTTTGCGAAGAAGAGGAGTGGTGAACTGAGACTTTGTACTGATTATAGGGTCTCAATCATTTCATGATTAAGAATGCCTATCCGATTCCGTTGATTACGGAATTATTTGACGGCCTCAAGGGAGCAACGGTTTTCACGAAGGTTGATTTGAGAGGGGCATACAATCTTGTGAGGATTAAGGAGGGTGATGAGTGGAAAACTGAGTTTAATACCAGAACAGGCCATTAGTTGAGTTCCATCATGAACAGGTTAAATTCCTGGGTTATGTAATTTCCACTGCTGGTTTTTCGATGGAGCCAAAGAAACTTTGGGCAGTTCTACAGTGGCCCCGACTTGTGGGTTTACATCCTCTGCAGCGTTTCTCGGGCTTTGCCAACTATAATCGAAAGTTTATTCCTAACTTCTCGTCTCTGGTCAAGCCCCTGAGTGATATGACGAGAAAGAACGGTAACCCACAGAGTTGGTCTCCGGAGTCCATTAAGGCCTTTGAGAGTCTGAAGGCTGCCTTTGTTTCTGCACCCGTGTTGGCACATCCTGAACCTATGTCACCTTTTATCCTTGAGGTTGATGCTTCTGAGACTGGTGTCGACGCCCTTCTGTCTCAACGTCCTACCTCTGAGAGCGCTTTGCATCCTTGGAGCTACTTTTCCAAGAATCTGTCACCTGCAGAGTGCAATTATGAGATTGGTGACAGAGCTTTTGGCGATCATTTTAGCACTGAAAGAATGGAGACATCTCCTCGAAGGTACCACTGTGCCGGTTCTTATTCTTACTGACCATAAGAATCTCACATTCTTGTCTGAGGCTAAATGCCTCTCTCCCAGAAGGGCGTGATGGGGTTTTTTTCTTGTCAAGTTTCAATTACATGGTCTCATTTTTACCCGGTACTAAGAATGTAAGGGCTGATGCTTTGTTGCGACAATTTTCCTCCACTTCCGAGTTGGAATCGGTTTCCGATTCCTGTGATTCCTCCTGATTGTATTCTGGCTATGGTTCGCACTAGTCTCACTTCTCCTTTGGGTGACAAAATGATTGCTGCTTAGGTCCATGCTCCTCCTGAGAAACCTTGTGACCGCTGCTTTGTCCCAGAGAGTCTCCGTACTGCAATGCTCCAGACTTACCATTCTCCCAAGGCTGTTGGCCACCCTGGAAGGAATCAGCTCTTTTGGGCCATTTCCTAACAATTCTGGTGGCCTAGTCTACCTGCTGATGTAACTGCCTTCATAGCTGCCTGTTCCGTGTGTGCTCCGAGTAAGACTTCATGACACCTTCCAGTGGGCCTTCTACAACCCATACCCAATTGAGAGAGGCCCTGGACCCACCTGTCTATGGATTTCATTGTGGAGTTACCCAACTCCCAGGACAACACAGTTAACCTTATGGTGGTTGACGGGTTCTCAAAGAAGTTGATTACTTCTAAGGAACTAGCTTCCATTTTTGCTCGGGAAATCTTTTACTTACATTGGCTATCCAAGGGCATTGTCTTGGACTGGGGTAGTCAGTTTGTGTCACGGTTCTGGCGAGCATTTTGTGCACAGTTGGGAATTCAACTTTCTTTCTCCTCTGCATATCATCCACAGTCTAATGGGGCCACAGAACGAGCCAATCAGTCCTTAGAGCAATTCCTAAGTTGCTATATTTCTGACCATCATAACAACTGATCAGACCTATTACCATGGGCAGAGTTTGCTCACAATAGTCACAATAAGGGCTTTGTGATGGGGAATCTGTGATGATGGGCTTTGTGATGGGGAATCTGTGATGATGGGCTTTGTCATGGGGGGGACTTTGTGATGAAGGGATCTGCTATGGGGAGCTTTGTGATGGGGGATCTGTTATGGGGTTATCTGTTATGGGTGGAATCTATTATGGGTGGAATCTGTGATGGGTGGAATTTGTTATGGGTGGAATCTGTGATGGGTGGAATCTGTGATGGGTGGAGTCTGTGATGGGTGGAGTCTGTGATGGGTGGAGTCTGTGATGGAAAGGAGTCTGTGATGGGGGCCGGGGGGATCTGTGATGGGGGCATTTTGTGATGGGGGATTCTGTAATGGGGGCTTTGTGATTGGGGGAGTCAGTGATGGAGAGGAGTCTGTGATGGGGGGGGATCTGTGATGGGAGAGGAGTCTGTAATGGGGGGGGATCTGTGATGGGAAAGGAGTTCTGTGATGAGGGGGGGATCTGTGATGGGAGAGGAGTCTGTGATGGGAGAGGATTCTGTGATGGGGGGGGGATCTGTGATGGGAGGAGTCTTTGATGGGAGAGGAGTCTGTGATGAGAGACATCTGTGATGGGGGCGTTTTGTGATGGGGGGATTGGGGGGGGGAGTCTGTGATGTAGAGGATCTGTGATGGGGGTTCTGTGATGAGGGGAGTCCGTAATGAGTAGGGATGGGCCGAACATCCCCCCCCCCCCCCCGATTCGGCTTGAACCAGAACATACCGAACAGGAAAAAAATTAGTCAGAACACACACGCACCGTTAAAGTCAAGGGGCACGAGCATGAAAATTCAAAAGTGCTAATTTTAAAGGCTTATATGCAAGTTATTGCCATAAAAAGTGTTTGGGGACCCGGGTCCTGCCCCAGGGGACATGTATCAATGCAAAAATATTCCTTTAAATATTGTGCCTGGGGGTTGTCTATAGTATGCCTGTAAAGTGGTGCATTTTTCCAGTGTTTAGAACAGTACCACAGCAAAATGACATTTCTAAAGGAAAAATTGTCATTTAAAACTGATCACAGCTGTAATGAATTGTCGGGTCTGGGCAATATAGATAAAACTAATTGAAAAAAAAAAACAGCATGGGCTCCCCCCCCCAGTCCACTACCAGGCCCTTTGGGTCTGGTATGAATATTAAGGGGAACCCCGAACCAAAATTTAAAAAAAATTGCTTTGGGGTCTCCCTAAAATCCATACCAGGCCCTTCAGGTCTGGTATGGATTTTAAGGGGAACCCTGCGCCAAAATTCAAAAAGAAATGGCATAGGGGGTCCCCTCCACAATCCATACCAGACCCTTATCCAAGCAAGAGGGGGACGAGAGAGCACCTCCCTCTGGAACCGTACCAGGCCACATGCCCTCAACATGGGGAGGGTGCTTTGGGGTAGCCCCCCAAAGCACCTTGTCCCCATTTTGATGGGGACAAGGGCCTCATCCCCTCATCCCCACAACCCTTGCCCAGTGGTTGTGGGGGTCTGTGGGCAGGGGGGCTTATCGGAATCTGGAAGCCCCCTTTAACAAGGGGACCCCCAGATCCCAGCTTCCCCCCTGTGTGAAATGGTAACAAGTACCCCTACCATTTCACAAAAAAAAGTGTCAAAATGTTAAAAACAGTAAGACAGCTTGGGGACAAGTCCTTTATTAAAAAATAAAAAAGTCCCACGATGTCCATTCATATTCTTCTTTGCGCCACGACGGAAAATAAAAAATAAAAAAAATAAAGATCCTCGCCTATGAGAGGCTCCCGCTGTGTGATGCTTCATTGCTTTTGACAGTTCTTATATAACTGAGGGCAGGGCCACCTGGTGACGTACCCAGTTGACCCCACCCCCTCTGACACACGGGGTCTTCCCCATGGCTTCCCCCGTGGTGTCAGAGGTGGGTGGGGTAACTTGTTTACGTAACCGGGTGGCCCCGCCCCCTCTGATGCCAGAGGGAAGACATGGGGTAGTCCCCATGCGTCAGAGCAGGGCGGGACACCCGGGTACGTCACCGGGTGGCTCCGTCCTCAGTTATATAAGAAATGTCAAAGCTTCACATAGTGGGAGCCTCCCATGGAGGCATATTGGTGGCAAATTTTTTTTCTTTTTTGGTCCGTTAGCGGAGCGATATAAGAAGATGAATGGACATCGTGGGACATTTTATTTTTTGTCCCAAGCTGTCTTGTTTTTTTAACATTTTGACACTTGTTTTGTGAAATGGTAGGGGTACAATGTACCCATTACCATTTCACACAGGGGGGAGGCTGGGATCTGGGGGTCCCCTTGTTAAAGGGGGCTTCCAGATTCCGATAAGCCCCCCGCCCACAGACCCCCCACAACCACCAGTCAAGGGTTGTGGGGATGAGGCCCTTGTCCCTATCAACCTGGGGACAAGGTGCTTTGGGGGGCTACCCCAAAGCACCCTCCCCATGTTGAGGGCATGTAAGCTGGTATGGTTCCTGCGGCCTGCCAGGTTGCATGCTCGGATAAGGGTCTGGTATGGATTTTGGAGGGGGCCCCTATGCCATTTATTTTAATTTTGGCTCAGGGTTCCCCTTAAAATCCATACCAGACCTGAAGGGTCTGGTATGGATTTTGGGGGGGACTCCAAGACAATTTTTTAAAAGAAATTGGTGCAGGGTTTACCTTACCAGATTGAAAGGCATGGTAATGGACTAGGGGAGGGGAGGGGGGGGATCCCATGCTCTTTTTTTTAATGAGTTTCTATATATCTATATTGCCGAGACCCGAGAATTCATTACAGCCGCGATCAGTTTTGAATGACAATTTTTCCTTTAGAAATGTCATTTTGCTGTGGTAATGTTCTAAACATGGGAAAAATGCATGACTTTACAGGCATACTATAGACACCCTCCAGGCACGATATTTAAAGGAATATTTTATTTTTATTGTTTTTTACTTTAAGCATTAAAAAAAATCACTGCTCCCGTTCTCTTCAGCATGACTCCCATCGTATTTCTCTGCCTGGGCAGCCCAGGTGCAACATATAGGCTTCCACTGTGATGAATGACTGTGTGCCGCTGTACTCGTGTATACAGTGGTGCTATCATATACATGAGTACAACATACAGGTGTATGCAAAAAATTAGAAAATTGTCTATATAGTGCTTTTCCCACAGGAGCTTGGGTAGATTGGGTTCTCTGTTTTTCTGCCTTGACTTTGAGAACAACCTCAGCCCCACTGCCACACCTGGTTAAGCAAATAGATGCTGTACTGCTACTGGGAGCACAGATATAGATACCCTGCACACAACTAAGGTTCAGTATCAAAAACAAACATTAGACTTGTTAGTGGTAAATTAACCCAATATATTGTCAAAGGTTGCAGTAAATCGCAGATAATACACATAAATGAGTAAGTAAAGGATTAGGTCAATAGCAGTTCGCTAGACAATATGTTCACTAGGCTATAGCACCATAGAATAGAATTCTATGCAGATAAATTAGAGTAAACCTGATAGTCTACAAACTCGGCAATAAGTAATGGCATTATAAAACGGTAACAACCATGATAATCAATTCTGCAATAACTCCTCTGTAAACAGTAGGCTATATCGGCTTTAGAATGAACTCTGTATAAATGGCAGCAATAAAATGTAAAACTCCCTAAAAAGGTACCTCTTACTGTGGACAATATGCAAAGTACTTGTGAAGCAGCTACAGCATCTGAGTGAGAAGTCTTTAGCCATAGTTCCTTAGTGTCCACATGGGTACAGCCCCAGTAAAGTCTGCATACAGCAAATAATACTGCTATTTAGATGGCCATTGCCTATGGGCTCAGTTTCTACTAGCAACAACTCAACTCAACTCAATAGTTGGAGCGATAAAGCAACTGTTCAGATGTCAGCTTAGTTCTGGATCTGCCTAAGGCAACTCCAGTCCTCAGCACACAGCCACGGGCTTGTGGAAGGTTTATGTGCACACAGGAGCAGCGAAATTCAGATGGTTTTGTGTACACGTGATCAGACTTTGCTCCACTGGACTTATGTTGTCAAAAAGTTTGTCCATTTGCACAGCCAACAAAAGTCAGATGAAAACTGAAAAAGTTTGTCTGATGAAGCGTACACACGGTCAGATGTTGCCTTAAAACAGCTAATTTGCATGTTTGTTATCAAAAAGCACGATCATCTGTACGGGCCTTAAAGTGGGGTGCCTCCTAAAAAAAAAATGTAAAAGTCAGCAGCTACAAATACTGCAGCTGCTGACTTTTAATAATTGGACACTTACCTGTCCCAGGGTCCAGCGATGCGGGGGAACAAAGCCCCCCCCCCCCTCGTTACCCGCTCTGCTCGCGGTTCCGGCATTCCTACTGTGGGCACCTGGCTGTGGCTTCACAGCCGGGCACCCACTGTGCATGCATGAGTGGCGCCGCATGCCGCGATACGCCACACAGTCATCTCGGACACGTGACAGGTCCCAGATGACTGGTGCGAGGGGAAGTGATGTCACCAGCCCGGGCAATGAAGGAGGCAGACTACGAGGGACCCCCTAGCAACAGGCATTTAGAGGCGAGTAAAAAAATATTTTTTTTCCAATTTTTTTTTGGACATTTTTTCAGGAATTTTAAGCAATTTTTTTTTTTGGTGGCAACACCACTTTAAGATACAATCCATTTCCCTATATAAAGGGGCACCCCCACTTGACCACTCCATGGGAAGGAACAACCCATAAAGGGGATCCCTACCTGCCTACATGTTTGCAGGAAGTACTCACTAAACAGTGCTATTAGGAAATGTGTTATATTGTATAGCTGCTTTCAAATATAAGAAGAACCCCAGCCAAAATATTTGAGATAAAACTAAACAGCCCTCCAAAAATATAAAACAACAAAACCAGCTTTTCTGCAATTTTCAGCTTCAGTACACAGATTCCCCCCTAGTACTTTTTTTTTGCAGCTAGATATCCTCAGTCTGATGGCCAACATCATTCAACCCATTTTCACTGATTCCCAGTGACCCTGAACTTGCCCCAGCCTGTGACTGTACAGTGGAAAGAGAAGCAGTACAGTGATGAGCTCATTGATCTGGCACTCTACTCTGGCTCCATACACTACTCTGGCTCTATACACTGCATCTTCTTGCTGTACAGGGAATTTAACTGATTTGGCTCCTGAATGACCGGGCCATTTTTTGCGATTCGGCACTGTGTCACTTTAACTGGTCGTGCGACGTTGTACCCAAAAACAAAATGATGTCCTTCTTTCCCCACAAATGGAGCTTTCTTTTGGTGGTATTTGATCATCTCTGTGGTTTTTATTTTTTGCGCTATAAAAAAAAAAAGAGCAACAATTCTGAAAAAAACATAACATTTTGTACTTTTTGCTATAATAAATGTCCCCATTTTTTTTTAAAAAAAAGCTATTTTTTTCTCAGTTTAGGCCAATATGTATTCTTCTACATATTTTTGGTAATAAAAATCTCAATAAGCAAATATTGATTGGTTTGCGCAAAAGTTATAGCATCTATAAAATAGGGGATAGATAGGGGATAGATTTAAAGCATTTTTATTTTTTTTTATTTTTTTTACTAGTAATGCTGGCGATCTGCAATTTTTATCATGACTGCAACATTATGGCGCACACATCGGACAATTTTGACACATTTTTGGGACCATTGGCATTTATACAGTGATCAGTGCTATAAAAATGCATTGATTACTGTAAAAATGTCACTGGCGGTGAAGGGGTTAACACAAGGGGGCGATCATGGGGTTAACCGTGTTCCCTAGTGTGTGTTCTAACTGAAGGGGGGATGGGACTTGCTAGGGGAAGAGTTAGATCGGTGTTCATACTTTGAACACATGATCAGTCTCTTCTCCCCTCAGAGAACCAGCATCTCTGTGTTTACACAAAGAGATCCCGGTTCTTGCCATGTCACGAGCGATCATGGGAAGCCGATGGTCATCGCGACCATCGGGCACTTGCATCGGCTTTGGGGGCGAGCTGTGGGCGTGCGCCCCTAGTGGAAGCGACGTAACATAACGGTGATTCGCACAGCCGAGCCATGTTGCTGCAGTACAACTGCGGCGGCTGGTCAGCAAACGGTTAAAGAATAAGTTCACCTTTTAAAAAATATATAATATAATAAATGCACATTTTTTTAAGAAGTCTGGAAAACATTGCACCAGCAATCAACAGATCACTGATGCCATTCAGGTCTCCTGCAGACTGTCAGTGTGTAAGCTTTCTGCCCATATATCGTACACCGTGGCTATTGGTAGTTGTAGTCCATTCATTCACAGAAAACTGTTAATAAATGATGTGGTCAGGTGGGCGGAGATTTCTGCCAAAAGGGGGGATTGGAGGAGTGCAGGAGCCAGTACATTTGTAACATGTTACATGTAAGGCCCCTTTCACACTGGGCGGATCCGTTGGACAGACTCCACTAGCTCAGTGCGGAATCGCTCCATTGATCCCCGCTGAGTAGGCGGATGACAGGTCCGTCTCCACTCACTGTACAGAGATGGACCTGTCAGAGCCCAGCTGTTCTCTATGGGGAGATCAGATGAAAACGGACAACCTGTACGTTTTTATGTAATCCCATCCGATATGCTGGACGGATGGCGAACGTATTGCCATCCATCTGTTTTGAGCGGATCTTGTCAAATCGAACGGTAGGCAGGTGTTAGCTGACACTGAAAAAAGGACAGGCGGATCTAAACAGGCCAATCATGTGAAAGGGGCCTTACACCCTGAATATGGGTGTAACACATAACATGTTACAAAAGGTAAACTTATCCTTTAACTACTTAAAAACCGAGCCTCTTTTTGACACTTGTTGTTTACAAGTTAAAGTGAGGACAGGAGTGCGGTGATACAGGGTGGGCGGTGAGAGATGTCTTCTCGCTGCTCTCCACCGCACCTCTGACATTGAAAAGGCCCGCGCTGTGATGATGTCATCTCTGCTCATCCGCCCGCTCGCTTCTGTCTCTGGTATGCAGCCAGCATATATGTGCATATATATGCAGCCTGCCCGCTGCACCTGCGGCCCGGCTGTAGAGAGGCAACGGCCTGCTGGTCAGGCAAGGACCCCTGTGGCAAGAGACTCGGGGCTATGGGCCCCAGATTCGGGGCTATAGCCTCAATAGCCACACCCTAGTGACACCACTGCTTGCAGTGTTTCTCTTTCCCATAAATTATGTTTATATTCATTTGCAAGAAAAGTTATCTAGTCAATTTCCCAGCGCAGCTCCCTCCCTCTTTGCATGTCCTAATCCCTCTCCTTTTCTGGGAGTATCTAATTACTGTCTGTGCTGAGCTATCTCCTCCACCTCTCCCCTCACCTCCCTACATAACCTTTATATAACATTTATATGTAGCTGCTGAGGTCTAAGTGAAGGGGAATAGTGGAGTGCAGTGGCGGCTGGTGGGTTTTTTAATTTGGAGGAGCGGCAAACAAGCACCACCCCTCCAGGTGTCCCCTCTTACTCTCCCTGGGGGCGGGCAGCACCTGACACTTTGGCCAACCACGAAAACAGGTCTCACGACCTGTCTCCTGATTGGCGGGGAGGAACTTTAGTGTGAAAATAGCGAAAATTATAATTACTATTGCCACACAACTGGATGGGATCAGGCGCAGTGCTCTACACCCTGAGCCCACCCTTCTTTGAAGCCTATTAGAGCCTGTGGCTCTAATCAGATGCTTCAAAAAAACACTACCCCCATTGGAATCCATAGTCCACCGCCCTGATATGTAGATCAGGGGGACTGATGCATGGACGGGGGGCAGCCCTCCCGTGCCCTTTATGGACGGGCCACCACTGGTAGAGTGTCACTTGAGTCACCGCTCTGAGCCCTCTGGGGTTGTTGACATGTCATCCAAGATGGTGGTGCCCAGCAGCCATCTTTGAGCTTTTGGATGTCTACACAGGAAGCTTTTACAGGTAAATAACAATGATAAAAAAAATATGTTAAATTTGCATATAGTCTTATGGGAAATCTTTTTAAATAATATAATATTGAATAGTCTAGTAACAAGATTTCTTCAAATGTCTGAAGGAGGAACTGTCAGTCTTTGTTTCCATATAGAGCAACTAAAGCCGGCCATACACGGACTGAAATTTTGTCGAGTAAGCAGGGACCGGCTAAATTTTGATCCATGTATGGGCAGGCTGGTTATACTACCAGAATACAAAGGTTCTGTGGAGAGAATTTCCTCCAACCACACACTCCATGGAGTCAATTTATTTTGTTTAACCGTCTTTTTTGAAGGACAAAAAGATTACCCATGTATGGCCAGCCAAATACAGTTCTCATTTTGCAATGTTGCCAATAAATAAAGAATAAAATGGTCTCCTCCATGGCATAGCTGCCTGTTTTAAACCTTTTATCTCTTAAAACCTTGATTAATGAAGTCTGTCCTTATTTTTAGTGTGTGAAATATATCAACACCTTTTGGTTATTTTAAAACTGTGAAAAGTAGACATTTAGTTTCTCCTACAAACATTTGTATTGCAATATAAACACAATCACCAGACAAGAAAACATTTGGAGAACTCCAAGAAATCACTTAACTATACAGTATAATAGAGTCTTGGGATTTACCGTTTTTTTTCATAAAAGTCTACAGAGATTCATAGAAGCAAAATAGGAGCTTTGTGTACCTCTTTAGTTCTAGGAATATTGTGCGTGAAATAGTCTTTTATCATGGACATGACTGATGGCTTGTCCTTATCCTTGTGAAAATGTATGAGTTCTCTTGCAATGAAAGATTGACTTAGCTTCTACAGTGTTTCCTTTCTGTTTATTTTTGCTGGTCTACTTTTGCAGCTGGGTCTCTTATGACTCCCAGGGTGTCTATTTCTATGTGTACCTAAGAGAGTATGTGAGAATGTGCTTATGTCAGCTTTTGTATTGCTGATAAAGCTTACGTAGCTCAGCTGTAAAATACAAGGTATGTGTATATATTTCGGGGCTGTGTTAATCAGCATGTCTTTCCTGAGTACATTTTTGTCATTTTCTTCCATGCCTCTAAAGTTACAAGGAGGTAGTCATAAATAAGGACTTTTGGGGGTGGACGCATTTCATGTCAAGTAATTAAAGTTCTGCATCAAATTATGAACCATAAAAATAGCAAGCTGACTTTCTGTTTCCATAGGAAATCAAACAAACAAAAAGGATGATGAGTGATATTGATATTTTGATGGCTCCTCTGAGTCGGAGACTCAAGGAGAGCTAACAAAGATGGTTTGCTGGACATACCTACCCTTCATAATCAGCAGGGTGGCACTGGGTTCATGAAAGATCCTTGATGTCTTTGTTCAGTGTTCATTAAGAGCATTGACTAGAAATAGACAGACTTTTAGGTGCCACTACAGACTGCTAAAAATCAGTGAGGGCACTAAGCCCTTGTACACACGGTCGGAGATTCCGACAACCAAATCCATCAGATTTTGTCCGACGGATTTTGTCCGAAACTGTTGCATACACACGGTCGGACGAAGTTGTCGGAAAATCCGATCGTTCAGAACGTGATGACGTTATTTTGTTACGACGGGACTATGTTCAGGCTAGTGGCCAATAGCTTTGATGTAGGAATTTGATCTGAGCATGCGTGGCACTTTGTCCAGTCGGAATTCTCTATACATGATCGGAGTATGTCCGATCGGAGCATTTTGTCTGAAAATATTTCCGGCAAGTGGGAAAATTTGGTCCGATGGATATTCCGACGGAAACAGTCCGATGCAGACCACACACAGTCGGAATATCCGACAAAACGCTCCGATCAGACACATTCCGACGGAATCTCCGACCGTGTGTACAAGGGCTTAGAGAGGTAGGGGCCCTGTAAAGTATTGGCTTGATGGTTTGGGTAATACTTTTGTTTTGGGGTTGACTAGGTGAAATTGTATGTATAGACAAAACTTTTTTAGTACTGGATACAGTAGAGAATGTATACAACTGTACATGTGTGAGCAAGGTGCAGCATGGTTATATGCCTATATTCGCAAGCACACCATGGATCATCCAACCATGATTTGCTGACAAATATATGCATATGATCTGTGATATCTTCAGTTCCAGCTGGTTGTTGCTTCAGCACCCACTACTCCTAAGCCTTATTCAGGAAAGTGTGCAATGGGAATATTGACACTACTAGGTGCAGTGTGGTGTCACGGGTAGTGAACATACAGAGTCCAAGTCAGGCAATAAAATTATATTGTAGATGCGATGGACTCCAAACACTCTTTTTTTTTTGAGTCCATCGCAGACTGGGTATCTCCACTAGAGAGCTGCTTCCTTGCCACTGGAACACATGAACAAGTGATTATGGCTGGGAATTGCACCTAAGAACTAGACAACAGGTGCAAACAGGAACAACCTTTATTGAAAATTCACATAGAATTTATACCACACAAAATCAGAGCTTGATCACATTTTATCCTAAACAATGCATGCCCCAGACAACCCAGCATCTACATAGGAGTACATGGAACAGAGACACCCCTACAGTATAAAATCAGTCATTTAGGAGTGATCCTGAGGGAGCGGTGGCAATCCTGGGGTACTTTTCTCGATAGCTCCAATCACCAAGATGATACAGTCCAAGATGATAAAGTCCAAAAAGCGACATCTTCCAAGGAAAGTGTCCCTGCAGCCAGTGTCGATGACAACTCTCAGAAGGGTTGTCTTCTTACTCCTAAGTCCAAAGTCGGCGGAAAAGAGGCTGGCCCCCAGGCCTCTACAGGAGCCCAAGTCACGGTGGTTCCCGTAACAGTAGAAAAGGTACAACCACAACTTATTCAGGCTTGGCGGGTAGGCACACTCGACCGATGCCACTTATGAACAGTAACAGCTGTCCTTAAACTTGAGGATGCTGACAGTGTCTACAGTGAGGAGCGGAATGTGGCCTGACCATTCAACACCCAAGGAGGAGGCTTCCTGAAGAGAGGTAGACAATAGTCCCTGCACTGTTTCTACTCCTCTGGAATCTTTTCCCACCTATAAGCTATGTCCCTGTCAGGCGAGGATCCTGTCCCTACTCTAGCCCTCGCATACAGCATGCCAAACCCGGGAGCTAGAGTCTTAAATAGACTCTGCCTGACCCAAGATGGCCACTGTAGTCACATGGGGTGCAAGTGTCCAATCGAACACTTGCACAAAAAGTTCCCTGTGACTGCATGAAGTCATAGAGGAACCAAGTTCCCCACGACTTCCTTCCCCTTCTGAATTACTGCTTCGGTCAAACACCACCTGCAGTGGGGAGTACAGACTGCACCTGCCTATACATAGTTACAAATGTAACTATGTAAGAGTTGTATCCATTCTCTACTCTTTACAACACAAAAAAGTTAAAAACCTGTACCTCTCTTAGTGGCTATACTGATTTGTAGCAGTCTAGCAACTGGTAAATACAGTTTTATCTCCTCCCTGAGAGCACCTACAGCCAGTCACACAACATTTCCTACACTCTTTCTCTGGCTCCAAAGAACAGTCTAGTTGTTTCTTTTTTGGGTTTTTATTGAGAATGATGAACTGGGATAGGGACAGGGAGAATGGAATGCCCCAGAAATCTGTAGATCCGAAAAATCCGAAAATCCGAACAACTTGAGGACTCTTTAACTTTCTGGCTGCACCGTACAAGAATGAAAGTCCCACAGGATCTTTATGAAGAGGGATTGCCACAGGATCATCGGTTGTCCTGCTGATATCCACCAGGCTCTTCCCAGAGTGGGAGATTTATACTCACACTGCCAATGGGGAGCTTCTCCAGACCCACCTTGATCCCTGGACTCAAGCTTACGAATAGGCTCTCCTAAACCTAGCTGGGACCTTGGTGTCTTCCAGCACAGGAGTCTCCTCAAGCGGGACTGGACCTAGGAACTCTGCTGCTGCTCAGGCTCAGGATTGACTGGAGTCCCATAAATATTCAGGCTGCATGCCCTGCTCTTTCTTCCTTGACACCTGTGTAAACGCAAACGTGAGTCCAGGGTGTGCATGTGCATGTAACGCACCATACATGTGACATATTGCCATGAACATCAGAGTGAGATCAATAATTCTAGCACAAAAGCTACTAGTTAACTCTAAACTGATGAGCTGTAAGCCCTTGTACACACCGACGGAAAATGTCCGATTGGACCATGTTGTCGGATAATCCGACCGTGTGTGGGCTCCATCTGACTTTTTCTGTCGGAATATCCGACCAAGAAACTTTGAGAGCTGGATATAAAATTTTCCGACAACATGATCCTATCGGACTTTGTCCAAACGTTTGTAGAGAATTCCAATCGGACAAAGTGCCACGCATGCTCAGATCAAATTACCAGACCAAAGCTATTGGCTACTAGCCTGAACGTAGTCCCGTCGTAACAAACGAATGACATCACGTTCTGAACGTTTAGATTTTCCGACAACTTTGTCTAACCGTGTGTATGCAACAGCAATTTCTGACACAATCCATCGGAAAAAATCAGACGAATTTTGTGGTCGGAATGTCCGACCGTGTGTACAAGGGCTAAGGCTTTTAAAATGTCACTTATGGGGATTTTTGGACACCATCGTTTTTGGAAAACTAGTTGGCTCATTTAATTTTAAGACATGGAACGTTTGGTACCTATTTACTTGATGCAACCTCGTCTTTTATATTTTAACCAAAAATGGGTATTATATGGTGTGGTTTTGTACTAAAATTCATTTTATTATATATTTTTTCCTTAAAATGTGCATTTAATAAACAGTTGTGCAAAGATCAGGTTATCAACTATCACTTTTTTTTTCTACAGAGCCTTTGCTTTCAGAAAATGTATAATGGTTTACGGGTTTAATTAATTCATTTTATTGCCAAAAATTAATATTTTTCCATGTATGTGGAAACTGGTTAATCAATTCCTTGCTCCTTTGGATTACAGTGTGGCTAACTAAATTTACCTAGCAGCCTACTTTACACTAGGGTGGTGCTACTCATATAAACATTTAGGCCTCGTGCACACTGGATATTAAAATAAAGTTATAAAAACGTCAGTAGCTTTGCATTGAGTTTTTCAACTTTTTTCAGCATTTTTGCAATAGCGTTTTTTAGTGTTTTTTAGAGTTTTTCTGCGTTAACGTTTTAGAGGGGGTTTTTTTTTAGAAAAAATTATTTTTTTTTTCAATGGATCGAAAATGTTAAAAAATGCTGATGAGCGAAGTTTTTGAGCATTTATCGATGTTTATCAGTGTTAAATCGTTTTTGCAGCTGAAAAAACATCTCTCAGAACCCACTCGTTTTTGGGTTTTTTTACTGCTCAAAAACACCACTGTCCAAAACTGCTGATAACAGCCTATGTGCGCATGAACACATAGAATAACATGGTGGAAAGTTTAATGACTTTAGAAAATAATGTCTACAGCCAAAAACAGCTGCTGTAAAAATGTCAAAAAAACGTCCAGCGTGCATGAGGCCAAAAAAAAATTCTGAATCTATTATCAAATTTATTAGGCCCAATCCACACCTGTGTGATTAGTTACTTTTTTTAGTGCATTTTTCACCCAGCAGTATATGGAAGCCCATTCAGCTGAATGGGCTTTCCTTTGCAAGACAAATGTGACAAAGCAACTCAAGTACTTTTTTTTGGCACTGAACCAAGTGATGTTTGCTACCTGTGTTTGGGGTGCCATTAAGAAAAAACATTTTTTTATGCAGACAACAGGTGGCAAGTGCATGTGTGTGGTACTCCAAGATTTTGGATTGATAGTTTAATGTAAAGCTGTGGTTTAAGGCAAAATAGCGGGATCTTCAGTTAACTGCACAACCAAAAGAGTCAGAAAAAGGGACACATCCCCCTCTTTTAGGATGACACCATCTAGACCTTCAGACTGCTGTGGTAGTCAGCAAGTGCAGGACTAGTGCTGGACTCTTAAAGAGGAAGTAAACCCTGATGGGTTTACTTCCTCTTTTTTTCCCTGCAAAGGTAAAGCATAATGGACTACTATGCATCGCATAGTAGCTCATTATGTGTCACTTACCTGACACAGGAGCCAGCGAAGTCGCCGCTGTCCCCTGTAGTCCGCCGCATCCATCTTGCTGGTGGCGTCTCGCAGCTCCGCCGAATCACAGCGGCGAAGCTGCGATGACGTCACTCCCGCGCATGCGCACGGGAGTCGCGTCTCGCAGCTCCGCCGCTGTCATTCGGCGAAGCCGCCACTCCCGCGCATGCGCACGGGAGTCGACAAATTAGGCAGCTCCATTCTTGGATTTGCCGCGTTTAGTGCGCCTGCGCGCCGCTGTCTACGGCGCATGCGCCGTAGACAGCGGTGCCCATTTTCGGGCAAATATCTCCTAAACCATATAGGTTTAGGAGATATTGCTTGGACCTACAGGTAAGCCTTAATCTAGGCTTACCTGTAGATCAAAGTGGTTTGAAAGGGTTTACTTCCTCTTTAAGCCTCATACTCACGATCGGATTTTCCGACGGGAATTGTGTGATAACAGGCTGTTGGCAAATTTTTTTATTGTGTATTAAAAAAGAAAACAAATAAAATTAGACATGCTATCTGCCAATAGAACTTAACCAAAAAGTGCAGTCTATGCATCCAAAAATATAGAAAATATACCAAATCAAATCAATATTGAACCAAAAAATAAAATAAAAGCCGCATGCATGTGTCCTGCTTCTTAATATAGGGGGTCAATAATGCCAAGAGTTAGGGTACGTCACCTGGAAATAATTCCGAAAATCATTCAGATTATTCTCCTGGAGCTCCTCCAGCAATGGCATATGACATAATTGGTCATGATTAATAAAGCAACCAATTTTTGGTACAAGAAATCCTCCTCCTCCTGTTCTTGAACTGGACTTGGGTCAAAGCAATAACTCCAAGGCCAATAATAAATAGCACGTTATCTCCTCCAATTACGCAACATGGCTGGTTGACTAAACTAACTGAAAAGCGTGAAATGAAAAGCATGAAATGAAAAGCACGAATGAATACTCACCAAACATTTCCTGACACAAAATTAGCAGGAGGAGCCCAAAGGGTGGCGCTGAAGAGCTGAAAAACCATGTAGTATGTCACTACATTTGTTTTTGTTGGCCGACAATTCCTTGCCATTTGTATGCAAGACAAAATCCAGGCACACGCCTTTGGACAAAAGTCAGAGGTTTTGTCTGGGGAAAATCCAATCGTGTGATTGCGGCTTTAGTAGACCGCCTAATATTTACTACACTCACTTATAAATGGAAAAAAAAAACATTTTTAACTGTAAAAATTATAATATAAAATATAACTTCATAAAATGTATAAACTTTTAAAACGTTGTTTTATATAGTTACATAGTTAGTCTGAGTGAAAAAAGACACAAGTCCATCTAGTTCAACCAATAAAATTTTTTAAAAAACATACAATCCCATATACACAATCCTATACCCACAGTTGATCCAGAGGAAGGTGAATAACCCCAACAAAGCATGATCCAATTTGCTACAGCAGGGGAGAAAATTCCTTCCTGATCCCTCGATAGGCAATCGGATATTGCCTGGATGAACTTTACATATAAATTTTAGTACCCAGTTATATTCTGTACATTTAGGAAAGAATCCAGGCCTTTTTTAATGCAATCTACTGAGCTGGCATGAACCACCTCTGGAGGGAGTCTATTCCACATTTTCACAGCTCTTACTGTGAAGAAATCTTTCCGTATTTGGAGATTAAATCTCTTTTCCTCTAGATGTAAAGAGTGCCCCCTTGTCCTCCTCTGATGACCTTAAAATGAATACCTGAACACCAAGTTCACTATATATGGACCCCTTATGTATTTGTACATGTTGATCATATACCCCCTTAATCTCCTCTTCTCAAGAGAGAATAAATTCAGTTCCTCTAATCTTTCCTCATAGCTGAGCTCCTCCATGCCTCTTATCAGTTTGGTTGCCCTTCTCTGCACTTTCTCCAGTTCCCCGATATCCTTTTTGAAAACGGGTGCCCAAAACTGAACTGCATATTCCAGATGAGGTCTTACTAATGATTTGTACAGGGGCAAAATGATATCTCTTTATCTGAAGTCCATACCTTTCCTAATAAAAGAAAGGACTTTGCTCACTTCACTCTTCAGTGTGTCGCTCTGCTTCTACACTATTGCGAATACATGCCCGGGTCAGAGGCCCCTCCACTCTCCACTGTATACATTCAGAGAGAGGACTACAAGCCCCAGGAAGATCTTGCAGCCAGTGGACACAATAGAGCTGCCAATCGCCGCCTCCCACCTCCCCCCAGGTGAGGGGTACAGAGATGTGCTAGGGGTGGGAGGTGCACAGACAGCGGAGACCAGCCAGGTACAGGGGGAACCTCTGGAAGGGGGGGGCAGCTGTCTGTGGACCCTGATGTAATGGGGCGGCTGTCTGGGGACCCTGATGTAAAGAAGGGGCTGTCTGGGGACCCCGAAGTAAGGGGGGCCCTCTGGGGACCCTGATGTAAGGAGGGTCTCTTTGGGGAACCTGATGTAAGGAGGGGCCCTCTGGGGACCCTGATGTAAGAAAGGGCTCTCTGGGGACCCTGATGTAAAGGGGAGGCTCTCTGGAGACCCTGATGTAAGGGGGGGCTCTCTGGGGACCCTGATGTAAGGAGGGGCTCTCTGGGGACCCTGATGTAAGGAAGGGCTCTCTGGGGAGCCTGATGTAAGGAAGGGCTCTCTGGGGACCCTGATTTAAAGAGGGTCTCTTTGGGGAACTTGATGTAAGGAGGGGCCCTCTGGGGACCCTGATGTAAGAAAGGGCTCTCTGGGGACCCTGATGTAAAGGGGAGGCTTTCTGGAGACCCTGATGTAAGGAGGGGCTCTCTGGGGACCCTGATGTAAGGAAGGGCTCTCTGGGGACCCTGATTTAAAGGGGAGGCTCTCTGGGAACCCTGATGTAATGGGGACTCTCTGGGGACCCTGATGTAAGGAGGGGTTCTCTGAGGACCCTGGTGTAATAAAGGGGGCTCTGGCGATGCTGATGTATGACAAGGCTCTCTGGGGACCCTGATGTAAGGGGGGAGGCTGTCTGGGGTCCCTGATGTAAGGAAGGGGCTGTCTGAGGACCCTGAAGTAAGAAGGGGCTCTCTGGGGACTCTTATGTAATAAGGGGGGGCTGTGAGGACCCTGAGATATGGGGAGGCTCTTTGGGGACCCTGATGTAAGGGGAGGCTCTCTGGGAGTTGTGAAGTAAGGAGGGGCTCTCTGGGACCCTGATGTAAGGTAGGTGCTCTCTGGGGACCCTGATGTATGGGGGGGCTCTCTGAGGACCCTGATGTAAAGGGGAGGCTCTCTGGGGACCCTTATGTAAGGGGGTTCTCTTTGGACCCTAATGTAAGGAGGTGCTCTTTGGGGACCCTGATGTAAGGAGGGGCTCTTTGGGAACCCTGATGTAAGGGGGGCTCTCTGGCGACCCTGATGTAAGGAGGGTCTTTCTGAGGACCATGATGTAAAGGGGAGGCTCTTTGGGGACCTTGATGTAAGGGACTGGCTCTCTGGGGACCCTGATGTAAAGGGGGGGCTCTCTGGGGATTCTGATGTAAGGGGGGCTCTCTGGGGACCCTGATGTAAAGGGGAGGCTCTCTGGCAAGCCTGATGTAAGGGGGACGCTCTGGGCACCCTGATGTAAGGAGGGGCTCTTTGAGGGCCCTGATGTAAGGCTCCCTGAGGACCCTGATGTAAGGGGTGTCAGGGCTGGGCTCGGCCCTTCCTTTTCTGAGCTGGCCACTTAGCTGTTGGCTAATTGCCAGCTCCTATCTCTCCACAGTGACTCACCTGTTGATGATATCCTACTCGTGAGTCCTGCCTACTTAAGCCGTCCAGCCCAGATGATCTCTGCCTTCGCCTTGGTCAACATTAAAGAGACATGCTGCGTTCCTGTTAAAGACTCGCTTGGCTAACATTCCTTCTGGCACCAGATCCTACTTGCTGTTCCACTGCGCTGATTCCTGGCTCCCCGACTTTCTGGCTTGTCTGACTATCCGTTCCGGTTACAGAACTTTGGCTATGTTTTGACTACCTTTGTTCTATTTGCTTTTATTATTAAACAGGTGTGATTTAACTGTACTTCTGTCTTGATCTGATTCATGGTTTCTGACAATAGGCGAAGGCCATGAATTCAGAAGATGCAGTCAATCCACTTGTTAATATTTTTTTCCAGACTGGATGAGCAGGATCACAGCATGGATCAGTTTGCTTTGGTGATATAAACGCTCTTGAGTCGCACGGCTCACCTGGAATCTCCCACTGTGGCTGCTCCAGTACAACCTGTGTTGCAGGCCATCCCTGCTGCTGCTCTCGTCTCTGCGCAGGCACCCGCCTCGAGTATTACCTCTATAAGAGGTATGTCTGGTTCTGCTCCACTTCCCCAGCAATTTGAGGGCGATCCAGTCCAAAGCAGAGGGTTTCACAACCAGGTTGAGGTATACTTTGAGATGTTGCCCCGGGCATTTCCCACAGAGAGAAGCAAAGTAGGTTTTGTGATATCTTTGCTTTCTAAAAGAGCCTTAGCCTGGGCAAATCCTCTATGGGAGACGCAAATACCTGTTGTCTTGAGTTACCCTGAGTTTGTGGATTACTGGTTGGGATTACTTTAAATGGGACAGTAATATTTATCAACAATATCCCTCAAGAAATATATGATAAATTATTTCCACTGTATCAGAATGATGGAACATTGTATGAACTTTACCTCAGACTATTGTAGATAGGAGCCAGACAGTCTGCTACTGGGGTCTCCTGCTATTGTCTGAAGGTTTTCTGTGTTTATACTTATGATAATGTGTATTGAACTTTGAGCTTGGTGATGGCAAGTCTGACCTGAACTGGAGATCTCATTGAGTCACCTAGGCTGGCTTAAATGACAAGTTAATTAGCTCATGTTAATTATGTTCTTGGTTACAGTTTGTATTGTTAGGGTAATATGATCAGGAGGAGGAGGGTGTCCTCCTGTGGGGTATATATATTCTGCTTGGGTTTCAATAAAAGTATTCCATGTTCATTCAAGCTATAGTCCGCTAGTGTTGTACGATCGGCTATATTATCTGATCTCTGATGTTCAGACTGGAGGAGGCTGTATACTGACAGACGCACAAAAAGCTGTGTAATGGGGAGGTTCTGTTACAATATGAATGACCCCCCAATTTGAGAGATTTTCTATCACTTCTTGTTCATATGACACCCGTACAAGAAATTAGTGAAGCACAGACAGAAACAAAAACATTGTCAGAAGTCCTACAAATGTTGTGTTTTTTACAGTGTGCCTGTCTTTATAGAAAGTATTTGGTAATATTACCAATAGCGACATAAATAACAATAAAACAAAAAATAAATCCTTAGAGGAACCCTTCCTGGCTTTATCAATACAAAAAAAAGCTTTTGCTGGGGTTGGCCTTTATTTAGGATTAGCATGCACATTGCACATGTCACAAATGCAGTTGTAATGTCATTGCCATTAGTAGTACACTGCAATTGCCATGTATTTTTTCAGTGACTGTATTATGTTTCATAACTGTCTCTTATATAAAATAAAACTATAATAACATTGTTGTTTGGTGATCATTTGTGTATATACAATAATCAGTTTAGGAAATGAGTAATGCATAAGCAGCATGATAAGCAGCATGGGTACACAGTGTTTTGTGTCCTGTAACTGGTAATCAGAATGCTTTTACATACTACTACATAGGCGGAGGACCCATCACACACCTGAGCCATTTAAACTTAGCATATGGTAAAAGAAATTGTAAGCCAAATGCCAAAATCAGTCTCCAGATACATGAGTAGGTGATATAAGTGAATTCTGTTTTTTTTTGTCTGGGCTTATTCCTGCCCTTTCCAAGTAGAACTATAGACAGACTCTTTTCTTTAAAATTTGGGATAGAGCAAGGGAAGGTTATGACTACTGTCAGATATTTTTTGCCATCTGTGGCCCATTGCAGAGATATCCCTTCACTTCCTTTCCCATAGCCAAACAGGAGGTGAGAGGAAATCCCTGCAAATTAAGGGTGTCCCCATTGGAAGATTTCACCTCTGGAATTTTCTGGGACAACCTCAAATTTGGGATTTTCTTTTATGTTCACTTTCAATGATAATGGGAAACAGGACAAATAGAGAGGGTGAATCTCTTTAACGGGGGCACAAACAGCAATACAAACTGATAGGTGTTCCAATCCCTTTGGACTGTATTAAAAACTATAAAAAAAAATTGTTTTTATTTATACTTCAATATAACAGATAACATCAGCTGCCTACAGTGCCTTGAAAAAGTATTTATAACCCTTAACAATTTTCCACATTTTGTTATATTACATCCAAAAATGGAAATGTGTTTTATTGGGATTTTATGTCATAGACCAACACAAAGTGGCACATAATTGTGAAGTTGAAGGAAAATTATAAATGGTTTTCAATTTAAAAAAAAAATAAATCTGAAAAAGTGCGGAGTGCATTTGTATTCAGCCCCTTTTACTCTGATACCCCTAAAATCTAGTGGAACCAATTGAGTTCAGAAGTCACCTAATTACTAAATAAACCAGTGTGTAATTTAATCTTAGTATACATCCAGCTGTTCTGTGAAGCCCTCAGAAGTTTGTTAGAGAACCTTAGTGAACAAACAGCATCATAAAGGCCAAGGAACACACCAGACAGGTCCGGGATAAAGTTGTGGAGAAGTTTAACCATTTGCCGACCAGCTGCTGCAGTTATACTGTGGCAAACTGGCTTGGCTGCACGAACTGCCGTAGGTGTACGTCAAGCTAGGATAAAAAAAAATCCTGCACTTTGAATATCTCATAGAGCACTGTTCAAGCCATCATCTGAAAATGGAAAGAGAATGGTACAACTGCAAACCTACCAAGACATGGTCAGCCGCTTAAACTGACAGGCTGGGCAAGGAGAGCATTAATTAGAGAAGTAGCCAAGAGGCCCATGGTAACTCTGGAGAAGCTGCAGAGATCCACAGCTCAGGTGGGAGAATCTGTCCACAGGAAAACTATTAGTCATGCACTCCACAAATCTGGCCTTTATGGAAGAAGAACGCCATTGTTTAAAGAAAGCCATAAAGTCCTTTTGCAGTTTGCGAGAAGCCGTCCCCACCGTGAAACATGGTGGCGGCGGCATCATGTTGTAGGAATGCTTTTCTTAAGCTGGTCAGAGTTGATGGAAAGATGGATGGAGCCAAATACAGAGCAATCTTAGAAGAAAACCTGTTAGAGTCTGCAAAACACTTGAGACTGGGGTGGAGGTTCACTTTCCAGCAGGACAACGACCCTAAACATACAGCCAGAGCTACAATGGAATGGTTTAGATCAAAGCATATTCATCATGTGTTACAATGGCCCAGTCAAAGTCCAGACCTAAATTCAATTGAGAGTTTGTGGTAAGACTTGAAAATTACTGTTCAAAGATGCTCTCCATTCAATCTGACAGAGCTTGAGCTATTTTGCAAAGAAGAATTGGCAAAATGTTATTAGATGTGCAAAGCTGGTACAGACATCCCCAAAAAGACTTGCAGCTATAATTGCAGTGAAAGGCGGTTCTACAAAGTATTGACTCAGGGGGGGGCTGAATACAAATGCACCCCACACTTTTCACATATTTATATGTAAAAAGAATTGAAAACCATTTATCATTTTTCTTCCACTTCAGAATTATGTGCCACTTTGTGTTGGTCTATCGCATAAAATCGCAATAAAATAAATTAACGTTTTTGGTTGTACCATGACAAAATGTGGAGAATTTAAAGGGGTATGAATACTTTTTCAAGGCACTGTATATCTATATTACTTGTCTATTGTTCATTTTCAGAATTGGCTGTAATGTTGTTGTATAAAAATGTGATTGTAAAAAATTTCTGTAATCAGCTTCCCTCCCAGCCCCCCAAACATTTACCTGTGCCCAATCTTGGTCCAATGCTGTTGCCAAAAGCAGCAGCACTGCTCTTTGTGTCGCTCTCCTCACTGGACATGGAGGCAGCAGCAAGAGCCATTGATTCCTGCTGATGTCAATCAAATCCAGTGAGGAAGGAGTGGGGGGCAGGGGGCTTTTCTGTGCAAACCCATTGGCAGTTTACTTTTACAATCACTTTAAACGCTAAAGCAAAAATGTCACCACTTCCCGTCCCCCTACAGTTGCCTAATCACTTTTACAGGGCTTGGAATGGGGACCCACCTTCTCCCCTCGATGAGTCTAAGGACTCTAAGCCCTTGTACACACGGTCAGACATTCCGACAGAAAATGTCCGATCGGACCGTATTGTCCGATTGGACAATCCGACTGTGTGTGGGCTCCATCGGCCTGTTTCTGTCGGAATATCCGTCGGACAAAGTTTCACAGCTGGGCTATAAAACTTTCCGACAACATGATCCGATCAGACTTTGTCCGATTGTGTGTAGAGAATTCCGATCTGACAAAGTGCCGCACATCCTCAGATCAAATTCCTAGACCAAAGCTATTGGCTACTAGCCTGCACGTAGTCCCGTCATAATGAAATAATGTCATCACGTTACGTACGATCGGATTTTCCGACAACTTTGTCCGACCGTGTTTATGCAACACAAGTTTCAGTGAAAATCCGTCGGACAAAATCCGATGGATTTTGTTGTCGGAATGTCCGACCGTGTGTACAAGGGCTAAGGAGTTACAGATCTTTAACCTTGCCCTCTCAAAAAAAAGGGTTGGAAGTGTATGCATGGCAGTTCCAAGGCTCCAACACATGCGTCCACCTCAATGAAGACAGTTGACAACTGGACAGATAGCTGCGATGAGTACTAAATCAAAGTAACTGTAGTTGCTTTCTAACTGGAGGTCAAGGCAGGTGTAGTAGAGAAACCAGAAAGACAGGCACATAGATCAAAGGATCAAACAAGAGTTACTGTACAATCAGGGTAGCTGATTGTAAACAGGAGTTAGTGGAAAATCTTTGCTCAGACATGGATGCAGCATATTGAGTAGATTTCAAAGGATATATATAGCATGACCCAAATCCTAACTGATGTAGGCACACACCCAGAACTACTTTTCTCACGAGTGTTTTCCCAAAACACAGTGTGTGGGTAGACTCCTCGAAGTCACAGAAGTAGCACTGTTTTGCTAGGAAAGAATTCAATGTATGTATGTGCAGAGGGACAGAGAGGGCAGGGAAAAGTGAAGTTCCCTCGTCCAGTAGACAGCGCTGACAATGCTGTTTGAGATTCCACAGCAGCAAAGCCACTGTGTTGACTGCTCAGATGGGAAGTTAGAAGCACAAGGGATTTTTGGCAGATTGTTATATTTTTGTATTTTTTTTTAAGAGATGAAACATGAGAAAACTTGCACGTATTATACACATGCCCTGTTTGTTTTTACTGTAAACAGACATACAGTACTTTAATTAATATGGCATGTAGGCACTTTTAACCTTCTGTCCCCAACAAGTTCTTCTCCAACATGTTCCTTATGCATGACAATCAAGGAAAATTGTTATATACAGTTTCGCTAGTAGGCATTATTATTATACAAGATTTATATAACACCAACAGTTACAGAGCGTTTTACAACATACGTAAAGGGAGTCAATACAGTTACAATACAATTCTTGACAAGAGGGTTAGGAGGGCCTTGCTTGCAAGAGCTTAGAAATTAATAAATATGCACATTTTCACATATCATTATACAAGAATCTTTGGAACTTTGTATTTCAACTTTGTATTTCATACGATTTGTATAACCTGATGTATGACATTATTACACATGTGACTCATGCGGTTTAGCACCTTATTCGTAACTATGGGGACAATTTACCATCCGGGCGGCCCCACCCACTTGTGACACCATCAACCAAGAGTCTGCTGGGGTGGTGACATCAGAAGGGGGCTGGGTCACTGGGTGACTCCTCCCCCTGGCTATTTAAGAGCTGTTAGACAGAGAAGCAGGAAGTTGGAGGAAGCCTTCATTGGGGCCGGAGTTTTTTTTTTGTCTTCTTTCTCAGGTCTGGCAGTGCAGCAGGCGTCATGATTGATGTTGGATCTACTTCAGGGGACATTGCTTTTAAAAAATTTTTATATAAAGTAATTGTCAAAACTGTGTGTATTTTTGTTTTTGACACTTTTTTTGGTGAATGAGTTTCAGAGTACAATGTACCCCCAACTCCTTCACAGAGGGGGGGCTGGGATCTGGGAGCCCCCTTGTTAAAGGGGGCTTCCAGATTCTGATAAGCCCCTGGCTCACAAACCCCCCACAACCACCACCCAGGGTTGTGGGGAAGAGACCCTTGTCCCCATAAAGATGGGGACAAGGTGCTGTGGGGTGGAGGGCAGAGCCCCAAAGTTTTCCCCCAAGTTGAGGGCATGTGGCCTGGTATGGTTCAGGAGGGGGGGTTGGTCGTCCTTCTCGCTGTATGCGTCATCTGTGGTAGAAACGGGGTGGCCGGCTTCCCAGCCTGCTCCTTAGCAACCAACTATTGGGGGGGACCCCCACGCTGTTTCTGACAAATACCACATGTGATACTGACAGCAAAACCCTGGTGATAAGATTTGCATGTTTTGTTATTTTACTCTGTTCCGTTTGTGAATTGGACTTTTTACCAAATGCAATAATTTATGAAAATGAGTCTTGTGACAGTGTTATCGCATGCGGTAAACGTTAGTGAATTGACCCCGTTTGTCTTCTTTATATGTTTGTACTTTTTTAAAACAATAACAAATATTGAAGCATAACTTTCCGGCATTTTCATGTGCGTTTACTCACATCCTAGTACAGCGTTCATGACAACCGGCACACGTGCATATGATGACATTATAAGGAAAAAGAATCCTTCATTGATTAAAACATATGCAATAATTAGTGTTCATGACATCTCTGTGTCTTAGTCAGATGAGCACGCAAGGAAAGTCAGAATGAGCTCTTACTAGTCTATTGTTCATTACAATTACAATAATTTCAAGTAGCTCTTTTGTGTATATCCATGACATATGAACTGTATGATGGTAAAGTATTCAATATTTATATATAAAACAGGATCTTTGGAGGTAAACTGTAAAGATATGGGGTTTAATAATATGTTTGTTTTATATCTATTTTTTACTGTGTTTTACTGTATTTGTAACACAAAGAATGTATATCTAAACATTTAAAGGAGAATTCCAGCCTAACACTATAGTTATATAGTTACTATAGTTCCCTCCCCCCTGTTCGTAACATATTGTAATGACAATACTCTTGGACTTTCCTTCACTCACGAGATAAGCAAGGATGACCTCCTATTCCTGGATCTGGTTTTATCTCATGAAAATAGCAACATTATTATTAGGAATCATATTAAACCCACATCAGGAAATTCCTACCTCCACTATGATAGTTGTCATCATCCCACATGGAAGAACAGCATTCCTAACGGACAGTTCCATAGGTTACGTAGGAATTGTACGAAAGTAGATGAGTATAAGACACAGGGACAGATGATGATGAAAAAGTTTGAAGAGAAGGACTATCCCAATGAGTTGATATCAAAAGCCTTCCATTCAAATGAGAATTTTTCTAAGAGACAGAGGAAAGATCCCCCTGTGATAGTCCATTCTGCAAGGTTTGTGTCAAATTTTAATACGAAATATAAAGCAATTTCAAAAATCATCAACAAACACTATGCTATTTTGAAACTCGATCAGGTTTTGGCCCCGGGACTTCCTCCCAAACTCCCAGTGACCTTTAGACACTCTCGTACTGTGAAAAATATTATTGCCCCTATCAAGCTGACTAAACCTAAGACAGGACCCTTGTTCAATATTCGAACGTACTTTGATAATAGGATCTGAATTTTCCAATGTTGCAAAAGGGGTTGTCTAAGGCCGCGTACACACGAGAGGATTGTCCGTCCAACTTAGTCCGCTGAAACGTGTTTCAGCGGACAATCCGCTTGTGTGTGGGCTTCAGCGGACTTTTTCAGCGGACAGTCTGGCGGACTAAGTCTTTCGGAATTTCTGTAATTTTGTCCGTCCAAACTTGGTTTCAGCGGACAGTCCGCTCGTGTGTAGGCAAGTTGGACGGACTAAGTATGGCGCATGCTCAGAAAGGATTTACACGGCCGAAGGTTGCATTGCAGTGTATTGGACGTCGAATTTCTAGTCCCGTCGTACGTGCCGTACACGTCATCGCGCAAGCTTTCAGCGGACTGTCTGTTCGTCATGTGTGGTCAAGTCCGTTCATTCAAAAGTAGGACGGACTGTCTGTCGGATTGTCTGACGAACTTAGTTGGCCAGACAATCCGCCCGTGTGTACGCGGCCTTACTTGTCGGTCCATTCCACGTGGTTGTTCCGAAATCATCACTAAAAAGGGTGAATCATTTAAAATTAAACAATTTAGCACGTGTTCAACGGAATTTGTAGTGTATGTTTTACGCTGCTCATGTGGTATGCTTTATGTGGGACGCACCATCTGCCAAAAAAAAAAAAAGGTTGTGTTAAACACAGCGCCCCCCATCACTGTAGCCAAGTTCATAATAAGGATTTCAACCAGATAGAGGTACGAGCAATAGAAGCAATACCTAATACTACCATTACTGAGAATGAAAGGTTTTCCCTTCTTTGTCGAAGGGAAACCTTCTGGATATACCGGCTGGGTTCCCTTGCGCCCAAAGGTATGAATGAAGAATTGGATGTTCTCAGCATTATGTAGTATTATGTAATACTACAGAGTGGTAAATACATTTTTGCATTTTTATTCTAATTTTTTTAATTAATCAGTTGATTAGTATATTTTTATATGATGACTCCCGTGACTTTGACAAAGCGCAGGTGCGTGAAACATGTCAGTCACGGTCGCTACGGCATCTGACTGAGCATGCAGACCACCCGACTGAGTTCCGGTGTTCGAGTGTTTGATCTTCTAGGTCCTTGCTGAGTTCCTTCTGATATCCGGACGTACAGTAACCAAGGACACTGTACAGCATCTCCCAGGAGGGACGATAGTGTAGGTAGTGGTGAATGCATGTGTTTCCCTGCATAGCGGACAACTGACTGGCCATCAGACAAGTGGCTGCCTTAGCGCCCCCTCATGCCTGCACCGCTCCCAGCATTGTGTACCAGCAAGCCCCTTGTGGTCTGGATCGTGATGAATGATGGTTATCAATATGGATTAACCCCTTTTCTTCATCTCTAAAGGCGGTACTGCTATTATATATCTTCGTTGTATTCCAATAATGAGCATTTTCACCTGCATCTGACTGTTGATTGCTTTTATATTAGATTTTATTGCATCTGTGCATTATCTTAAATTATTTTATATTAAATGGATTTTTGTATACGAATTGATTTTTTATCTGGTTCCACTGAGCGCTGTTTTACTTGAGGAGGGGCAAATTAACACTTTTAAGCATAGCTAGCATTAGGCTAGATTTTTACTTTTAAGAGGTTTTTCACCCTGTAAACAAATATGTAAAAGTCAGCAGCTACAAATACTGTACCTGCTGACTTTTAAAAAACACACACTTGCCTGTCCCAGGATCCTGCATTGTCCTCACCTGACCCAGCTCTTTCCTGGTCTTCAGGTGCAGGCACCATCATTCTAACTGTGGGCAGCTGTCAGGAAGACCCTCCTCACGGACGTCCGAGCGGCGAAAGTCGCAGAAGATCTTTTGCCCAGTTTCAGGAGCGTTACCGCGATCAGCGGTGCGCGCGTGCGCGCGCGGCCGTTTGACGCAAATTGGCGCCAATAGCGCTATTTAAACTGGAGCCATGCTTCACTGCTTTGCTGCCTGATCAACAGCGTTCCTGTGCTTCCTGGTGATCCGTATCTGAACCTGAACCTGTACCCGTACCTGTATCCTGATCCGTATCGAACCCGGCTTGTTCCCGACTCTGCTGTTTGCTGCCTGCCCCCCGACTTTGGCTTGTACCCGACTACTCTTCTGGATTCCGTTTCTGTACCTGATCTGCCTGCCTGTGCCTGACCTGGACTGTTACACCATCCGTCAACTGTAAGTTGCTTGCTGTTGTACTACAGGACACCTCCCAGTCCTCCGCAATATTTGGCTGTACTCCTTCTGCGTTTGTAGCCTTCTACCTCTGGCTGCAGACTACTGGACTCTTCCACTTCCGCTTATCCATTGCACCTGCATCCGTTGTTGGACTACAATACCCCTCCGTTGTTTGTCACTTCCTGCAATCACTTGTATGCCGTTGCTGGACTACAGGAACCCTTCTGCTGTCTGCTGAACCTTATCTCACCTTTGCCTGCATTCTGACACCGGACTACAATACACCTCCTCCTTCAACGGTCTTCTGCCTCTACCACCTGCTATCCAGTCAGGCACTTGTGCCCCTCTGTGCTCCTGAGCCCCTGTCATCACTACCAGGGTCTCTCGAGTCAGAGGTCTACGAGAGGCCACTCCCTGCACTCCGGGCTCTGCTTAAAGGTACGTGACAGCAGCCTACTGTGACTCCTTGCAGCTTTACAGCTGGCTGCCCACGGCACAAGCGTGTGCCGTGCTGCGCCCTGTGATTGGTCCCGCAGTTTCCTGGGACCTGTGACAAGAGGCTGAAGGGGGATGGAGGGGGAGAGGGCCAAACTTCCACTTAGATCACCATGACGATCTGACCAGAATTTGGAGCGGCTGCCTGTCGAGGTCCCAAATAAAAAAAAATCCCAAATATAAAAAAAAAATCTCCAAAATATTGAAGAGGAAGGGGAGGAGGAGGAGGAAAAGTGGAGCATTCTCTTTTGGGTAAAGTTCTGCTTTAAGACATAAAAAAGGAATTGGGTGTGCTCTGCCCCTGGTACCTTTTTACATACCTTTTGATATTGTGATAGGCTATCCCCTACTTGGAAAGAGGTCTTCACCCTCATTAACAAATTAGTAGATAAGGATATTACACTGCCACACCTTAAATGTTTATTATTCCAAAGCATACAAGATTTACACCCACTTCTAACACAATTGATTCATACTATACAGTGTCTTGCGAAAGTGTTCACCCCCCTTGGCTTTTTACCTATTTTGTTATATTACAGCCTTTAGTTCAATGCTTTTTTAATCTGAATTATATGTCAAAAGTCACATAATTAGTGAAATGATGTCCACCTATGTGCAATCTAAGTGTAACATGATCTGTCATTACATATACACACCTTTTTGAAATGCCCCAGAGGCTGCAACACCTAAGCATGAGGCACCACTAACCAAACACTGATATGAAGACCAAGGAACTCTCCAAATGAGTAAGGGACAATGTTGTTGAGAAGTACAAGTCAGGGTTAGGTTATAAAAAATTATTCAAATCTTTTATGATCCCTAGGAGAACCATCAAATCTGTCATAACCAAATAGAAAGAACATGGCACAACAGCAAACCTGCCAAGAGACGGGCGAACACCAAAACTCATGGACCATGCAAGGAGAGCATTAATCAGAGAGGCAGCACAGAGACCCAAGGTAACCCTGGAGGAGCTGCAGAGTTCCACAACAGAGACTGCAGTATCTGTACATAGGACGGCAATAAACTGTACGCTCTATAGAGTTGGGCTTTATGGCAGAGTGGCCAGAAGAAAGCCATTACTTTCAGCAAAAAACAAAATGGCACGTTTTGAGTTTGCGAAAAGGCATGTGGGAGACTCCTAAAATGTATGGAGGAAGATGCTCTGGTCTGATGAGACCTAAATTGAACTTTTTGGCCATCAAAGAAAACGCTATGTCTGGAGCAAACCCAACACATCACATCACCCAAAGAACACCATCCCCACAGTGAAACATGGTGGTGGCAGCATCATGCTGTGGGGATGTGTTTCAGCAGTCGGAACTGGGAAACTGGTCAGAGTTGAGGGAATGATGGATGGTGCTAAATACAGGGATATTCTTGAGCAAAACCTGTACCACCTTCCAGCAGGACAATGACCCCAAACACACTGCTAAAGCAACACTTTAAATGTGTTGGCATGGCCTAGTCAAAGCCCAGACCTCAATCTAATGGAAAATCTGTGGTCAGACTTCAAGTTGTATGGTTTGCGCTTGTGAACAGAAATCTTTAAGGAGCTGGAGCAGTTTTGCAGGGAAGAATGGGCAAAAATACCAGTGGTAAGATGTGACAAGCTCATAGAGACTTATCCAAAGCTACTTGGAGCTGTGATAGCCACAAAAGTTGGCTCTACAAAGTATTGACTTTAGGGGAGGAGTGAATAGTTATAGTTTTTTGTTTGCAAATCCTCAATCCATGCTAATTCCAGGTTGTGATGTAACAAAACACGAAAAATGCCAAGTGGGGTGAATACTTTTGCAAGGCACTGTATGTGTAGCCACGCATTGTCCGATAGCTCTCCACTGTAAAGAGACAATTGTACCATCCCCATAAATTTTAACAAGAATTGAGGAAATTAGAATAATAGAAAATATCCACCACTTAATAAACAACACCAAAAACTTATTTGAATTGAAATGAGAACCATGGTTTATTTATAAAACCCTAGCCAATGCATAGAATTTTCTTATATCCCTATTATTGATGTACCCCAATATTTGTTTTTCCAGGCCTTTAGTTTTATTGTTTATTGTCCTCGTTTTTATTTTTTAACAAAGGTTAATACAAATTTATTAAACAATAACAACTTTTTTTACATGATGTAAAGATATTATGTTATGTAAAGATATATGTATTGCCATTTATTGACATTTAAAAATGTAAATTCTATTCGAATTATACATGTATACAGTATCTCACGAAAGTGAGTACACCCCTCACATTTTTGTAAATACTTTATTTTATCTTTTCATGTGACAACACTGAAGAAATTACACTTTGCTACAATGTAAAGTAGTGAGCTTGTATAACGGTGTAAACAAACAGCCATTAATGTGTAATCCGCTGGCAAAAAAGGTGAGTACACCCCTAAGTGAAAATGTCCAAATTGGGCCCAAAGTGTTAATATTTTGTGTGGCCACCATTATTTTCCAGCACTGACCTTATTCCTCTTGGGCTTGGAGTTCACCAGAGCTTCACAGGTCGCCACTGGAGTCCTCTTCCACTCCCCCATAATGACATCACAGAGCTGGTGGATGTTAGAGACCTTGCGCTCTTCTACCTTCCATTTGAGGATGCCCCACAGATTCTCCATAGGGTTTAGGTCTGGAGACATATTGGCCAGCCCATCACCTTTACCCTCAGCTCCTTTAGCAAGGCAGTGGTCGTCTTGGAGGTGTGTTTGGGATCGTTATCATGTTGAAATACTGTCCTGTGGCCCAGTCTCCGAAGGGAGGGGATCATGCTCTGGATCAGTATGTCACAGTACATGTTGGCATTCACGATTGCCTCAATGAACTGTAGCTCCCCAGTGCCAGCAGCACTCATGCAGCCCCAGACCATGACATTCCCACCATCATGCTTGACTGTTGGCAAGACACACTTGTCTTTGTACTCCCCACCTGGTTGCCACCACACACGCTTGACACCATCTGAACCCAATAAGTTTATCTTGGTCTCGTCAGACCACAGGACATGGTTCCAGTAATCCATGTACTTAGTTTGCTTGTCTTCAGCAAACTGTTTGCAAGCTTTCTTGTGCATCATCTTTAGAAGAGGCTTTCTTCTGGGACAACAGCCATGCAGAACAATTTGATGCAGTGTGCGGCATATGGTCTGAGCACTGAAAGGCTGACCCCCACCCCCTTCAACCTCTGCAGCAATGCTGGCAGCACTCATATGTCTATTTCCCAAGGACAACCTCTGGATATGACGGTGAGCATGTGCACTCAACTTCTTTGGTCGGCCATGGCGAGGCCTGTTCTGAGTGGAACCTATCCTGTTAGCCCTTGTACACACGGTCAGACATTTCAACAACCAAATTCGTCGGATTTTGTCCGACGGATTTTGTCTGATGGATTGTGTCCGAAACTGTTGCATACACACGGTCGGACAAAGTTGTCGGAAAATCCGATCTGTCAGAACGTGATGACGTAATTTCGTTACGATGTGACTACGTTCAGGCTAGTAGCCAATAGCTTTGATGTAGGAATTTGATCTGAGCATGCGTGGCACTTTGTCCAATCGGAATTCTCTACACATGATCGGAGTATGTCCGATCGGACCAGTTTGTCAGAAAATATTTCCAGCAAGTTGGTAAATTTGGTCCGACGGATATTCCAACGGAAACAGTCCGATGCATACCACACACAGTAGGATTATCCGACAAAACGGTCCGATAGGACACATTCTGACGGATTCTCCGACCGTGTGTACAAGGGCTAAAACCGCTGTATGGTCTTGGCCACCGTGCTGCAGCTCAGTTTTTAGGGTATTGGCAATCTTCTTATAGCCTAGGCCATCTTTATGTAGAGCAAAATTCTTTTTTTTAGATCCTCAGAGAGTTCTTTGCCATGAGGTGACATGTTGAACTTCCAGTAACCATTTATATGGCTATGCCACTGCTGAAAACATCAGCAAAACAAAATATATTGTGAAGATGTCAATATAAGTTTGAATATGTTCAAGGCAGATTTGAATAAATGTATATTACCTGCAGTAAAACCGGCAGTGTCAGTTAATACGTGCTGCAGTTTGTTTTAGATTCAACATTGTGTTCAATATAGTAAAAGTGTTTCTAAATATTTTCTTCTTGAAAAAAAGTTACAATTACATTTTAGTAATTCAGTGCAGAAGATCTCCATGACAAACAGTGACATGTCTAGTTGATACTGACAAACATCACAGTCATTACAATCGGAATAACTGACATATACTGTATATCCTTACTGTTCTGCAGTTCATAAACAATAGGTCCTAGCTTGCCCTTTGTGAATCACTGGCATACTTTGGCGATGACTTAATATATTATTAGAAACAGGTTGAGTAAGTCCATGGAGTTAGATTGCCTTTAGCTTAAGGATCTGGAAATACCTGATCCAGCAACCCAGAAAAATATCCCACAAAATGAGCATGTTATCCTCTTTACCTTGATGCGAGTTACAGAATAACCTGAAAAGTCTAAGCATTAAGATTTTATTTTAGGAACAATAGCGGCTGACGCCCAGTACCTGAATTAACAAACATGATGGTCTACCTGGAGCTCCCTGGAGCTGAAATGCATCCTGTCAAATCACATTATTTAAAAAAGAGCACCAGTCTAATCAACTACCTTTCTATAGTCTCTTAAAGCGGGAGTTCCACCGTTTTTTGTTTTTAAAAGTCAGCAGCTGCACTTTTAAAATAAGGACACTTACCCGCCCAGCGCGCCCGCGATGTCGGCACCCGAAGCTGATCTCTCGATCGCCGCCATCTTCGGTTTGGGAATCAGGAAGTGAAGCCTTGCGGCTTCACTTCCCGGTTCCCCACTGTGCATGCGCGAGTCACGCTGCGCAATAAGGATGGTCCCCGCTGTCTCTGGGATTCGTGTGTTTCCCAGCAGACAGCGGGGGACCCGCAGGAAGTGGCGTAAATACCTGCAGATTCTGCGGATATCTATGCCGGAAGTGGGTGCAAATACCTGTACTTTACAGGTATCTGCACCCCCCCCTGAAAGGTGCCAATTGTGGCACCGGAGGGGGGGAGGTTTCCAATGAGCGGAAGTTCTACTTTAGGGTGGAGCTCCGCTTTAAATTAGAACTCTGTGTTCATTCACAAAATGCTGCTTGGCCCGCACAGTCAACCACCTTCCTGTGAGCTCAGACTGGCATGGACATGTCCCCTGGAAGGCAAGAATTTTCAGGCAAACTATCTATTACTGTAAATATAATATAGGTTAATACAATAAGAATTTTGTTTTATAAGCTTGAAGGGCACTAGTGTACTACATAATACCCTATTCTAATATCAGTCTTCTTAAAATGAGTCTCCTGCAGCTTTCTGCATTGCCTAACAGTACTCACCCTTTCTACACTCCAGTTCTATTTAATGCGTCCTTCTCAGAGGACCAGCGCTAGTCCTCTTCTGGGTTAGAGGGCACCCAACATCATTCAACCCATTTCCAGGATGTCAAGAATCTTCCCCCTGGAGCCACATCATATAGCTACCCTGGATAAGGATATATAGAAAGAACCCACACTTTTGAATCTATCCAATTTCTTTATTTAATAATCACCAAGTACAATGTAACTGCTAACATGTTTCAGCAAAGAGCCTTGTTCACAGCACCTTGTTCACCAGTGGCGGCTGGTGAAGTTTTAGAACGGGGGATGCCAGACCCCGCCCTTCCTTTTTGACCCCTCCCACTTTGTGAAAATGGGTGTGGTTTCAGCGAAATAGTGGACGTGGCTCTAAGGTGGAATGGTTAGCGTCTGAGATGAACAAGGGATGGAGGGAGAGGAAGAGAGGGATGGAGGGACAGCGGGCCCAGATCCTACACAACAATAGAAATATGTGTATTCTAGAAAGTTTAACAATCAGCAGATAAAGATATTCCAAACACCTGGTGTTAGCACTTCAGTCATCCCCGCTCCATGGTTGTTATGATGTCAGGGTGATTGAATCGCATTATTTCTATTATTACGTTGTAATATAGAATGAAATCATTCAACTCGCCATAATGCAGAATCAGTGGGAGCCCTGAGCGTGTCACTAGCCACGTCGCCTGCCACCAGATGTCATCAGGTATCCCCAGCGGAGTCCTGATGCGGAGCCTGTGTCCACCAAATGCAGCCTGTGTCCCACCAAATGCAGCCTGTGTCCCCCAAATGCAGCCTGTGTCCCACCAAATGCAACCTGTGTCCACCAAATGCAGCCTGTGTCCCCCAAATACAGCCTGTGTGCCACCAAATGCAGCCAGACCGTGTCCCCTAAATGCAGCTGTACCCCCAAAATGCAGATTGTGTCCCCCAAATACAGCCTGTGTCCCACCAAATGCAGCCTGTGTGCCACCAAATGCTGCCAGCCTGTGTCCCCCAAATGCAGCCTGTGTCCACCAAATGCAGCCAGCCTGTGTCCCACAAATGCAGCCTGTGTCCACCAAATACAGACTGTGTCTAGCAAATGCAGCCTGTGCCCCCCCAAATGCAACCTGTGTCCACCAAATGCAGCCTGTGTCCACCAAATGCAGCTGACCTGTGTCCCCGAAATGCAGCCAGCCTGTGTCCCCCAAATGCAGCCAGCCTGTGTCCCCCCAAATGCAGCCTGTGTCCACCAAATGCAGCCTGTGTCCACCAAATACATCCTGTGTCCCCTAAATGCAGCCTGTGTCCACCAAATGCAGCCTGTGTCCACCAAATGCAGCCTGTGTCCCACCAAATGCAACCTGTGTCCCTCAAATGCAGCCTGTGTCCACCAAATGCAGCCTGTGTCCCCCAAATGCAGCCAGTCTGTGTCCTCCAAATGCAGCCTGTGCCCACCAAATGCAGCCAGCCTGTGTTCTAAAATGCAGCCTGTGTCACATCAAACCCCCCTGTTCTCCAGGGGAGAACAGCGGTACTTACCTTGCTGTGTGTTGTCCTCTCCAGCGGTGTCTCCTTCCACAGCGGGTCCACTCCTCTCTTACTTCCTGTTTCCTCTCTCCTAGGCGCAATGGGAGAGAGAAAACAGGAAGTGACATCAAGCTGAGATGTCAATCAAACCGCCCGGCCGTAGTAATAGATTCTACGAGTGCCGGGCGGAAGGTACTCAGTGATTTGGTAAGCGCCGCAGGGCAGGATAAGAGCCCGCAAATGAAACGCTGCGTCTGCAATCTTGTGATTGCATAGTCGTGGCGCTTCCCATAAGTGTACTGTGTCCGGCGTCCGAACACAGTGCATTTTATATATATTTTTTTAAAGGGCCATTATTAAAAAATATATATATATATATATATATATATATATTTATTTATTTATTTGACTGCCGGGGGGTGGCGCCGATGCGCCCCCTATGGATGGGCCACCGCTGTTGTTCACCTTGTTGCTGTGAACAAGGCTCTTTGCCGAAACACGTTCGCAGTTACCTTGTACTTGGTGATTATCGAATAAAGAAATTGGATGGGTTCTAGAGTGCGTGTTCTTTCTATATATCCTTATCCTGTGTTTTCGGGAGGTCATCTGAGCATGAGTGCCTGGTGTAGAGGGACCAGTAATCAGCTACTATAAACTGAGGTTCTCAAAGTTAGAGTGGTGCTGCTTTGTGTGTATAAAGCTACCCTGGAAAATGCATATGATAGTTAAAGTGTTTGTAACCCTAAAAATAAAAAACCTTAGCTAGACTTACCAGTGATGGTATTTCTATGAGCCTTGGAGGGAGGATAGCTCCACCCCTTCACAGGAAACACTGCGTGACAACTCCCCTTTAAATTCAGTTGCTTCCACCATGCCGTCAGTTGTTAACAAGAATTCCTCCAACATGCTGGAAGACAGAAGCAGACAAATAACGAGCCCAGCGACTATAAGCCATACATAATAACTTAGGGAGGGTAGTAGGCTGCTGTCCTGAAAGGCTCGTAGAAATACCATCACCAGTAAGTCTAACTAAGGTTTTCTTCCTTTGCCTTCTTAGGACAGCACCTTAGAGATGATAACCGAGAACTTACTTCAGGGTGGGACCACTGCTTGTAAAACCTTCCCATCATAGGACTGGTCTGAGGCTGACAGCAGCCCTGGCCCTCTCTTCCCACGAAGCCGCCACTGCCCATGTAGTGAGGCAATATTCCCTCTTGAAGCTCTATCCCTAAGGTCAGGTACTTATTTAATAGCCTGTTTTAGCAACCTTCCTAGGGTACTTTTGGAAGATTTATCCCCTATGTGACTTCCTTCCATTAGGACAAAAAGAAAAGATGATTTTCTAAGATTCTTCAATGCCTCCAAGTATAATGTCTAATGTCCAGAGTGTGGAAGGCTTCTTCTCCCGGCCCAGAGGGCATGGAGCAGAAAGTAGATAGTATTATCTCCTGTGTGCGGTGAAAGAAAGAAGACACCTTGGGTAGGAAGGCAGGATCTACCCTCCGCACTATGCTGTCCTGCAAACACCTCATAAAGGGCTCCTTGATTGATAATGCCTGTATTTCACTGATTCTATGTGCAGATATTATTGCAACCAGGAGCATTGTCTTTAGGGTCGGGAATCTTAACTTGGAAAAAGGAATAAAAGGCCTAGGCCTAATTTTTGCCATAGCCTTAAAAAATCTGACTATCAAGGGTTCCCTTGATAAGGATTTTTCCAGAAAAAAATGATAATGTAACTACATGTGTCTTGAGAGTACTTGCTCCTAAACCTTTTTCCATTCCTTCCTGGAGAAATTCTAAAACTGAAATAACACTAATGAAATGAAAGTTCCTGCTGGAACACCAGGAACTGTAACACTTTCAGACTTTGAAGTAAATCGCCCTGGTGACCTTCTTCCTACTTGTTAGAATGATGTTGAGCTTTTCTGATACAAGGAAGTTAGATTCAGGTACGCTGGATCTGGATGAAGAATTTGACCTTGACCCAGAAGGTCTTCCCTGATCAGTAATCTCCAGGGGGGTGTTCTGAGAGATTAAGTAGGGTTAAAAACCAGGGTCTCTTTGGCCAATAGGGAGCAATTCGGATTAGATCGTGGACTCTGTTCTTAACTTTGCTAACACTCTTGGTATTAACTGAAATGGGGGGGGGGGAGGGGGAGCGTAGGACAGGAGGAAGTCCCATCTGTGAGCTAACTTGTCCATGCCGAGTGCTTGATCCTGTCTCTGGAGAGAGAAGGGCGATGTTTTTGCATTTATTTGGTTTGCAAAGGTGTCCACCTGAGGAAAACCCCAACTTTCAGTGATCGTCTGGAATAACTCTTGGTTTCTTGACTGAAATAAATGCTAAAATAAATTTTATCAGAGGATGGTTGCGAATTTCCTCTATTTATTGCATACAGTATATGTATTACCTTTGCTATTCCTATAGTTAGCTAGTCTATTAAAACTCTGATAGTTACTGTTGATCAGCACAATCAAATAAGGTTAGCTATGAAAACAAACACAATGCTTAGTAAAGCAACGTATTATATATTTCCCAAGAAAATAAGAAAATGTTAACATGAAAATACTAAAGGAAAATATTATAGAGCATATAACAATAGAACATCGAATATAATTATAGCAAGGCTGTACCCTAGATATTATCTCGTCAGCTGGGCTCAAAATGGTAACAGAGAGCCACAAGGCTCAGAGAACCATCAGGCAATGTGTACATTTACCCTGCATTTAGACCCACTCATAACCACACCCCACTAGCCCCCTATTTAATGAGATATTGGCAAGAGGCAGTCCTTTTAATATATCATATTTTTGTCCATCCGCCTGTATTGGCCTCTAGGGGCAGCATTTGTCCATGTATGATCACTATGTGCCCCGAGTCATCTTCAGTGCCTGTTGATCCTTTGATATTTTGTAGTCCACATTCATCAATCATCCTGGCAGCCATGGCCCTCTTTGAAGCTTGCTTGCAGAGTGTTATCACACCAGTTGGTCAGGAGCCAAGCTTTTGTTCAGCTAGAGGGCCTGACTTCTTCTTTCAGATGAAGCTTTCATGTGCAACATGTTACATTCCAGACAGCCCCTAAGAATGTGGAGACTTGGTAAATCCAAATTTCATATTTCAAACACATCTTGTATTATGTGATAAAACATGTTGCCTTCCAACATATAACGATTTGCGCCTAAAGGGCGCATATCACCCTTCTTCAGACACGACTTCAGTCCATAACTGTCTTAACGTGTTGCGTTTCCCAGCATGTACTTCAGAAACAGCTCCTATGGATCAGTCTATAACGATCTTAACATTTTGGGCTTCCCAACATGTGCCGCTTTGCCACTGAGTGACACAGTACCATCATTCTTCAGTGACAGCTTCCATGTCACCATTCTGTGTCTTCTTCTTTCCGATATCTTCACGATGGGGCGCACTACAGGCAAGGGGTGTCCATTCACTCACCATTCACCAGCACACACTCAGAGCAACATTTTAACCAGCATTCAGATACAGAGTCTCGAGGAGGGCCTTACTCACCCATATTACTAACCTCAAATACACATATGTCACACTATACTAGACATGTGCACCATCAATAAATTTGTTTTGTTTCGTTCCATTTCGTATTAGCCGTTAATTCGTATTTCATAATTTGTGCCTGAAATTTAATTTGGATTCGTACGAAATACAAATTTTCGCTAGGTTCGTTACATTTTTGTAACAATTACGAACGTTCGCTATGATGAATTTAAGAAGCAAAAAAATACCTTTCTCAATATGGCAGTCGTTGACTCATTATGCTCATTATGAGGGGCTCCCATCATCCATGTGCTGTGCTGACTTCCTCCTGGGGCTGTACCCCTGCTGTGCTCATTATGAGGGGCTCCCACCATCCCTGTGCTGTGCTGACTTCCTGGGTTTGTACCCCTGCTGTGCTCATTATGAGGGGTTCCCACCATCCCTGTGCTGTGCTGATTTCTTGGGTTTGTACCCCTGCTGTGATCATTACGAGGGGCTCCCAACATCCCTGTGCTGTGCTGACTTCCTCCTGGGGCCTGGGGCTGTACCCCTGCTGTGCTCATTATGAGGGGCTCCCACCATCCCTGTGCTGTGCTCATAATGAAGGGCACCCACCATCCCTGTGCTGTGCTGACTTCCTGGGTTTGTACCCCTGCTGTGCTCATTATGAGGGGCTCTCACCATCCCTGTGCTGACTTCCTGGGTTTTTAACTTCATCATAACGAATAATCATAATTATTATGACAATAATAAAACGATATTAACAAACATTCTTATTTTGTCCGATTCTGAATCGCCCATCAACTACCAGTACCAGTCTCTCACGCCCATATTAAAAAAGGTAATTTTCCCAACCCTCACTCAGCAGCAGAAGAAAACCTCTGATTGTTCAACAAAACACCAGTCACGTTTCCGTTGTAATGGAATTTGGATCCGAAATTCGTCAACAAAATTTCGTATTTCATATACAATTCGGAAGCATAGAAATTCGTATTTTGGGTGCATCTGAATGTACGAATTTTCGGAAATTCGTACAAATTTTAAATTCGTACGAAATGAACCGCACATGTCTACACTATACCATAACATAAATCAACCCATTACCATAATATATGCATATACATATGTGACCCATCAAATTACGCATCCCTATCCCAACCTCCTATAACTCTTTACTGTAAATACGGGTCGGGATTAGGTAGGCTTGCTCACAATGGCCTTTCCTACTGCAATTTTGGCACGTCAATTGTATTTCAGGGCTCTGAATTGACAGCAAAGCCTCTAAGAGACCTTACTGTCAATTCGTCCCTCAACTTGAATAGATCATCAAATCATTCTCTGCAGCTATTACCTTTTGTACCACCACCCCCTCCCTTTAGAATGTAAGCTCTACGAGCAGGGCCCTCCTGTACCTTTTGTATTGAAATGTACTGTAATTGTGTTGTCCCCCCTATACATTGTAAAGTGCTGCGTAAATCGTTGGCGCTATATAAATTGTGTATAATAATAATAATAATAGATAAATGGGAGACCCTTCTATATAAATGTAGAGTCCAACAACACATAACAACTTGAAACAATGACAAACCACAAAATTCCATCCCTGTGCCTGGATTTCAGAGACCATGCCCAATACCATGCACCTCTACCTATTGTTAGGTTCAAGGAACACCCTAGTTCCATGACTAATGTTACATCGGTATCCTTTAGGACAAAGAAACAAACTTGTCTATGTCCCAAATAATACCCAGGTGCTTCCTTCCCAGCAACGATCTCTCCATCCAGAACCCAGAGTGAAATATATTTCCAACATTTCTCGTTCACCACCGTGTATTGACCTGGCATACAAAGGACATCATGGTCATGCCTCCGACAGAAGAAAATATCAACCTGCCCCCAGCTTCCACCCTCTCTGATCACATGTGGGTAATTTATCCTCAGATGCAGCAAGGTATAATCCCCAGTCAGCAAGCCCATTGATATCACCGAATACACAGACTGAGTCTCAACTTCTGTATATGGAATCAATGAGGAAGCATAACATCTCCCATAATCCAAACTAGCACAGCCCATCCAGGCATTCGGCCACCACCTTGGATTAGTGTAAGAGATGTGTTTTGGTAAAAATCGTATTGAGCTGTGATGCTAACTCATAAGGCCACTGACCCTCATACAGAGACTGTATAGTGATGAAGTTGGTTGATACCTCTGCCTACCCCTGCGTGCATGCCAGATCCCATGACAGATTTCTCTCCTGTACCATCACACTCTCTACCAACCTCTCAACATGGTTGACAAAATCTGGAGCCACTTTACCTTTTGTATTTATGTGACTTTGTTGAATGTCACTAAGGATGCTACCAATCACTATGAGTAACAAAGATGTTACTGTCTGAAGCTATGGCTGAGGGTTTGTTCCTCAGGATACTGATGTCATGTCCACTCCATTAACAACACTGATCCCAGCTCCTATTCTCCCCCAATATAGTGCTGAATACATCACTCCTCTTTCAGTTACTCCTCAGAAATAAGCGCCCTGAATGACTTCTGTGTCCGCACATCTCTGGGAGTAAGTCACTGGTACTATGACCGCACTTGATTCAGTGTATACTCAGCACATATAGGGTAATAGGCTTTTATCAACCACTGTGAGATGTTGAAGCTCTATGTGGTGAAGGCATACTGTGCCTTGGTAGCCAGCGTTTGTTTCCTTTATCTAACAGAGCATGCTCCTGTGTGTAGTCACTGGCATTACCTGTGCAAAGTTCCAACCTCTCAGGTAAGACATCAACCAGGTGTATCGCCCCCATATTTAGCTCTGGTGTCCCACATGTCCAGTAACCAAGAACCTCTCTGTAGGACTGCTAAGATTGAGACACCACCCCTACAAGGAAATTTTCACCCCATTGATGTCTCAGCTGGCACCCTCTAGTCTGGCCAACGGACACCTTATTATGCATAAGTGCCAGCCTCCTGGGTACCTGCACCATATTAATTCAAGTATGTCAATACATGTCACACATTAAAAACCTTTCCTTATTTCAATTCCTCCCTCCATAAAAAACAAACAAAAAAAAACATATTTTACATTTCTTGTCCTGAAGGATTGGACAGGTTATATTCCTTCAGCAACCTCCAACCGATTGCACTTTTATTCACAGTACGTTTGCATTCCTAAATGACAGGAGAGACTCCGGCAAAATGTTTCACCAGTCTTGTTGCTGGGCAAAGTCTTTCCATTGCAGCATTAGCACTAAATTATCCATAAGAAAAAGAAGCCTTAAATTGCAAGTATTAATCTGAATATTTTCGTTTATCCCTTCTCTACTGAATGTTTGTCAGAACAAATTTGCGGTGTGGTACAGACAAACTGCCAACCAGATGAACATCTTTCACCTCTGTTCCAGAAACCTCTCCAATCTCGCTCCACCAGGACTCTGGAAGTGAAAAACAAGAGCAGAGACAAAATCTTATCCACAATATCTGCTCGCTTTCTATGTTTACTTATAGTTCCCTCCTTGGAACCCAGAAAACTAGTATTCCTAGCTTCTGCAACTCTAAACAAATTATCAAAACAATCATGATTTCTTTCGGCTGAACCCACTCTAAAATGGATCCCCATGGTAAGAATAAAAAAATAAATAAAAAATGAACGTGAATGTTGCTTCTCAAAAATTCTTAATGTAAATGCTAAAAAAAAAACAATGCATTTATCTGTGCCTTAAGACCTATGCACTGACTGCCCTTTCAGGTAGACAAAGCCTAAACCTTTTGGAACTTTTTCCACCTGAATGAAAATAAAAACAAAGAAAAAACTACAATAACTCCAGCGGCTAGAATGGTTTCCTACCAACTCTTGTCATCAACAAAATGTATTAAGCTGATAATTGAGGGCATAGCCAATGACCCCACTTTCAGGTGCACTAAACCTTACAATTTTTTCACCTAAACAAAACAAAAATAAAATAAATGAATAAACAAATAACAAAAAAATTAATAAAAAAAATGTAAAACAAAATATAAAAAATAAAAAACGGGGAGAAAAAAAAAACATAATAATCATAACAGAAAAAAAATAACAATCCAGAGGCTTATCCTTGAAAATACTAAAAATATATCAAGGTCCTCTATAATATTCCAAACATGAAGGCTAAATCTCTGAAACTCACATCTAAACCTTATTCATAGCAAAGAAACATTAACCAGAAAATTCTTACCATCCATGCAGCTTACGAAGGGCTGCTAAAATGGTTTCCCCCAGTGCTATATTTGAATGAACATGCGGCTACCTCCATTTTGAGTTTATGCAACTGTTCTACATAGTGATGCCTTTCCTATCTGAATTGACTGTTTTCTGTTTGTAGTCTCAGCATTTGGGTCTTAAAAGGCGAACGGGTTTGATTACTATGGCCTCTATGCCTTGGATTGCTACCCCATCTCTCAGAATAAACTTCATAACACCTTGGTTTCGTTTTCGGGTAGTGCGATTTCCTTTGCATATCATAATTAGTCACTAAACAATACCTAGGTATGTGACCCCCCCCCCCCCCTTTTTACAAACAAAGCACTTGAGAGCTGGTCTCCCTGCATAGGCCCTTCTCTGAGCATATAGCGATGGAGACTCACATTGCTGCATAACATTATTATGATCGGAATCAACAGACTTTAAAATTTCATTGTCTGAGGAGTCACTAGCAATGGACTCGTCAGAAGTTTCCACTGTTTCAACGCCTGAATCAATTTCAAGTTCAGTTACCGCACTTTTATTTAAATATTCCTCTTTCAGATCTGCAACATTGATTCCCACCATAGCAATATTACTTGCAGCAACACTAGCATTTGGCTTTTCTGCATGTTGTTCCAGACTCTATCTTTGTAAGAACTGAGCATGTGTGGAGGACAACTCCATGGCAGACTGGGCTTCATGTAATTCCTTCCTAAGCAGTATTATAATATGCTCATTCTCAGGCTTTCTCTGATTCAAAGAGGCAATGCAACTTTCTCTTTGTTTATACGTTTCCTCTAATTCAGTCATTTTCTGTTCCAATACACATTTCTCTGTCACTAATTGTTCACTGCGATCACAAACATTTGCATCTGCCTTTGCAACTATTGTTAATATATTCTTAGTTACACTTTGTACCTGCTCCAATAATTGCTTTCTTTCAGTATACCATTGGCCTCTTTGTCTTTAATTTTCAATAACATGCATACATTGGCCATATTCGCTTTCCCACATTTTTTGAAGACTTTTTATGTTTTATCTGAACATTATGAATATTAAATTGTTACAAAAACACAGACATGCAGTATTACTACCACTGACTTTAGCCCTATTATCTCAGAATGCAGGCCCCATTAAACTACTATTGGAACAGAGAGCTATTTTACTCCCATGTGGGGAAAAAAAATAAAAAAAATAAACTAATAAAAAAAAACTATATTTCTCCCACTTTATCCTCAAATATGTATGGTTTATCCTGTCAATCTGCAGGCTACATCAGATAACCAAGGGTGATCAGCCCCTCACTCACCAGCACATGTGACCAGCTACACAGGCCTCAAACAATTTCCATTATCAATACAATAATTGTTAACACATACACATATACCAGCCAAAAATCTCACCAGGTTTTGCGCGTCCGCTCACTGATGAAATATTTCATAGAACTTTCACGATCATTCAAGCAGGGCTTCAGAGTTCACGAACCAGCGTGAATCTTGTCCACAGTAGAGAAGGCTTTCAGTTCTAGGTGTAGTTGATTACTTAGCTTATAGGGACTCAAGACAAAAATACATTAGGGATTGGATTCTGTTCAGAAATAAATTCAACACCCCTTCTGGGGTGCCAATTGAAATAAATGCTAAAATAAATATTACCTGAGGGTGGTTACGAATGCTCTCTATTGCATATATGTATTAACTTGTCTCTTCCTATACTTAGTTAGTCTATTAAAACTATGATAGTTACTGTTGATAAGCACAATGATATAAGGTTAGCTATGAAAACAAACACGCTGCTTAGTAAAACAACGTCTTATTTATTTCCCAAGAAAATAGGAAAATGTTAACATGAAAACACTAAAGGAAAATATTATAGAGCATATAACAATAGAACATCAAATATACTTATCGCAAGGCTGTCTTCTAGACATTATCTTGTCAGCTGGGCTCAAAATGGTAACAGAGAGCCATGAGGCTAAGAGAACCATCAGGCAATAGCCAAGAGACGAAAAAGAGGTCGATCTCTCTTCTGTGTGCACTTTAACCTGCATTCAGACCAACTCCTAACCACACCCTACTAGCCTCCTGTCCAATGTGATATTGCCAAGAGGCAGTCCTTTTAATATATCATATTTCTGTCCGTCCTGCTGTATTGGCCTCTAGGGGCAGCATTCGTCCATGTATCACCACTATGTGACCCGAGTCATCTTCAGTGCCTGTTGATCCCTTGATCTTTTGTAGCCCCCCTTCATCAATCACCCTGGCAGACATGGTCCTCTTTGAAGCTTGCTTGCAGAGTGTTATCACACCAGCTGGTCAGGAGCCAAACTTTTGTTCAGCTAGAGGGCCTGACTTCTTCTTTCAGATGAAGATTCTGATATGCTACAAAGCTTTCATGTCCAACTTGTTACATTCCAGATAGCCCCCAAGAATGTAGAGACTTGGTATATCCATATTTCATATTTCAAACACATCTTGTATTATGAAATAAAACATTTTTCCTTCCAACAATGACCATTCTGCTCCCCTTACTTCCCTTCTGCTGAGAAGATCTGCTAGGGTGTTTTCCATGCCTTTCAGATGGACTGCGGAGAGTGAGGCCAGATTGTCCTCCACCCAGCTAAGGATTTGATGTGCTAGTTCCATCAGGGTCTTGCTCCTTGTGCTCCCCTGCTTTTTTAGGTATAATAGTGTCATCATGTTGTCCAATAATACCTAGACGTGCTGTTCCTTTAGGGCCTGCTGACAGGCTTAGATAGACAGCCTTTAACACCCTCCATTCGAGGACCTTCTTGCCTCTGGCTTGGACCATACGCCCTGTGTTGTCTGTTCCTCCAGGTGAGTACCCCACCCCCATGCGCTCGCATTTGTCGTTAATCTCCGAATTACCGGAAACGTCCAGGAGAGTCCTTTTGAGGCGTTCCTCTGGCCTCTACACCACCAAAGTCACCTTTTTACCCTTGTTCCTATTTTGTTCTTCTTTTCCAGAGATTCCTGGTGTGTCGAGCATGTAGCCTGGCCACTTTGCTGCTGTCAGCAGACCTAGAACTGACATGGCTTCCCTTACTGAAACCTCAGTGTTGGTTTGAAGTGTTCTCAGAGCTATCTGCATTTTTTTCTACCTTCTCTTGTGGGAGGAAGATTCTTTGTTCTATTGAATCTATTTCGTATCCTAGGAACCTTACTTGCTGAGATGGTACAATGATCTATTTCTGAAGAATCAGAAGCCAATCTAAGCTGTTTAGATGTCCCTGGGTTACTTGCAGATTGACCACTACCTGATCTTTTGATTCTGCAAACAGAAGTAGATTGTCCAGATAAGGCACTATGGAGATACCCTTCAGTCTCAGGAATTCCAGAGATTCTGCCATCACTTTCATGAACACTCTAGGAGAGGACAAAAGGCTGAAGGGCAGCGCCCTGAGTTGAAGGTGCCAAATCTCCCCCCGTCCCCAAATTGACTGCTAGTCGCAGGAATTTCTGCAGTGAAGCTGCAATTGGTATGTTAAGATATGCATCCCTTAGAACAATGGATTTGTACTTTATAGATCGGTTCAGAATCTTCAATTTGAGAATCAGACGAAATTTCCCTGATGGCTTTTTGACCAAAAAAAGTGGGTGTAAAAACCCCTCCCTTCCTGGTCCTTCGGGACTTGGGAAATAACACCCCATTGCATCAATTCTCTCAAAAGAGACACCATAGCCTGATCCCTCAGAAGATTTGTAAAGTAGCCTTCCTCCTACCGGGAGATGGTCGTCATTGCTTTTATGAGGTTTGCTCAGGGGGAGTCTAAAAGCACCCCTCCTCTGCCTCTCCCTCTTTGGAGGTTCCAGTGTCTTTTTTGGGTCTGATCTTTTTTTCTATGGGCTTGCTGAAAAGGACGAAAATGCTTCTTTTGCTGCACTACTTTCTTTTTCTGCTGAAATGCTTTTTTCTTATCCGCCGTTCTATCGAAGACGGTTCCATTACTAGATGGTCTCTAACTCTGGCCCAAACATCAGATCTCCTGTAAAGGAAATTCTGCACAACTTCATTCACTTTTGAGTGAATGGTGCTGAGTCCCCTGACCAGGTTTTGAGCCAGAGAACTCTCCTTGGCTGAATTAACTAGAGCTGAAGATCTGGTTGACATCCTGATGGATTCTACCGAGACATCAGCCATGTACTTGACCACTCTTAAAAGGGTAGGGAAGGACTCTAATCCTTCCTAGAGGTGCCTGCTACCACATGGCCTTTAAGCTGTTCCAGTCAGTACTCCATGTTTATGGCTACTACTGTAGCGGCCATTGCCGGCTTTAGATTAGATAAGGATGAGTCCCAAGCTTTCCTTAATAGCGCGTCTGCTCTTTTGTCCATGGTGTCCTTAAGTGCACCCATGTCCTCAAATGCCAGATCGGTCCATCTAGACACTTGGGAAAAGGCGGCATCAATTTTTGGTCTTTCATTCCAAACCAACGCTTCATCTTGCTCAAAAAGAAACCTCCTTTTGAGGGCTCTAGAAAAAAACAACTGTAATTTTTCCTGTATCCTTCCACTCCTTCTTAATTGTGTATGTTCCTCTAGCCCCTGATACATTTTGTCATGTAACGATAGCTGCGCTTTTTCGTCTTGAAATTCCAAGGTGGTATAGACCGCTTTTAGTAAGTCATCCACCTCTTCTAGCATTAGTTTGTATCTAGACGTTCTTGTCTTCTCTTCCCCCTCATCTTCCTCAGAGTCAATTGTTGAGGGCGAATACTCTCTCTCTTCCTCTGACTCATTTTCAATTGGTCTGGAAGTGGTAGGAAAAAGGCTGGACTGGGAGCTCTGTTCTTGGCTGGAACTCTGGCCCTGTTTCTTTATAAGGGAACACACTCTCCCTAGGGTCTCTGCCAATTCCTTCTGTACTTCTGAGGGAAATAGCTCCTTATACTCTTGTGTGGACTCCCTTACATGAAGGGCATTTTCTTCCCATAGATCTCTCTGATTTGGTGGTGGCTTTCTATAAGACAGTAAAAAAAAAAAACAGAACCCACTATTAGGGTGAGTTCCTGGTCCAAAACCAGAACAGAGAGAAAGAAAAGGTGCCCAAAGCTGACTCCACCAACATGCCCCAGAGAACGTGTCCCAATAGCAGACAGCTGCAGCCTATAACCATATACAAATAAAAAACACCCCAGTGAAGAAAAGGAAGGAAGCATCTCTGCACCTCTCCTACCTGGGCCTGGTCGGGAACCTGGGCATCTGCCATCACTGCTGGTGACTCCATCTTGTGCACCTTTTAATGTTGCTCTTTCTTGCGTCCCCCTCGAGGAGCAAAAGGAAGCCCTGGCCAGATCACCCGCCCCTTCCTCCTGCATTCCAGCAGCTGGAACCATGTGCCGCTATGCCCCTCTGGAAGTCTCCCCGTTCCGGGTATTATGTCACCCGCCATCCGGGACTTAGCACCAACATGCAGAGAACTAGCATGGACACTCAGCCTGAGCACACCCATGGCCCCCCGAGCACCAGGGGTGGACAACAGCCAACAAACTATTACTCCTATGAGCCAGCGGAGGGACGGCCCCAGAGCAACCCCCCTCTCATGTGGGGGGTGCTGGGCTGGTCTGGAAATCAAGCACTAAAGTTACTGCCACTGACCCCCACCTCGGAGACAGCGCAGCCCCTCTGCTACCCCATCAGTGCTTCCACGATGGTGGAGGAAACACTAAAACTGAGGGCATGGTGGAAGCAGCTGTATTTAATGGGGCATTGTCACGCAGTGTTTCCTGTGTAGAGGTGGAATTACGCTCTCTCCAAGGTGCTGTCCTGAAAAGCGAAGGGAGAAAATGGATCCTGTTCCTTTAAAGTATGGTATGTGCTGTGTAATTTGGCTATTTCTATCACCTGAAATACCTGGCTAATCCTGCCTGGTTCTGCCCTCCCCTCTGTAAACTGACCACGGTTTATCAAGGCTGCTGAATCCTGACACCGTGGTCAGTTTACGTGCCTCTGTCATCCACAGCTCTCTTCTGTCCACTAGGGTGTTTCATTTTTCCAAATATGTGACTTCCATATGACTTTGCTTACGCCCCGAGTCTCAGTGATGTAAAAGATATATATGCGAAATTTCAAGAAGATTGGATAATATTTAGGGGATGCACACATTGGTCCATTTTATCAAACCAAAGTCTGTGGGCTTCACTTAATAAGAAGTCATATACAACAATGCTGGATGAAGAAAGTCCTGTTCAAGGATGAACATATTACTCAGGCTGTTAAGGAAAATATGACTACAAATTTAGAAACCAAACTTGCAAAGAAAAAGGAAGTGAAACGATTATAGGGTAAAAACATGGTTTTTGAAGGAAAAGACTTGAGCCATTTCGTTACTAATAAAACAAAGACGTTCTTTGAATTGTTTGGGATCCATGACGTGACAGAATACAAGGGATTGCATTGTTCACAGTTGATTAATATAACACGTTTTGCCTATCATATTACCTATTAATTTTAGTGTATAGTTTTAGTAGTATTTCAAGTTTGTGATTTTTAGTTTTCCCAATAAAAGTAATTAACATTGAAAAATCTTATTTTTTGCCTACTTTTACAAAACAGATCAAAGTGTGCAACCTCTGAATATTGTCCAATCTTCTTGAAATTTAGCATATATATCTTTTACATTGCTCAGACTCGGGGCCTAAGCAGAGTCTGCAAAAATGTTACAGTTTATTTTTTTCCATTAGAAAATGAAACACTCTACTGTCCAGCATTCCCCCCTCCCTCCCTGCCTGTCAGCTAGTGACAGTGCCGATCTGTTCCCCTCCTGCTGCTATCATAACTCAATGACATTCCTACAATCCCCTCTGCTATATTAACCCTTTCATGACTAAGCCTATTTTTGGCATTTGGTGTTTACAAGTTAAAATCCATATTTTTTGCTAGAAAATTACTTGGAACCCCCAAACATTATATATATATATATATTTTTTAGCAGAGACTCTAGAGAATAAAACAGCGATTGTTTCAATATTTTATGTCACACGGTATTTGCGCAGCAGTGTTTTAAACGCAACCTTTTGGGAAAAGGGACACTTTCATGAATTAAAAAAAAAAAACAGTAAAATTAGCCCAATTCTTTTGCATAATGTGAAAGATAATGTTAGGCCGAGTAAATAGATACCAAACATGTCACACTTTATAATTGCACGCACTTGTGGATTGACGACAAAGTACGGTACCTAAAAATCTCAATAGGCGACGCTTTAAAATTTTTTACGGTTACCAGGTTAGCGTTACAGAGGAGGTCTACTGCTAGAATTATTGCTCTCACTCTGACGATCGCGGCGATACCTCACATGTATGATTTAAACACCGTTTACATACGCGGGCGCGACTTCCGTATGTGTTTTCTTTGCTTCGCGAGCTCGCGGGGACGGCGGGCACTTTAAAAAAAAACTTTTTTTTATTTATTTTATTTATTTTAAAATGACTAAATTGTTTTTAAAAAAATAATAAAAAATTGATCACTTTTATTGCTGTCACAAGGAATGTAAACATCCCTTGTGACAGTAATAGGTGGTGACAGGTACTCTTTATGGAGGGATTGGGGGTCTAAAAGATCCCCCACCCCTCCTTTACACTTCAATGTATTCAGATCGCCGAAAACGGCGATTCTGAATACCGTATATCTTTTTAAAACCAGCGGCATTGGCAGCCGAGTAAACCGGAAGTGACGTCATGACGGCTTCGTTCCAGTTCCTCCCCAGCAGCCGGAGGCAGCGGAACTTGAATCGGTGCTCCCGATCGAGCGGGAGCACCGGTAACAGCGGCGGGAGGCGACGGGAGGGGGGGATGTCCCCTCCTGCTCCTCTGGCATAACAGCCGAGTGGCTTTTAGCCGCATCGGTTGTTATGTCTGGATAGCCAATCGCCTGCTGAAAAGAACGGTACCGGGATGATGCCTGCAGGTGCGGGCATCATCCCGGTATACCCCCCGGAAGCCGAGTACGCACATCTGCGTACGCTCGGCAGGAAGAGGTTAAATAATGTCCCCAGTGTTTTTTAAATGCCGCTGTCTACCTAATTTAATAGCACCGCTCGGCGCTCACGTGACCACCCGCTGGCCTCCTCCTCCTGACTGGCATCAGCGGTGGATTCTCAGAACCACCCGCTGTAGCTGTCAGATCAGGAGAGGGAGCAGCGGTTGGTCAGGTGCGCGCCGAGCGGCGCTATGAAATGAGTTGACACAGTGGCATTTTTTTTTAAAAACACATACACTGGGGATATTATTTAATATAGAGGAGGGGATTGTAGGAATGTCCTTAAGTGGCTTAACAACTAGATATAATCTCTTTAGGACCACTTGCTCACATTGTACTGTGAACGGGCAGCTCCTACAGGCACAGCAACCTAACTGTATTTCACTGGACTCTTACGAGCACAAGGCACACACAAAGGCTGCACATTATGCACACATTAACAAATATTAGGTACACAAATAACCCCTTGATTATCCTAAGATAGTGCTTCACTGGTGATGTCAATTAGTCAGTTCCCCAACAATGTTAGTTAATGTCAGATTATCCGCCGCATAGGTATTCACAGTCCCACTATAAGTCACTGATCACTGCCATTTCTAGTATAAAATAAGTAAATAAATAAAAATTCCAGTATGTATACACACACCATAAGTTTTAGATGCTATTCTCCCCACTTTCTTTTATTTAAGCACTTTGTCACTTTTAGTATTTTTATGTTTGTACACTTGCATGTGCCCATGTGAGGGTGTAGGGTGTAGGTCCTCAGGCCTGCCCTGAAAGTCTTATGAGGGTGTGTACATGGCCTTCTGGCTTAGTTCGCCCTCTCTCATTGAACCCCACCTAGTAATTCGATGGGTATGTTTCGGCAGACCCTCCAGAGGATGGGGTCCGTCTGGTTTTGGCCAGATGGACCAAGTGCAAGCAAGGTCCTCTGATTTTAGAGGGCTTGTGTACACCCGTTGCACTTTTTTGTTTTTCACTCTTTATGTGTGTCCACATTTTTTGGGTTTTTGGGTGTGTTCACACACCATGGGCATTTAAAAAGAAAAATACTTTCTCGATTTAGTAGAATACATTTTGGCCTAAATTTATGAAGAAATTGTATTTTTTATATATTTTTTTTGGATATGTTTTACAGCAGAAAGTAAAAAAAGTTTTCTTTTTAAAACTTTTTGTTTTTTTTTGTTTATATAATAAAAAAAATATAAACACAGTGGTGATCAAATACTACCAAAAGAAAGCTCTATTTGTTAAAGTATACATTTTTTTATACTATATAGTATAAAGGGCAAAACTTTTATTTTAGTTTTCTATAGGGGGAGAGGGATTAGAACACCTGTCAGTTTTTATTGCTGTCTGTGTCCCTGTTACGGAGAATCACCCTCTCTATTTGTACTGTTTACCATTATCATTGAAAGTGAAAGTAAAAGAAAATCCCAAATTATGGGTTGTTCCCAGAAAAGTAATAGAGGGGAAATCTTCCAATGCGGACACTAGATATGGTGACTTGGGGATCCACAAGGAATTTCCTTAATTTGCAGTGATTTCCTCTTACTTCCTGTTTTGGCTGTGGTACAGGAAGTGAAGGTAAATTCCCCACTGGGAAAAAAATAACCCCCTTTACTCTATCCAATAGGGAAAAAAAAGTTTTGCCTCTAGTTCAACTTCAAATGTTAAACCTGCTCATTTGTATTCACCACAATAACCTAAGATAAAAGGTTTTACTGTAGCTAGAGTACTCCACATGTTTGCACTGTTATGTAGTCCCAATCCAATTCTGGACGGTATGATGTAAAAATCATGGCCTTTTTTTAAACTGATGGTCAACAGTGCAACATGACACTTAATTTTGCAGCGCCATACAGCTTCTTTAACCCCTTGAGGCTGACCTCACAAAAATATGCAGCCCCACTGCACTGGGCTTTTTTCCGTGGAGTCGCATATTTGCATATCTCACTTTGTGCTGGGAGCATGCTGCATGACTGGGGTCTGGGGTCTCATGAGAGCCCCAGGCCCCATACTAACAATTGTGATCTGGAACATCTGATTCTGGGCCACCTGATCCCTGCAATAGCCTCTGACTAGCTATCACAGTGATCAGTCACAGCCTGCCCCCAAGTTTTGCTTCTCTGTGAATGGAGTAGAGAGATATATAGCATTTCTCTCTTTCCTTGCAGAGAGAAAACAATGAGTGTGTGTAAAAAAATAAAAATAAAAACAAATACAAAAAATACCTACAGTGGATATAGAAAAAGTCTACACACCCTGTTAAAATGGCAGGCTTCTGTGATGTAAAAAAAAGGACAACGATAAATCATTTCAGAACTTTTTCCACCTTTAATGTGACCTTTGAACTGTAAAACTCAATTGAAAAACAAACTGAAATCTTTTAGGGGGGAGGTGTAAAAATAAAAAAATAAAATAATGTGATTGCATAAGTGTGCACACCCTCTTATAACTGGTGATGTAGCTGTGTTCAGAAGTAAGCAATTACATTCAAACTCATGTTAAATATGAGTCAGTACACACCTGCCATCATTTAAAGTGCCTCTGATTAACCCCAAATGAAGTTCAGCTGTTCTAGTAGGTCTTTCCTGACATTTTCTTAGTTACATCCTATAGCAAAAGCCATGGTCTTCAGAGAGCTTCCAAGGCATCAGAGGGATCTCATTGTTAAAAGATATCAGTCAGGAGAAGGATACAAAAGAATTTCCAAGGCATTAGATACAGGGGCGTACTAAGTGGGGGGGCGGGGGGGCGTGCCGCACCGGGTGCCATACACTGGGGGGGGTGTCAGGCCAGCGCCCCCCCTCCCCTCTCCGCAACTGAAGTGTGAGACAGCGCCGTGAGGAGCCTGAGGCACTGGCAGTGGGCGGCATTGCGGGGGGGGGGACGGGGTGCGAGCAGCACCCGAGTGGAGTGACGTCTGCTCAGTGATCCGGGACCCGGCTCCCCTTCTCTCTGTGGTCACGTCGCGCTGCCGTTCTGATCGGTCTCGGGCAGCGGCTGTCACTCACAGCCGAGCAGAGTGAAGCCGCCTCCCCCTCCTCCATGCACAGCACTGTGTAGACAAGGAGGGGGAGGCGGCTTCACTCTGCTTGGCTGTGAGTGACAGCCGCTGCCCGAGACTGATCTGAACGGCGCAATGTGAGTCACGTGACTACAGAGAGAAGGGGATTATTGCGCCGGGTCCCGGATCACTGAGCCGACAGGTGACACTCCACTCGGGTGCTGCTCGCACCTCCCCCCTGCAATGCCGCTGCCTTGGGCTCCAGGTACACTAGGGGTTCTTTACTGTGGTGGGTCCTGCACTGTAGGGGGTCTGCACTGTAGGGGGGTCCTGCACTGTAGGGGGTCTGCACTGTAGGGGGGGGTCCTGCACTGTAGGGGGGTCCTGCACTGTAGGGGGGTCCTGCACTGTAGGGGGTCTGCAGGGGCGGTCCTGCACTGTAGGGGGGTCCTGCACTGTAGGGGGGTCCTGCACTGTAGGGGGGTTCTTTACTGTGGTGGGTCCTGCACTGTAGGGGGGGTCTGCACTGTAGGGGGGTCCTGCACTGTAGGGGGGGGGTCCTGCACTGTAGGGGGGGTCCTGCACTGTAGAAGGGGTCCTGCACTGTAGGGGGGTCCTGCACTGTAGAAGGGGTCCTGCACTGTAGAAGGGGTCCTGCACTGTAGGGGGTCTGCACTGTAGGGGGGTCCTGCACTGTAGAAGGGGTCCTGCACTGTAGAAGGGGTCCTGCACTGTAGGGGGGTCCTGCACTGTAGAAGGGGTCCTGCACTGTAGGGGGGTCCTGCACTGTAGAAGGGGCCCTGCACTGTAGGGGGTCCTGCACTGTAGAAGGGGTCCTGCACTGTAGGGGGGGTCTGTACTGTAGGGGGGGTCTGTACTGTAGGGGAAGATTCTGCACTGTAGGGGGGTCTGTACTGTAGGTGAGGATTCTGTACTGTAGGGGAGTCTGTACTGTAGGGGGGTCTGCGCTGTAGGGGGGGTGGGTCTGTACTGTAGGAGGGTCTGCACTGTAGGGGGGGGGTCTGCGCTATAGGGTGGAGGGGTCTGTACTGTAGGAGGGTCTGCACTGTAGGGGAGGATTCTGTACTGTAGGGGGGTCTACACTGTAGATGGGGGTCTGTATGGTAGGGAGGGGGGTCTGCACTGTAGGGGATCTGTGTAACATGCAGAGGGTCCAGAGCTGTGAGGGGCTGTGTAATGTAAAGGGGTGCAGAGGTGCAGGGTGCTGTGTAATGTAAAGGGGTCCAGAGGTACAAGGGCTGTGTAATGTAAAGGGGTCCAGAGGTTCAGGGTGCTGTGTAATGTAAAGGGATCCATGGGTACAAGGGCTGTGTAATGTAAAGGAGTCAGGAGGTTCAGGGTGCTATGTTATGTAAAGGGGTCCAGTGGTACAAGAGCTGTGTAATGTAAAGGGGTCCAGAGGTGCAGGCTGCTGTGTAATGTAAAGGGGTCCAGAGGTGCAGGGGGCTGTGTAATGTAAAGAGGTCCTTAGGTGCAAGGTCCTGTGTAATGTAAAGGGGGTCCAGAGGTGCAGGGTGCTGTGTAATTTAAAGGGGTCCAGAGGTGCAGTTGTGGAGAGGGGGGGGTACACAGTAGTGACAAAAAGATATTGAAGGATGCAGAGGTATGCAGGGGACACGGTGGGTGTTTTTACATTTTGTGGGGGGGGGGGTGCCAGATATAGGATCTGCCCCGGGTGCCAAATGCTCTAGGTACGCCCCTGATTAGATATATCATGGAACACAGTGAAGACAGTCAAAATCAAGTGGAGAAAGTATGGCAAAACAGTGAAATTACCAAGAACTGGACGTCCCTCCAAAATTTATGAAAAGACAAGAAGAAAACTGGCCAGGGAGGCTGCCAAGAGGCCTACAGCAACATTAAAGGAGCTGCAGGAATATCTGCCTTTTCTTATGAAGAAAAACATCCAAGCCCGACTAAATTTTGCAAAAACACATCCAAAGTCTCCCAAAAGCATGTGGGAAAATGTGTTATCGTCTGATGAAACCAAGGTTGAACTTTTTGGCCATAATTCCAAAAGATATGTTTGGCACAAAAACAACACTGCACATCACCAAAATACATACATACCCACCATAAAGCATGGTGTTGGCAGGATCATGCTTTGGGGCTGTTTTTCTTCAGCTGGAACAGGGGCCCTAGTCAAGGTAGAGGGAATTATGAAAAGTTCTAAATACCAGTCAATATTGGCACAAAACCTTCAAGCTTCTGCTAGAAAGCTGATCATGAACATCATATTTCAGTGTGACAACGACCTAAATCATACATCCAAATCAACAAAGGATTGGCTTCACCAGAAGAAGGTTAAAGTTTTGGAATGACCAAGCCAGAGCCCAGACCTGGAAATCTGTGGGGTGATCTGAAGAGAGCTGTGCACAGGAGATGCCCTTACAATCTGACAGAAGAGTGGGCAAATATTGCCAAGTCAAGATGTGCCATGCTGATAGACTCGTACCCAAAAAGACTGAGTGCTGTAATAAAATTAAAAGGTTCTTCAATGAAGTATTCATTTTACGGGTGTGCACACTTATGCAACCATATTATTTTAGTATTTTATTTTTACTTCCCTCCACCTAAAAGATTTCAGTTTGTTGTTCAATTGAGTTGTACAGTTTATAGGTCACATTAAAAGGTGGAAAAAGTTCTGAAATGGTTTATCTTTGTCTCATTTTTTTACATCACAGAAACCTGACATTTTACCAGGGGTGTCTAGACTTTTTATATCCACTGTAGATTAAAGATTGATCTAAGTCAGTGCCAGAGTTATCCCTAATGGACGGGGTCACCATGTGACATCCCCCGGTACCCCGCCCCTTATACCTATATAAGTTGTGCGGCGACTTATATAGGTATAAGGGACAGGGTCACCAGGTGATGTCACATGGTGAATCCGCCCATTATGATGTCACAGTCCCAGCATCCCCGGGACTGTGACATCATACGGGGCGGGGTCACCATGTGACATCACCCGGTGACCACGCTCCTTATGCCTATATAAGTCACCATGCAACATGTCCCCGGCATTACAGCGGGAGAGAGTGTTGTGTCCACATCAGAAGAAGAGAAGAAGAAGGCAGCGACAACAACGAACAAGAAGACCGGGCCAACACTAGTAAAAGAGGTGGAAGAAGATAGCGGAGGAGCCCGGCAGAGGAACCGGAGAGCGGGAGAAGAGGCCGGAAAGCGCAGAGAAGTCAGAAGAAGACCCCCGGAACGGCTATGATGACGCAGGAGAAAGCCGGGCTCCTCCGCTAGCAAAAGAGCAGCAAAAGAGCAGAAGATAGCGGAGGAGCCCGGCCAGAAGACCCCCGGAGCTGCCTAATAAACTACTTTAAAAACCTGTGTTGTGTGTTTTTTTATTAACATTTTTTCCCCCCAGGTGAATGGGTAGGGGTATGATGTACCCCATACTCATTCACATAGGGTGGGAGGCCGGGATCTGGGGGCCCCCTTATTAAAGGGTGCTCCCGGATTCCGATAAGCCCCCGCCCACAGACCCCGACAACCAATGGCCAGGGTTGTCGGGAAGAGGCCCTTGTCCTCATCAACATGGAGACAAGGTGCAGGGCGCCCTCTTCCCCAAAGCACCCACCCCCCATGTTGAGGGCATGCAGCCTGGTACGGCTCAGGAGGGGGGTGCTCGCTCATCCCCACCCCCTTTCCTGACTGGCCGGGCTGCGTGCTCGGATAAGGGTCTGGTATGGACTTTGGGGGGACCGCCATGCCATTTTTTCGGTGTAGGGGCATCTCCTTAAAATCCATACCAGACGACGGGGCTAAGGTGTCAATCTCGCCGATGGAGGTGGCGAGATTGACTTCCTTCTCTAGTCCCGTTGTACCTGAAGTCACGTTCAAAATGAACGGACTTTAGTCTGTGTGTGGACAAGTCCGTTCATTTGGAAAGTCCGGAGGACTAGCAAACAGACGAGCGGATTGTCCGCCAGAAAGCTGAGTCCGCCGGAGCACACACACGGTCGAATTGTGGTCGAAGTCCGCCGGATAGTCCGATCGTGTGTATGCGGCATTAGTGTCAGTGAATTCTAAGTAGGATAAAAAAGAAGAAAAATGGGCACGATTGTTTCTGGGCTGTACCATGGGTACAAACAACAACGAACATACACATATCACTGCGATCATCAGGAGCAGGAGAATTTATTTTGGGTTGTTCTTTGGTGGAAGGTTATGGTAGTAGGAAGAAATATACAGCTAAATTAAAATATATATATATTTTTGCAGCACTGCCCCCCTAGGGATTGCTGTGTGTAGACTTCCCTGAGCCTCCCTCTGATTATCATACTGCCAGTTACTAGACGTTTTCATACGACCAACCATACTCTCATCCGCTTGTTATACAATAATTAATCCGGGGTGTTTATTTTTTTATTTTTTGGTATTTATTGTTGGAACTTGGATGGAAGAAGGGAATAGTGGGATACTCCAACTGGAACTAATTACAGATGAGGACAACTTTCACTTGGCCTTACCAGGTTAAATGTGGTAGCAGATTCTCTTCTATACCACTCTGCACTCATATGGTAAAAATAATTCCTTTGCTGTTTTATCTTCAGGACACTCATTAGCATTCCCTTCGGCTGACACCCATCCACTGACTCTACTAGCTGAAGGGATGGTCCTCACAGGATAGGCTCCATGACACACATCTGTATTCACAGTAGGCAGGAACAGATCCTTCCTGGTGTGTCTCCCTTCCAATGAGCTGTGCAGGACATCTGGGTTGCAGCTTTACTCAGATTCAGGCCCTCAGGTCAACAGCCTGTGCAGAGGGGCAGCCGCCCCCTCCCTCCGGGACCCTACTCTCCAGCCGAAGACCCTGAGCACATGTGCCCTTGGCAAATATACAGTCACCCAGCATGCATTGAGGCACTTTCCACTGCCAATGGCCAGGGCTGTAACTATGCCTATGCTCTCACTTGTCAGGTTTCCTCCCACTGTCCAATATGTCCTGTTGTATTGGACCCGTCTGAAACATTCAGACAACATGAGCAGTATGTGAGCACCCTATCAGTGAATCCCTGCTGTCTGGTAGGCAGAGAGCATCTAAATTTACCTGACAGCCTTCCTGGTAAGCAGAAAGACCCAAAAACTATACTAATTTCTAGCACCTACCTAGGAGGGTGCTATATCTTTTTTTACTATTTTGGGACAGTTTTCCTTTGATAAAAAAATGAATAAATCAGGAGATATCCATTACCATTTACCACCAAATGAAAGCCCAATTTGTGCTGAAAAAAACAAGGTATAATCCACCTATGCTATGTATGGTTTTACTAACAGATATCAAAGATGAAAAATTGTGCTTAGGCATTAAGTTTAACCCTTAGATGCAAAGGGGTTAATGTTAGCCCCTGGATGTCTGATTGGACAGCTTGGGTTTCATAGAATGGACCTATCCACAGGAGTCCAGCCATCAAGATTTCAAGACATTTTTTTTTCTCAATTTTTTCCCTCTTCCTTTCATACCATATCCCCTTCCTGTTTTTTCCTTTGTCCACATTTTAATAAAATCATTTTTTTTTCTCTAATCTTCCACTCTCTTGATACCAGAGCCGGTCCTATATACTCCCCCGCATCCGCCGCTGGGGGAATTGGTGGGCCCTGTTGACCTGTCGCTACTGGTTGTATTGGCGAGCCGATCTCCTAATTTTGATCTATGTTTAACTATGCCGTTCATTTGTTATATATATTGTTATTTCTCTACTCTACCCTACTGGTTGTATTGGCGAGCCGATCTCCTAATTTTGATCTATGTTTAACTATGCCGTTCATTTGTTATATATATTGTTATTTCTCTACTCTACCCTCTCTTTATTTGCCTACTCCAAAGATCTCCTTCCTGAAGAAGCGGTTCTTGACCGCAAAACCGGTAGAGGAATATTGCCACACCACCCTTCCGCATAAACTTCCCAGGGAAACCCGACAGTTATTGTATAGTTGTGGTGGATGTTTTTATAATGTTTTGTTTGACTATAATTGTTTCTGTACATTTTATGGATAATTCTTCTTTTGAGTATTATTAAAAATTATCTTTTAATTCATTTTTGATTTACCTGTGTTAATAAGTACCAAGATAGTCCATAGACATTCTATTAACTGTGTAGGTTTGGTCATATTGGCTGCAGTTGCAGTAACGGCCTTTAAAATTACCTTATAACCTCCGGTTTTTCTTTCAAAGATTTCAAGATAAAGACACTATAAAGGCAGCATAAGAGAAAAGACAAATAAGATTACACTATTTTTAGATGTGTTTAGTTACTGTTAGTTTTCCCTATAACTTTTTTGTTATTTTTTTATTCTTTATGTCAAAAAAATGTCATGGGGACATTCTCTCCTAAGTGCCCCAAACATCTACCACAGCATTGTTCACCTTCTTTCTTTTTTGTAGAACTGGGCTCATGTACTTGTTAGATGAGCTGATGACCTGTTTTTCTCAGGCACACCAAAATGCCAGGAGGGATGCACTGAAGATGAATGGCTCATGTGCAAGGGGCCTTAAAACTCCTGCTGGGCATTTATGTGTGCCTCCACCATGGAGGTTCAACCTCTCTATTTATCCTGGTCACCATTGTCACTGGGAAAGAAAGTTATGTTAAATACCAAAATTTTAGAGTTGTCACCGGTACAAGAGAAGGAGGTAAATATTCCAATTGGGAATATAGTCCTGGAATTAATCTTTGTAAAAATGTGACAGCCAGGCAATATGCATTTTAAATGTAGAGACACTTTTTTTTAAACAGTACCCGGCATGCGTTCTATGGTGTGTTGTAGTGTAGGTGTGTTACCTGCTACTGTATTTGTATGCTATTGTGCCATACTTCATGAATCACAAATTGTACTGCCCTATGCATGTTACCATAATATATGCACCCATGTAAAGCCTCGTACACACCAGTAGAAACTGATAGCTCCGGAAGAGCCTCTGTACTAACAATGCAATGTTAGTACAACAATATCCCCTGCTGTGCTATTGTGTTTTGACAAGGGGGCGCCCCCCCACCAGAACACTGGCTGAGCCGATCGACAGACCTTTTTCAGTTATGCCCCTTTGACAGAAGCCGGCCGAATGGCCAGCTTCTGTTGCAAAGACTCCAGTACACCCAGATTCAATAGAAACCTGCCGATGCCGCCCAAAATTTTTCCTGTGTGTGTTAGGCCGCGTACACACGGGCGGAAAGTCTGTCCAACTTAGTCCGCTGAACCGTGTTTCAGCGGACAATCCGCTCGTGTGTGGGCTTCAGCGGACTTTTTCAGCGGACTGTCTGACGAACAAAGTCTTACGGAATTTCCGAAATTTTGTCCGTTCAAACTTGGTTTTGTCCGTCCAAACTTGGTTTCAGCGGACAGTCCGCTCGTGTGTAGGCAAGTTGGACGAACTAAGTATGGCGCATGCTCAGAAAGGATTTACACGGCCGAAGGATGCATTGCAGTGTATAGGACGTCGTTTTTCTAGTCCCGTCGTACGTGCTGTACACGTCATCGCGCACGCTTTCAGTGGACTGTCTGCTCATCGTGTGTGGTCAAGTCCGTTCATGCAAATTTTGAACGGACTGTCTGTCGGATTGTCTGACGAACTTAGTTGGCCAGACAATCCGCCCGTGTGTACGCAGCCTTAGGCTTTAGTGTCATGCTGCTCTTTCGTACATCCAAAAGAATTTTGAAATAGTCTAAACATATTTTTTGGAAAAAGCGAACTGGGAGAAGTGAGACACAGAATGGAAGAATGTGAAGAACAAAACTGAACAGAAATGATTCAGAAATCAAAGTTTGGAAATGGTACGCTGAGTCATTTGGTCATGGTGACCTATCCATCCCGTCAAATTCACAACACAAAAATGTGTCTGGATGACATCTGTGGTGGTTGAGCTCCCTTTTTACTAGAAGTGAGATAATTTTCCCACAGCAAGATCACAGCAATGCTATATATAGTCAGCGGACATCTGTGAATAGCAGGAAACCGTCTTCGGTCTATACTGGAATTGATTATGATACATATTTAGTATAACAGGCAGAGAAGTTTTCATAAATTCCTTTAATAAACACACATAGCATCTTACAATGATAACTTCCAGTTTAGCTTAATTTGGGGTTATCAGCAATATAGTGATATTTCATGATCTATGATTAAAACTTGGGGTAGTAAAGTAATAATACATTGGTTTCCTCCTAGTATTGGCCCTAGTATGTGTATTTATATGAATGATTTAGGGACCTTAGATTGTAAGCTCCTTGAGAGTAGGGACAGATGTGAATGTACAATATATGTATAAAGTGCTGTGTAATTTTATGGCGCTATATAAGTACCTGTACTAAATAAATAAATAAATAAAGCAAAAACCCCCCTCCACCGAAGAAGGGTGTAATACTTGCATTGTCTGTTGATGAATAATACTAACCTTAAATGATAACTAAATCCCAGAACAAAAAATGTAATATATTACAGCTTACAGACCTTAGATATGCTGTCTGACTTCTTTTTCCCATCAATACATTGACATTTGATACACCGGTAAAGAAGAATTCTAGTGAGGCTATACTCAATGCTCACTGTTCTACCTGCTAAAGGATTTGTAATTCTATATGCCAGATATTGTGGTATATGCCAACACAGGCAAGCAATGGAACATTTATTACCCTGTTTACAAATGCAGCATCCCTTTTCCGATCTGCCCTTTGCAATTATTTATTGAACAGTGAATCAGTATCCACATTTAGTCCACTGAGAAGGTAGCACAGAAAGTTGTGGTGTAAAGGTGAAGCAGGAAGTGGTAGCAGGAAGTTATAATGTGTACATTTCTCTCCTTGCTGGACTACAGAACACCTCCTCTTGTGTTATAGAAATGAGCCGAGGGAGAGGTGTTCTGTAGTCAAGCAGGAAAAAAAGCCACTATGGTCAATTTCAGAGAACAAGGTTCTGGTTCGTTTTCCACCTCCAGCATCTCTGTGAGAACTGGAATGATTTTTGCATGAAGGGTGGTATCCATTATCCTCCATCCAAGACTTATATTTGTCAATTCCCAGGAGAATTCAGGCCCTCTTGGATGCCAGAGGGGGTCCAACACCATATTAGGTAAAAATATCATTCTTTTACATTGTGTTTCCATAATTTTGTCCAACCCCTGTTACATGCACAGCCCGGTAATTGAACATTTATTACCTGGTTTACCAATGCTGCATGTTATTTCTCCTCTCCACTTTGAAATTATTCATTGGACACTCTGTGAATCGGTATCCATGTTTAGTTCACTTACCATTTAACACAGAATGTTGTAGAGTAAAGGTGAAGCAGGGAGTGGAAGAGTCATCATCATAGTAAATCTCTATAAGTTATAATGTGTATATTTCTCTCCTGCTGGACTACAGAACACCTCTCCTTGTCTTATAGAAATGAAGAGAGGGAGAGGTGTATAGTAGTCAAGCAGGAAAAAGGAGCCATGGTCAATATCGGAGAACAAGGTTCAGGCTCGTTTTAAGTTATAATGTGTACATTTATCTCCTGCTGGACTACAGAACACTTGCCCTTGTGTTACAGAGATGAGAAAAGGAAGAGGTTATCTGTAGTCCAGTCACATTACACCCCCCAGGTGTGAGAATTCTAACTTCTTTCCTTACTAAGCCAATGAGTGCACCATCATGTTGCATGTATCAAAAGACACCTGATAACATGATACGTATATTATTTTATTGTTAACAATGGGGTTTTAAATACTGGATATATTGAGTGTTGGCTGAAATGTAACCAGAAGAATTTAGATACCATTCTGGGTTTTTTTCTCCCAGAAGCAGGGATTTGGTTATCTGAGATATTACTTTTGTTTTCTTTTTATTATAGACAATATTTAGATTATGATCTATATTATGTATATTTAGGACCTATTGCATGACCTGAAACCTCAACAAGAATTGTATTCTAGACATTAAAGTGGATTTGCACTTTGCCCATTTATGTCGTAGTAATATGTTTTCTTGATAGCCTTCCCTCCACTACTGCTTACTTTTTAATTGTTCCTCTGACACCCCATTCACTTTGTGGAGTCTCCTCAAAAATCCTTCAGTATCTTGTGTTCAATTTACACAAGGCAACTGAAGGCAAAACTGTTTTCACCCTCTCTATTTGTCCTGAGGACCACTAAAAGTGATGGGAAATCACAAATTTCTTCCAATGGGGACACTCACTCCCTCACTTTGGCTGGATTTCTTGTCACTTCGAGTTTGGTGTAGGATATAAAGTGGAAGGAAATCTCCCAATGGGACACAAAACACCTGACAGGGGTTTCACCATCCCTGTTCTATCTAAAATAAAATAAAAAGTTTTATTTACTTTAAAAACCCTCCTTTTGTCCCTGACACCCAGAATTGCATCATGGGATCAACCAGAGAAAGTCCCAAACTAATTTAATTCAAAGGACTTGTGGAGAAGCACGGAAGCAAGGGGAAGGTGGATATCAGCAGCAGAAGGGTGGGATATCTAGTAGCCAGCGCGGCCTATAGAGAAGATTAGCTGCAATTTATATCTCAAGCAGAGTTCTCCTTAATTGCAAGTGGGAGAACCATTATCGAAGCCCTACGCTACATTACCTCTACAGACATAGAATGGCAACTAGAGCAGACAATGTAACAGAGGTTTCCTGAATTCTAGCATGGGAAATAACACAGGAAGCCATAAATGGATATCTGTGTGTGCACAGTAATGGACTAAAATAATGCCAAAATTAGAGCAGCATCCCACACATGTGTGTAACTAAGATCCACTAATTTAACACTGAAATGTTTAGAGAGTACAGGCATACCTTCGGGGGTCAGTGCTACATACACAATGGGGTTTATTTACTAAAGCTGAAAAGTGAAAAATCAGGCTCACTTCTGCATAGAAACCAATGAGCTTCCAGGTTTTATTACCAAAGCTTAATTGAACAAGCTGGGGTTAGAAGCTCATTGGTTTCAATGTAGAAGTGAGCCCGATTATGCACTTTCCAGCTTTAGTAAATAAACCCCACTGTGCATTTAAAAGTGGGGTATGCCTGCAGAGTAACTAAAATGATTGACCATTAAAATGACAGCTCTGTACCCTCTAAACTTTGTAATTATTTACTAACTAATTTTCCATTCAATACTATTTGCCCAATATGATTTATTTTACTTGTATGAGCAAAAGAAAAATAAACATATTTAGTACATTTCTGCAGTTCATGCACATTTCCTCGTGTTTTGTCTTTTTTAAAACAAATACAGAAAAATGCCTGTTGATCCTTGCAGAAGTTCAGAGAGCTCTTTAAGTATAAGCTGACAACACAGTGCTCCTGCTGCAATGAAATCCCAAGCAGTGTTGTTATACCTAATTGAGTTATTTTTTCTGTTTGACTACAGAACACCTCTCACTCTCTTTATCTCTATAACACAAGAGGAGGTGTTCTTTAAGCCCCGTACACACGACCAGAAAATCGCATGGAAAATACCACTTTCGAGGCGATCGTATGATAATCGGTTTGTTCATACAGAGCTTTCGAGAGCTGATCAGGAGAGTTCATCCGATATTATTCTATCGGACATGCACAAAACATTATTTTGTACGATGCCAGATCGAACGATTTTCGCTTAATCAGTACAGCTATTGTTCGAAAATGCAATACAAATGCATTACAACACATGACATCACTTCCAAATTTTATTTTTGTCGTGCGGGAATTTTCGTGACTTTAGTATACTCATCAGATTCGATCTGAGATTAGCATGCAATAAAAAACAGACGATCATTCGTCCAATAATTTCATCGTGTGTATGGGGCATTAGTCCAGCAGGAGAGAAATATACACATTATAACTGACACAAATTAACTATGATGATGACTCTACCACGTCTTGCTTCATCTTTACACTGCAACTATCTGTGTTACCTGCTAAGTGGACTAAACGTGGATACTGAGTCACTGTCCAATAAAATTTCAAAGTGGACATGGGAAATTGGATGCTTCATTGGTAAACAGGGTAATAAATGCTCAGTCAGTCTATGTTTCTGGCTGTGGAAGAGTCTATTGATTCTGGGCTGATGCTGGGAAATCTGTTGTTGCTGTCAGGGTCTATTATTGTTGGGATCCATTGGTGCTGGGGGGTCTGTTGTTGCCTGGAAAGGTCGATTGCTGGTGGCTGCAGGGGATCTACTTTGCCTCACTTCTTGTTAATCTTAACAAAATTCATACAAATTACTTACCACCACAAAATTATACTTGATTCTGTATTCTCTGAAAGGGGTGGTACTGGGAGGGTCTAGGGGGTGGAACCAAGGGATGTTGTTCAGAGGTAGGTAGGGGGCAGAGAAGTTCCTGCACTGATTCTCTGAGAGAAAAAAATGCCCTGGTGTATCTTATAGATTTTTGGCCACTAATTACAAAAATAACATGTTTATTTAATCTATCATGTACCATTTTATATAAATCTTCTGATTTTGCAATTTTCAATTAGCATTTTACAATAACTATTGGTTATGCTGCACACATAAAGTAAACATATGAAAACATGGAACTGTTGTTGAAGCACATCCAGTACACCAAGTATAGCTGGAATATCTCTGGAGATCTAAAAGTAGTTCTGTTGTTTGGCATGCAATTCAGATAAACCAAGTACGGTTGATACATATGTGGGCAAGACAGCCTTACAAGAGAATCGCATTACATTAAAAAGAAAAAGCAACCCTGAAAATAATTGGCTCCAGGACAGGAAAACATGGCCCATGATCCACATGTTGACTTGACAAAAATATTTTTAACTCCGCTTCACATAAAACTCAGACTAATGAACAAGGAAGGTGAAGGTTTTCATTATTTGAGACAGACGTTTCCAAGAATAACTATTTCCAAGATTATGGAAGCCATTTTTGTTGGTCCACATATCAGATATGTCTTTAATGATAGGCGGTTCAAAGATTTGTAAGTGTGGCCAACTAAAATCGCCTACAAAGCATTCAAGATGTCATTAAACATTTTTTGGCAACTACAGAGCACCAAATACATTTAGCTGGTTGACAAACTTCAAGAATACACACTTGGACTTTGTTCCCAAAATTTAGGTGCAGTCTATGACCAACATGTTAAAAAGGTTTCACCAGGGCATTGTCACAGATGAAGAATGGTATAAGGGCAACTGGAATCCATCAATGCTGACTGAGTATGATTGGACACTGCAACTAAATGCACTGGGAATTAATTACAAACAAAAATCAGCAAAACACTTATATCCTTGTTGAACATTATATTACATTCATTTAAAGGTAATTTTATATTTTTCAAGATTACTACATGATACAGTAATTTTTTCATTTTGAAATTATAAAACGTATGTGCGTTCAGTTTGAAGGGCTCTGTCATAAATACCAATTATATTACTAGCTTTTGGCTTGAAACAATTTTGAGGTTCTGAGGTATCTATTGAGAATAGCAGAAAATAGAGACAATTTGGGTGGTCATGAGATAAAACATGCATTTGTAAAAAACATAAAGGGGATTTCTGCAGATACCCAGACAAGTCAAAACTGTAATAATGGAGGCAGCTGGCCTGGACATAGTCAGTAAATAGGCAAGTTGTCAGTGAAGGTGACAGGCAGAAGAAGTAACTAAAGACAGGCAGGGGTCGGACCAGACAGCAGGCAGAACATGGTCAAACACAGGCAAGAGTCTCTAATGCCACATACACACGATCCAACTATCCAGCGGTCTTAGTCTGGTGGACAACCCGCCAAACTTTGCAGCGGAGGTCTGCTGGACTTTCCCAACGAGTAGACCTGCCCACACATGCCCACACACAACCAGACTTTTCCGGCGGACAAGCTGCCTGACTATGGCGGGGGTCCGCCAGACTTTTGAAATGAACGTACTTGCCCACACATGGAGTAAAGTCCATTAATTTTGAGCGTGGCTCCAGGTAGACGGAACTAGCAATGTCTCTGCCTCCATCGGCGAGATTGAGAAAAAAACGGTGTGGGGGTCCCCCCACAATCCATACCAGACCCTTATCCGAGCATGCAGCCCGGCTGCTCAGGAAAGGGGCTGTACCAGGCCGCGTGCCTTTAACATGGGGGGGTGCTTTGGGGAAGCACCTTGTCCCCATGTTGATGAGGACAAGGGCGTCTTCCCGACAACCCTGGTCATTGGTTGTCAGGGTCTGTGGGCGGGGGGCTTATCAGAATCTGGGAGCCCCCTTTAATAAGGGGGCCCCAGATTCTGGCCCCCTACCCTATGTGAATGAGTATAGGGTATGATGTACCCCTACCCATTCACACGGGGAAAAAAAATGTACATAAAAAAACACAACACAGGTTTTTAAAATACTTTATTAGACAGCTCCGGGGGTCCTTTTCCGTCTTTGGGGGTCGTCTCGCTGCACTCCTCCACTATCTCCTGCTCTTTTTCTAGCTCTTTTACTAGCAGAGGAGCCTGGCTTTCTCCTTCGTCGCCGCTGCCACCCGGGGGTCTTCTTTCGACTTTGGGGGTCTTGTCCCGCTCTTCGGTTCTTCTGGCCTCTGCTTTCTTCTTCCACCTCTTTTACTAGCGTTGGCCCGGTCTTCTGTCGCTGTCGTCGCCGCCTTCTGCTTCTTCTTCTCCTCTTCCGATGTTGACACGATGCTTTCTCTGCCCGTAATGGCAGGGATGTGTTGTGCGGCGACTTATATAGGGATAAGGGACATTTTTTCGGTGTAGGGGTTCCTCTTTAAATCCATACCAGGTGATGGGCCTAGCGAGGTGTCAATCTCACGATGGAGGCGGAGACATTGAGTTCCTTCACTAGCTCCGTCTACCTGGAGCCAAGTTCAAAATGAACGGACTTTACTCCATGTGTGGGCAAGTCCGTTCATTTCAAAAGTCCGGCGGACTAGCACACAGACGGGCGTATTTTCTGCCGGACTGCCGAGTCTGTGGACAATCTTCAGTCAAGACTTCTTTCTAAGCCCTTGTACACACGGTCGGAGATTCCGATGGAATGTGTCAGATCGGACCGTTTTGTCGGATATTCCGACTGTGTGTGGTCTACATCGGACTGTTTCCATCGGAGTATCCGACGGACCAAGTTTTCCAACTTGTTGGTAAAATTTTCGGACAAAATGCTCCAATCGGACATACTCCGATCATGTGTAGAGAATTCCGATCGGACAAAGTGCCACGCAAAGTGCGATGGAAAATGTCCGATCGGACCGTGTTGTCGGATAATCCGACTGTGTGTGGGCTCCATCGGACTGTTTCCATCGGAATATCCGACGGACAAAGTTTTAGAGCTGGGCTTTCCGACAACATGATCCGATCGGACTTTGTCTAAATTGTGTGTAGAGAATTCTGATCGGACAAAGTGCCACACATGCTCAGATCAAATTCCTACACCAAAGCTATTGGCTACTAGGGTGAACGTAGTCCTGTTTCGGACAAAATCCGTCGGACAAAATCCGACGGATTTGGTTGTCGGAATCTCCGACCGTGTGTACAAGGGCTAAGTCCACCTGACTTTTGGGAACAGAGTCCAGAGTCCGCCAGACCAAGCCTGCCGGATAATCCGATTGTGTGTATGCGGCATAACAGAGCAGGCAGAACAGATACAGTTGTGCTCAAAAGTTTGCATACCCTGGCAGAAATCATGACATTTTGGTATTGATATTGAAAATATGATTGATCATGCCAAAAAGCTATATTTTATTAAAGGGTAGTGATCATATGAAGCCATTTATTTATTTACTTTAAGCCATTTATTATCACATAGTTGCTTGCCTCTTTTTTAAATTATAATGATAACAGAAATCACTCAAATGGCCCTAATCAAAAATTTACATACCCTGGCATGTTTGGCCTTGGTACAGACACACAATGTGACACATACGGGTTAAAATGGCAACTAAAGATTAATTTTCCAATTTTCTGGGGCTTTTTAACCACTTGCCTACAGGGCACTTTCACCCTCTTCCTGCCCAGACCAATTTTCAGCTTTCAGCAATCTCACACTTTGAATGACAATTACTCAGTCATGCAACACTGTACTCAAATGAAATTTGCGTCCTTTTTTTCACACAAATAGAGCTTTCTTTTGGTGGTATTTAATCACTAGTGGGTTTTTTATTTTTTGTGCCTTTTTCTTTGTTTCTGTCATACAATTTTGCAAATTAGAAATATTTCTTCATAGGGGCGGTGACCGGATGTTAGAGTGAGTGGACGCGTGTGAAGTCCTCTCCAGCTCCTCTCATGGGGAGATCATACCACTTTTGAGTGTGCCGTGTCTTGGCTCCGGAGGCCGCTTTGTGTCTTACCCGCACTGGGGGTTTTGGAGCTGGGTTCCTCCCTGGAGTGTGCTGTGGACTGGGGTGGAGGAGTGAAGCCGTTGGGCTGTGTGTGAGGAGAGTGGTGACGTAAGAGAGCTGGCTACTTTGTTCCAGCATTGCGATAGCCGCGTCTGGTAACCTGGGCAACCCCCCGAGATCCCGCAAATTCCCGCGTGAGCTGAATAACGCTGGGGCTCGTGTGGACGGTCGTGATCAGCTAAACAGTGAGCAGCTATCCCTGGAGCAGCCATCTCCAGAGCAGGCGGCTTGCATTCCAGAGGGGTCGGGTAGCGCAGGAATTTGTGGGTGCAGTGGAGCCAGCCCAGCTCAGTGACCCTCCTTGTGATTTCCCCCTTGTCTAACAGCAATAAGGGCTTAGGTATAACCGGCCATGACAAGGGGAAAAAAAGGCGAGGAGCAGCTGCACCAGGAAAACACAAGCAGCAAAAATACCCAATCAGCAAAGGAGAAGGGGAATCAGGCATCTGCAACAGCGGCCAAATTGGAAAAGTTTGCGCACACTCCAACACAATCGCCAGCTAAGAATACTCAGCAAGCTCAGGCGAAATCCCAGACAGGAGGAATTGGAGACAGAAGGAGCCAGGGCCAAATGTCGGTAGGATTGACTACTATAAAAACTGTAAGTAAAAAACCCCCAGAGGGGGCTACCCCAGGAAATGTAGTTGAAAATGCTCCCAGCTTAAATGTATTAGCTGATCCTGAACCAACATTAAAAGATGTACTGCATGCGGTCAACAGTTGTAGAAGATCGTTAAGTAATTTGTGTGATTAATTAAATTATATCAAAGAAGAGCTATCATTAATGAGTCAATAACTACAAAAAACTGTGGAGAGGACAACCACATTGGAGGAGAGAGTAAGCCAAGTGGAGGATAGCCTATTTCCAATGAAGCAGGCATTTAAAACTATGCAAGAACAACTGGGCACCTATAAAGTTAAAATGGAAGAAATTGAAAATAGGCTGCGGAGGAATAATGTGAGGGTGGTGGGCTTATCGGAGAGGAGTGAGGGTACTTCCCCTATAGAGTTCATGGAAAAATGGCTCAGGGAAACATTTGGGATAGAGACATTTTCACATCTCTTTGTGATTGAGAGTGCCTACTAGAACACCTTTACCAGGAAGTCGCCCTAGACCAGTAATAATAGAAAGCTAGAGAAATGGGGGATATTTTTTACAATGGAGCCAGGATTTCTTTATATCCAGATAACTCGCCAGAACTACAGAAACGCAGGGCAGATTTCATAGAAATTAAGAGCAGCCTGTGGAGCCACAAAATTATATATGCTCTACTGTATCCAGCACGCCTACGTATAACGGCATTAGGCGCAACTTATTTTTTTGACACAGTTAAAGGGGCCACAAAATGGTTGGAGGACAATAAAAAGGACTTGTAGGCGAATGGGTGGTAGTTGGTACACAACCTATAGCCACGGATTGTAATATATGGCGATTCTCTCCCCTTTTATTTTTGTTGGAGCTGGGGGGGATAGAGGGGTTTGTTAAATGAGTGGATGGTGGGCATTGGGTATGGTGGCTCTTTGTTTGGTGGTAATGAATTGGGGAGGGAGGTGGGAGGAGGGGGGGGGGGGGTGATCTGTATGTAATGATGAATATGAAATTAAGAATGAAGTGCACAAACATAGGGTCACGGTGGAAGGGTGGAGAGGGAAAGGAATAAATGAAGAGGTCACAAATTATGCCCCTAGGGTGAGCCCAAGTAGGCTTAAGGGGAGGGGAGAAGGAATATGGGGGGGGGGGTAAAAGGGTGAGTGAAATATGACAGGGGAGGGAGGGGTAGGGAAGAGGAGGAAAATATAGTATTGTCACTAAGAAAGGAAAGACAAATAATAGATTCACATGTATACGGCACGCGTCTAGGGGAAAATAAGGTTATAAATATAATTAGAGAATGCACAAATAGGTTTGATATAAAGTCGGTTACAGATATGGCACATAGGGATATAAATAAAGTAAGAAAGTGGATAAGGGGAGTAGAGGGACGAAGGTACATAGGTAAACAAAAAGAGTTCTTCTCTCCCAGCTCCACTACTCTTTTGCTACTAGGGGATATATGTTTCTTATGTTATGGTTTGGTGTGCTTTGGTTATACATATGGGGAGAAAATTGGGATCTTCTCTATCCTTTGTTTTTCTTTATTTACCAGGGGATGCTTAAAACCTTAAATATAGGGTCTTGGAACATACGAGGGATGGGCGATCCTGTAAAAAAGGCTACAGAGTTTTCAGTGATGGAATCCCAGAGGGTGAAGCTGATATGCCTACAGGAGACACATCTCACAAATGACACTAAAATGCAATTTAATAATAAAAAATATGTAAATCAATATCACTCAGTGCACTCTTCTTATTCTAGAGGGGTGGGCATATTGATTAAGGGGGTAGTGGTGTTCTCCTGCAGGGGTGTTAGCATAGATAAACAGGGTCGCTACATTTTCTTAGATTGTTTGATAGAGAATGAACCATATATCTTGGCAAATGTATATATCCGTCCTCAGTTTAAACTCGAGATCTTATATTGGTTATTAAAATTTATAGAGGATAAGGGGGATATTCCGGTAATAGTCATGGGTTATTTCAATAGCATTGATAAATTTCCACCAGGGGCTCGGATAGATAGATAGGCCAATTAGAGGGCCGTCTAGGTCAATTTTTGGAAGAAGTGGGTTGGTGGGATCTATGGAGAGCTAGGAACCCACACAGACGGCAATATTCTTGTTTCTCTGGCACACATTCTACACTCTCCTGCATAGATATGGTAGTGGTCAACAGCGGCGCGTTTCAGTCAATTAAAAAAATAGAGTATGGGCCGAGGGGAGTATCGGATTACTCACTGTTGGTTGTCACAGTAAACTTAAAAGCTAGAAGTATTCAACAAAGTGGGCGATAAATCCCTTATGGTTGGAACTATTAGAGAAGCAAGAAGAAATAACGGCGAGACTGAAAGAGTTTGTGGAAATCAATGAAGGGACAGAACCAGTGGGGGTGATTTGGGATACCCTTAAAGATTTTCTTAGGGGGTTGTTAATAGAACAGGTTGCAAAAATTAAGAAAAAATCTAAAGAACGGGAGGAAAAATTAAGAAACGAGGCGCTGGAGGCAGAGAGATAGTATGTGATAGAGCCAATCCCAGAGAAATGACAGACATGGCTCGAGAAGCAACAGGAATACAAAGAGGTTATAACTAGGAACTCCGAAAATAAAAGACTCTTCCAGAGACAGAAATTCTTTGGAGAAGGGGAAAAAATGGGACGATTATTGGCGCTGTTAGCGAGTACCAACTCTCCCTCTTCGGTCATACCTCTGATTAGGACTTCAGGCGGAGAAATTTTGTCTGAACCAGTATTGATTATGGACATATTCTCAGAGTTTTACAGGGAACTGTACAAGACAAGGCTGGGTATGGACCGTGGAGAGATGAACGGGTTTTTGGGGAAAGTAGATTTGCCCACTCTATCGAAGAGTGATAATGATATGCTCGATTCCCCAATAGCCTTGGAGGAGTTGACTCAAGCAGTAGCTGGTATGTCAAAAGGTAACTCTCCTGGCCCTGATGGGTTACCGTTGGAGATCTATAAACAATATGGGGAAGTTTTGCTCCCAGAACTTCTTAAGATGCTATGGGCAGTTGAGAGGGGGAGTCTGCCCCCCTCGATGACGGAAGCTACCATAGTAGTTCTGCAGAAGGAAGGGAAGGATTCACATCTGCATATAGACCAATATCCCTACTGTACGCTGATGCTAAAATCGTTGCAAAGGTGCTAGCTAATAGGTTGGAAAAATGTATATCGAAACTTGTTCACTTGGATTAATCAGGGTTTATCCCTGGTAGGTCAACAAGTGTTAATATAAGAAGGTTATATATGAATCTCGGGGTCCCAGTGGAGAATACTGGCTTGAGGGCGGTCCTGCCCTTGGACATAGCCAAGGCGTTTGATAGCCTCAAGTGGGGTTATCTCTGGCGGGTCCTGGAGAAGTTCAGATTCTGTCAGTTTTTTATAGGATGATTTAAAACCTTATACAGTCAACCAAATGCTAAATTAAAAATTAACAACGACTATTCAGAAAAGATCTCACTCGAGAGAGGGACAAGACGGGGGTGTCCTTTATCACCCCCGTTGTTCGCCTTAGCAATGGAGCCCCTGGCAGGAGCAGTTACAACATCAACCGTGTTGAAAGGTTTCCAAAGGAAATGCGGGGAGGAAAAGATGGCCCTCTATGTGGATGATATTTTATTTTTTCTGGGGGATACGGAGGGGTCACTAATTGAATTAATGCATATAGTGGAGGAATTTGGCAGACACTCAGGCCTAGTTATCATTTGGGAGAAGTCATCTCTCTTGCCAGTCGACCCACTTGTTAACTCCATTCCAACAGGTAATATCCCAGTTAAAAGTAGTGGAAAAAATGAAATATCTTGGGATAGTGGTGTCAAAGGACCTGAATCAATTTAAATATGATAATTTAGTCCCATTACTGTTAAAATTCAAGCAGAAGTGCGACATCTGGAGTAGATTACCTCTGTCAGTGGCAGGACGTGCCAACCTGATCAAATTGATCTGGATGCCATAGCTGCTCTATCTGCTCTACAATTCCCCAATTTTAATAGAGGAAAAATGGTTTAGAAAGATACAGACACTTTTTAGAGCATTAATCTGGAAGAAAGGTCAGGCTAGGTTAAACTTACAAGCATTGCAACGACCAACAAGTGAGGGGGGTCTGGCTGTCCCTCAACCGTATATCTATTATCTGGCTGCTCAGCTACAACATCTGGGAGGATGTGCCATATCGGGAGAGGGAAAGGCCAGTGATAAACTGATGTTGCTGGGTTCTCCACATAAATCGATTGCAGAAGCATTAGAGGCAGGCTCCTTAGATAGTGGGTATCCAACATTAAAATCGATAAGTAAAATATGGCAGACTGTCAAGAGATTGATGGGGTATAAAGGAGTCAATGAGTATTCACCCATATGGAACAATAAGTACCTGCAAGAACTTCTCACTATAGGGAAGAAGAAGGACTGGGAGAGCCATAGATTAAATAGGGGAGTTCAACTGTATGCGGGTAATACCTTAAAATCATATACAGAGCTGAGACATGAATATGGGGTATCAAATAAGTAATTTTACACTCATTTACAGATTAGGCATGCTTTGGGTAGGCAGTTTAATAACTGTATTCTAGAAAGGTGCGAGATCCCCCTTCTCTATAGAGTAATTAAAGCTGATATTAACAAGGGCAGGGTCAGTGCTACCACTAGGCGGATTAGGCAACCGCCTAGGGTGCACTGCCGCCTAGGGCGCCCGACCGCTGGCTATTTTACTCCCGCACTGTCTGTCCTCCATAGAGCCATGTCAAGCAGCGCCACCAACCCCCGCCCCCCCCTCCTCCCCACTCTCCACTCTACAGTACAGTGTTACCACACAGTAATCCCTCCTCTCTGCTCTTCTATCATATGAGCGACCAGCAAGTGTCACATGTCTGTCCAGCAAGGCGGCGCCCAGGGCGCTCTCTGATCTTGTGTATCACAGTGTCACTGTCAGGCAGCAGCAGCCCCCCTTCCCCCCTCCCTCTCCCTCTCCGCTCTCCTTCTGACACTGTGAGACAGTCTGTGACATGTCATGTGACTGTCCCACCGTAGAGCACACAGCAACACTGTCCATTTCCTGTGTGTGTCCAGGCCAGCAGCACAGTCCCCCCTTGGCTCCCCCCCACACTCTCCTGGCTATCACTACTGGAGCAGAGTACATGGATGGAGGATGCATGATGGGATATAGTATAGTGTGGCAGTGGCTCTCTGGGCCTGGGGACAGATGTAGCTTGGGCTAGCTGGAACTGGAAGAGGCATCAGGCACTGCACCGACACAGAAAAGAAGCAGCAGGCAGGTACACAGGCAGTACAGCAGAGTTGGTGCAACTGCAAGTGAGGAACAGGTGTTACTGGTGTGCTAAGTAAAAACTGTTGAGTTAATGAGATTGTATATGTGATGACAATGAAATGTAGTTTTAAAATGTGTGTGTATATGTATTATATTGACTGATCTGCTCTGCCAAATGTCCCCCCCCAGGCTGCATTTGATGGTCACTGGCGAGGCTGTATTTGATGGGCACTGGCTGTATTTGATGGTCGCTGGCGAGGATGCATTTGATGGGCACTGGCTATATTTGATGGGCGCTGGTGAGGCTGTATTTAATGGGCGCTGGCAAGGCTGTATTTGATGGTCGCTGGCGAGGCAGTATTTGATGGTCACTGGCGAGGCTGCATTTGATGGTCGCTGGCAAGGCTGCATTTGATGGTCGCTGGCGAGGCTGAATTAGATGGGCGCTGGTGAGGCTGTATTTGATGTTTGCTGGCAAGGCTGTATTTAATGATCACTGGTGAGGCTGCATTTGATGGTTGCTGGCGAGGCTGTATTTAATGGCTGCTGGCAAGGCTGTATTTGATGGGCGCTGGGGAGGCTGTATTTAATGGTCGCTGGCAAGGCTGTATTTGATGGTCGCTGGCGAGGCTGCATTTGATGGTCGCTGGTGAGGCTGCATTTGATGGTCGCTGGCGAGGCTGCATTAGATGAGCGCTGGTGAGGCTGTATTTGATGTTTGCTGGGGAGGCTGTATTTAATGGTCGCTGGTGAGGCTGCATTTGATGGGCTCTGGCGAGTCTGTATTTGATGGGCGCTGGCGAGGCTGTATTTGATGGTCGCTGGTGAGGCTGTATTTAATGGGCGCTGGCGAAGTTGCATTTGATGGACGCTGGCGAGGCTGTATTTGATGGGCGCTGGCAAGGCTGTATTTAATGGTCACTAGCAAGACTGTATTTAATGGTCGCTAATGAGGCTGCATTTGATGGTCACTGGCGAGGCTGTATTTGATGGTCGCTGGCTAGGCTTTATTTGATGGTCGCTGGCGAGGCTGCATTTCATGGTCACTGGCGAGGCTGCATTTGATGGGCGCTGGCGAGGCTGTATTTAATGGTCGCTGGCGAGGTTGCATTTGATGGGCGCTGGCGAGGCTGTATTTAAGGGTCACTGGCAAGGCTGTATTTAATGGTCGCTGGCGAGGTTGCATTTGATGGTCACTGGCGAGGCTGTATTTGATGGTCGCTGGCCAGGCTTTATTTGATGGTCGCTGGCGAGGCTGCATTTGATGGTCACTGGCGAGGCTGCATTTGATGGGCGCTGGCGAGGCTGTATTTAATGGTCGCTGGTGAGGTTGCATTTGATGGGCGCTGGCGAGGCTGTATTTAAGGGTCACTGGCAAGGCTGTATTTAATGGTCGCTGGCGAGGTTGCATTTAATGGGCACTGGCGAGGCTGCATTTGATGGGCGCTGGCGAGGCTGCATTTGATGGGCGCTGGCGAGGCTACATTTTATGGGCGCTGGTGAATTTGTAGTTGATGGGCGCTGGTGAGGCTGTCGGGGGGGGGGGGGGGGCGGCAAAATGAGGTTTCGCCTAGGGTGTCAAAAATCCTTGCACCAGCCCTGAGCAAGGGTATAATATCAATAGTATATGCGTAAATAATGAGCAAGTGTAATAATCAGGAAAGGCTGAACAAGAATAAAATTAGATGGGAAGAGGATGTGGGCAAAATTACAGCAGAGCAATGGGCAAGGATCTTTTGGTGTCGGTCTCTCCCTCGCAAAAAGTGTCCCATTTGTTTTTAATACATAGAACCTATTAAACTCTTAAGAAGATGTACATGTTTGGGTGCCGTCTGGATGACAAGTGCCCTAGATGTACTGAAACAGGGGATCTCATACATATGTTTTGAATATGCCCAAAGTTGCATAAATATTGGACAGAGATACTGGAAATTATCAATGCTACGTTTAGAGTTACTCTTGAATTGGATCCCAGAGTATGTGTACTGGGCTATATTGAAAAGGAAGTCGGGCCAACAGGTACACTGACAATGATAGCGAGAGGCCTGTACCAAGCAAGAAAATTAATTTTGCAGAATTCGCAATCGCAGAATCCCCCGACACCGGAAGATTGGGTTACTACTATGAACAAGTTAGTATGGATAGAAAAAGTAACATTTACCAGACAGGGCAACCGTGGCAAGTTTGTCAAGTTGTGGAAGCCCTGGCTGCTAAGAATGAATGCCCCATAGGGAGTGGTAAACATAGAGTAGGATATAAAGTGTGTTTGGGCCGGGCAGAAAGTGAGAGTGCATTGAGTGCTGATAATTGTTAACTGATGGTTACAAGATACAATGGTATTTTTATGTGCGGGGGGTGGGGGAAGGATTGGATAGTAGAAAATGTAAAGTCATATATAATATTGCTTGCTGTAATTGGCAAATGTGCATCTTTTTGTATGTCAGTTTGGCTAAATTTTTACTTGGAAAATAATAAAAATGATCAAATTAGATAAATATTTCTTCATAAATTTTGGCCAAAATTTATACGGCTACATATCATTGGTAAAAATAACCCTAATTATTGTATATTATTTGTTTTTTGTGAAAGTTATAGAGTCTACAAGCTATGGTGCAAATCATTGAAAATGTATCACACCTGATGTACTGAAGACCTATCTCATTTCTTGAGACACTAACAAGCCAGGAAAGAACAAATACCCACCAAATGACCCCATTTTGGAAAGCAGACACCCCAACATATAATCTATGAGGCCTAATGAGTCTTTTGAACAGTTCATTTTTTTTCAGAAGTTTTTGGAAAATGTGGAAAAAAAATGAAAACGCATTTTGTTCCCACAAAGTTGTCAATTTTTAAGATATTTCCAATACATAGCATGACAACCTAATATTTTTGAAGGCCCTTATATTTCTACCACATAGCATTTACATACCAAAAATTACACTCCAAAATAAATTCTATTGAGGAAAGGGTAAAAAAAAGTATTACCTGTGTTTTTTTAGTGTCCCCAGAGGAGGGAATTGGTCCAGGCAGCAGGCAGCAGGCAGCAGGCAGGGATGTGCTTAGAAACAATAGTAATTATATAGGCAGCAGGCAGAAATATTGTCTATGGTCAGCACAAGGATATTGTCAGCACAGCCAAAGCATTTGTCTATAGAAATTGCCCAGGCAGAGACAGCCAGCACAGCCATAATATTGGTCCTGGTACACCGTTACCTGCCTGCACTCATTGTACGGCTCCCCAGCCCTTCATAAACATACTGCCTCTTGCTACAGCCAATTTTTTCCATAGTCCAGATAGCAGGCAGAGGTGTAGTCAGTTTATGCTGCAGGCAGGGAGATAGCGGCAGTAAGTGAGCAGCAGACTGAGGGTCGCAATCAGGTAAGACCTGTGCACAGGGGCACAGGGGTAGAGGCTTGGACCCACCCAAATCTCTATGAAGCCTCCAGACTCCAGACCCTAATCTGGAAAAAAATAGTTTTCTCCATCCGGTAAAACATTTCTGGAGCCCCTCACATGTGAGACAGATCAACAGATCAGTCCAAGCGTTAGGCAGAAGCGTAGTTGATAAAACAGGCCAGGGTCAGTTCACACGGAAACAGTCCAAGCAGTAGGCAGAACCGTAGTTGATAAAAACAGGCCAGGGTCATTTCATGTGGAAGCAGTCCAAACGGTTGGCAGAGGCATAGTCAAAAAACAGTCCAGGGTCAGTTCAAGTGGAAGGAAGTGGCATGGTTATTTGAGGAAGCATGGGGAATGGTCAGCACAGATGATGAAAATGAGGAAATGGTTAAGAATATGGGTAAATATTTTAGGGATGTGTGATATAGTCTAAAGCATTCACAAATGCAAAGTCCGGGCTCGGAGGGACACTGGGGACAATGGTAGCTGGTATCTCTTCTAAATCCATTTTTGCTGCATACTCGACATCTTTTTTGCCCTCTTCGGCCTGCTTCAGATGGTGGAATGTGGTCCGGTAAGTGGCGTTCATGAAGTCGGATAACAGTATCAGAGCGAAGGTTTTCTGGGGGGAGGGGGGGGTCTATGATGGTACATGAGGGACCTGACAACTTTTTCTATGAATTTTAGAAACAGGATCTCCTTATTGCTAAATAGAGCTGAAGCATTTGGTAGTTGAAATCCACCCCCCCATGTACAGATTGTAATCTTGTACACATGTTAGCTTTACAATGGGACCTTGTCTTCTCTGAACTTCAACTGTAGTGTCATCATGGATGGTGGACATCATGTACACATTCCTGGTATCCTTCCACCTCAAGGCCAGCACTTCATTGCATCTCAAAGTCGCTCTTTCTCCCCTTCGCAATTTCTTATTTACTGTTGCTTGTGGGAAGCCCTTCCTATTCTTTCTGAAGGTTCTACAGGCCAGGGTTTCTGCGAGGTATAGGTGTTTGAAAAGTGGCAGGCTGGTTTAGAAGTTATCCAAGTATATGTGGTAACCTTTCTTCAGCAGTGGGTATGCCAGGTCCCATACAATTTTACCAGTTGTGCCCATGTAGGCCAGGCACTCAGGGGGCTGGAGCTGGGAATCTCTTCCTTCGTATATATGCGGAACGCATACAGATATCCCGAGACTCTCTCGCAAAGCTTATAAAATTTCACTCCGTATTTGGCCCTTTTGCTAGGACTGTATTGTTTTATTCTTAGCCGGCCTGAAAAGGGTACCAGAGACTCATCTACACATATATGCTTTTCGAGGATATAGAGTTCTGCAAATCGTTGGGAATGGAAATGAATGAGTGGGCGAATTTTATATAATTTGTCATAATTTGCATGATTGTGGGGAGGGCACTGAAATGAAGAAAGCGCATTATCATCTCGTATCGGGACCTGGACATTACAGAAGAATAAATGGGCATGTGGTGGATGGGGTTAGTGGACCAATAGGCATGTCCTTCATTTTTTTTGTAAGCCCCATGTTTATGGTGAGGCCCATAAACAATTTGAACTCCTCCAGAATATAACCTCTCCACTCAAACGGCGTATGATGATTGGGGGTTGTTGGCAATATTCTGCTGGGCATATAAATTGGTCTGGTTGATGGGTGACAGGTGCACTTTGTGGGCACTGACGGGTGACAGGTGCACTTTTATAAGCACTGAGGTGGTGACTGTTGGGTGACAGCTGTAATGGGGGAGGGGGGGGGGGGGCGATGTGACAGGTTCTCTTTTTTTTGTTGTGTTGGTGCAGTATAGTACAATGCATAGATTGGTAACTCACTGCTCCTGGCTCTTCTCTCCTCACACTGGAAACGGTGTGTGGGGAGAGAAGAGCCGGTAACAGTTAGTAACCGGTCTTTGTTTACATTTAGTTATCGGCTGTGAATGGATTACAGCCGATCACGTGATAAACAGCCACCAGCCATTGGCTGTTTACCTTTGTCAGTGACGAAGAGTGTTCCTGGAAACACGCCCCCACCAACATGACCGCGCTGTGTGCTCCCGAAATATGCGCATGTGCGGTCTAAAGCGGGGAATACCCATTGTGATCAGCTGGGACGCAATCACAGCCGATCACATGGTGAACAGCCATGCCCAATGGCTGTTCACCCCTGTCAGTGACGCGATGTGTCTCCGGGACACACCACCACCGACAGAGCAGGGCTGCGTGCCCATGATCACGTGCATGCCCTGTGTTTATCAGCCGCCGTCATATGACGGTGGCCCAGAAAAAGAGCCACACTGCTCCGCCGTCATATAACAGTGAGCGGGCAGCAGGAGGTTAAATTAGTGTCTGTGTATAAATAACGAAGGAGATTGTTAGCTCTCACATGGATGCACTGAGGTGGCTAGATACTGAGCCATGAAGAGCAGAAAATAACTGTCAAAAGACCTGCGTAACAATGTAATGGAACTTTATAAAGATGGAAAAGGATATAAAAAGATATCCAAAGCCTTGAATATGGCAGTCAGTACTTTTCAATCACTTAGTAAGAAGTGAAAAATTCTCTTGATGCCAAGCCAAGGTTAGGTAGATCAAGAAAGATTGCAGCCATAATTGCCAGAAGAATTATTCAGGAAGAAAATAAAAACCCACTGGTAACCTCAGGATAAATACAGGAGAAATACAGGCTGCTTTGGAAAAAGATGGTGTTGTTGTTTCACAGAGCACAATACGAAGATACTTGATTCTGCATGAAAGTTGTACATGGGACGCCCTTGGACTTTCCAACATGACAATGATCCCAAGCACAAGGCCAATTTGACACTCCAGTGGTTACAGCAGAAAAAGGTGAGGGTTCTGCAGTGACCAGCACATTCTCCTGACCTCAATATGATCAAGCCACTCTGGGGAGATCTCAAATGTGCGGTTCATGCAAGACTACCAAAGACTTTGCATGACCTGGATGCATTTTGCCAAAGACAAATGGGCAGCTACATCACTTGCAAGAATTCTGGGCCTCATAGTCTATTGCAAAAGATGGCATGCTGTCATTGATGCTAAAGGGGGCAATACACAGTTTAAGGAATAAGAAATAAGGGTATGCAGACTTTTGAACAGGGCTCATTGGGTTTTTTTACTTGTTGCCATGTTTTGTTTTATGATGGTGCCATTATGTTATGACCTACAGTTGAATATAAGTCCCATGCGAAAGAAATGTGTTTTGCCCACTCACTCATCTTTTCTTAAAAAATGGTACATAATGTACCGATTCTCCAGTAGTATGCAATCTTTTGAGCACAACTGTACAAACATTGGCAGCTAGTGAGGTCCTTCAAAAAAATAAATAAATGCTAGGTGCAGGGCTTGTGAGGCAAGGCACACCAGCAGTCACATGGCCCATGGGTGGCAAGGAAGGAAGAGCAGGCTTCTTCTGTTGCTAAGCAGAATGCCAAGCTGCCAGGCAACAGGACACTGACACTGTGCAAGCCAATACAAGGTGAGTAGAAGGAGACCGAGGGGTGATCATGTTTCCCTGCTAACAGGGCATTGGGCATTAGGCCCAGGTCAAACAGGTAAAGTTCTTACAAGAATTATTCCTTACTCCTTCTATAATAGTGAACTTAAAGTGGACTTAGCCGTTTGTATGAATACATTTCACAATAAATAAATAAATGTCACAATAAAAAACAGCAATATATTTTGGGGGGAAAAAATAACTTTCATCATTAAAATAAAGAGTTGTTTAACTCCAGTCAAGTGATTTTAAGTAGGTTAAGAGGATGAATCTGGGAGAATGACATCATTAGTCTGTTGCAGACAGCAGAAAAGCATTTTCTTAGTCTATCCTCCCCGGTAATCATGTTTGGGAGGGTGTTGCTATTGAGAGACAGCACAAAATAAAGCCTTGGCTATAATTATACTATAAAGAGCTAACAGTGTTCTTCCTTTGTTCATGGAAGAAGGGAGAAACTCTGGTCTCTCATGTAATTAACATGAGATGGGACATTATTACCAGCACTGTACACCAATACTAATTTAGTGTTGCCACTGATTAACAATACTAATTTATTCGAGCCACTAAATTGAATGCAGATTTATTCTTGTCACTAATTGCTAATGTCCATTTATTGTCACCAATGAACACCAAGGCAGATTTATTCTGGCTACTGAATACCAATGCTATTTTTTTTCTTGCCACTGAGTGCCAATGTTAATTTACTTTCACCATTGGATGCCAATGCAAATTTAGTCTTGCCACTGAATGCCAATACAAATTTAAACTTGCCACTGAACGCCTATGCAATTTTTATCTTGCCACTGAACACCAAGCCAGATTTATTCTTGCTACTTAACACCAATGCTAATTTATACTATAATGGAACTGATCTATAATGGAAATTGGCTATTGCTATACGCTCTTTATTATACGCACACAACAGTCCATGTTATATAGCTCACTCATAAAATGTGCTGTTTTTCCTTTTTTGTATAGTCATGACCATGGACTCATTCAGGAAATGAGAGGAAATCTCTCCAAGGTGCGAGCAACTCATTCTTATACATCTTTCACGCTCTGTGAATTGGAAGATTCTCTTCTATTCCTCTTCTGGTTCTGGTCACAACTCTTCTAGATTTTCCCTATCTCTCTGGCCAGATGGCAATGTTTAACAGGAATAATAAGGTGCATCTCGAAAAACAGCGATAAAAGCCTAATAGGGCTTCTAACACCTCACCACTGTTTCCAAAACAACCAAAAAAAATCTGAACTTTATATTTAAAACGCAATATTTAACCACTTGCCGACCAGCCACCATGGTTTTACTGTGGCAGAATGGTACGGCTGGGCAAAGCGACGCTATGTTACGTCGCTTCGCCCTGTGGCCACTAGGGGCGCGCATGATCGCTGCTGACACACAGAGAACCAGGATCTGTGTATGTAAACACACAGTTTCCGGTTCTCGGAGGGGAGAAGAGACAGATCATCTGTTCATACAGAGTAAGAACAGCAATCTGGCAATTTCCCCTACAGTCCCCTCCCCCCTTCATTTAAAAAAACACCTCCCAGGGAACAAAATTAACCCCTTGACCGCCCCCTAGTGTTAACCCCTTCCCTGTCAGTGACATTTTTACAGTAATTAGTGCATTTTTATAGCACTGATTGCTGTATAAATGCCAATGGTCCCAAAAATGTGTCAGAAGTGTCCAATGTGTCCACCATAATGTCGCAGTTCTGATAAAAATCGCAGATCGTCGTCATTACTAAAAAATAAAAAATAAAAATGCCATAAAACTATCCCCTATTTTGTAGAAGCTATAACTTTTGCACAAAACAATCAATATACGCTTATTCCAATTTTTTTTACCAAAAATATGTAGAAGAATACATATCGGCCTAAACTGAGGAAAAAAATCATTTATATATATATATATATATATATATATATATATATATATATTTTTTTTTTTTTTTGGGGGATATTTATTATAGCAAAAAGTTAAAAATACTGCATATTTTTCAAAATTGTGTCTCTTTTTTTGTTTATAGCGCAAAAAATAAAAACCGCAGAGGTGATCAAATACCCCCCAAAGGAAGCTCTATTTGTGTGAAAAAAAGGACGTCAATTTTGTTTGGGTGCAACTTCGCACGACCGCGCAATTGTCAGTTAAAGAGACGCAGTGCCGAATCGCAAAAAAGTGCTCTGGTCGGGAAAGGGGTAAAATCTTCCGGGGCTGAAGCAGTTAAGGCCGGGATTGCAACAGGGGGTCCGGTGCATCACTGTTTTCTGTTTCAGGTACGAATCATGTCCAAATTCTTGCCTGAATTCAGACCTGAAACAGAGCCAGAGACGCACAAGACCCTTTTCCAGTGCCGATCGTAGCCAACCCGGAGGTATGTGAACCAGCTCCATTGAGAGCCGGTCACAGTCTCCTGTCATGCGAATTGGATGCGGGGAAACATGAATCCAATTCGCATAAATGTGAACCTGACCTAAAACAAGTTATAACCACGCTAACAGCACAATGATACTAGCAAACATAATTATAATGATATCTAATACTGTAGCGCTGTAGAAACATACAGAGTCTTAAGGACCCATTCACAGCAGCAGCTGCACTAGAACGCAGCCACTGATGTGCTGTCGGATGACAGTGGTACCACTGCGCCAATCGTGGCATGTCACACTGTTTACTTTATTTTTTAAATGAATGACAGCCCTATTGGCCGCAGCATGATGCTGTGGATTGCCTCTCACTGTGGTTTGCTGAAAACTGTACTGCTCCCATACTTTTTTCAGTGCACACTAGACATGTGCATTGCCGAAAAATGTGTTTTCATTTTCATTCTTTTTTTTTTTTTTTTTTTAGTTTTTTCGGGTCATTCATTATGATCGCAATTCGTAATTAGAAAATTAGAAAATCTGAAAATAAGAAAGAAAATCCAAAAATTCTAAAGAATAACTAACTAACTAATAATCATTTTGATCGGTTGGAATTGCAGTTTGGGAGAGAATGGCTTCTCCCCAGTGAGGCCCCCCAGGAATATGAGCCGAAATGTGATTGCAGAAAAGGCATGAGCAGAATCTCCTAACCGCAATCTCAACTAATCAGAACGAATATTAGTTAGTTGGTTATTCTTTTGAATTTTTGGATTTTCTTTCTCATTTTCAGATTTTCAAATTTTCGAATTTACGAATTTTAACTATCAATAACTATTAAATTATAGGTGTTGCAATTTCTCTTCAAATTTGGCTGTTACTGAACGTAACGAATACGAATTTATCCGAAGTTACGAGTTATCTGAAATAACGAATGCTGCATCTAAACTAATGGAACAGAATGATAATAATTATTATTACTAATTTGTTACATTCCATTCGTTTAGATACATCATTTGTTATTTTGGATAATTTGCAACTTCAGATAAATTCGTATTTGTTACGTTCACAGCCAAATGTGAAAGGAAATTCCAATACCTATAATTTAATACTTAGTAATAGTTAAGATATTATTACCGTATATACTCGAGTATAGGTCGATCCGAATATAAGCCGAGGCCCCTAATTTACCACAAAAAAACTGAGAAAACTTATTGACTCGTGTATAAGCCGAGGGTGAGACATGCAGCAGCTACTGTTACAGCTTAAAAGAGTGGAAAAGAGGGTCAACAATGCCCATCTGCAGCTGCATACCTCCCTGTGTCCATCCCTGTGTCCCTCCCTGTGTCCATCCCTGTGTCCATCCCTGTGTCCATCCCCGTGTCCCGTCCATCCCTGTGTCCCATCCCTGTGTCCCGTCCATCCCTGTGTCCCGTCCATCCCTGTGTCCATCCCTGTGTCCCGTCCATCCCTGTGTCCCGTCCATCCCTGTGTCCCGTCCATGCCTGTGTCCCGTCCATGCCTGTGTCCCGTCCATGCCTGTGTCCCGTCCATCCCTGTGTCCCGTCCATCCCTGTGTCCTGTCCCTCCATGTGTCCATCGCAGCCTACCTGTCTCTTTGCCTTCTGCAGCCTCTGTGTGCCATGCCGCACCTCTCCTCCTCGTCTGACAGACGGCGGCCATTCCACTGTTCAAAAGCCGTGCCTCTCTGTCTGTGATAGGCGGAACACTCAATTTCCCAGCAGTCAGTGTTCCGCCTATCACGGACATCCTCTCATCCTCGTCCGTAGTATGAGAATGAGCGGATGTCCGTGATAGGCAGAACATTGACTGCCGGGAAATTGAGTGTTCCGCCTATCACAGACAGGGAGTCGCGGCTTTTGAATAGTGGAATGGTCGCCGTCTGCCTACCTGATCTGCGTGACTCGAGTATAAGCCGAGGGGGGCACTTTCAGCCTAAAAAAAGGGGCTGAAAATCTCGGCTTATACTCGAGTATATACGGTAGTTATTATTTCAGATTTTCGAATTTTTGAGTTTTTGGATTTTCTAATTTAGGAATTTTTGAATTGACTAATTTATAAATTTAAGAATTCTCAAATATTCAAATTTACGAATATTTGGAAAAATTTGTTAAACGGGTTTTCGTTAATTCGGATATCTCTGAATTACCAAATTTGTCTAAATTTGCTAAAAAAAAAAAAAAATTTGGAACGAAATGAATTGCACGCACATGTCTAGTACACACCACATGTGCATTGCCGAAAAATGTGTTTTCATTTTCATTCTTTTTTTTTTTTTTTTTAGTTTTTTCGGGTCATTCATTATGATCGCAATTCGTAATTAGAAAATTAGAAAATCTGAAAATAAGAAAGAAAATCCAAAAATTCTAAAGAATAACTAACTAACTAATAATCATTTTGATCGGTTGGAATTGCAGTTTGGGAGAGAATGGCTTCTCCCCAGTGAGGCCCCCCAGGAATATAAGCCGAAATGTGATTGCAGAAAAGGCATGAGCAGAATCTCCTAACCGCAATCTCAACTAATCAGAACGAATATTAGTTAGTTGGTTATTCTTTTGAATTTTTGGATTTTCTTTCTTATTTTCAGATTTTCAAATTTTCGAATTTACGAATTTTAACTATCAATAACTATTAAATTATAGGTGTTGCAATTTCTCTTCAAATTTGGCTGTTACTGAACGTAACGAATACGAATTTATCCGAAGTTACGAGTTATCTGAAATAACGAATGCTGCATCTAAACTAATGGAACAGAATGATAATAATTATTATTACTAATTTGTTACATTCCATTCGTTTAGATACATCATTTGTTATTTTGGATAATTTGCAACTTCAGATAAATTCGTATTTGTTTCCGTTCACAGCCAAATGTGAAAGGAAATTCCAATACCTATAATTTAATACTTAGTAATAGTTAAGATATTATTAGTTATTATTTCAGATTTTCGAATTTTTGAGTTTTTGGATTTTCTAATTTAGGAATTTTTGAATTTACTAATTTATGAATTTAAGAATTCTCAAATATTCAAATTTACGAATATTTGGAAAAATTTGTTAAACGGGTTTTCGTTAATTCGGATATCTCTGAATTACCAAATTTGTCTAAATTTGCAAAAAAAAAAAAATTTGGAATGAAATGAATTGCACATGTCTAGTACACACCACCATAACAGCGTGATGTGAACCAGCCAGGTAGGAGGCAAGGCATTTTGCCTTGTCTCATGGTGTTGGAACAGATGCCCAACACAGTCCTAGCGAAACTGGTGTGAATAGGCTCTTAAAGAGCAGCTTCAACATTATCATAAAAAAATACAACAAAGGCATATTTAGAAATGTTTAGTAATGGCAATCTGCAAACAAATAATTTTAGGCTTTTTATTCTTTGCATACTTTATTTTGCTTTTCCTCCATATTCTGGGCCCAATGGCCATTTTCACTAAGGACAAATTAATCCATTTCCCTTCCTGAAAGTCTGCCATGAACTCTGGGTCTGCCTCCTGGAACATGTGACAGGAACTTGCCAGGATGCATTTGTGAGGCCAGGGCTACATCACCTGTGCCACACTCAACCAGGAAGTGGAAAAACAGTAGCTGCTAGTAAGAGCAAAAAATGTCTGTCTAACTAATCAATGTAAGATTCATATCTCAGATGTGATTTTTGGTGAAAGGCAGGTAAAGGTCCTCTTTATTGGCCCATATCAATCTATGGGATTGATTTACTAAAACTAGAGAGCTCAAAATCTGGTGCAGCTCTGCATAGAAACCAATCAGCTTCCAGCTTTTTCTTTTTTTGTACATCACGAGACACAGAGCTACAGTATTTACTAATGGGTTATATAGGCACCACTAGGTGATGGACACTGGCACACCCTAGACAGGAAGTTTCGCCCCCTATATAACCGCTCCCCTTATTGGGAGTACCTCAGTTTTTTCGCCAGTGTCTTAGGTGTTGGCCTGACTTGTCCTGTTAACAACGCTCAAATGCTTAGGGATCCAATCGATAAAAAATTGGAATTCCTGTTAAAAAAATTTTTTTCCTTGGCAGGTTCAGTAACTCGACCCACAATTGGGGTATGTAAAGCCTTGGGAGACCAGGTGTTCAAGGTTTTCCCTGAACAGCAGGTCCGGGAGTTAGCCAACCTGCCACTGGCTTTGTGTTTTGCAGTTGACGCAATCAGAGATTCTATCCTTCAGACCTCTCACCTTTCTCTTGGGTTGGTGCATATGCGTAGAATCTTGTGGCTGAAAAATTGGTCAGCCAAAACGCCATGCAAAAAGCTCCTGGCTGGTTTTTCCTTCCGTGGTCCAAGGCTGTTTGGGGATGATTTGGACAATTATATCCAAAAAATCCAAAGTGGGGAAAGAACCCTTTTGTCAGTTAAGAAAAGGAGTAAAGGTTCCTCATTTAAACAGGCTCTTTCTCCAGTTCAAGGGGCATCAGCCTCCAGGCAGTCGCAACGGCCTCCACCGTCAGGTTCAAGAGGTAGAACTCAGAGTTAACCCCAGGGAAAAAAGAAATCCTGGGAGAGGAAATCTACAAAACAGAACACTAAAGCCTCTTTATGAAGGGGCGCCACCCTCTCATTTGGGCGGGGGGAAACAGCTAGGAGGATTTTCAAGGACAGATTTTCAAGGGTCTGGCAGGAGGATTTTCAGGACAGATGGGTGGTCTCCACAATAACTCTAGGTTACAAGATAGAGTTCCGAGAATTCCCATCTCCTCGTTTCCTCAGCTTAAATGTTCCCAAAGACCCAAAGAAAAAGTCTCTCTTTCAAGCGTTGGAGCGACTTTTGTCGCAAAAAGTAATCATGGTGGTTCCCATGCAAGAGCAGGGTTTGGGGTTTTAGTCAAACCTTTTAACAGTGCCAAAGAAAAAATGGAGATGTCAGACCCATTCTAGATCTCAAAGATCATAAAAATGTGATCTTTTTGCATGGAATCAATTCGATCAGTAGTCTCCATCCTACAAGGAGGAGAACTTCTGGCATCAATTAGACATCAAGGATGTCTACCTGCATGTACCTATTTTCCCCGCTCATCTGAAATATCTGTGTTTCGAAGTATGAAAAAGACATTTTCAGTTTGTAGCTCTGCCTTTCGGTCTAGCTACTGCACCTCGGGTGTTCACAAAGGTCCTGGCTCCTCCTCTGGCCAGATTAAGGGCCAGGGTATAATGGTTATAGCGTACCTAGACGACCTGCTCTTAATAGACCGGTCGGAAGCCCACTTAGACCAAAGCTTGGTCCCCACAGTCAACTACCTGGGATACCTAGGTTGGGTCCTCAACCTAGAGAAGTCTTCTTTTAAACCAGTAAGAAGACTAGAGTACTTGGATCTGGTCATAGATACAACCCAGAAGAGGGTGTTTTTACGCCAGGCAAAAATCAGCGCCATAAAGGAGCTGGTTCAGATAGCCAGGGCAAAGAAGGGTCCTTCTATTTGCCTTTGTATGAGGTTGTTGGGAAAGATGGTGGCTTCATTCGAAGCGGTTTCCTATGCTCAGTTTCATTCAGGACTGCTGCAAAACAGTATCCTGTCTGCCTGGAACAAGAAAGTCCAGGCGCTAGATTTTCCGATGCGCTTGTTACCAATAGTGCGTCAGAGCCTCAGTTGGAGGTTGGTACCTGAGAATCTGTGGAAGGGGAAATCCTTTTTACCAGTTACCTGGAAGGTGATAACAACAGATGCCAGCCTTTCGGGTTGGGGAGCAGTTCTGAAAGAGACGAATGTCCAAGGGAAATGGTGCAAAACCAAGAGCACCTTACCCATCAACATTTTAGAGATTTGTGCGCCGTACCTAGCTCTAAAGGCCTGGACATTCAGGTTGCAGGGTTGTCCTGTCAGGATCCAATCCGACAATGCCACAGCAGTGGCTTATATCAATCACTAAGGAGGCACCAGGAGTCATGCAGCCCATGGAGAGTTAAACCAGATCCTAATCTGGGCAGAAAATCATGTGCCGTGCATATGGGCAATCTTTATTCCAGGGGTAGAGAGCTGGCAGGGGGACTACTTAAGTCGCCAGCAATTGTTCCCAGGGAAATGATCTCTTCACCCCGACATCCCGGATGTAGATCTGTTTGCGTCCAGGTTCAACAACAAGATCAACAACTTTGTGTGAAGAACAAGGGATCTACTTTCATGCGGGACAGATGCATTGGTGACTCTGTGGCATCAGTTCTCAGTGATTTATGCATTCCCTCTTATTCTGCTGCTACCACAACTTCTTCGCAGGATTAAGTAGGAAAATAAGTTGGTGCTTCTAGTGGCTCCAGCGTGGCCCAGAAGATCTTGGTATGCAGAAATAGTGAAGATGGCGGTAAGGGCCCCATAGACCCTACCACCACGTCCAGACCTGCTATCGCAGGGCCCAGTGTTCCATCCTACCTTACAAAAGCTAAATTTAACGGTTTGGTTATTGAAACCCACATTGTGAAGAGTCGTGGGTTTTTGCACCCAGTAATTTCTACCTTGATTAATGCAAGGAAGCCAGCTTCCAGAGTCATTTATTATAGAGTCTGGAAGGCATATGTCTCCTGGTGTGAATTCAGGGGTTGGCATTCCAGAAAGTATGTCATAGGGAGAATCTTTGCTTTTCTGCAAATGGGGTTAGAGATGAAGCTGGCCTTGAGTACTATCAAGGGCCAGGTCTCCGCCTTGTCGATATTGTTTCAACGTCCACTTGCTTCGCATTCTTTGGACCGAAGCTTTATACAGGGGGTAACGCGGCTTAATCCACTGGTTAGAGCTCCCCTGAAGCCCTGGGACTTGAATTTAGTTCTTTCGACATTACAGAAACAGCCTTTTGAGCCGAAACAACATATTCCCTTGGTCCTTTTGACAAGAAAGCTCATTTTTCTGGTAGCCATTTCTTCTGAAAGAAGGGTATCAGAATTGGAGGCTCTTTCTTGTACAGAGCCATATTAAATTATTTATAAGGATAGAGTAGTATTGGGTCCTCATCCTAGCTTTCTACCGAAGGTGGTTTCAGGTTTTCATCTAAACCAGGATATTATTCTGCCTTAATTTTTTCCAGATCCCTGTTCTACGGAAGAAAAGTTACTACATTCTCTGGATGTAGTGAGAGCGGTCAAAGCTTATTTGGAAGTGACTGCTCAGATTCGCAAAACGGATGTTTTGTTTGTGTTGCCTGAAAGTCTTAAAAAAGGACAGGCAGCTTCAAAATCTACCATTGTTAAGTGGACTCGACAGGTAATTGTTCAAGCTTATGGTTTGAAGAGGAAAGTTCCACCTTTCCAAATGAAAGAGCACTTCACCAGGGTTTTTAGTGCTTTATGGGCAGTGCATCACCTGGCCTCCATGGCTCAAATCTGCAAGGCCACAACTTGGTCTTCAGTCCATACATTCACCAGATTCTATCAGGTGGATGTGAGAAGACATGAGGATATCGCCTTTGGGAGCAGGCAGCTGTACAAAGTCCTCCGGTCTGATTGCACCGTACTTTTGTTGTGTCTCCCTCCCCCTCAGATAGCGTTGCTCTGAGACATCCCATCAGTAAATACTGTGGCACTGTGTCCCGTGATGTACGAAAAAGAAACTAGGATTTTTATAACAGCTTACCTGTAAAATCCTTTTCTTTGAGTACATCACGGGACACAGAGGTCCCTTCCCTCTTCTAATACACATATATTGCCAGTAAGGGGAGGGGTTATATAGGGGGCTAAACTTCCTGTCTAGTATGTGCCAGTGTCCATCACCTAGTGGTGCCTATATAACCTATCAGTAAATACTGTGGCTCTTTGTCCCATGATGTACTCAAAGAGAAGGATTTTACAGGTAAGCTGTTATAAAAATCCTAATTTTGTCAAAACCTGATTCAACAAGCTGGTTAGAAGCTGTTTGGATACCATGCATAGCTGCACCAGATTTTGTACTCTCCAGTTTTAGTAAATCAACCCCCAATGTGTGTGCTTAGAGGTGTGTTTTTTTGTAGCAAGTATGTTGTCAATGTTTGTTGTAAAAGTGCAATTCCAATGTGCGTTGACATGCATTATGATGCGTGTTAATGCGCATTTTAACCACTTCAGCGACAATTTTGAAAAAAACACTTTTTTTTTTACTTTTTGTTATAATAAATATCCCCCAAAAATATATAAAAAAAATAAAATTTTCCCTCAGTTTAGGCTGATACGTATTCTTCTACATAGTTTTGGTAAAAAAAATCGCAATAAGCGATTATTGATTGGTTTGCGCAAAAGTTATAGCGTTTACAAAATAGGGGATAGTTTTATGGCATTTTTATTAATCATTTTTTTTACTAGTAATGGCGGCTATCAGCGATTTTTATTGTGACTGCAACATTATGGCGGACACATCGGACATTTTTGACACTTTTTTGGGTCCATTGTCATTTATACAGCAATCACTGCTATACAAATGCAGTGATTCCTGTGTAAATGATACTAGCAGTGAAGGGGTTAACCAGTGGGTGGCAGTGTAGGGGTTAAGTGTTCCTAGGGGAGTGTTACTAACTGTTGGGGGCTGGGCTTTCTTTTAGTGAACACTGATCTCAATCACATGGAGCAGAAAATCAGCATCACTTGTTGCTAGGCAGAACTGGGAGATGCTGTTTACAATGGCATCTCCTAGTTCAGCCGGCCCGTGAGTCGATCGCGGGTATTCCCGCGGCGATCGAGTCCGCGGGACCCGCGACCAGTCTCACAGGGGTCCCGACCGGCAAATTTAAAGGGCGGCAAATTTAAAGGGACGTACAGGTATGCCCATTTGCCTGCCCGTGCCATTCTGCCAACGTACATCGGCGTGCGCCGGTTGGGAAGTGGTTAATTTAGAATTTGAAGTGGATAGGGATAACAGCCATTGACTAAGGCTTGTTAGTGCATGTTGCCAGCACATCAAAACACATGTTGTTATGTGCAATTTGATGCGCTGCTATTGACTTCTTAGGGCTCAACACACTAACACATAGAAAAAAAATGGACATATATTATCAAATCGCTGCGAAGCTGAGTTGGAGAACACACTGTCTTTATTATAAGAATCTACAGTACAACCAACATTAAAGAGGAGTTCCGCCTGGGTAAAAAAAATACTGCAGCCGTTGACTTGTATTATATGGACACTTACCTATCCAGAGAGTCTGCGATGTCGGCACCCGAAGCTGACCCGTTCCTTGGCTCCAGGTGCAGGTACCAGCATCCTTACTAAGGGAAATGGGAAGTGAAGTCTTACGGCTTCACACCCTGTTTCCTACTGCGCATGTGCAAGTCACGCTGTGCTTTCTAAATGGTTCCTGCTGTCTTTTGGGACCTGTGTGTCTCCCAGAAGGCAGCTGGGGGGAGGATAGTAGGGGCCGAATATCGCCTAGTTCGCCACACAAGGTTGCGTTGATCTTTCCCTGGAAGTGGGAGCAGATACCTGGATACAGGTATCCACTCCCCCCTGAAAGGTGCCAAATGTGGCACGGGGGGGGGGGGGGGGACAGGAATTCAATCCATGGAAGTTCCATTTCTGGGTGGAATTGCTTTTAAACTTTTTTGGTTTTACATTTCTTACAGTTGCTTCCTGGTTTCTGGCCTAGATTAGATAATCCTAGACTAGAGTTCTCCTGGGCATTTTTTTTTCTTTTAACTGGAGGAGGGGCTTACTCACCCTTCTGTCCGAATATGTGAGCAGACTGATTCCAGGAAGTAAATGCTACATGAATAATCTGCCCTTACTCAAGATGGCGACGGCTATAAATACTAGAGGGTGTTTCTCAAAGTGATTTCATAGCAAAATAAGGCATAGACACGTGGGTGAATGGGTGAATTTGCTTTGAGTATTAATAAAAAAAAGTAATAGAGTTTTCAGCATGTGGTGCTCAGACACAGTTTAGTTCCACTCTAAGTGTGCCAGAAGCAGTGGTGGCCCATCCTTTATGGCCCTCCCCCCATCCATGTGTCCAGACCCCTAATCTATGTGCAGGGCACCAGATGCATGGATTCCAATTGGGGGGGGGGGGGTTGAAGCACGTAATTAGAGCCAGAGGCTCAAATAGGCTTCAAAAAAAGATGGGCTCATGGCGTACAGCACTGCGCTCCGAGCCCACGCAGTTGTGTGACAATAGCGAATGAAGATTGGCTATTATCACACTGATTCTCCTCCTGGCTAATCAGGAAGCGGGTCGTGAGACCTGTTTCCCAATTGCCTAAAGGAGGAGCCATCCTATTGGCCGGAGGATGCTGGGACTGTGACATCATAAGGGCGGGGTCACCATGTGACATCACCCGGTGACCCCACCCCTTATCCCTATATAAGCCGCCGCACAACGTGTCCCTGCCATTAAAGCGGTAGTAAACCCGCTATTTTTTTATTTATTTTTTAACACCTGCAAAGCAAAAGGCATAATGAGCTAGTATGCACCGCATACTAGCTCATTATGAAATACTTACCTTAGAACGAGGCCCCGACATCTGGCACGATCCGCGCCGAGGGAGCTGACATGCTCCCTCTGCGTTTCTTCCGGGTATCGCGGCTCCGGCGCTGTGAGTGGCTGGAGCCACGATATCGTCACTCCCGCACATGCACGCGGGAGATTTCTTTAAACCGTACAGGTTTAGGAGATATTGTTTTTACCTACAGGTAAGCCTTATTATAGGCTTTCCTGTAGGTAAAAGTTACAAAAAAGAGTATACAACCACTTTAAGGCTGGAGAGAGCGTCGTGTCAACATCAGAAGGAAGAAGAAGAAGAAGAAGAATGTGGCGACAGCGACAAGACCGGGCCAACACTAGTTAAAGAGCTGGAAGAAGAAAGCGGAAGCCCAGCAACAAGAACCGAAGAGCAGGACAAGACCCCCGAAGTCGGAAGAAGACCCTCGGACGGCAGCGGTGACGAAGGAGAAAGCCGTGCTCCTCCACTAGTAAAAGAGCTAGCAAAAGAGCAGAAGATAGCGGAGCAGCCCGGCGAGAAGACCCCATGAAGACGGAAGAAGACGCTTGGAGCTGTCTAATAAAGTACTTTAAAAACCTGTGTTGTGTTTTTTTATGTACACTTTTTTCCCCAGGTGAATGGGTCATTGACATAGGGTAGGGGGTCGAAATCTGGGGGCCCCCTTTATTAAAAGGGGGCTCCCAGATTCCGATAAGCCCCCCGCCCGCAGACCCCGACAACCAACAGCCAGGGTTGTCGGGAAGAGGCCCTTGTCCTCATCAACATGGGGACAAGGTGCTTTGGTGTGGGGGGGCCGCAGGGCCCCCCTTCCCCAAAGCACCCCCCCATGTTGAGGGCACGCAGCCTGGTACGGCTCAGGAGGGAGGGCGCTCGCTCGTTCCCACCCCCTTTCCTGACCGGTCGGGCTGCATGCTCGGATAAGGGTCTGCTAGGGACTTTGGGGGGACCCCCACGCCATTTTTTCGGCGTAGGGGTTCCCCTTTAAATCCATACCAGGTGACGGGGCTCGAGAGGTGTCAATCTCGCTGATGGAGGCGGTGACATTCACTTCCTGCGCTATTCCCATCTACCTGGAGCCACGTTCAAAATGAATGAACTTTACTCAGTGTGTGGGCAAGTCCATTCATTTCAAAAGTCCAGCGGACCTCCGCTGCAAAGTCTGGCGGGTTGCTTGCCGGACTAAGTCTGCCGAATAGTCTGATCGTGTGTAGGCGGCATTACTGGACCTATGGTCTTCTATACACAGGCGCCCTCCCCCTTCATCTTTAAGCTCTGAGTTTTATTGCATTTAGTAAGTATTTCCATTGGGAACTCTTTACTTATATCACTGAGGCCTACCCTTTATACAACTTTTTGTGAGTTGCATTCTTTTTACAATTTTTTGTCTGTTTGTGTTTTCTGATATCAACAAACCATTAGCTCTATTTAGGATTTATCCTACTTTTTCTTGTTAGCCTGGTCGCTGTGTGTGCTCACTATGGCTGCATAGTGCCCTCCATTCGTGGTGATCTCTACATCGTGGTTGACCTTTCTTGCTGGGGGGGGGGGGGGCTTTGAGGTGGTGAGTTTCTGTCCTTTGGTGAATTTTGGCCAATGTGCTTTTGTGTCTTTCTTATGTCTTTGTAATTTTGATGATTCTATCTGTGATGCATTTTTTCATGTAATACTTTTTTGTTTTTGTATAGTTTGTTTGTTAATCCACAGTTGATGCGTTTACCCCTGATGAAGCCATAAGGCGAAACATGTTGGGATAACATACGACTATTCAATCTTTGTTTAACTGAAGAACCTCTATGCCTAACCACCATAATAAAGATATTCTATAAAACCCAAGGACTTACCATGTCCTGTTATTGGTTTTAGCATTTATGTGTAATAAAAACATTTTGTATTTTTTTATATATATATCTGATTGGTTTCTAATATTATCTGTAAAGCACCATTATAGTCCCTTCCCAAACCTTTTCCTTTTTCAAAATAAGAAATATGTTTTTTGCCTTAATAGCTACATTAAATCCCATTGGTAATTGCATACTGTACTTGTTTGTAGCCTAAATACTGAAATTTGCACTTAACCACTTGCTGCTCATAGGACATCCATCCCAGATAGCAAGGGTAACGTGCCACAAATTTTTGGCAGTGTTGAATTGTAAGTCTGTTAACTTGCTGCATATTTTCACTGCCAAGATGCAGACTTGCAGAGCACTGGATGCACAAGTTCTTGTTTACACTTTTCCAATTTGTGGCAAATTGCCTGGCAAGTCTGTAGCAAGTGCAAAGTTACAGTGGTGAGTCTATAGCAAGAGCTCTGCAAGTCTACAACACGACAATTCAGCCACAGTGACCCCTATTGTGGGATGACTATTGTACTACATAACTGAACCAGAACTTGCAGCAGACTTGCAGAGTGTTTGCAAAGAAAGTTGATCTGGAGTCATGCAATTATGCAACAAACTTGTGAAGCCTGGTGACAGTAACCATGAAACAGATGGAGACAGAAACTGCAGTAAAAATCACACCTTTTAAAAAATGGTAAAAACTGTACAACTGGTAAACATAGTCAAAACATAGCCAGGGTTCGGTAGCCAAATTGGGTAGTCAGAACAAGCCAAGAAATCAGGAAGCCAGAGATCAGCGTAGTCAGAGGCGGAAGACAGGATCAGGAACCACAAGGGATGTCAGCCAGGCAAGTCCTCAACAGGAACACAGCAGAGAGTGTCTAGATATGTTGACCTAAGCAAAGGCATTGAAAAAATGAACCAGGCCGTTTAAATAGGCAGAAGGGGCTGGCTGTGGGCTTGACTAATGAGCAGGAGATGATCTACAGGTGAGCCACTGTGGAACGATGACTACTAGCAATTAACCGACAGCTTAGCAACCTGATCACAGAGAAGGAACGGCTGACAGCCCAGCCCTTACAGTACCCCCTCCTTAACGACTCCTCCCCCTCGGAGAACCACCAGGCTTGAGGGGAAAATGTCTATGGAAAGCATGGAGGACAGAAACATGTACGTCCGAGGATAAGACCCAATAGCGTTCTTCCGGACCGTACTCTTTCCAATGAACCAGGTACTGTATGCACCCACAGAACCTATGGGAGTCAATGATCGATTGTATTTCATACTCCTCATGGTTCTCGACCTGTACCAGGCGAGGACATGGTACCGAGGTGGTGAAGTGGTTGCACACCAAAGGTTTTAATAAGGAGACATGAAAAACATTAAAAATACCCATGTTAGAAGAAAGGTCTAATGCATAAGCCACTGGGTTGATTCTACAGAGAATACGGAAAGGCCCAATAAATCATGGTGCGAGTTTCAGTGAGGGAACACAGAGTTGGAGGTTACAAGATGACAACCAGACCCTCTCCCCAACCTGGTGGAAAGGTGCAGGTAGGCATTGGCGGTCAGCATGGAGTCAGTACCTCTAACTGGCACATTGCAAGGACACTTGGACCTCCCAAGTGGAGCAGAGGTTGCGGAGATGCTCCTCTAACACAGGAATTCTTTGAGGAACAAATGAGTCAGGCAATATAGATGGTTGGAAACCATAATTCGCCATAAACTGAGGCAATCGAGAAGTGGTATTGACAGCACTATTGTGAGCAAACTCCGCCGAAGGTAGGAGGTCTGTTATGGTGGTCAGCAATATAGCAACGTAGAGACTGCTCCAAGGCTTGGTTGGCTCGTTCTGCGGCCCTATTGGACTGTGGGTAATACGCAGAGGAGAAGGAAAGCTAAATTCCTAACTGTGCACAAAAGGCTCGCCAAAATCTGGAAACAAACTGGCGATTCCTGTCAAAGATGATAAACCTTGGGTAGCCCATGTAACCGAAAGATCTCCTGAGCAAAAATGGATGCTGGGTCTTTGGATTTGGGCAACCTCTTTAGTGGAATACAATGTGACATTTTCAAGAACCGGTCAATCACCATAAGAATAACTGTGTTACCCTGGGAGTTGGATACCTCCACAATAAAATCCATAGACATGCGGGTCCAAGGCCTCTCTCCATTGGGCAGTTATGGGAAAGAAACAATAAAATGTAACTCATACATTTATTGGATATCAAAAACTACAACAATAAAAAGTCACTCAGCAAATTGGAAAGCTATATTGCACTGATCTTGCTGAAAATCAGACAGTGGTACACCAAAAATGCATCAAAGCATATAGTGCACCAAACAAGCAAATACATAGACAGACACACAAATAACAAAGAACGGAGCGGGTGTCTTAATTACCACAAATGCATAGAGACCCTGCGGTCAAACTGCCAATGTCAAGTAAACAAAAAATAATTTTTCTAAATATAAAGGGAAACTATGCATACTTGGTCCCCAGGGATGTGGAAAATTTGAAGAACTGAAAATTCCCTAAATTACAATGTCTATCTTACTACTCTCCGAATATTGCACATAGTCTCAAAATTAAGCTGACAATGAATTCCTCTTTTTTAGAGCTGAAAAATTTTACTGTTGAATTGCAACTTTTGATTATATGCCTTTGGCAAGTTTGGGGGTTCCAAGTAATTTTCTAGCAAAAAACAGTAGATTTTTACATTTGGATAAAGAATTGGCCTGAATGCCAGTAAATTTTGAGTGGTGTGTCAGTAAATTGCAATTTGGTAGGTTGGCAGTACTGAATGTGAAGGAAGACTCAGGCAGCAGCTTATGGCCATGGCACTCCAGCAACCAGATTAGCACCTCTATACACCTCTGCAGCTAGGTACAAGTCAGCAGAGACTACAAGCACAGAGGTGTAGCTGCTAGCTACACCACATGTTAGATGGCTCTCCTACACAGAGAAGCAGACGGGGAGGCGCAGCACTCAGAGCAGTGCATCCCCCGCCCCCGAGACAACTACAACTCCCATGATCCTTCACTGCGGGCGTGCGTCGCGACGTCACCCCGGGGCTATTCCTCTCCTCTGTGTTTATGGCCTTACGTGGTGACGTTACCGGGTAGCGATAGCGTCGCCTCCGGCGGACTGTGCTCTGTTGTTGCAGCCTCCGCTGTGTGTCAGCCAGAGACAGCGCTGCACTGCCACAGGCGGCACCGGTACAGGCCGGGCTGGTCGGTGAGAAGGAGCTGGGCCGAGGTCGGTGTCATTGTTAGCTCTCCTGTCATCGTGACGCCGCCAGAAGGCCTGTGAGTCCGGGCTCAGGGAGGACCAGTTCTCCACTCCAGGGCTGGGTGAGTGACAGGGAGGCGGGTGTGCTTACATCACAATGACCGGCTATGGCAGAGAGCCCCTCACCTTCCTCTGCCATCGCCTTTTGCTATGGTGCCCTCACCCTTCTTCCCTATGGTGCTCTCACCCGTCTTCCCTATGATGCCCTCACCCTTCTTCCCTATGGTGCCCTCACCCTTCTTCCCTATGGTGCCCTCACCCTTCTTCCCTATGGTGCCCTCACCCTTCTTCCCTATGGTGCCCTCACCCTTCGTCTCTATGGTGCCCTCAATTCTCATCTATGGTTCCCTCATCCCCTACTATTGTGCCCTCAATCCTCCTCTATGGTCCCCTCCACAGGCTGGCAGGATGGAGGTGACAGGCCCCCCCCCCCCCCATCACCCTACAACTCTCTTCTCTCTTTGTCTGTCCGCTTCAGATCTGGCCATCTGATGAGGTGTGTGTGTGTATATATATATATATATATATATATATATATATATATATATATATATATATGTGTGTGTGTATTTGTGTCAGGCAAGCGGATCATAACATCCATGGACATGAGGAAGATGGGATGGGGGGGGGGGGGGGTCAATAAACACCCCAGATTGCCGAATACTGTTCACAGTTTTCTTTTATATTTTGTCTTGTATTTTGATTGTGAGCAGCAGCACTGACCACTAGCAGAGGAGTATCTGAGAGGAGTCCCATGTTTCTCTGCAGCTCAGCCATCTCTGGTTTGATGTGCCGTCCAGTGGTAGTTGTGAATGCTGTGATGTGCTTCTTTATAAGGGAGTCATCAGTGACACTAAACAATGTCCCTATTCTCCAATGATAATCCATACACATTCGCTACTGAATGGCCCTGAAATCTGTTTTCATGAAATTGTTTCTTCCCGTGTCATTCTGCTGCCTTGGAACAACCGCTTGTAAGCTCCTGAATCCCCCCCCCCCCCCCCATGTCCTCGGCTTTATGCACACCACACATCCCAGAGTCCCCCATCCATTTTGGGATCTGGAGGAGGCTGAGAATAACAGAAGAGATGCTTTTGAATTGAGAATACATACTGTATTTATTTATTTTTTTAACCACTTGCTTACTGGGCACTTAAACCCCCCTCCTGCCCAGACCAATTTTCAGCTTTCAGCGCTGATGCATTTTGAATGACAATTGCGCGGGCATACAACACTGTACCCAAATGAAATTTTTATCATTTTTTTCCCCACAAATAGAGCTTTCTTTTGGTGGTATTTAATTACAGCTGGGAGTTTTATTTTTTGCTAAACAAACAAAAAAGGTGTAACATAAAAAAATAAATAATCATGTTTAATAGTTTGTTATAAAATTTTGCAAACAGGTAATTTTTCTCCTTCATTGAAGTGCGCTGATGAGGCAGCACTGATAGGCTGCACTGGTGGGCACTGATAGGCATAGTTAAGGTGGCACTAATAGGCACAGATAAGGTGGCACCGATAGGCACAGATAAGGCAGTACTGATGGGCAAAGATGGGCACAGATAAGGTGGCACTGATGGGCACTGGTAGATGACACTGATGGGCACGGATATGTGGCACTGGGGTGCAGCACCGTTGTTGAGGCAATTGTGGGCACTGCTGGGTGGCACTGTGGGCACTGCTGGGTGGCACTGACGGGGGCACTTATTTATTCCTGAGGTGGCACTGGCAGGGGGCAGGTGGGCACTGGTAAGCTGGCCGTGATCGGGACTGATGTCCCGATCATGGCCGCCGGTGATCGGCTCTTTTTTTTTTTTTACCGGCTCCGTTGTATCACATGATCAGCTGTCATTGGCTGACAGCTGATCACGTGGAAAGGGGTCGGGATCGACCCCTTGCTCGGATCCGTGATAAGGCGAGTCTCATAGACTAGGGGGCGCGCAGGCCGCTCGTGCACGGGACGACGCCAATAGACATTGTCCCGGGAAAAGGAGGTCCGCGCTGTAGCCGTCATTTGGCTATAGCGCGGATCTCTAGTGGTTAAACCAGAGTTTAGTGACACTTTAAAGTGGAACTAAACCCTCCTATTCTTTTCAGCCATAGGACCTGCCATCTTAGCCTCTTTTTGATTTGCAACTGCCAGGGTGCTGCACACGTGATCAGGTATGACATCTGCCATTTGATGGTTTGCTTGTGGACACAATCATATGTGACAGTTAGCAATCCTGGCCTGAAACTTTTTTTTTATTTTTTATTTTTATTCTTACATTGATTAAGGCCTTGCTCACACCATGGTGCAGAGACATCAGTTTTTCTGCACGTGTTCTGCAAGGGCACAAAAAAAAACAATTGTTCGCTATGTTCCCTGTTAACACCACGACGCTGGTATCATGTGGGGATTTTTTTCTGCACAGGAATTTGCAACGTGTATGCAGTTTTCTGCACAGGAGAAAAACTGACAAGACATCAACAATGGTGTGAATGGGGCACTTAACTTACGCGCAAGAAAACTGATGTCTCTGCAAGTGAAATCTGTGCGGTTTTCCTGTGAGTTTTCATGCATGCATGATGTGAATGAGCCCCAAATGTCGCTTTAAATTGGAACTAAACCCATTCATTTTAGGATTCCCAAAACAGTTATGTTCAAGGCATGCTGTGAATCAAATTGTCAGAGTTGCTTGTGCTCTCCACCAGTCTGTCAAATTATCAGATGTCTGGTGTCAAAGATAAGATGGCAGCTTTTTTTTTTTTTAAAGCCCATGGCGTGTGAAACACACTCAAAAACTTCACCTGGTGCCAAAAAAAAAAATGTGCACACACATAAAGAGTGAAACACAAAAAAGTGCAACGGGTACACAAGCCCTCTGAAATCAGAGGGCCTAGCCCTAAATCCCCAGGGGCGTTAGGCTCCTGACAGGGACAAGGGTACTTAAAAATTGGTCCATCTGTCCGAAATCAGAAGGACCCCTTTCTTTGGAAGGTCTGCCGAAACAGACCCATCCAAGTACTAGGTGGGGCTCCCCCGAAGGGAGACCCCATAAGAGAGAAGGTGAACTAAGCCAAAAGGCCATGTCAACCCCTCCCCAGTCTTTCAGGGCAGGCCCGAGGACCTGCTACCCTACTCCTCAAATGTGCTAGTGACAAACACAAAAACGTGACAAAGGTAATAAATAAAAATAAAGTGGGGGAGAAGGAAGTAGAGGAGAGTTAAAAAGTGACCATTGTCCAATACAATGGCCAGGCCCTCCAGCCAGAAATATAAAATTCCTCTAGTCCCAGCCAAAAGGCCCGGCCCAGGAGGCAGATGCTAAAAAAGCATGTATATGGTGCAGTGAGCGTGTTGCCTCAAATCAAAGTGACCCTCGCTCACAGTGATTTTTCGGCACCCCTGGATTGCCACTCCAGGGGCACAAATACATTAGGCTTTCAGGACAGCCCAGACCACAGCAGCCCACACTCCAGTCAGGAAGGCATGAAGTTCAGGGAGCCTGGTGAGACTGGACCTCAACAAGCTCAACCCTCGCTCCCATCACTCCTACCTAATTACATTCAGATATACTAAGCGTTCCTCCCCTGTATGCAGAAGAGGATCCAGTGATCTCCCGTGAAAAACTGTCTGGAGCTAGAGCTACCCCAATCCAGGCCAGAAGGCCAGGGACCCGACCCTCCAGGGTCAGACTGCACGCAGCACCACCCCCATCAGGAGCACCCTTCCAGATGGCTCAGACTGGGCCCTGCTAGCACCAGCATGGATGCCCAGACACTGGCACTGCTGAACCGTCATTCCAGGTCCAATGACACCATTGGATTTGAATGTGTCCTCCGCACACTTGGGAGTAACACAGCACCTCCTCTCATTTTAGCATGCAGGTTGATGTGAATGACCCTAAAGCCTGTACAAGTTGTCTTCCTTCACATGTCTCTAGAGTGGAGTGATGTCTGTGCTGGCCTACACACTGACAGTTTCAGTGAACTCAGATTGGCACACATGATTAGTGTTTTTTCTGTGTAACAACTGTGTGCACATTGGGACATCTGCTGAGGAAGTAGAGAAGCCAGCAAGGCCAATTTCACTGTGTAGTTTCTCAACAGCTGCAGAGCCACCCAAAAATGATTGTTATGAACATGTGGGGCATCATCTTCTGTATATTGCCAGCATACCCTCATCTGCTTCTTTTGGAGGTTTCATGAGGGCCAGATCCCAAGCAGTTTTCTACTGGACCGACAACCATTCAATTCTTATTATAATTCTGGGGACGTACGAGGAATGCAAGAAAATAATGGCCCAGATACCTTCTAAGGTGCGGCAGAATTTGGCAAATTTTTTTTTACTCTACAAAATTATGTAGAGAGAGAATATGCATTGGGAGATATTATTTTTTAATGGTGGCTTGCAAATATTGGAAGTTTACTGGCTGGATCAAAAATCTGTCTGCTCAACAGATACACAGGGGCCTGGTTTGACACATTGGGGTTGATTTACTGAAATTGGAGCATACAAAATTAGGTGCAGCTCTGCATAGAAACCAATCAGCTTCCAGGTTTTTTTTTAGTTTTTTTTTGTGAAAGTTTAACTGAACAAGCTGAAGTTGGAAGCTGATTGGCTACCATGCAGGGCTGCACCAGATTTTGCACTCTCTAGTATTAATATATCAACCTCACTGCCACTTGTGTTTTTGTCTGCCTGAAATGTCAATATGGATACCCTGGTCACCTTCAGATATCCCTGGGATGAACATGGTGGAGATTTGTGTGTCCCTCTTGGTATCTTCATTATAGATCTCAATATGCCAATGCTTGTATCATTTATAATCTCAATATGACAATACTTGTATCTTTTTATAAGGCCCTATTCACAACTGTGTGCCAGGGCAATACTAGTTCATTCAGCGCACATGCTTGAGGTGATTTTAACTGCATTAGTGTAACGAAAACAATGGGTTACTGTCCAGGATACTTTTTTATTTTTTTTTGCACCAACATTCACGTTTTCAGGACAAGTTTTTGGGGTGTACTCCTTTCTTCTAAGGCGCAATCAGTATTCAGTGCACAAAATGCATCTCCTGTGCAAACACATTGCAGTGCCCTATTCCAAATGGCACCCCAAACACACCCGTCAATGCACATGCACTAAATCACGCCAGCATGCTGTGTGACTTATTTATGTGCAGTACATTAAAAAAGTAGCAGTAGACTACCTAATGTAACATACCTTGCGTGTTAAAAGGCTTATCAACACGTGCATTGCTGCAGCGTATAGATGCGAACAGCGACTAATGTCCTCCTCTGGAGGCTTTGTGTGAAAATTTCAAAGGTACTGGTGGTTTAGATTAGTTTATGCATTCTATTACTTAAAATGGATATCAAAATTTGTTGTTGGTGATGTGGATGTGGTGATTTGTATGTTGTTCCTTCATAATGTTATGTCAGTTTGTGATTTGTTTAGAATGTGTCAGCTGTTTTCTTTGATCTCTCTCTGAGGTTGCATAATAGGTCTGTGCTCTGTGTTCGGGATATACATGTCTTTGTACAATGTGTTTGCTGTTGCTTACTCATTGATTGGTTTGTTTGGGTTGGCGCTTTGTATGTATGGGGTTGTAGGGTGTGATTGGTTCTAAGGATTTTGTAAAGATTTATATTTGAACTAGGATAAACACAATAAAGCTACTCATGGCAATGAGTTTGTATGACCCGTTGCATCTTTTAGGGAAATAAAGGGTTTGCTGCTTCTTTGTCCGTCAGTTCAGCGTCCCATCCTGCCCCCTCCGGAGGGGCTTATGTCTGTCTTCCTTGGCAGAACCACGAGTCTTTGTCATGAATTCTGTTGCTGTGGGATCCTGAGATATATTTGCATATTACCCTCTATAGCATTTCATTTTTCTGCCCTTTTTTTTTATTTTATTTTTTTTAATTTTTTTTATGTGTTGACAGAATTTATTATTATAACACAGGATTTATATAGCGCCAATAGTTTACTCAGTGCTTTATAACATGAGGGCAGACAGTACAGTGACAGTCCACTATAATACAGTAGGAATTGGAGGGCCCTGCTTGTTGGAGCTTACAATCTTAGGGCACTTTCACATTGGCAGCGCCCGGGTGTCGGCGGTAAAGCGTTGTTATTTTTAGCGGTGCTTTACCACCATCTTTGCGTAAGATAGCCGGGCACTTTTAAGCCCCACTAACAGCCGAAAAAGGGTTAAAAGCACCCACAAAGTGCTCCTGCATATTGATTTCAATGGGCAGGGGCACTGTAGGAGCAGTGTATACACCGCCTCAAAGATGCTGCTTGTAGGACTTTTTTTGAGTGTCCTGCCAGCGCACCGCTCCAATGTGAAAGCACGAGTGAGAAGAGAGGCTCTTTACAGGTGCTATTTTTAGAGCCTGTAAAGTGCCTCAGTGTGAAAGGGGTCTAAGAAGGAATATGAATATATATCTGTTTATTATAACAGTCATAGGCTTAAAGAGGAGCTGCACCTTTAAAAAAAATATTAAAAGCCAGCAGCTACAAATATTGCAGCTGCTGACTTTTAATAAATTGATACTTACCTGTCCCAGGGTCCAGCGATGTCGGGGCCAGGGAATCGGGGAAGTAAACCATTGCAGCTTCACTGCCCGGTTCCCTACTGCGCATGCGCGAGTCGCGCTGCACGTCTCCACAGGTCCCCGCTGTGTCCTGAGAACTGAGTGTTTCCCAGAACACAACGGGGGGCGGCATCTGCGGCTAGCTTGTCCCGGAAGTGGGTGCAGATACCTGTATTATCCAGGTATCTGCACCTCCCTCCCCCCTGAAAGATGGCAATTGTGGCACCGGAGGGGGGGGGGATCAGATGAGTGGAACTTCCACTTCAAGGTAGCGGTTCGCTTTAACATTACATTATACAGTGAATAGTCCTTTATGGCTTTGCTATTCTGTCAATTGTTTTCAGAAAATACGTATTTTATAATAGCTATGTGTTTAATTTATTTTCCCATTTGACAGTAGTTTTAAATGAATAAAGTACATTGGGAGAGAGATGAGCTGAAATCCAATCGCAGAGGTCATGGTATAGTCTGCAATGTAGATGTAATTTCCTTAGAAATGTTGGATATTTTCTGTGGGCTATGCCACCAGAGATGTTGGGCACAGTAAGGTGCCTGTTTACATGTTATTTCTGGAGGAAGTGTTAGACATGATGTGGTGTTTTTTTTTTATTTAGTTTTTTTCTCAACAGTAACAGATTTAAAAGACCAGTTAGGAGGAAGTTAACAGGATGACTACATGATGTATTTATCCGACATCATCAAAACAAAAGACCTGTGATGTGTCTTGACACATCATGTGCTGTATCTGTTTACTTTTTGCCTATTTCTGGAATTAAACACTGTATAAATTCAGCCTCAGCAGTGAGCGGTTGATCTACTAAAACTGAAGAGTGCAGAATCTGGGGAAGCTGTGCATGGTAGCCAATCAGCTTCTAGCTTTTAGCTTGTTCAAATAAACCTGGAAGCTGATTGGTTTCCATGCAGAGCTGAAGCAGATTTTGCACTCTCTAGTTTTAGTAAATCGACCCCAGTGTGTTAATGTTTGAATAAGTATTGTATTTTTTTACTTTGAGCCCACGTTCACATTGGACCAATTTTGACATGCGGTTTGACATATCAAATTGCATGCCAAATCTGAGCCTATCACCGGCAATGGCACCGTCCGTTTCGGCACCACACCGATTCCCAAAAGTAGTTCCTGTACTAGTTTTGGTGACTTCAGGGGTAATTTTAATAGACATCTGTGCATGAACCCACACAGATGTCTGTCAAATCGCCCCCCCAAGTCAGACTGAAATGCCGGTTTGAAATCGTGTGAGTTCAGCTAAATTCGCATGATTTCAAACCCGCATTCAGTGTGAACCTCGGCTAAAGCTGAACTCCAGGATAAGGGTCCTTTCACACGTGGCGGATCAGTGCTGATCCGCCCCGTGGATATCTGCTTGCACAGCGGGGATCGCCTGAGTGATCTCCGCTGAGCAGGAAGATGACAGGTCCGTCTCTGCACGCTGCGCAGGGACGGACCTGTCACAGCGCCGCTCTCCCCTATGGGAGATCGGGTGACGACGGACCGCAGTGTCCATGGTCATCCGATCCGATGACAGATGGGAAAATAGCCTTTTCCTCCGTCTCACACTTTTTCGGAGCAGGTCGGATGTCAGCGGACTTTTCACCGCTGACATCCGACGCTCCATAGACCTCTATGGAGCATCCGTTCAGGTCCGCCAGAAAAACTGGCGGACCTGAACGGATCGTCCGTGTGAAAGGGGCCTAAGTAAATATTGTGCAAACACAAGAGTCATGTGTATTCTTGGGCCCCTTTTACACAAGTGTTCTGATTTAGGGTCCAACCTGTTTTTTTTTTTTTTTTTTTTTTGTTTTTTTTTTTTTCAGGTGGACCTGATCAGACCCTCCATTCTCCTCTATAGACTTGTGTCCATTTACACCTTCCTACCTCCAATTCCCCTCTGTCTGGCCAGATTGGGTCTGAGGGCAGTTGGGTGTAAATGGACAGCTGGTTCATATACATCTGGCTGCCTATAGAGCAGGCTGTGTTGGACCTGTCCTCCGCTCGATCTGCATAACTCAGCAGGGGATCAGCAGACTGTGCTTTGTGTATTTCCTCCAGATCTGTGTAACTTTACTAAACAGCGCTTGCCTCACCCTACCTGTGAATAGTTAAATTAATCCATATGTGATTGCTCTGTGTCCTGTGCCTAGACAAATAATTATTTGTGAACCTTTTCCAATAAATATTACATAAATATCCCACCATGGTGTCCACTGGGTAATCCTGCTGAGATGTCTTGCTTCCTACTCTAGTGTTCATGAACCAGGTTTTGCAGGTATATAAGATATGAAAAAAGGACTCCTCATTGTGTAAGATCCTTAAAACTTTTAATGAACATGGGCATCTTACTATTTAAAATATCCTTGTTAAAATGCTATAGAAAGCCTCTCAAATGATCGCCTCCCCATGCGGCTAACGGCTGGTGTAGGATAACACTGTCTGCAGATCAGTGTGTGTTCCAACGTCTTTGCTGGAAGTGACGTGTTAGGGATTAATTCTTGATGCGTTTCGTCATCACTGTGCGACGTTCTCAAAAGCGGGAAGTTCCCTTGCTTTCCAGTTGCTTAAATAGCACGGTCATAACAAGTTTCTCTCTTCCCTCTTTACCATTGGACTCAGAACAAACCACCAGGGAGTTCATCCCATTGTGTGGATTTTGCAAGGCTAACTTGTTGACCCCTTCTGTTTTGTTATTCACTTGTGTTATGTCCCACGAGGACATCTTGTGTTTGGTTTTGTGTGCAATAACACACTGCAGGCGTTTTCCCTGACAAGTGTCTAGTGTCTCAGCTCACCCAGGTGCATGGCGTCTCCTTTCGTCCATGTAACCATTTTTCAGGTCTGACAAGTTTCACTAATGCCGCGTGCACCCGATCTGACTTGGCCTGGCAGAACGGAATCCATCGGACAATTCGATCGTGTGTGGGCTCCAGCGGACTTTTTTTTTTTTTTCCCCCCAAAGTACGACGGACCTAGAAATAAAACACGTTTCAAATATGTCTGACTGATTCAAGTCCGACGGACTAAAAATCGGGAAAACCGTTCATCTGTGTGGTAGTCCGATGGACCAAATACGATGCAAGGGCAGCTATTGGCTATTGAACTTCCTTGTTTAGTCCAGTTTACATCATCACATTCAAAACTAATGGACTTCGTCCGGTTGTGTGTGGCCAAGTCTGTTTCGTTCAGAAAGTCCGTCGGACCTCCGCCGAAAGTCCGTTGGGAAAACCGTCAGACCTAGTCCTTCAAAGTCCGGTTGTGTGTATGCGGCATTAGACCCAAGCACTGTCACGTACTCTCCCATACCCAGGCGCTGCTCTCTGTAGGCAAGCAAGCATGGATCGGTAAGTATACCTTGCTCGGGCTGGTGGAAGCTATCAGGTGTCTTTGTAAAGGGTAAGGATACGTTTTCACCAAGTTTCTTTACCTTTTTGCAGCCACCCCCTAAGTAGGTCTCAGCCACTCCCTCCCCCAAATCACTAAAGGTTAGGTTACCTTCACCTGTAAGGGAAAAGGTTGTGTTTTTTTTGTTTCTTTTAATCCTTTGGTTTCCTTTTTAGAATTTTGTTTTTAAAAGGTTACTTCGCTTTGACAAGTTAAACCAGCACCTGATGAAGAGTGTTGTCCTGAAAACCAACCAGTGAACAGAGCAGCATTTTACCTTGTAGGAGTGGACAATACAGAGGTTACTGATGGTCTTCTATCATGGGCTCTTCCCCTTCATAAGTCCCTGCTTTGAATAAACAATATTAGCACTTCAGTGTTTCCTGGAAGGCTTTCTCCACATTCTGCCGTCACAGATTATTATATTTTAGTTACCATGCTGTTGCTTTTTTTCCAAGAATAAAGAACAGAACCACCCACTCCAGGGAGGATCATGAATGTAGATCCCACAGAAAATTAACGTAATAAAAATGTGGTTAAGAATAAAAAGATGTACAGAGTTTGTTACATTGCATAAAGAAATTTGCGCGTTTGTCTGCATGTGTGAAACGTTTCAGAAGCTTTTCAGAATGATTTGATGTAACATTGTCATCACATGGACTGTGCTTGTACAATCACACAAACAAAAGCTTGATCATCTTTTGTTGGGTATTCTAGGGAACTGAAATGCTTTAGCTAATATTTTGCACTTGGCTGCTTACATCATATGATTAGAATGTCTAACATCTGGAAGTCTGCAAAGTGTGGGAACTTGCATATCCATGAGTGGTTCTGGATGATTTCATGTATTGGTCGGTCCTGTATTTTAGATGGAGCATTGTATATCATGTCTGTCTCTTATATAAATATAACATACATTATATAAATATAATTTTATATTAAACACACTGAACTTCTCCTATTTGCTTCTTTTGGTCTGTAAAGTATGTTGCATCTGTTCAATGAGTGCAAACATGTTATATAGTGAAGCTTACCATTCCTTAGATGCAATGGATGCATTCATTATTTTTATTTTTATTCAGGATTTGTTTCCTTTTTTATTTATTTATCTTTTGAGAAGTAGCATTTAAACCCTAGGACATAAGGTGATTTTGGCCTCCATACCATAGGGGGAGTGTTCTGTAGCCCTAACACTAGGGTGGATATTAAATCGCTAGTAAAAAGGCTTGATTTAAATCCATCATTTTTAAAGAGTAACGGTCATCTCTGTCCAGCAGCGGATCCTCCTCTGACCTGCTGTTGACTCACTGACAGTCCTATTCACTTTAATGGGACAGTTGGTGATGCGGCAGTGACACAACAAGGTGAAGAATGTTGCGGCAGCAGGTAAGTGGATGGGCGCTAACGGGCACTGCCAAGATGGATCTGAAATGACAGGTGCTCTTTAAATGTAAGGACCCATTCCTGCTGGTAGTTAGAATCTTTAATATTTGCATACAAAAGGAAGGTTTCTTATTTAGGATAATAAGCTGTCAGGTTAGTAAAACCCCAATATCAGAACTAATTAAATCATACAGTTTGTAGTGTACATAGATTTGCAAAACAATGAGATAAAGGAATATTCCTAAACTTTGTTTTATCTCATTGTTACAGTGAAATTGTGGGAATGCATCATGCAGTGCATGTCATTTCAGCTTGCAGAGCTTGGATTCATTGAGTTTACCAAAAATGTAAATATTGCAGTATATACAGCCTCATGCTACATAACTAACCTCCATTTCATGCTGAATAAACTAAATTATTAGTGTATCTTAACCACTTCAGCCCCGGACCAATTTTCAGCCTAAAGACCAGAGGTCTTTTTACAATTTTGCACTGCGCTGCTTTAACTGGTAATTGCGCGGTCATGCAATGTTGTACCCAAACAAAATTTGCGTCCTTTTCTTCCCACAAATAGAGCTTTCTTTTGATGGTATTTGATTGCCTCTGCGATTTTTATTTTTTGCGATATAAATGGAAAAAGACCGAAAATTTGGAGAAAAAAAGATATTTTCTCATTTTTTGTTATAAGAAAAATTGAATAAACTCAATTTTAGTCATACATTTAGGGCAAAATTTATTCAGCCACATGTCTTTAGTAAAAAAAAAAATGTCAATAAGCGTATATTTATTGGTTTGCGCAAAAGTTATAGCATCTACAAACTAGAGTACATTTTCTGGAATTTACACAGCTTTTAATTTATGACTGCCTATCTCATTTCTTGAGGTGCTAAAATGGCAGGGCAGTACAACCCCCCCCCCCCCCCAAATGACCCCATTTTGGAAAGTAGACACCCCAAGGAAATTGCTGAGGGGCATGTTGAGCCCATTGAATATTTTATTTTTATTTTTTTTGTCCCAGGTGATTGAATAATGACACAAAAAAAAAAAAAAGTTTACAAAAAGTTGTCACTAAATGATATATTGCTCACACATGCCATAGTTATATGTGGCATTGCACCCCAAAATATATTCTGCTTCTCCTGAGTATGGGGATACCACATATGTGGGACTTTTTGGGAGTCTAGCCGCGTACGGCACCCCGAAAACCAATCACTGCCTTCAGGATTTCTAAGGGTGCAAATTTTTGATTTCACTCCTCACTACTTATCAGTTTCGAAGGCCATAAAATGCCAAAATAACACAAACCCCCCCCCCCAAATGACCCCATTTTGGAAAGTAGACACCCCAAGCTATTTACTGAGAGGCATGTTGAGTCCATGAAATATTTTATATTTTGCCACAAGTTGCAGGACTATTACAATTTTTTTTTTTTTGCACAAAGTTGTCACTAAATGATATATTGCTCACACATGCTATGGGCATAAGTCAAATTACACCCCAAAATAAATTCTGCTGCTTCTCCCGAGTACGGAGATACCACATGTGGGGGACTTTTTGGGAGCCTAGCCACGTACGGGACCCCGAAAACCAAGCACTGCCTTCCGGATTTAAATATAAAACGCTACCAAAAAAAAACTGTTAGCGATCACAGGGATCAGGCCTGACTCTGCGATCGCTGTAGTTATGTGTTTAGTGTTTTGTAAGTGACAGCGATCAATCGATACTGCACTTGGGTGGGCTGGGCGGAGGGGCAAAACGCAGGTGCTAGCAGGTATCTGGGCTGATCCCGCTAACAATGCGTTTTTTTGGAACCCTAAACTGCTGGACGCTAGTATAGATCTGATCAGATCAGATTTTGATCTGTTCAGATTCTATACCACTACGGGAGGTTTATGCTTTGTGCGTGGGTGTTAGCAGTATTGGCACTAGCCTAGCGCTGCCTGGGGCGACGCAGACCCTGACCCTAAAACCTAATTGATATCACCCGCCGGGTGATCAGGGGGTTAAACCTTTATTGGGTAATAAATGGTGGGTGCCCTGATGCTATAAAAAGCAAACTAACTAACCAGAGTCACCCGTAACACTTATACGGTGATCATTGGGGAAAGGGTTAACTAGGGGCAATCAGGGGGTTACAATTTTTATTAGGTAGTATATGGGGGTCCCTGGCGCTATATAAAAACCTGACGGGGAACCTAAATAACTAACTGGCTAACCAGCGTCACCAGTGACACTTATACGGTGATCGCTGGTGAAAGGGTTAACTAGGGGCAATCAGGGGGTTAAAACCATTATTGGGTAGTATATGGGGGTACCTAGCGCTATAAAAACCTGGCGGTGAACCTAAAAAAATAACTAGCTATCTAGCGACACTAGTGACACTAATGCAGCGCTCAGAAAAATGATCGCTTAGTGACACTGGCAAAAGGGGGTGAAAGGGTTAACTAGGGGCAATCGGGGAGATAAAACCATTATTGGGTAGTATATGGGAGTACCTAGCGCTATAAAAACCTGGCGGTGAACCTAAAAGAATAACTAGCTACCTAGCGACACTAATGCAGCGATCAGAAAAATTATCGCTTAGTGACACTGGAAAAAAGGGGGTGAAAAGGTTAACTCTAAGGGCAATCAGGGGTTAAATCTTTATTGGGGGTGGTAGGGGGCTACCCTGGACCTAACACTAACTGCCCTGACACTTTTTACTTTTACAACTGACACTGAATGCAGTGATCAGTAAATAAATGATCACTGCAATCAGTGACACTGTGACTGGGGGGGTGGTTTGTGTGCCTGTGTGTTAGTTAGTGTCAGTGTAGTGTTTGGTGCAGACTTACTGTGTCCTCTCCTCGTAGTCCGGGGTCAATAAGACTGCCCCGAGGAGAATGACATCACTTCCTCCCTGCCTGTGTATACAATACACAGTGGGAGGAAGCTTCTCATTCGCCAGGAGCGATCGAGAGGGGATGGCCAGAGACCAACGGCCATCCTCTCATCCCGGATCGCTCCTGAAGCGAACCGGACCGCCGCATCCAGCAGGAGGGGGTCCGATCGGACCCCCCCACCCGCTGGAAGGCAAGCACATACATGTACATGCCATTGTGATGACGTACAATTGCATGCGGCGGTCGTTAAGTGGTTAAATAGAAAACTATCATTAGATAGATTTGTACTCCAAAAGCATTTTATTAACCACTTAACAACTGGCCCATAGCCAAATGACAGCTACAGGGCGGTTGTTTAACTCTGAGAGGCCGTCATATGACATCCCCGCCCCCAGAATTCCGCTCTCGAACGCGCACTCGAGAGCATCCGTGACCGCCGGATCACGGTAAACGGCCACTCATCGTGGCCGTTTACCACGTGATCGCTCCGTCAAATGACGGAGCCATCGCTTGTAAACAAACCGGCGTCATGTTATGACGCCGTTTCCTCCCTCCCCTCTCTGTACCGATCGGTACAGCAGAGGGAGAAGAGATCGGTGTCAGCAGCGCTGTGGGCTTGATCTGCAGTGCCCACATTGCTGCTCACCAAAAATTAACCCCTCAATACTCTACCAATACCCTGCCAATACTCTGCCATAAATTGCCATACCCAGCAAAATGTCAAACTAAAATAAATAAAGTAAAGTAAAATGAACAATAAAAGAAAAAAAAAATCGCCCCTGTCCCCATGTGCTCGCATGCAGAAGCGAACACATACGTAAGTCCCACCCACATATGAAAATGTGAGGTATGGCTGCGAACGTTGGAGCGAGAGCAATAATTTTGGCCCTAGACCTCCTGTAACTCAAAACATGTAACCAGTAAAAATTTTTAAAGCGTCGCCTATGGGGATTTTTAAGTAGCGACGTTTGGCGTCATTCCACGAGCGTGTGCAATTTTGGAGAGTGACATGTTGGGTATCTATTTACTCAGTGTAACTTCATCTTTCACATTATGCAAAAACATTGGGCTAACTTTACTGTGTGTGGTGTGTTTTTGTTTTTTGTTTTTTTTTAGCACAAAACTGTTTTTCTTCCGAAAAAAAAACGCGTTCGAAAAATTGCTGCGCGTGATAAAAAAAATTGCAACGACCACCATTGTATTCTCTAGGGCAGTGATGGCGAACCTTGGCACTCCAGATGTTTTGGAACTACATTTCCCATGATGCTCAACTATACTGCAGAGTGCACGAGCATCATGGGAAATGTAGTTCCAAAACATCTGGGGTGCCAAGGTTCGCCATCACTGCTCTAGGGTCTTTGCTAAAAAAAACATGTATAATATTTTGGGGTTCTATGTAATTTTCTAGCAAATGATGATTTTTACATGTAGGAAAAATGTCAGAATTGGCTTGGGTGCTCCAGAACGCCTGATGGCGCCTCCCTGCATGTTGGGCCTCTGTATGTGACCACACTGTGTAAAAGTCTCACACATGTGGTATCGAGAAATAACCTGATAATATGACAATTTTGTGGAGGAAAAAAAAATCTTGATTTTCCAAAGAATTGTAGGAAAAAATAACAACTTCAAAAAACTCATCATTGCCTAAATACCTTGGAATATCTTCTTTTCAAAAAGGGGTCATTTGGGGGGTATTTGTACTTTTCTGGCATGTTAGGGTCTCAAGAAATTGAAATAGGCCGTCAGTCCTTCAGGTGTGATCAATTTTCAGATATTGGCACCATAGTGGACTCTATAACTTTCACAAAGACGAAATAATATCCACCAATTTGTACTTATTTTTACCAAAGATATGTAGTAGTATAAATTTTGGCCAAAATTTATGAAGAAAAATTACTAATCTGCTAAATTTTGTAACAGAAACTAAGAAAATTCATTTATTTTTTTACCAAATTTTCAGTATTTTTTTATTTTTATAGCACAAAAAATAAAAACCAGCGGTGATTAAATACCACCAAAAGAAAGCTCTATTTGTGTGGAAAAAAAGGACAACAATTTTATATGGGTACAGTGTTGCACGACTGAGTAATTGTCATTCAAAATGTGAGAGCACCGAAAGCTGAAAATTGGTCTGGTTATTAAGGGTGTTTAAGTGCCCAGTGGTTAAATAAAAATCATTGTGGTGGGTGTTTTTTTTTTTTTTTTTTTTTATAATCTATCTTGAGCAGATATGTAAAGTCTCTTTCCTCGGGCCTTAAGAGAAAATGAAGGTGCATTTTTTTTTTTAAATCACTCCGTGGCCGCTATGCTCCCTATTGCCCCGGCCACCAGTCTTGTAACTTCCCCTCTGTAACTAGGTCTCTGTTCACTGAAGTGGGTGGACCCAGGAGTCTGACTCCTGACTTTCTCTGCCCACGCACATGGTTGCCACGACCTCCATTTCACTAGGCATTGTGGGAAATGTAGTGTGGTTTCCCTGTCTGGATTTGACATGTAGACATCAGTTCTCCTCCCGTGGCTTAGAAGTTCCACGATATTTTAAGGGACATGATGACATCACCGGGGCAGAAAATCCTTGATTACATGAAAAGTGAGTCCTTCCCATTCACATTCTCAGTGATCTAATAGAGCCTGGAAAGAGGGACCTGGAGTTATTTTTTAAGATGGCATTGCATAGTCCACAGGACACCACTGGGGTTCTGGCAGAATCAAGTGTTTATTCTTATTTTTTTATCCTTTGGGTTAGATACACTTTTTTTTTTTTTTTTTTAACTTCAGACAGCTTTTCCTTTTTCTAGTTTTGACACATTGAGAGGAAGGGTTATAATCTCTGTCCTAATCTTTTTTTTGCACTGTACCCCTTTTGGCAAAAAATGTTCCCTCGCTATTTATCCTGGCCAATGTTGCAGGGGGAGAAAGAGGTGAAGTCAAACTTCTTCTTTTTTTTTTTTTTGGAAAGCAAAGAACCTATAGAATAAAGAAAGGGAGTTGTAAATGTTTGTTGCACGCCATTTTCGCAGACCTTAGAAGTGATCAGGCAACTTTACAGCTGCCCTGATCACCTCTACAATAAAGGCCATAGATGCTTTTTAAAACCAGCTCCTGGTTGCTAAACAGCTGTGAGCTTGCTTTTTATTTCATGAGGTTTAGTCCAAAAAGGTTAACCACTTGCTGACTGCCGCACGGCGATTTACATTGACAGAATGGCATGGGCAGGCAAAAGGGCGTACCTGTACGTCCCTTTGAATTTGCCATTTAGCGGGTGTGCCCGTGGGTCCAGCGGCCTGCGATTGTGGCGAGAAGAGGCAGAACGGGGAGATGCCTATATAAACAAGACTTGTCCCTCTTCTGCCTAGAAACATGACAGGGATCTACTGCTCCCTGTCATCGGGAGCAGTGATCTGTCATGTTGTAAGCCCATCTCCCCCCCCCCCCCCGCCCACACCACACAGTTATAACACATCCAGGGAACACACTTAACCCCTTGATCACCCCCTAGTGTTTAACCACTTCCCTGCCAGTGTCATTTATACAGTAATTTGTAGCTCTGATCGCTGTATAATTGTCAGTGGTCCCAAAATGGTGTCGAGTGTCCGATCTGTCCTCTATAATGTCGCAGTCCTGATAAAAATCAAAGATCGCTGCTATTACTAATAAAAAAAAAAAAAAAAAAAAAAGTATAATAAAAATGCCATAAATCTAACCTATTATGTAGGCTGTATAACTTTTGCGTAAACCAATATACAGTTAGTACGATATTTTTTTTTTTTACCAAAAATATGTGGGAAAAATACATATTTATAGCGCAAAAAATGAAAACTGCAGTGGTGGAAAATACCACCAAAAGAAAGCTCTAGTGGGGAAAAAAAGGGCGTCAATTTTGTTTGGGTACAACAGCGCACGACCGCGCAATTGTCAGCTAAAGTCACACACTGCCGAATCGCAAAAAATGCTCTGGTCAGGAAGTGGTTAATAGGAACACTGGCGACAGCTGTCAAAATTTACATTTTGCCTTATTTTCCATATTCCTGAAAAGCTATAAGCCAGGATAATCTGGTTGTTGGCATTGTGTCCAGTCCCAACTACGTATCCTACCTAGCCTGTAAGTGTGTACTTATTTGTAATCTTTATTATAAGATTACCTGTAGGTAAAAATAAAAAAGTAACGTTTACTACCACTTTAAGATCCTTGCACACATGCAAACCGTTCAGGTCCACCTGTCTGTTTTTCAGACGGACCTGAATGGACGCCCCATGCACCTCTATGGAGCGACGGATGTCAGCGGTGACATATCTGCTGACATCTGATCCGCTCCTCTAAATCTGGAGGGATGGAAACCCTATTTTCCATCCGCCTACGATTCCCCCCCAACAGAGGAGAGCGAGGCTCTGACAGCTCCGTCTGCACCGTGAGCAGAGATGCACTTTTCATCCGCTGATAAACGGAGCGATCCCCGCTGAGCAAGCGGAGTCCGTCAAATAGGACATTACTGTGTGACAGAGCCCATTAATTGGCCAAAGTCAGAGAAGTGGAGAGTTTATTTTCTAAATCTAGCATGCTGACTGTGTGAAAGAGCTGTCCAGTGTGGTGGTTTGTACTGGGAAATGTCAGTAGTACTTGAACAGCACATTTGTTTAGACACATAATGTCTGCTCCCCAAAACTATTTTGCATGTACGCTAAACTTTGTCAGTGTAGATGGAAACGAGCCGATGGGCTACAGCACTAAAAAAATGTCAACTGGATTTCTGTATCTGATGTGAAGATATTATCCTTAGTAGTCAGTTTTAGCTCAAGTTAGGTATAATAATTGTTATAAACGGGGAAGTAAGTGGCCCCACTAATCAGAACAGACGAGTACCTGCATGTAGTTGTGCGTTTCGAGGGCAATCAGGCTCCCATCTTTGAAATATCCTTTTGTGGTTTCTGCCGCACCTCACAAACAAACATGCTCTTCTCTATCTTTTTTTTTTTTTTCCCAGTGTGAGTTCTACAAGTGGAAATTTGCTGATTTAGTTTACATTGTTTTAACCAAATACATTTAAAATGTGTGACTTTGGGGTGTATTTACTAAAACTGGAGCTTGCAAAACCTGGTGAAGCTCTACATAGAAATTGGTTTCCAGATTTTTTTTTTTTTTTTTTTTTTTTTTTTTGGGTCAAGGCTTGATTGAACAAGCTGAAGTTATGAATACCTTAGTGGAACTTTTCTGGAACGTTAGTCAGAAAATGAAGTCCTGCTAGATTACTTCAGGCTGGCCCATTTGCAAGCATACTATGGAAAACATTAAAAATAAGGGTCTATACTGTTTAACCACTTCATACAAAACTATGTACCTGTACGTCAGTACTTTGACACTAAATACCGGGTTTATGGCAGCAGTTAGCTGCCATAACCCTGGTATTTTCGGGAACGCCATGTGTTTCTCTTTAGGCTAAAAGTGGTCTCCGCGGTGCTTTCGCAAACATTATTTTTATATGAAGCTGTTATGAGTAAAGTTCCACTTTAAGTTGGTTGCAACGCACAACTACACCAGATTTTTCACCCCTTTGTGTACTTTGTTAGCTTCTAGCTTGTATTGCATATTTCATTGTTTTTTTTTCTCTTTCATTTAAAAAAAAAAATATATATATATAATTAATTGTGCATGGTTTTTTTTTTTTTTTTTTTTTATTCCTTTTTCTAAAGCATGTTTAACTCACTTTTGACCCCCATTCATACCTGAGTGACTTTGAAGCATGTTTCCAGAAGCGCTTCTAATGCTTGTCACAAGATTTTCATGTTATTCTTTTGTGCCCTTTCACATCCAAGCAAACTGATGTTGCTCAAGGCTCATGCCACGTACACACGAGCGGAATTTCCATCGGAAAAATCTTGGATGTTTTTTTATACGGAATTCCGCTCAAGCTTGGCTTGCATACACACGGTCACACAAGTTCTCTGAACTTTCGACCGTCAAGAACGCGGTGACATACAACACTACGTCGAGCCAAGAAAATGAAGTTCAATGCTTCTGAGCATGCGTCAAATTGTTTCCGCGCACGTGTAGGAATTTTGCACATTGGAATTGCTAGACAATGGGAATTTCTGGTCGCAAAAAGAGAGAACCTGCTCTCAATATTTGGCTGGTGGAAATTCCGCCAGCAAAAGTGCGATGGAGCATACACACGGTTGGAATTTCCAACCAAAAGCTCACATTGGACTTTTGCTGGCGGAATTTCCGATCATGTGTATGGGGCATTAGGAGTACAGAAGCGTCTTTAGGACATGATTGTACATTTTTTTTTTTTTTTTTTTCTTTTTACCCCAAAATACTTCAGTGGGTGTGCCTGCCAAACATACCTTTTCTCATGTAAAAACCATCTCTTCGTAATAGTTACTATCTTTTTGCATTGGCTAAAACATAAACACAAGCATGAAATAAAGTATTACAAAGAAGCATGAAAACGCGCAAGATCAAGTGTGAATACGGGCTTATAGGGCAATTGTTTTTTATAGATAATTATCACAAGTATTCATAGTGTCTTTGACTCCATGAGACTGGGCTGATACTAATAGCAACAATAGCCAAAGGGCAGTTATAAACAACTTAAAGGATAAGTTCACTTTTGCAGGTAAAAAAAAAGTGCTTTAGTTTTTTTATTTTTTATTTTTTTTGGAGCTTGTTAAATGTTACACCAGTGATCAGAAGGTCGCTGGTGCCATGCAGGTCTCCAGCAGATCTGCCAGTGTATCTGTGTACCTGTACATCCAATATGGGCAAGCAGATACTGCTAGGAAGAGAGGATGAACTACCACAGTGCTCCACAGCGCCTTGGTAGTTCATTGAAAACTACAAGCTGACAGCCGCAAAGACCGGCAGAACCCTTTTTTTTTTTTTTTTTATTTATTTATTTATTTATTTTTTTTTCCTTTCATGGGAAACTGAATGAGTGGTGGGGCGGGTGGAGAACCATTCTGACAGCTGGGCGGGGGGGGGGGGGGGGGGATCTCAGCTCTAGCTGTCAGATGGGGGAGGTGTGGGGGCCGGTCCGTTTGACATCTTACACCATGAATTAGGGCTGCTACTAACGATTATTTTTATAATTGATTTGTTGGCCAATTATTGTTTCAATTAATCGATTATTCGGTTAATAACCTTAGGGCCCCCTGATCCCCCCTGTCTTGAATTGTATTGTAATGTCTGCCCTAATGTTGTAAAGCGCTGCGTAAACTGTCAGCGCTATATTAATCCTGTATAAAAATAATAAAAGTGTATAATTTCGTTAATATGTAAAGTTTAAAAAAAGGCAATTTTGTTCTTAAATATCTCTATGCATTGGTAAATATTAATAACCAACTATATGGTTAAGGAGCAAAATATCTAATCCACTCTGAGCATAACACAGGAGATATACTCTAATAGTATATAGAGGGTGAATCAGGGTAAATATTATCAGACTCAGAGATCAAATTGTTTTATTTAAAAAACAAAAATAATGTCTTCCTTCAAAAAAAAAAAAAAATGAAAGAACGTTCGTTTGAGTCAAATTAACGTTCATTTTGAACCACAGTGATGGGAAAATTTTGAAATAATAGAAAATGTGGTTTTGGTTCAGAAATTACATTCATTTTAAAAACAAGTGAAAATTTCAAAGGACATTCTTTCATTCAGCGAATGTACAAAGATTTTTAATCTGAATATTCTCATCTGAAAATTGATCGGTGTGGCCAGCACAAGGCTTGGTACACACCTATGCAGTTTGCTTTTGATCTGTTTCTGCAGTGCAATGTAGGGCTGAAACAACTAATCGATCAATCGACAACTAATCGATTATGAAATGAATCAATTACTATTTTCATAATCGATTAATCGGCCTGTAACATAATGGGGTTAAAAAAACTAAAATGAGCCCTTTATAGTACAAAAATATAATCGCTATTGTAAATATTACTTTCACAGTTCTACAGTAAAAAAAAAACCCTTCCAGTAGTGATTATCTATCTGCTTTTTTGTACTATAAAGGGCTAATTTTAGTATTTTTAACCCCATTATGTTACTAAACGTCTTAGGCTTGGTTCACATCTATGTGTTTTATTGGTGCTTTTTGCAGAAACGCACTACAGTTCATTTACATGGTTTCCTATGGGACACGTTCATATCTGTGCTTTTTTCAGCCTCTGCATATTTGGAAAGGGTCAGGGACTTTTAACGCAAAATGGTGCTTTTTTTTTGGTTCAATATACTTCAATGGAGAAGCTGCAGAAAAGAATGTAATGTGTTTTTTGCAGCAATTTGTGTTTTTTTTTTTTTGTTTTGTTTTTTATCTGCCCCAAAAAATGCAAATTGCAGTAAAATCACGTGCGCAAAAATCAAAACGCAAAGCAAAAAGCACTGCAGAAACAGATCAAAAGCAAACTGCATAGGTGTGTACCGAGCCTTATGCTGGCCTCACGGATCAATTATCAGGTGAGAAATCTTTGTACATTCGCTGAATGAAAGAATTTTGTTTGTTTGATATTTTCACTTCATTTCTGAACAGAAACCACATACACTGTCTGAAAATTCCTTTTGACTGAGAAGTTTTCTATTATTTCTAAATTTTATCATCACTGTGGTTGAAAACGAACATCAATTTGACCCACTTTTTTTTTTTTTTTTTTTTTTTTTTTTTTTTTAAGGTTATTAATCGAAACAATAATCGGCCAACTAATCGATTATGAAAATAATCGTTAGTTGCAGCCCTAGTGCAATGTACCCGTGTGGGATGAACTATGGAGGCTGCCGTTTCTAGCTTGGAATTTAAAGGCATTGTCATGCTTATCATGACGCCACTACCTAGTGAACAAATAAGAAACCAGCATGTAACCAGTGAAGTCTGATAGGTCTGCACTCCCATCCTTCATGCTTTTTTCTGGGTTGGAAACTTACCAGGTTGCTAAAACAATGATCAAGATGACATCTTAAAGGCCTGTTCTTTATAAAACAAGTCTGAAATGGGCCTCCCATCAGCCTCTACACTCACTGGTTATTTAAACATAAAAGTATGTTTTTGCTTAAATTCATAAAGGCATATTGTCTAAAGAGAGAAACGCATAGAGCGCCTGATCTAAACGACCATGGCAAATGTGAAGAAGATCCGCCTTTTTCTATAACCCTCTGATTACTCACAGTGATCTAATAGAAAAAGTGGCAACTCTCTTCCTTTGCATATGCAAAAGTCTTTTAAAAAAATATATATATCACCAAAGTCGATTCTTCTTCTGAGAAAAGGAATAAGCCAATCAAAGGAGCAAGAATGGGGATTTTGAGAGTCTCGCTAAATATTCTTTCCAGGAAGAGAAATTTTATTTTTAATTTTTTTGGCAGTATTGGAAAATCATAGCTGGTTGCAGAATGGAGGGGTAATTCTTTTTGGGGTAATGTTAAATAACAAAATGGCCTGTGTAGCAATTATATACAATCATTTTTAACAAAACCAGAGTTTTCCATTACAGCGTTCTGTCTAGCCTCAGTCTTTTTGTGGATGGCAGGACACAATTAAAACGGATGCATAATCCTCGTAGACAACATAAAATGACTTGTAATATGACGTACTTGATCCCTTATTTTTTTTTTTTTTGTATTGAGTTACATTAGCGACCTTTTTTTTCCTTCCTGAATGATATTTTCTTTATTTTCTCCCTGGAGAAAATGTCTTTCCTGTTCTCCATTCCCAGTCTTTCCGTTCATAAGGAATGTTTCATGTTTGTTTCTCTGGTCATTTTCACAAGGCCTTTATCGGGCCTTGTGCAAATTTTAGGTATAGCAGAGCCTACACCCATTAGTATGTTATGCCACAATCTATATATGATGGCCTGTTTGGGTTTTTTTTTTGTTTTTTTTTGTTTTGTTTTTTAAGTAATTCCACAACCCTAAAAAAAGCCAACTAGTGGAACGGAAAGTTGTATACAGTACAGCAAAGATGGATACAAAATTAGAGAGTTTCTAAAGGCAATGTGTTTTTTTTTTTGACAAAAATATTACACTTACCTGGCGCCCGATTAATGCTCTCCTTTCCTCGGCCTGTCAATTTAGGTGGACGGCTATGTCTTGGTAGGTTTGCAGTTGTGTCATACGCTTTCCATTTTTGGATGATAGATTGAACAGTGCTCTGTGAGATGTTCAAAGCTTGGAATTTTTTTGAAATTTTTTTTTTTTTAAAAACCTAACCCTGCTTTAAACTTCTCCAACTTTATCCCTGACCTGTCTGGTGTGTTCCTTGGCCTTCATGATGCTTTTTGTTCACTAAGGTTCTCTAAACCTCTGAGGGCTTCACAGAACACCTATATTTATACTGAGATTAACCCTTTCATGACTAAGCCTGTTTTTGGAATTTGGTGTTTACAAGTTAAAATCCATATTTTCTACTAGAAAATTACTTGGAACCCCCAAACATTATATATATATTTTTTTAACAGAGACTCTAGAGAATAAAACGGCGATTGTTGCAATATTTTATGTCACACGGTATTTGCGCAGCGGTGTTTTAAATGCAACTTTTTGGGAAAAGGTACACTTTCATTAATTAAAAAAAAACAAAACCGTAAAATTATCCCATTTTTTTTGCATAATGTGAAAGATAATGTTACGCCGAGTAAATAGATACCAAACATGTCACACTTTATAATTGCACGCACTTGTGGATTGACGACAAAGTACGGTACCTAAAAATCTCAATAGGCGACGCTTTAAACATTTTTTACGGTTACCAGGTTAGCGTTACAGAGGAGGTCTAGTGCTAGAATTATTGCTCTCGCTCTGACGATCGCGGCGATACCTCACATGTGTGATTTGAACACCGTTTACATATGCGGGCGCGACTTCCGTATGCATTTTCTTTGCTTTGCGAGCTCGCGGGGACGGCGGGCGCTTTAAAAAATTTTTTTTATTTTTTTATTTATTTTATTTATTTTAAAATTACTAAATTGTTAAAAAAAAAAAAAAAAAATTTGATCACTTTTATTGCTGTCACAAGGAATGTAAACATCCCTTGTGACAGTAATAGGTGGTGACAGGTACTCTTTATGGAGGGATCGGGGGTCTAAAAGACCCCCCACCCCTCCTTTACACTTCAGTGTATTCAGATCGCCAAAAACGGCGATTCTGAATACCGGATATTTTTTTAAAACCGGCGCCATTGGCAGCCGAGTAAACGGGAAGTGACGTCATGACGTCGCTTCCGTGTTTACTATGAGGAGACTGGAACGAAGCCGATTACGGCTTCGTTCCAGTTCCTCCCCAGCGGCCGGAGCCGACGGACACGCAATCGGTGCTCCCGATCGAGCGGGAGCACCGGTAACAGCGGCGGGAGGCGGCGGGAGGGGGGGACGTCCCCTCCCGCTCCTCCGGAATAACAGCCGAGCGGCTTTTAGCCGCATCGGTTGTTATGGCTGGATAGCCAATCGCCCGCTGTAAAAGACGGTACCGGGATGATGCCTGCAGGTGCGGGCATCATCCCGGTATACCCCCCGGAAGCCGAGTACGCATATCTGCATACGCTCGGCGGGAAGGGGTTAAATTACACACAGGTGGACTTTATTTACCAATTAGGTGACTTCTGAAGGCAATTGGTTCCAGATTTTAGTTAGGGGTATCAGAGTAAAAGGGGCTGAATACAAATACATGCCACACTTTTCAGATATTTATAAAACGTTTTGAAAACCATTTATCATTTTCCTTCCACTTAACATATATGTGCCACTTTGTGTTGGTCTATCACATAAAATCCCAATAAAATACATTTACATTTTTGGGTGTAACATGAAAAAATGTGGAAAATTTCAGGGGGTATGAATACTTTTTCAAGGCACCGTACTTTAAAAACGTTTAACTAGAATTTGAAAGCGTTATATCTGTCAGTTTTTTTTTTTTTTGTCTTGTCACCTGTGTCCCAACTATGGAAATGCAGATGCAATATTGGTCCCGGTGACTATTGTCTTCGGAAAGTGAAATGCAACATTTTTATATTCGTTAAGCTGTGGGAAAATCTTTCAGTCTACTGACAACTGTCTAGTGACTTAGGTGAGATTTGGGGATTAACAGCCACCCTCAGCACAGCCTTTCTAAAGTGTGTTTTATTACCCTTTATACAGTTGTGCTCATAAGTTTACATACCCTGGCAGAATCTGATTTCTTGCCCATTTTTCAGAGAATATGGATGATAACAAAAAACTTTTCTTTCACTTATGGTTAGTGTTTGGCTGAAGCCATTTATTATCAATCAACTGCGTTTTACTTTTTTTAAAATCGCAACAGAAACTACCCAAGTGACCCTGATCAAAAGTTTACATACCTTGGTGGCTATTAAAGGTAACCATCCTCACCTGTGATCTGTTTGCTTGTAATTAGTGTGTGTGTGTGTGTGTGTGTGTGTGTGTATATAAAAGGTCAGTGACTTTCTGGACTTCTGACAGACCCTTGCATCTTTCATCCAGTGCTGCACTGACGTTTTTGGATTTTGAGTCATGGGGAAAGCAAAAGAATTGTCAAAGGATCTGCAGGAAAAGGTAGTTGAACTGTATAAAACAGGAAAGGGATATGAAAAGATATCAAAGGAATTGAGAATGCCAATCGGCAGTGTTCAAACTCTAATCAAGAAGTGGAAAATGAGGGGTTCTTTTAAAAACCAAAGCATGGTGAGGTAGACCAACTAAAATTTCAGCCACAACTGCCAGGATAATTGTTCAGGATGAAAAGAAAAACCCACAAATAACTTTGGGTGAAATACAGGACTCTGAAAAAATGTGGTGTGACTGTTTCAAGATGCACAATAAGGAGCCAAGAAAGATGGGCTGCATGGTGGTGTCGCCAGAAGAAAGCCATTACTACAAAAATGCCACAAAGTATCCCGCTTAGGCTTGGTTCACACAGGGGCGGCACGACTTTCAGCGCGACTCAGACGCGACCTGCACACGACTTCAGCGTCGACTTGCAAAACTACTTCTGTATAGAAGTCAATGCAAGTCGCCTGAAGTCGCCCAAAAGTAGTACAGGAACCTTTTTTCTAAGTCAGAGCGACTTGAGTCGCTCCTATTAGAACGGTTCCATAGTACAGAATGGAGCGCGACTTGTCAGGCAGCTAAGGCGCCTGGACAAGTCGCCCCTGTGTGAACCGAGCCTTACAATACGCCAAACCACATAGAGACAAGCCTCAAACCTTCTGCCATAAAGTCATTTGGAGTGATGAGACCAAAATTGACCTTTTTGGCCACAACCATAAAGACTACATTAGGAGAGGAGTCAACAAGGCCTATGATGAAAGGTACACCATTCCTACTGTGAAACACAGAGGTGGATTGCTGGTGTTTTGGGGATGTGTGAGCTACAAAGGCACAGGAAATTTTAGTCAAAATTGATGGCAAGATGAATGCAGTATGTTCTCAAAAAATACTGGAGGAACATTTGCATTCATCAGCCAGGAAGCTGCACATGGAACGTACTTGGACATTCTAACATGACAATGATCTAAAACGCAAGGCCAAGTCTACCTGTCAATGGCTACAGCAGAATAAAGTGAAGGTTCTGGAGTGGCCATCTCAGTCTCCTGACCTCAATATCATTGAGCCACTCTGGGGAGATCTCAAACGTGCAGTTCATGCAAGACAGCCCAAGAATTTACAGGATATGGAGGCCTTTTTGCCAAGAGAAAGGGCAGCTTTACCATCTGAGAAGATAAAGAGCCTCATCCACAAATACCACAAAGACTTCCAGCTGTCATTTTATGTTAAAAGGGGCAATACATGGAATTAGGAACTGGGGTATGTAAACTTTTGATCAGGGTCATTTGGGTAATTTCTGTTGCCATTATGACTTAAAAAAAGTAAACACAGTTGATTGATAATAAATGGCTTCAGCCAAACACTAACCATGAGTGAAAAAAGTTTTTATCAATCATATTCTCTGAAAAATGGCCAAGAAATCATAAGTTTCTGTAAACTTATGAGCACAACTGTAAATCCGCGAGGTGTCTTTCACATTGGTGGTAATGCTTACTGCTGGTATAGCAGCGGCTGAGAGGCGTTAAGAGGCACTACTGAGGCCTGTGGTGTGTTTGTGTTTTTTTTTTCTTTTGCGTAACTGCAATTTTACAACTGCGAGCCAAGCTTTTGGCTGGCGATTGTGGTGCGGCCTCAGTGGGCAAGTTTGACAGGCTGTGCCATCTGCCAGACTCTGCTGCTGTCCAAGTTAAAATTGCTGCAAGGTCATTTCTGCTAATTGCATTTCTAAATGGGCAGTGAATTTGCAGTGCAGTGAAGCTTATTCTTTGTCCAGTGACAGAGGTGACACAGATGCAAAACTGCACAAAGAATTGGGTGCGTTGCACTTTTAGGTTGTGGAGTGTCAACACGACTTGGGGCGACTTACAACACGACTTTAAGTCGCCCCAGGCCAGGCGACTTTTGCTGTGGCCAATCAGAGAATAAGCTCCCAAGGAGGAACTCCACGCCAAATAAAAAAAATTTAAAAAACGCGTGGGTTCCCCCTCCGGGAGCATACCAGGCCCTTAGGTCTGGTATGGATTTTAAGGGGAACCCCCTACACCGAAAAAACGGTGTGGAGGTCCCCCCAAATCCATACCCTTATCCGAACACGAAGCCTGGCCGGTCAGGAAGGGGATGGGGACGAACGAACGCCCCCACCCCCCCCCCCAGACCGTACCAGGCCGCGTGCCCTCAACATGGGGGGGTTGGTGCTTTGCACCCTGTGGCCCCCCCACCCCAAAGCACCTTGTCCCCATGTTGATGAGGACAAGGGCCTCTTCCCGACAACCCTGGCCGTTGGTGGTTGGGGTCTGCGGCGGGGGGCTTATCGGAATCCGGGGGCCCCCAGATCCTGGCCCCCCCACCCTATGTGAATGAGTAAGGGGTACATCTTATTCACATCCCATTCACCTGGGGAAAAAATGTCAAAAAACACAACACAAATTTTAAAAGTCCTTTATTAAGCAGCTTCGGGGGTCTTCTGACGACTTCTTCGCTCTGTTTGGCCTCTTCTCCCGGTGTCTGGCCTCTTCTCCAGCGTCTTCTCCCGGGCCTCCTCCGCTGTCTTCTTGCAGCTCTTTTACTAGCGGAGGAGCCCGGTCTCCTCCGCCCTCTGTCCTTCTTCTCACTTCTTTCTACTTCTGATGTTGACCCGGTGCTGTCTTCCGCTGTGCTGACTTGTGCGATGTGCGCGGCGACTTATATAGGTATGGGGCATGGTCACCGGATGATGTCACACAGTGACCCCAACCCCTTTATGACGTCACAGTCCCAGGGCATGCTGTTGTGTGACTTTTAGGTTGTGGTATTGTGTATTACAGGTCCCTTCCTCACCCCAGCCTCCCTGCACTGTAGTACACCCAATTGGTTCCTTGTGCAGCTTCTCCTTTTCCCAGTCTTTGCTCTGCTGTACCAGGGACTTCATGAGTGTGTTGTCAAATTCAGGTGTTTCCACTGCTTGCAGGTGAAAGAAAAATAGATTTTAAGAATCTAATAATTTAATGCAAACGGCATTAATTTGTCTTTTCTATCTGCCTGGAGTTCAGTTTTAAAGGGGTTGTAAAGGTTCACTTTTTTATTTTCTAAATGGGTTCCTTTTAAGCTAGTGCATTGTTGGTTCACTTACCTTTCAGACAAAGAAAAAAACATTTAGAAGGAAAAAGTAAGTGAACGCACTAGCTTAAAGGAACCTATTTAGAAAATAAAAAAAAAAAGCTTTACAACCCCTTTAAGTAAGGTTTGCTGAAGACCTTCGGAAAATGCCCATGAAGAGATTGGCAGAATTGTACCTGGAGATGACGTGGCAGGATATCCAGCAATTTTTAACAACTCTTGTCACATCCTTGTATTTATATGACCCATGTTGAGCCGGCACAATGTTTGAGGTCAGGGATTTGCACATGTATTCATATAGTGCTGTCAGTGTAATCTGTAAGCTTTTCCGTGGCTTCCTCCAGCCCTGCACGAGGCAGTGACATTGTCGGCTCTCTCCCATGTTCAGACTCCATATCTTCAGTCTCATTTCTGATTTGTATTGCACAGTAACTAGGTCAAAGAATCACAAAACAGCCTCATTTTCAGATCAATTGTTCATATTTCAGGATTAGAAAGACATTCTTAGCACGATTTGTATTGGCTTCTGTACATGGCTTGCTGCCAAGAGCTAGTCCGTGTACAGATTTGTTCTGGGGACACAGTGACTTTTCTTTTAGTGGAAGGGAGCTGCTGTACGTGGGTTTTTCCTTCTTTCTTTGGCAGCAAAAGTAATTGGACCACCAGAAAGAGAAAAATAAACTAAAGATTTAAAGGCTCTTAAATTATATTTTTACTTTTAAACAATTTGCATGCTTGTTATACCGGAAACTGCTTGTGATCAGGCTGTGCAGGAATTGTTTATTCGCATTGGAGATGCTTCTTTGGAATGCCAGCCAAACTATTTTACTTCCGGGTATTGTGGAGAATGGTTGGCGCCTCTGCCAAGCTTTTATTGCTTTAGGTTCCCAGCTGTGGAAGTTCGTATCGTTTCTTGTTCTAAAGGCACCTGTCCAATTGTCAGCAATCAAATCTTAGATTTCTCTTCGAAACATTTTCTCTTACTTTCTCTCACTGAAACCCCACAAAGGCACAAACGTGCTGGTAGAGAGCCATGGATAAACGTGTTGGTGCCCTTTTACAAAGAACCCACAATTTCCACTGAAATAGCTTGAGATTGACAAAAGTAAACTTCTGTTTTACTCCATATTTTAATATAAAAATCAGACTTGCAACTATTTTTTTTTTTTAATTAAATCGAATGAACAAAAATGATGGCAGTGGTAGTAAACCAGCTTACCTGGAAAAATCACCAAGCTGGCTTTGCTACCGATTTTAAGCTAATATTTGATGCACAACCTTAAGGCTGGATTCACACCTATGCATTTTTTAGTGCTTTTTGCATTTTGAAGATTTGCACTACAGCCCATTTAACATGGTTTCTTATGGAACACGTTCTGTAGAGTAAATATGCAAAAAGCACTAAAAATGCATAGGTGTGAATCAAGCCTTAGAGGCAATGACTGCAAACAATTAATTTTGTAGCTCACATTGAGACTTCTGCATCTGCCAACAGGTAATTTGCCTCACTCTCCTTTAAAAGAGAAGTTCAGGATAAAAAAATATAATTATACTTGGCTAGGTGGATGCAGCTTCGACCCTTTGCTGCATCTGTTCCCCACTAGGGGATCACTCTGTTCTCCCTCTTGCTTTTAGCAGGGAGCTGTGACTGTCAGTCACAGGCTTTCTGCTCTCCCCTCCAGTGCTCACTGGAGCACTATGCTGTGGAGGGGTGGGAGGGGCTAGCTCAGGCCCTCTGTGGATTTCTGAGAGGCTGAGCCAGATGCCAGTTCAGGCTTCTGGGTCAATCCCTCTGGACTGGCTGAGTAACGCGTCAGCCCACAGTGGGCTTCCGCCGTCAGCTGAAAACTGGTCACAGGACTGCAAAATAACTGCACTGCTAAGATCCATAGAAATAGTATAGCCAAAAAAAGCTTTTGCCCTACTTTTTAAGCAATTTTAATTTAATTTAAGCAATTTGTTCCACTTGTATCCAGTTTGAAGGGTGTCCCCTCCAGATTGTATGTTGCAGCTCTTTCTATAGATGGTCAATAGGATTTAAGTCAGGATTTGGGGTTTTGGATCATTAATTGGTTAGAGGACCCATGACTTTTGACACGGCTTTCTGACACTGGGCAGTATGTTTTCCCCCAGAATTCCTTGATAGTCCTGAAGTTTCATTGTGCCCTGCCCAGATTTAAGGCATCCTGTGTCAGATGCAGCAAAGCACCCCCACAACATAACTGCGCCGCCTCCTTCATAACATAAAGTTAGGTGCAGTGTTTTTTTTTATATTTGTAGTTTTCATCTGTGAACAGCTGATGTGACATGAAAAAAGCACCACTTTTGTCTCATCTGTCCAACAAGCATCGGGACTTGTCAATATGTATTTTTGCTAATTCCAATATTGCGTTTTTTTTTTTTTTTTTCCAACAGTGGAGTTATCCTCTGGCTTCTTCCTTTGAGTCCACTGTCGCTGAGAAAAACAATGGATGGTGTGATAAAACGCTGATGAACCTTGACCTTGGATTCATCTTGTAATCACTTTTGGATGTTTTCAATGGCTGGTTGTCTACCATTCGCACTATCCTTCTGTTCTGTATGGGGCGCTTTTCCCCTTGTGGCCATAGCCAGGCAGGTTGGCTACAATCGCTTGGATCTCAACTAATTCAGCCTCGTGGATGTATCTAGTGCTGAAGAAGTTAACGAGCTTGTTTCAACTATATTCAGCGGCCTCTCACCATTACTGTAAAAGGGATGTTGGCTCTCTTTTCAGGGACCTGGAACCACAACAAGTGACATCAGGGTAGTGAGTGAGAGGATATTGGAGACTACTGTTCCCCAATCTCTTCTGCACAGTGTGAACCTGGAAGTACTCAGCACTTCTGGTTCACAGCTGTCAGAATCCCCTCTAGAAAGCCGAGTGCACAGTGGATCAGACAGGACTGTGCTAGGTTGTCTGGAGCAGAGGGCCAGGGAGACCTTCTAATACACCTGGGGTCTCCATAAATAGAACCTGTCACCTACCCAATGCTATCACATAGGGGGTTTGTTAGGTCCCTTGTGATAGCAATAATTTTATTACACATACAAACACACCTGTAGAGTTTACACAGGTATGTAAAGGATTGCGCCACACATGTTTATTGCTGCCCATGCCAGGGTTAGGACAATAATTCTCGGTCCTTCATTTACGGCGAACTATAAGCTATCGGAGTATTTAAAGCGTCTCCTATTGAGAACTTTAAATACTGTGTTTGTTTGTTTTTTTTCATTGCATGGGTGCACATTTTGAGGCCTGACATATTTGGTACCCATTTGCTTATCACTACCTCATCTTTTATATTATACAGAAAAATTAGGGGTTAAATTGTGTTTGTATTTTTTCTGGAAAGTATGGATTTCATAAACTCTACAGCATAAAAAAAAGCAACTACCATCATTTTATTCTACAGGACCTCTGTGTTCAGAAAGTGTATAATGTTTTGGAGGTTTCAAGTAACTTGATGGCTAAAAATTGTGTATTTTTTAATGTGTGAGGCCAGTAAAATTTAGGGTAGTGTGCACCTGCAGTCATAAATCACACCATCTATGGCAGACTTGCTGGAGAATGGCTTCCTTTATCTTGTTACATGACAGTGGACCTTTAGGCTGGGCTCACACATGCGGCTGCAGTTTTAGTGCGGTGGTCCTGTACGGTTCTGTTCACCGATTTTTAAAGTGCGACTCAATTGTAAATTTTTACCTGGAACTGGACTCAAAAACGCACAGGGCTCTTTTTAAAACCGCACCGCAGACACCTGCACATGTGTGAACCGACTCCATTGAAAGCCGGTCTGATTCACATGTTATATGAATTGGATGCGTTTTTTCAACTGCATCCAATTTACATGTATGTGAACTGAGCCTTTTGAAGCAGCCAGCGACCGTTAGAGTTCTGCACCCTGTGTTGGAGGGATGAGGAGAGGTATGCTTGTAAGGAGACTCAATACCTTTCAGTATAACCAATTGCTTTGTAATGTTGTTGTTGTTGTTGTTGTTTTTGTTTATAAAACTTTGATTCTCTATCAGAATGGCAGCTGATGCAGTTACACACAGTGAGATAAGAGAACCCCTCTAATAATAGTTTATTATCTGAAGAATCTCATTACCTGTATGGAAATACAAGTCATTTTTATCTGGCTTAGACTTGAAATTGATCCCTGTTTTGTAGATGGACACTTGAAGATGTCTGGATTGTGGATCACATGACAAAGACAGGCTTGTATTCCTGGGACTTGCTTTCCATCAGCACTCTTCTCTGTCTGTGCTATGTAGGAGGTGTATGTTAGAAGCTGTTGGCAAAGTCGTGCATCCTTTCACTTCCTTTTCTTCCTTTTGAAGCCACGGATTAATGTGTGGAAGCTCATGAGCTATGAGTCAGACGCCAGCCTGTCCTATTGGTTGCAGCATGGTGTTTACCTGTTTTGCATAGCACCTTCCCACCCGTCTGAGTCAGCATGCCTCACCAAACACATAAGTAAAAGAAAAGCAGGCAATCAGTATATTGTGTGTGCCAGCAGGTTTGCGAAAGGATATTGCTACATTTTTCTCTGGATATTTTTTCACTGTACGAATCAAAGCTGTTTCCTTTATGAGTAGACTCGAGGTATGGAAACCCTATTCCTTTCTGAATGTTTGCTTTGTGGGGATTTTACTGCTTTAATTTACTCATAGCATTGAAAAGACTAGCTGTGTGTTTCTATAGCTGGGGAAGGGGCTTTTTTATTTGGGCAGTACAAGTACTACTTGTTGTAATGATCTACCATGTGTGTATAAAATATATATATATATAATTTTTTATTATACACATTTGTAGTGTTTGTATTTTACATATTGGTTAATGGGGTTCCAATATATTTGTCTGTGTTTGAAAGCTACCATTGTGGACCTGTTCATCTGAAAATGCCAGTTTCCTGGTTTTCATACGGACACTTTGACTTCAGTACTTTAAATCGTGGATGCAAAACAAGTATAGTGATAAGAGGATGGCTTTGACGTTTTTTAATTTTGCTGTTTGCGCTCTGCGTTCTCTCATGCCCTGTGTACTTTACACAACTTGTTAAGGGGGTTTCCACTTTCTTCAAGGTGTGTTTGTGTGTGCGTGTGTGTGTGTTTTTCTTCTTCTTTTTTTTTTTTTTTGGCCAGCCTTGGGGAAAAAAATCAATTTCAAAGCCATTGCAAAGTTGGTGGCAGTCCTGCAGCTGTCCAGTTAGCACTTCTGGATTGGTGAAAGAGTTACCCTCTACCTAAAGCCCCTCTACAGGGATAGAATAAATTCCATGGAGATACAAATACATTTCCTTCAGATTATTCTAAAGGGAAACTTCCTTCTATTTAAAAAAAAATAATCTGCTGCAATAAGTGACTAGGGAAATGTGTTGGAAGATAAGTATGTTCCTTTTATTGTGTCATCTGTGTGTTTCTATCGACTGACGTATTTATTGCAACATCTTGTAACAGGATTGTTTTGATATTATTCATACACTTTAATGAGATCCTGTATGCATTTAATCCTGTCCATTCATCAAACAGGAATCTAGTGTGTGTGTGTGTGTGTATTATATATTAAAGTAAATAAAGATGTAGCTCAAGAGACAAAGTTATGTGAGTTGCAGACAATCTAACTTTGTGTAAGTGTAGTCCTGGTTCTTAGCCTTTTTTGTATATTGTTTAGAGTGCTAAGGACTTCCTTCATGATAGTCCCAGCAAGCAGCTGCTTGGTGTCTATGTTGGACAGATGGTATCTGTGCCACGGCCTTCCTACACTTCTCCTCCACCTGTCGCTGGTGTGAAATCGGGCAGTAATTTTAGAAAGAAGGCAAAGCAGTACACTTGCATTCATGTATGTTCATTATAGTGTGATATGGGCTGTGATAGACATTTTTTCAAATTCTAGAAAAGGCCCAGGTGAGTAATTGATGCAGCACTTCTGGACACAGGCGCACGGACCATTTACCTGTAGAGTAAGAAAACCAGGCATATTTCTGCACCTGGGAGTCACAGGTGACACGTACACTCTGGTGCCAGAAGTCAATGACAGGCTGAAATACACGCTGGCAGTACAATGTACAGGGGTCATGTATATCAAGGGTGCTCAACCTGTGGCCCTCCAGCTGTTGTGAAACTACAAGTCCCATCATGCCTTTGCCTTTGGGAGTCTTGCTTGTAACTGTCAGCCTGGCAATGCCTCATGGGACTTGGTATCGCAACAGCTGGAGGAGCACAGGTTAAGCACCCATGGTGTACAGGGATGTATGCCTCAAATGCATTTGGGACATCTTTCTTCATAAGTACCACAAGGATGTGCAAACAGCTGCTGCGTATTTCAGCCTGTCATTGATTTTGATAGGCTGCTGGTATCAGGCTGTATGTACTACCTTATAGGCCCTGGATCCTGTGTTTAAAATATATGTGCTGTATATCAAAATGTCTTTTTTCCTTTTTTGTTTTGGTTGTAGTGTGGAAGTTTTGGAAGCCCTGTCAGGTTATGTCTGGAAAAACAGGTGGTGAGGCTCCAGTGGGGACACCTGTTCTGGTGACAGCTGTCTAAATGAAAATTTCCCTCACTTTGAAGAGATTTCATCTCCATTCCTGTTGCATCTTCAGCACAGGAAGTGAAGAAAAAGCTAACCAGTGGAACACAGATGGGGATTTAACTCTTTCCTAGTCAACCGTGTCTATCTTAAATAGAAAAACTAGCTTTAGATAGTTTACTCCTAAAGCATTTTATTAAAAATAATTTAATAAAAAAACCCAAAAAACTATTTTAAATCCCCAAAAATCTGATTCTTTTGATATTATTATTATTATTATTATTATTATTATTTTTCACAGATTTTTATCCACCCTGCACAGATGTGAACCCAGGCTAAAACTTGTATACTGTTTTGCATGGGTTTCCTCCCTGAATTAAAAAATCTAAATAAGTTAAATGGCTTTCTTCCAAAGTCAGCACTGGTGTATGCATGGAAAGGAAAATTTAGATTGTGAGCTTCTTTGATTGAAAGAACCTAATGTGTCTATATGTACTCTGTAGAAAAGGGGTCTCCAAACTTTTTAAGAGGGACAGTTTACTGTCCTTCAGGCTTTTGGGGGACCGGACTGTGGCCAGTGTGTGTATGTAGTTAGTAAACAATACACCATCATTGATTTTAAGAGAAGGTAAATACCCCTAATGTAGGTTTCTAACAGGAGGAATAGTGTCCCATGGGTGGTATTGATGCTAGAATGGTGCCCCATGGGTGGTATCGATGCTAGAATGGTGCCCCATGGGTGGTATCGATGCTAGAATGGTGCCCCATGGGTGGTATCGATGCTAGAATGGTGCCCCATGGGTGGTATTGATGCTAGAATGGTGTCCCATGGGTGGTATCGATGCTAGAATGGTGCCCCATGGGTGGTATCGATGCTAGAATGGTGCCCCATGGGTGGTATCAATGCTAAGAATGGTGCCCCATGGGTGGTATTGATGCTAGAATGGTGTCCCATGGGTGGTATCGATGCTAGAATGGTGCCCCATGGGTGGTATCGATGCTAGAATGGTGCCCCATGGGTGGTATCAATGCTAAGAATGGTGCCCCATGGGTGGTATCAATGCTAAGAATGGTGCCCCATGGGTGGTATCAATGCTAAGAATGGTGCCCCATGAGTGGTATCAATGCTAAGAATGGTGCCCCGTGGGTGGTATCGATGCTAAGAATGGTGCCCCGTGGGTGGTATCGATGCTAAGAATGGTGCCCCGTGGGTGGTATCGATGCTAAGAATGGTGCCCCATGGGTGGTATCGATGCTAAGAATGGTGCCCCATGGGTGGTATCGATGCTAAGAATGGTGCCCCATGGGTGGTATCGATGCTAAGAATGGTGCCCCATGGGTGGTATCGATGCTAAGAATGGTGCCCCATGGGTGGTATCGATGCTAAGAATGGTGCCCCATGGGTGGTATCGATGCTAAGAATGGTGCCCCATGGGTGGTATCGATGCTAAGAATGGTGCCCCATGGGTGGTATCGATGCTAGGAATAGTGCACCATGGATGGTGTCAGTGGGTTGAGTAGTGCACCATGGATGGTGTCAGTGGGTTGAGTAGGGCACCATGGATGGTGTCACTTGGAGTAATGGTGTCCCCAAAAGCTTGACAGAGGCAAGCAAAGGGCCACTGCTGTTGCACATTACAGAATATGTTGGTGCTATATAAAATCTGGAAATGAAATATGACAGAGTGAGAGATTGATTTATAATTAGGCATTGAAATAGTTGAACACTACTAATTAACACTTACTCAGCTGATTTGTATTCCAGTTCTGACGCATTTTAGGACTCCCCCACCCCACTACCTCATGCAGATATAAATTTACTTTCACCTACAGATGGGTGGAGTGTAGAGGCTACATCAGAGATAGGTAACCTTGGAACTTTAGCTTTTATAGCACTACAAGCCCCAGAAGTCATTGCAAGACTGACAGCCAGCCATGACTCCCAGAGGCATGATGGGATTTGAGCCAAGGTTGCCTACCCCTGGGCCAAACACACAAGCACATTTCTGTCTTCTTAGGCTCAGTTCACACCTCTATGATAGGATATCCAACTTGTGAGGCCCCAAGTCACATGACATGTCAAATGCAATGTTTCCCTATGAGAGCCTTGTTAAATGATGCTACAGAAATCGATCCGACTTTAGAAAAGGTTCCTGCACTACTTTGGTCCAACTTGGGTGCGATTTTTGCCCTACTACAGGCTCCTAAGTAGCATCCAAGTCGTAAGGAAGTCACAAGCAAAGGTGCACCACTTTTCCGTCACAGCAGTGTGAACCGAGCCAGTTCTAATCTGTAACAAGTAATTTTTTCCAACAAAAATTTCACTAACCTTGGCTATATAATTGGCTTTTGTTATGTTTCCAGTGTTCTTAGATTATGTGCAAAGTCCCCTTTTGTTTCCTTGTTTCAGTAAGATAAAGGTAGAGGAGGTAAAAAATAACCATAGACCAAATAGGAAGCACAGGTGTAGAGTCCATTGTGAGTCTGCCACCCACCTGAACGGCATGGCACCTGCCATATGACTTTTGTCTAAGGGATCCTCCTGAACTTTAAATCTCCTCTGAACACTTCAAGTGAACTCATACTTTGATGATCTGCTTCTCTGATTATGTAATTTATTACAGAGACCAATGTGTCCGCTTTTCACCTTGGTCCTCTTAATCTCCGCAGTGTCTTCATTCACATTGACATTTGATAGCACAAGTTATGTAATGAGATTGCTCGGAGTTTCGGTGATTGGTACTGTATTCATTCTTATTGTGGATGGCTGCCAGCTGATTGTATTGCTCTGCTTGGTGTAGAGATTGTACTGTGTGGGCTTTAAGTTATAACTGGTTTTATTAAATGTTTTCTGTAATGGACAGCATAAGGGGGAAAAAAAGTGTGCATGTTTTTGTAGGGTTTTTTTTTTTTCTTTTTAAACGTTTGCTAGTATTGTATATTATATATAATATACAAGTGTTTTTTGCTGTGTTGCATTAGGCAATTTTCTACTTTTTTTTTTTTTTTTTTTTTTCCCTTTAGATTAAAAATTGGTACATTTGGCTGTTTTATGGCCCTTTTCACCCTATTTCTTAATGGGGATGAATAGCTCCAAAATTGTTTTAAATACATTTTGTTTGGTAACGATATATAATAGCAATTTGGTTTAAAGCGCTAGTAAACCGCGGGTGTGTGTGTAAAAAAATATATAAAAATTGAGTCTGTCCCAAAGACTCAATATAAAAAAAGCAGAAAAGGGATTGCTGCACAAACAAAAGTAAATGTATTGATAAAATTTACATCACATCAGGTATTCAGGTGACGTTTCGGGCTAAGCATGATATCGCCCTTCCTCATAAACACATACCTGCAATAAAAATTGTAACCAGCTTCACATATAAAGGCTTATAGCTCACATCTATCATTAATCGGTTAATTACATTCAGCTGGAATCCATCTCCACTAACCACCCCTTGTATCTCTCATACATCTCTTTTAAATCTATGGGTATATCTGAACAATAGCTAAAAAACAGGACAAAAGGACGCCTTCCCTTGACAATAGTATGCTGAATCATGTAGTTCATGTAAATTTTATCAATAAATTTTACTTTTGTTTGTGCAGCAATCCCTTTTCTATTCCTATTTCTATTTTCCTATTGCAGCCAGCGGTAAAGAGCCGATGAAAGCGGCACTTTAGCATTAACACCCCGGCCCCAAAAGATTGCCTTTCATTTATATAGATTTTAATACATCTTCTATGAATGGTACAGCTGGGTGGGAAAGGTCAGGCATAGTTGGGCTCTCTAGATCGGAGCCTGCAATTTTTGCTACAGGTTTCAAGAGAGACAAAGTTCCAACAAGTTTCTTCCCACAAGTTTTCATTTTTGATACAATGGAAGAGCAAGCTCTTAGAAATGTAAAGAAAGTAAAAACTCCCACCAGTAAGTACTCCTAAGCAATGTTGCTTTTTGCCTGTTTGGTGAAGCTTGAAAGAGTACATGAGTGTCTCTGGGACTGAAATGTGCATTTTTGGCCCCTCTGATACACTCAGAAACACTTGAAAATTGCATGTAAATATGTTTTTTCATGTGCTCCCATTTATCAGTCTATGGCGCAAAAAGGAAAGAGATTCTGCTTCTGTACCAAGTCGAGCATTAAAATATGCAAGAAAAGCCTCCAAATTGCTAAGAGCATATGTGGCCACCTCCCATGTGGCAGTGCTTGGGTCACATGATGGGGATGATGTCACCACTCCCTCTGACATTTGGTGCTGGCTGTGATGGAGGAAAGAGTGATATTGGATTGCTCTAAAGAAGTGCATTAAAGGGACTGTAAAGTCAGAAGGTTTTTTTTTTATCTTAATGCATTCTATGCATTAAGATAAAAATTCTTCTGTGTGTAGCAGCCCCCCCTAACACTTACCTCAGGTCCCTCTCTGCCCAGCATTGTTCACGAGTCTCAGCCATCCAAGATTCTCCCTCCTGATTGGCTCAGACACAGCAGAGGCGCCATTGGCTGCCACTGCTGTCAATCAAAGTCAGCTAGCCAATCAGGCTAGAGTGGGGGGGGGGGGCTGGGGGCAGGCTCCATGTTTGAATGGACACAGGGAGCTTTGAGTTGGCTCGGGTTCCCCCATAGTAAGCTGTTTGCTGTGGGGACACTGAACAGGAGGGAGGGACCAGGATCACAGAAAAACGACCTTAGAAGGAGAGGATCCGGGCTGCTCTGTGCAAATCCACTGCAACAGATCAGGTAAGTATAACATGTTTGTCATTTTTACAGGGAAAAAAAACACAAGACTTTACTATCACTTTAATGGAGAGTGCAAAATCTGGTGCAGCCGTGCATGGTAGCCAATCGGCTTCTAACTTCAGTTTGTTTAATTAAGCTTTGACAACAACTAAAAACTGGAAGCTGATTGGTTTCTCTGCACAGCTGCTCTAATGCTCACACTTTTGCTACAATACTTTATGCTGATGACTCAGATTGAGCGCTGACATTCTGCTTTCTTGATCTGTGTACTTCTTTCAGGGTCATGCTACCAGTACTTTTATAATGATGCCAGCAGTTGTAGTCCCTGGTTTCTCTCATTGCAGATTTTGGCTTTGGATAGGTAAAAGTTTTTTTTTTTTTTTTTTTTTGCTTGATCTCCTGTTGAAGAGCCTTCAATTTCCTTCCTGTTCTGGGGATGCAATGGAAAATGAAGGGCTTGTTTACATCAAGTGCATGATTGGCCCTTTTCTGCACTAGATCAATGCCAGTAATCCCAAGGACACATAGAAAACAAGTGTTTTCTATGTGTCCTGTTCACCCCACAATTCTGGTGTGAAGTGTGATGTAAAAAAATGCTGCGTGCTGTGTTTTGCAACACATTGGATGGCACCATGCCACTTTGTGGAGGACTGAATGCAATGCCTATACTTGTAGTGCCGCTCTAAGGGAAACGTTTATGGTACCACTGGTGCTCAGGAATGGGGTGCCAGCATGAAATGTCACCTTCCAATAGTCTAGAATATTTTGACAAATCGCCACTTTTCCAATTCCGGTCTGCTTAGATAACGTGTGAGACGGCCTCGGTCTTGCTCCACTCCACAAGCCACACCCTCTGATATGTTTTGCCCCAACCACTGGGGCTTTACTGAGCTTCCAGTAAAGAAGAAAAGTAAATGGCTCCATGTGTTTAAAAAAAAAACAAAAAAAAAACAAGACACTGCTCATCACTGCGGCTGCATAGGGAATGCCACACCTGCTAAAATGGACCGTTTTAGTATGCATCTAGTGTGAACATGCCCCTAAAGGAAACCTCTCAAAAATGAGGGGTTCCCCTCTTAGACAACTGTCACTGGAACAGGTGTCCCTATAAAGGCCTTGTTCACATTTGGGCAATTAAAAATCCAAATCGTTGCCAAACGTGGGACATGTGTTTGGGTGGCATTCATCCTAAAAGATAATAGAGTGAGTCTCCTATACAGGGACACAGAACACAACTAAAAAGCTGAACAGGCCCTGAAACCTTAAAGGAGAAGTACAGCCAAAGCTCTTTTTTACTCCTCCTGTGGATCCCAGGAATGCATTTCGTTTTGCACTCCTGTTACCTGTTTTCTGGAGAGAGAGAGCGAGAGCTGACATCCGCTCTCTGCTGACATCACAGAAGTCGGTCCAGGCTCTGCCTCATCACGACTATGGAGTCAGGATCTGCCAGATCCCTGGACCGACCTCAGGCTCTCAGCAAACCGCTGAGAGCCCGAGCCGGCCGCCCCACCCCCTCCACAGCCCAGCGCTAAATCAAGCAAGGAGGAAGCAGAGCAGAGAGCTGTGATTGACATTCTGCAGCTCTCTGCTCCCGCGGCAGAGAACCGAGCCACTGACGGCATTCGATCACTCAGCTCTGTGTCGAGGCACCAGGGGACAGATGCAATATCGGGCCGATGCTGCATCCACCTAGGTAAATGTAAATAAAGAAAAAACAGAAACCCATACTTCTTTTAATCCCTGCAAATGTTTTGAAATCTTTTTGACTATAGATATATTTTAAGATCGGTAGGGAAACGCGTCACATCCCTGCATATGGCTTCTTGTTTTTCTTGCAGATGTTTTTTTTTACTTTTTGTCAGGGCTTAACCGCTTCAGCCCCGGAAAAATTTACCCCCTTCCTGACCCTCTGGGTTTTTGCAATTCGACGCTGTGTCGCTTTAACTGACAATTGCACGGTCTTGCGACGTGGCTCCCAAACAAAATTAGCATCTCCCTGTTCCTCCTCACCATGAGACGATCGCGGGTATGCCCGCGGACCCGCGATAACTGTCACAGAGCTGCGGGCGGGCCGCCGGCAAGCCGCCTCTTAAAGGGCAACGTACAGGTATGTTAATCTGCCTGTACGTGCCCTTCTGCCGCCTTATATCTGCGTGAGGCGGTTGGGAAGCGGTTAATTAAACAAGCTGAAGTTAGAAGCCAATTGTCTACCATTCACAGCTGCACCAGATTTTGCACTCTCCAGTCTTAATAAATTAACCCTATAGTGTAACTTTTTTTTGGATCTCTGACCCCTCTAAAGGATAAGTTTTTACCTTTGAGAACATGTAATGTTTCTAATGCTGCAGCCGCTGCCCAATCCCCTCCACCCTCCCTGTGACAGCAGTACTGGAGGAAGTTCCCTGTACTAGCTTCCGCCAACATGGCCCCCTTATTCATTTACACATGAGATGTGTGTGAATCAACTACAAGCCCCGACATCCTTTGCAGCTGTCGGCTTGAAGTTTTTCATGAACTTTTTTCATGTAGTTCATTGATTCTTCCTGTCAATGTATCTGCTTGCCTATGTGGGATGTAGAGTCACACAGATACGATGACCGATCTGCAGACCTGTATGGTAGCAGCGAAAAAATGTGCATTTATTTTCTTCTAAAAAGTAAACCTATCCTTTAAAGTGGTTGAAAACCCTCCCCCATAACTATGTCCCATGTAAATCAGCATAAAAAACCCTAATGAATACTGCTTGTAGATATCTCCTTACTTGCTTAGTATTGTTGTAATCCTTTTTGTTCTTTAGAATGACGTCACTGAGCATGCCCAGATCTCTCCTGATTTACGGCACACTCTGTCTTATCTATCTGTTATCAGGACTTCCTACAGCACAGCACTGAACTCCCAGCAGGCTGCTAATCAGTCAGAGCTTCCTGCTACACACCATGTGACCTCACATACAGAGTAAAGCAGGGCATGGGACAGAAATGGCTGAAGCTGATAGGACCCATACAGGCAAACACTAGGTAATCGGCACAAGTAAATACTATGAAATAAAACCAGTCCGCTATGAACAGGGAAGCAGGGTTTCCATAGAAACGTTGGATTGAGTAGGAGGCTTGGTTAACAGTACAGGAAGTGATCAATGTAAGGGCGGAAATACATTCCACTGTGGACTCGGAAAACAATACTTAAGATGGTGCTGCCTTACCCCTGAAAACAAGATTTTTAAAGTTTCTTTTAACGGTGAGTAATATGCGATTTGGGCTGGATTACAGTGGCTATACTTTGATAATTACTTATTATAATGGACTAAATGAAAAGAAGTATCAGAGTGGGAGAGTTTACTTCCTCTTTAAAAGTCATTGTCCAATTTATTATCACAAATATTTAAGGCATCCAACATCACAGCTAGTGTTGGGCCTCATTCGCAGGGAGTGGACAATACCGTATACCCGTACAGGGTCGTGTTTTTTACCACGTAGGATGCACAGGTGTCCTGTGCATCTCCATGCAGGAAGTCCCATTGATTACTATTGGACACAGCCACTATGCCCCAATATCACATTGGCTTGGGTGTGTGTACGCTTATGGATTTCAGTAGAAGCGTGAGCTATCACTGGGCTGCTATATCTGTTCCCAGACTCTGCTCCTGGATAATGCTGTCAATGTGAATTAGACTTAGGAGTGGGCAGGTTATGCTCCTGATCCTGTAAAATTCCTAATATACCCCTGTGAGGTTAGATCGGTGTGTGCCAAAGCATTGTCACATGGCCCATAGTGCTCTGCAAAGTGCTCTGAGAAGCCTCTGCCACATTAAAGTACAACTCCAGACATGCCAACTACCCCTCCCCTGACCCCAAAAGTTTGATCGCAGTCTACTAATGTCATGGCTGCTTCTTGCCCATCTTCCGGCAGCGGTGGAGGCAGGCATTCTTTCAGGCCACATAATATGAGTCTTGGAGTACCGTGAGCCAAGCCTGTGTGATGACACCTTTCCTAAGACAGGGGAGTGTAAACCACAGGCTGGAGCCCCAGGAAATGGTTAGAATGATGTGATGTTCTGCCCTGAAGAGGGTCTCCAGCGCTGGACCGAGGAGAAGGTCAGGGATTGTGTGGTGAGGATAGGTAGAACTTTCATTTCTTTTTTTTTCTTTACTTTTTTTCCACATTTTCACCCAAAACACCCAAATGTTTTGTAAAGCTGGAGTTCCATTTTTTAAATTGTAGTAATTAAAATTTTGCCAGACAATTCTGCTTTAAGAGAGATGTGTGTGGCATTCTCCCCATGTGCGTCTGAACAATTAGATGTAATTTATACAGTGAAAACGGTTGTGTTTCCCACCTGTCTCCTCCTTTCTTCTTTATGATCCTTTCAATGCATTCATAGGAAAAGCAGTCCATAAATAGAGCGGTGTTGTCTAAGCAGACGGAGAAGCTAGACCTGCTTGTATGTTTAGAAGTGGCCTGCTCTGTCACCCCGGCTATGTCACCAGCCATCACCGGTGCAGAAAAACAGATGCTTCCGTGTGATGTCACCTAGCAGGCTGATCACCCAGGGGATGGATGATCTGTGCTTTACTCTAACTACAATTGTGCTTTAAATGTATACAGGCCTGACAGTGGATCTTTTACAAATAATGCTATGATGATAGTCAGTAATCCGCTGACACGCATTTGAAACGTCTGCTTGTTCTTTCAAGTGTGGGTTTATCTTTTTGGTTCTGGCAAATCATGGCAGCTGCTTTAAATATCCATCTTATTAACATGTTAAATGTTCCAGGCAGCCCACACATAGTTACTGAGATGTGATGTGGAGGAAAGCAGTGTGGTTAGTGAGGGAGCATCAGCTGTCATCTCCAACCTTCCAGTGTGGGGATTGCTACAAGTTTTTAGCAGCCGGCGGCGTTGGCCTGCCCTGTTTAATTACTAATTCTGGAGTTTATTTTCACTTGGCACCTACGTAATAAAGGACTTTTCAGGTGACCACAAGAGTAGAACCAGTTTCCAGTCATTGTCACTGTGGTCATTAAAGTGGACCTTGCACTAAAATGCAAAGTCTGTCTATGTGGTATCCCTCCATCCTTTGTATTAAAATTGGTTTACTGCAAGAAAAAAAACACACATTAAAGGAGAACTCCAGCTGTGCCTTCAATTTTGCACAGTTATAGAGGCCCCTTTGTTTACTGTACACTTAGTTTCTCAGAGTGGGGTTCATTTGCTAGAACTAGAGAGAACAAAATCGGGTGCAGCTCTGCATAGAAACCAATCTGCTTCCAGGTTTTTTTGTCAAAGTGGTGTTCCGCCCCCAAAAAAAATAATAATTAAAAGCCAGCAGCTACAGATATTGCAGCTGCTGGCTTTTAACAAGAGGACACTTACCTGTCCTGGAGTCCAGTGATGTCTGCACCGCAGCTGATGTTTCCATCAGCTGTTGGGTGCTGCCGCGGTCACTGCGGGTAAGGCTGGATTCACACCTATGCATTTTTAGTGCTGCTTGCATTTTGCAGGTTTGCACTACAGCCAGCTTAACATGGTTTCCTATGGAACACGTTCTGTAGAGCAAATCTGCAAAAAGCACTAAAAATGCATAGGAGTAAATCCAGCCTAAGGGTACCCGGCAGTGTAGCCTTACGGCTTCATGCCGGGAACCCTACTGTGCATGCGTGAGGCCCCGCTCCTCACTCCTACTGGCCCGCGGTGATGTTACGGGCCGTGGCCCGGACTCCCTGAATTGGAAAAAGGCTACCTGGGAGAGGAGATAAATGAGCGGAAGTTCCACTTTTGAGTTGAACTCCACTTTAATTGAACAAGCTGAAGTTGGAAGCTAAATGGCTACCATGTACAGCTGCACTAGATTTTGCACTCTTCAGCTTTAGTATATCAACCTCTACGTGTTTTAAAAACCTGAACCTAGTCAGATAGAGCTGCCTCATTTCCTGGCTGGAGGACTTCATCATGCATCCCCGGCCCACCCTTTTCATTAAATGGATGTCAGCTCTTTCAATAATGACGGTTCAACATCATTGTGGGTATTACCTAGAGCGATCTGCTTGCAAATGCAGTCTGCCTTGGCATGCCCAGTCCTCTAGACTGACATCCACCCATCAAGGATTTTAATATTTGCATCACTCGTTCCAAGAACCAGCCTGCTGTTTTTGAGTGCAGTCCTGAGGCAGGGCAGTGTGATGGCTTCCTGAAAACATGTACAGAACTCTGTCAGCCCTTCCCACCAGACATGATCTGCCTGCATTTTAGCTAAAATATGTAATGGAACCGGAAAGGTTTTATTTAAAAATGTTATTAGCATGTTAATGAGGTGAGGGGTTGAAGGAAGGAAAATATAAGCAGATTAAACTGCAGCTATAAAAAATACTCCCCTTAAGCCAACCATAGATGGTTCATATCTCAGCCGGTTCAGCAAGAACCAGCCTTTATTCAATTCATGGGTAGGCTGATTGCACCCAAGCTGATCTATTGATCGACTCGGAAAGACCAGCATGTTGGATTTCCAGCATTTAGTTATTGCCAATGGCTATGGCCGCTAGCAATAATTGTGTTTTCCTGACAGTGACAGCTCCCCCCAAATACACAAAGACCCCCCCCCCCACCCCCATCGGCAGCAGGAAAGAAAATTGCTTACTTTATGGCCTGCGTAAAGCATCGTACACACGGCTGAATGGCGAGCAGTATCAGCTGGTTCAGAAACTGCCCATCATTAAGGCTGTGTAAAGACGGTCGAGGGGCATGACTAAAAAAGATCTGCTGACTGGCATCCGATCAGCACTCTCAGCCAGTGACTGCAAGCATTTACAGGTGTGTTCTGGCAGCCTGTCAGAACACAATAGCTCAGCTATGGGGGTTGCTTTACTAACATTGAATAGTTAGTGCAGGATCTCCCCCCCGAGCTCTTCAGTTTTTTTTTTTCGATCAGCCCGCTGGGGTGAAAAAACAATAGTGTGTTTAAGGTTTTACTCTTTAGGTTCTGAATACCTCCTTCTTGCTCATGTCACTGAGCCTCATATTGAGATCTTGAGAAAGCCCAGGAATCCAGTTAAGCCCCTTTTTAACACAGGCTTTTCCGATCGGGTCCGCCTGTCAGTTTTTCAGGCAGACCTGATCAGACCCTCCATTCACTCCTATGAAGCAGCGGATGTCAGCAGTGACATGTCCACTGACACCCACTGCTACCCGATCCTATCCATGAAATTCAGACACATGGTGACTCTATTTTCCATCCGTCGATCAGATGAAAACAAACAGGCGGTCTAATTTCATCCGATCTCCCCATAGAGGAGAGCGGGCCTCTGACAGATCCGTCTCAGCACAGAAAGTGGAAACAAACCTGTCATTCGCCGGCTCAGTGGGGATCAGCGGATCGATCCCCCACTGAGCAAAGCCGAGTCCTCCGAGCAGACCGCCCGTGTGAAAGAGCCCTCGGAAAAAGATTCTTCTGATCTGTGTAGAAGTTTATCCTTGCAGGATTTGAAATCCTCCGTTTTTGCTGGGATCCCTCAAAGATCCAGTGATGTCACCCTTGCATAGGCGAGATCACTGGAAGCCTGGGAGTATGGCAAGTGTTTTTTCTCTGATTTTCTTTTTTCATGCTGTAATTCAGTTTTAGGTCAACAAGAAAAAGGGGCTACCACATATGCCAGGTATGATGCATCTACAAATGCCTTTTTTTAGTGGGATCTACATTTGTTTCATTTGTGTGTATCCACATGATTTGGATTCCAGTATAGGCCAACTTGTAGTGCAGTCTAGAGCATATTTTATCCTGTCAAGAGTTAAATGGCTGATCGCTCTGTTGTGCTAATCCCAGGAAGAATAAAGCCTTGCAGGCTGAAAATATATAGTCAGTGGCTCTTTTTTGTGTGTATGGAAGATGTGGTTCTTCTGGATTGCTTTTTACCAATTGAAGTAGGAAATGGGAGCAGTTCATTATTCTGACTGGGTTTGGTATTAAAATACCTAGTGGCCTTCACACCAACCCTGCTGAATTCAAGATCACCCTTCAGACTTTACCCAAAATCGATGATTTGTTTGCTCTACATTTAAGTTTTAGAATCTGAACAAGAAACGTTATTTTTCCAGGCAGTTTGATTTTGGTGACAGTTATGTGTAATGATTATTTTATAAGAGAGGTAGCTTTGATCCTGTGCAGGAGAGGATTTACATAGGATTGCCTCTTTTCATCATCATTAGGCAGCTGACAACCCTGCCTCTATAGTGGCTTTCGTAAAGCAGAACTACGGCCTCAAAAAATAAAATTAAAATAAAAAACTGATGATAAATTCCAGGAGTGCAGTTTTTATGTAGTTACATTGGTTCAGATTGGACCAATATAAGTATGCATGTGACATACCTGTGGGAGCTGGAAAAGCTAGGCACCGCTACTACATCCAGATAGAGGTTACATCAAGAGCCAGTAAATGTCAAGTACAATAAGCTATGTGGATGTATATGGAACAATACAAACACAGTATAGTGGTACTGGTATCTTGATGGACATTGCCTCCTTACTCAGCATGCTTCATATTAAGTCATCATGATCCGACTTGTGCTCTGAGGACCTTGAAGGGTAACCCCACGCCAAAATGAAAAACAACAATGGTCCCCCAAGACCTCACCAGACCCTTTTCTGAGCATGCAGCCCAGCAGGTCAGGAAAGGGGGGGGGGGGTGAGGGAGTGCCCCCCTTCCTCCTTGACCTTTCCAGGCCACGTGACATCAATATGGGGAAGGTGGGTGCTTTAGGGCATGGGAAGCTCCGTGCCTCTCACCCCAAAGCACCTTGTCCCCATGTTGATTGGGACGAGCCTCTTCCCGATAATCCTGAGTGGTAGTTGTGGGGATCTGCGGGCAGGTGGCTTATCGGAATATGCAAGCCCCCTTTTAACAAGGGGGCCCCCAGATCCCGCCCCTCTCATGTGACTAAGTATGAGGTACATTGTACCCCTACCCATTCACCCAAAAAAAGGTAGTGAAGTGTAAATAAAAACAAGAGATGGCTTTCACAAGTCCTTTATTAAAAATCTTCCATCGTGTGGTGTTCCAGTCATGTGTTCTTCTTCCTCCGAGGCTTGCTCCTGATATTTTCCCAGCTCTGTTCTCTGCCAGTTCTTTTATACAGCCATGAGGTGTGCCAATCGGCGGTAGTCACCACAAGACTCCGCCTTTGTGATGTCACAAGGGGCAGGGTCTCATGGTGACGCCGCCGGATGGCTACCCCCCATGGCTATGTAAGAACCGGCAGATAATGGAGCTGGCACAATGACGGGAGCAAGCATTGGGTGAGGATCGGGTTAGCGGCGCAGAAGACCGCATCGGAGGGAGAACACACGACAAGAGCCGAAGACAATTCTCGCATAAGTCTGGCATGGATTTTGGGGGGCCCACACCATTTTCGTTATTTTAGCGTGGGGTTCCAGTTCAAGATCCTGAGAGCACAAGCCGCGCGCTAAAAGTTGGATCTTGATGACAGATAATGCATGTTATTAAAATTAAAATGTAATGTGAGGCAAGTGGATGGTGGCATGTGCACATAAAAGAGAAGACATAGAAAAATTATATCGCCCACTAAAAAGTAGATTCACATCACAGGAGACCACTCCTACCACGGCTATCCTATATGGCCTACAACGTCATTTGGGGGGGGGGGCCCCAAAGAACTTGCTGACCATCTAGGGCAGGAGTAGAGTACCAACTCGTTTCCACTGGAAGCAGAAAAATTTTATCATTTAAGTCAAACCAACAGGGCAGATCAGTAATGTACCATTCTGTGCCCAGAAATTCTCATATCAAAAGGGGCAAGGTTACCAGTATCCCAGAGCAGGGTAAAGCTATATCTAAACAACCCCAAAATAACAATAAAACCTACAACTGTAAAAAAAAAGTTTTCTTCAAACCCTACATTCACCTGGTCCTCCGTCTGCATAGACAAAATAAAATTATGATTTCCAACATAGGCCTCATGCTTTTAGCTCATACATGTTTCTGCTGCAAATCCCACCAGCCAGTTGAAAATGGAAAAGCTGCCCTACCCCACCCACCACTCTCAGCCTGAAGCAACGCGCATGCTAAAGATGCAATGGGACTGTGCAAATTGGGATGCACCATTTCCCCATCCAAAATGGGGAATGCCGTGCATGCCCAGTCGGGACCTCCCAACAGCTGTGATGAAGCCAAGGAAAGCGTGCTGCCCAGGAAATTGTCCTAATACCCAAACGGTGGCTGCATCTGAATACATATGCTGTTTCTTCAGGAACCAGGGTAAATTGTGCGGTTGGCTTTCACCTTTAAACTTTAGCTTGTCGCATTAACTGCAGAATGCCATATTTTTTTCTAGGCCAGTTATTCTTTGTTATACTTTCTCTTGTTGAGGGCAGGGCGCATGTCAAATGCCAGTTTGTACCAGCCATTGGTTGCATTGACGAGCTGGCGCTGGGATTTGTCTAACACCTTATTTAAAGTGGAACATTATTCAGAAAATTAAGTCCTACTAGATCACTTCAAGCTGGCTCCTTTTGCAGGTATAGCTATGTAAAACATTAAAAATAAGTGCCTATACTGTTTACAACCCAGTCTCATCCTGCTCTGCTCAGTTGCTCTCCATTTTAAGGCACTTTTATGCACTGCCAAATTTGTAGAGGCCAATCTGCTGACAGCCTTAAAGTGGTTGTAAACCCTTACAACCAACTTTGACCTACAGGTAAGCCTAGATTAAGGCTTACATGTAGGTCCAAGAAATATCTCCTAAACCTACACGGTTTAGGAGATATTTGCCAAAAGACAGGCACCGCTGTCTACGGCGCATGCGCCGTAGACAGCAGCACACAGGCACACTAAGTGCGCCGATGTCAACGGCTATATGCCGCGAGTGTCGGCTCCCGTGTGCATGCGCGAGAGTGACGTCATCGCGGCTTTGCCGAATGACCGCAGCAGGGCAGCGAGACCCACCGAGAAGATGGATGCTCCGGACTACAGGGGACAGCGGTGACTTCACTGGCTCCTGTGTCAGGTAAGTGACACATAATGGGCTACTATGCGATGCATAGTAGTCCATTATGCTTTACCTTTGCAGGGAATCAAAGAGGAAGTAAACCCATCAGGGTTTACTTCCTCTTTAAAGTTGTAAAGTCAGAAGATTTTTTTGTCATCTTAATGCATTAAAGATAAAAAACCAGTGTGCAGCAGCCGCCTTCAGCCTCCTCGGCCAGCTGGGACTCTCCCTCCTGATTGGCCGAGACACCACAGCAGTGCCATTGGCTCCTGCTGCTGTCAGTCAAAGTCAGCCAATCGGGAGAGGCACTCGACTCTGGTAACCCCATAGCAAGCGGCTTGCTGTGGGGGCACTCGACAGGAAGGAGGGGCCAGGAGAGCTGAAGAGGGACCTGAGAAGAGGAGGTTCCGGGCTGCTCTGTGCAAATCCACTGCACAGAGCAGGTCAGTATAACAGTTTAGACTTTACAATCACTTTTAAAGTGTAATCAAGCCCTCCTATCTTTTACAGCCAAGGTAGTTGCTTCTGTTTGATCTGCAACTGCCATGATGCTGCACATGTGATCAGTTATGACACCAACCATTTGATGGTTGAGGAAACAACCAAATGTGACAGTTAGCAATCCCAGCATTCCAAGAATGAAATGTTTTTGTTAATCGGTTTAGTTTCGCTTTATGATTTACTGCTGTTCTGGGGCTCTGGGCTTCAACAAAATGACACCCTCCAGCAAGAAGGAACAGGAGCAACGCTGGAGGCAGTTTACATCACGCACTAATTTTGGTAGCATAATAATGTGGAATGAATGTTCCTTGCTAAAGAACATTATTTTTTATCAAGTTGTTATGGCTAAATTTCCGCTTTAATTTCTTGAAACCACGTTAAATGGTAACGTGGGGCTTTTGCGTGCGTTCTCATCTCTAAAGTTGCACAGGCATCCAGTGTACCTGGCACCGTTGGTTTAAATATCTTGAGCCAGTCCTGTTGTCATCACCGCCAATTTCATGAACCTCGGGAGGCATTTGATTCATCACTACAGGGCCAAAATAATGTCATTGAATTTTGCAGCCCATATTAACTACAGTTTTTTTATTTATGAAACGCTTTAGGTTGTGAACCATTCTTGCCATGTATGATAGCGTTCTGTGAACAGTATTTAATCTCCTTGTTTTTTGCCAATGTCCATGAGACCTAAATTACGATTTTTTTTTGATTTTTTTTAATTTTTTTTATGCAGCCTCATAACTACTAACAGTAAACAGAAAATCTGCATGAAAAAGCGTTTACCTTCTAGGAATTCTTATGGCTTTCTTTACCTTACATGGTCTTCTTCACTCTGTGACTGATAAATGCTGCTTTTGTGTGCGCCGTTTATTGGCTTTAATATAGAGACCTAACTATGCATGGCAGTTCGAATAAACTAGCGCATTGTCTTGGGCTATGTAGAAGCTGGCACATCTGCATGTTAATTATTCATTGATGTAATTAATCCGGAATGCGTTATTCCTTTGCCTCTGGTCTGTGTATATCCATATTCTTTGGGTTAACACACAATATAAAAGGTTTTGTCCAACCGAACTCTGTGGCCTCATAAACAGAGCTTGTTGGTGCTTGTGATAAATTCTTGTCATCGGGACACCCCATCTCTGGACTTCATAAAGAGTTTCTTAGAGACTCATTAGCACTTTGCCACACATTCTGTTAGTGGAGTGTATATGAATTTGAATCTACAGCATCACAAACCGAATTCTGCCTGCAAAAGGTTACTCCCACTGTCCTGTTTACTTAGACTTTTTCTTTATTACCTATATGGCAGTATTTCTTATTGCATTCGTCATAGACGGGAGAATGTAAAAGTGTCAGACGTCAGAACTGGCTGAATTTTCTGCTTGCATCTGAAATGGCAAGAAAAGCGGCTTTTGTGAGTTTGATTTGCGAGACTTTCTAATATGGCCATAATGTCATAAAAGTGCTTTATTGAATTAACGCAAATGTTTTGAGTTGGCTTGTTTTTCTTATTGACATTCTTGTGCATTGAGTTATGCCCGGTTCACACTATTGCAATGCGAGAACCCTGGGAATCAACTGCGGGTTCCCACATCGCACCCGGCACACATGGCAGTTCACACTGCCATATGAAACCTGCTGGGGAGTGTCATTATAGGTTTACGACACCCCCATTTCAGCTCGCATATCACACTGCGAACTGACAGATCGGACATGAATCGGATTGCATATGTATGAACACACATGTGATCCGATTCTGGTCCGAACAGAAAAAGGGTCCTGTGCGTGTTTGCACTGCGATATCAGCCATACTATCTGTATGGCTGACATCGCATGTAATGTAAACAGCAGTGCGCTGTGAATTACATGCGATGTCTGCCATCGAAATAGTGTGAACCGGGCCAAAAAGGGATATTTGGATGTCAAACTTTGCTTCCCATATTGTTCAAAAGCACTGCCACCAAAGCCCATTGATTTGATTTGTCTTTTTTTTTTATTTTTTTATGCCAGTGGGCAGTGTTGCATGACCGTGCAATTACCAGTTAAAGTAGTGCAGTGCTGAATAGCAAAAATGGCATGTCTCGGAGTTGTGTTTTCAGTTGAAAGCATAGTAATTCTGCCCATACATGGCTCCCTTTAGCCAGTAGACTGAATGGAGATGACCGTACCGATTTCCCCCATGTACACAATTGAAATGGATGGGGGAATCCTCCTTTTGTGTTGGCTTACATCACAGAGCCAGTCTAGGACGTAGGGATCAGCCCATAAGCCTGCATCAGCACCGGGGTGGGGTTGGCAGAGTTGACAGTCACCAGCTCTCTGCTTATGGAGTTCTGAGAGCCGAGTGATCTGCAGTATTAGATCTGCTCTCTGCTTTGCCACCACCCCCCCCCCCCCCCCACAGATGCTGTATCTACCTCAGTAAGTATGATTGGGGGAAAAAAATCCTGTACTACTTCTCTTTTATTATGAGGACACTAGGATTCTGGCAAGATCAACAGGTATTTTGGTATGCTTGATCTTGGGTTTATATTTACTATTTACTAAAGTGTTATTAAACCCAGTAATATGAAAATGGTTTGTCTGCCCCCCCCCCCCCCCCCGGCACAGTGCCCACAGCTTTTAAATTATTTTTTTTACATTAAAATACTACCACTATATACCTTTTTTGCTGATCTGTATACCACAGTCATGATAGACTGCACAGTTTGTCCAGTGCTGAGTTTTCAGGTAGGAGGAGATTTTCACTACAGCCTGTATACACGCCCACATGTGTGATGTCCATATCATGTGACCTGAACAGTTCAACTGAAACAGGAAATGTTCTCTCCAGCAATAGAGACTAAACTGAGCATGTGCAGGACGGCTACCCTCACTGTATTCTATGGCCTTGCCAAGATGGTGCAGGAGGGAAGGACCTGTCCATGTAGTGTCAGAGCCTTTTTACACAATGCACAAGATTAACCCCTTAAGTTCCACAGTGAGTATAAAAAGCATGCTATTCTGCATATACAGACAGATTTTACTGTTGTGGGTTTAAGGTCAGCAATAATGTTTTTGTGTGGTAAATTATTACCCATGAGAACTCACTATAGCACAATAAAATGCTGGTCACAAAGTACATAGATGACGTCGGTGCTTTCATGACCAGAATTCTGATGGTAGTTGAGTCACTACATTAAAGCATTAAATGACTGCTCATGTGTAGACTACAGATGCTTCGAGAGTATCTGCCAGCAATTTGCCACAAATGGGAGCATATAGAATTTCATGCACTTTATACATATATGGAAAATGTATCCTGAAAGCTAAGCAATACATAGCCATTAGCCATAAAGTATTGTTTGCCAGGATTGTTGGCAGTCCTAAGTAGGAATCTGATCATTCAGTTCTCAGTGGTCTGAGAGCTGGTGACTGTCAGCAGTCTGCTCTGCGCCCCCCACGCACTGGAGCACTGGGCTGTAGAGGGAGTAGCTGGCTCAGCCTCTCAACGGCTTGCTAAGAAGCTGAGGCAGGTCCCCACCCAGGCTCCTGGGTGGATCCCAACCATATGGTCAGGATCTTTCCCCAGTCTGGACCACCTATGTGACGTCAGCCTACTGCAGGCTTCAGCCCGCTGTCAGCTGAAAACAAACTGCACTTCTGTGATCCACAGGAGAAGTACAGCCAAACAAACTTCAGCTGTACACCTCTTTTTAATGATAATTATTTATGCTCTTTGTATTTTTAGAAACAACAATTAAACTGTACACTTGCTGGTTTGCCAGCATAGAATACATGCACATTCACACACTCGTTATCTTGCACCTTTTACAGCAGTACCATAATTGAAATAAGTATTGCGCTTTAGTAATAATTGGCAAGTTCCACTGTAATGGGGGGGCTTCCACTCTCACTGTTAAGCCATTGGGCCAGGCAGCCATATGCATCCATCCAGGATTGCCAGATAAAATTTGTTGCAAAAAATGTTATAGTACGCAATCTACTATTTAATGATTTTTACATTTTTGGAAGATGACCGTCAATGAATCTCTTTACTTCAGTAAGCTGTAAAGGTTATGTGGCTTTCCAGTTTGACAAAATGATTTTCCTTGCATGAAGAAGGAGGGATCAATTTAGGATTTTGAGATTTATTATTAACCACTTCAGACCCGGAAGAATTTACCCCTTTAATGACCAGAGCATTTTTTGCGATACGGCACTGCGGCGCTTCACCTGACAATTGCATGGTCGTGCTACATTCTACACAAACGTTTTTTTTTTTTTTCTCACAAATAGAACTTTACCTCTGCAGTTATTTTTTGCCCAATAAACAAAAAAAGAGCGTCAATTTGAGAAAAATAAAACAATTTTTTACTTTTTGCTATAATAAATATCCCTAAAAAATATATATAAAAAAATTTTCTTCCTCAGTTTAGGCCGATATGTATTCTACATATTTTTGGTAAAAAAAAATCACAATAAGTGTATATTGATTGGTTTGCGCAAAAGTCTACAAAACAGGGGATAGATTTAGGGCATTTTTATTATTATTATAATATATTTTTTATTTTATTTTTTAGTAGTAATGGCGGCGATCGTGACTGCGACAGATCGGACACGTTTGGCAATATTTTGGGACCATTGACATTTATACAGCAATCACAGCTAAAAAATAGCCACCGTTTACTGTATGTCACTGGCAGGGAAGGGGTTAAACACTAGGGGGCGATCAAGGGATTAAGTGTGTTCCTTCAGTGTATTCTAACTGTAGGGGGATGGGCTTACTAGAACATGATAGAGATCACTGCTGCTGATCACTGGGAGCAGTAGATCTGTCATGTCACTAGGCAGAATAAGGAAATGCTATCTCCCCGTTCGGCCTCTCCATGTCACGATTGCGGGCCACCAGGGGACATAAAGTCAGCGGGCACACTCCCGCGGTGCGCGCCAGCGGCATGCGTGTGCCCACTAGCCTGCGATAACGGAGGGACGTATGGGTAAGCCCATTTGTGCAGCTGTGCCATACATCGTCGTGTATCAGTTGGCAATCGGTTAAAGAGGAACTGCAGTCTGCTCACATAATTTGTAAAAAAAAATCTTTGCCATTCTGAAGCTTACCTCCAACCACTTTGCATATTTTTTTTATATATAGTGTGATTCTGTACTTGCCAAATAGGCTGCAGAAATCTCCCTTCACTGAGTCTGGCTGCAACCGTTTTAACTGTGGGCAGCTGAAGCTGCTGCCTGTTCACTTCCTGGATTTACACAGATGCAAACCTCCAGCTCTGCAGCTCTCATTGGCCCTCTTATGATTCCCCCCTTTCTGGCAAACTCTCTGGAGAGTAAGAGAGAGCTGTGCATGTCATAAGCCTAGGCTTTTTTTACCAGACAAACAGGAAGTGGGCTGTATAAGTTATTTACTGGCAAAAAAAAAAAAAAGTTTTACTATACAAAGTTAAAACAACAAGGGCAGAAGATTTAATAGATGGAAAGTTGAAAAAAATGAACTGGCGGTCCACTTTAAGACCCCATTCACACGTGAGCGTTTTGTAGCTTGAAGCCTGAAGCTACAAAACGCTAGAGGGGAAAAAATCTATTATTCTCAATGGAGATGGTTCACATCTCCACTACATGTCGCCTGAAGCCGAACGCCTGAAGCTCAAACAATTTCCGGACCCTTTTTTGTCACACGAATTGCGCAGATTTGGGCGTTTTTCTTCTTTTAACATTGGTGACCTTTTGCCCTGCACAAAATCGCGGCAAATCGTAGTAAAAACCGCTGCAAAATTGCTATAAATTTGCGTGATTTTCTGCTTGAAAACGCTACGCTCAGGTGTGAATGCAGCCTAAGTGGGTTCAATCAAGTCTTTCAGACCGAGCATGCTGACCTAGGAAGATTAAAGCTGGTCATACAAGTAACAGTTTTCTTATTCAATTTCCTTTAGATTTACCTTCAACTCTGTAGTGTAAGGGCTTGTCTGATTGCAGGTGAGGTTTGACCTCGCATTATATGGTTTTCGTAGATCTAAAAGAAAGTTGTATAAGAAAATTGTATAATGTATGGTCAGGCTCAGGCCTCCTAAAATCTAGCCCAGTCTTCAAGGCATGAAACGCTTGATTAAAGATCTGAGATCTAGATACACAACCAGAATACATGTAGCGTGTCTGTAGATGACATCCATTCTGTATAATCTCTCTAGGGTGTTATATACTTAATGATTGAATTTAAAGTGATTGTAAAGTTTTGTGGGTTTTTTTTTTTTTTTTTTTTTTTTTTTTTTTTAAATCACTTCAATATCCAGCACTTTGACCCCCCTCCTGCCCAGGCCAATTGTCAGCTTTCAGTGTTGTCACACTTTGACAATTGCTCAGTCATGCAACACTGTACCCAAACTACATTTTTATAATTTTGTTCACACAAATAGAGCTTTCTTTTGGTGGTATTAATCACCACTGGGTTTTCTATTTTTTGCTAAATCAACAAAATACACTGAAGATGTGAAAAAAAAAAAAAATATATATATATAAATATAAATATATATAATTTTTTTTTTTTTCCCCTGTCTATTATAAAATTTTGCAAATAAATTGTTCTTCATAATTTTATCCCAAAATTTATTCTACTACTACATTTATTTGGTAAAAAAAATAACCCAAATCGGTGTATATTATATAATCTGTAGGAAACTATGGCATATACAGTATCATGTTTTTGTAAATATTTTATTATACCTTTTCATGTGACAACACTGAAGAAATGACACTTTGCTACAATGTAAAGTAGTGAGTGAACAACTTGTATAACTGTTTAAATTTTCTGTCCCCTCAAAATAACTCAACACACAGCCATTAATGTCTAAACCGCTGGCAACAAAAGTGAGTACACCCCTAAGTGAAAATGTCCAAATTGGGCCCAATTGGCCATTGTCCCTCCCCGGTGTCATGTGACTCAGTGTTACAAGGTCTCAGGTGTGAATAATTGAGCAGGTGTGTTAAATTTGGTGTTAACGCTCTCCCTCTCTTATACTGGTCACTAGAAGGTCAACATGGCACCTCATGGCAAAGAACGCTGAGGATCTGAAAATAATTGTTGCTCTACATAAAGATGGCCTAGGCTATAAGAAGATTGTCAAGACCCTGAAACTGAGCTGCAGCATGTTGGCCAAGACCATACAGCGGTTTAACAGGACAGGTTCCACTCAGAACAGGCTTCGCAATGGTTGACCAAAGAAGTGGAGTGCACATGCTCAGCGTCATATCCAGAGGTTGTCTTTGGGAAATAGACGTATGAGTGCTGCCAGTATTGCTGCAGAGGTTGAAGGGTTGGGAGGGTCAGCCTGTCACTGCTCAAATCGTACGCATCAAATTGTTCTGCGTGACTGTCATCCCAGAAGGAAGCCTCTTCTAAGGATGATGCACAAGAAAGCCCACAAACAGTTTGCTGAAGACAAGCAGACTAAGGACATGAATTACTGGAACCATGTCCTGTGGTCTGATGAGACTAAGATAAACTTATTTGATTCAGATGGTGTCAAGCGTGTGTTGCGGCAACCAGGTGGGGAGTACAAAGACAAGTGTGTCTTGCCTACAGTCAAGCATGATGGTGGGAGTGTCGTGGTCTATGGCTGCATGAGTGCTGCTGGCACTGGGGAGCTACAGTTCATTGAGGGAACCATGCATCCAACAGTACTGTGACATACCGAAGCAGAGCATGATCCCCTCCCTTTGAAGACTGGGCCATAGGGCAGTATTCCAACAGAACGTCCCCAAACACCCCTCCAAGATGACCACTGCCTTGCTAAAGAAGCTGAGGGTAAAGGTAATGAACTGGCCAAGCATGTCTCCAGACCTAAGCCCTAGTGAGCATTTTTGGAGCATCCTCAAACAAAAGGTGGAGGAGTGCAAAGTCTCTTACATCCACCAGCTCTGTGATGTTGTCATGGAGGAGTGGAAGAGGACTCCAGTGGCAACCTGTAAAGCTCTGGTGAACTCCATGGTCAAGAGGGTTAAGGCAGTGCTGGAAAATAATGGTGGCCACACAAGTGTGACACTTTGGGCCCAATTTGGGCATTTTTACTTAGGGGTGTACTCACTTTTGTTGCTAGCAATGTAGACATTAATAGCTGTGTGTTGAGTTAATTTGAGGGGACAGCAAATTTACACTGTTATGCGTCACATGAAAGGATATAATAAAATATTTACAAAAATGTTATTGGTGTACTCACGAATCTGAGATACTGTCTATCTGAAAACTGTAATGCACTAAAATGCCAGGAGTGTAGAAATACCCCCCAAATGACCAACTTTTGGAAAGTTGACAGTCCAAGGTATTTAGTAGGAGGCATGTTGGGTTTCTTGAAGTTGTAATTTTTTCCAATTTTTTTTGGAAAATTAAGAAATTAAAGAAAAATTGCTTTTTTATTTTTTACACATACCAGACCAGTGCAGTATAGTGTCATCATTTAACTGGTGTGGTGGTGATCGGGTACACTGACTGGCAACTGTGTGACAAAAAAAGTGTGATTGTTTTTTGTTTTTTTTTATTTATTGCTTGTACACACTGTGATCAGAGCAGTTTGTTACCATAGTAACATTTTTACTGCCCTGGGGGTGGGTGGTAAGAGTGATCAGGTGTGTGTGTTTGTGGGAGTTTTTTTATTTATTTTATATACACATTATGTGTGCCCTTTAGCAGTATATCGCATTGCAACAAGCAAGCATTTTACTGAATGAAACAGTGATTGGTCAAAGCTAGTCACATGTTACAGATGTGCTGTGATTGGCCCTGCCTTTACCATGTGATCAAATTGACCAATCGCAGCTAGCAACATAATTGTACACATTGGATGGCTTAAGAGGAAGCCATCGATTGTGCACAATTGTCATGTGATCTACTGTGATTGGTCACGGCGGTCACGTGGAACCGGCAGAGAGCTGTTCTTGGATCGGTCATCAGCTGTGTCCCGTGGACACAGCTGGTGACAGATCGAGCGGCAGCGCGATTTGCACATTCTGTCCAGTCAGGATAACTAAACCACCACCCAGCCGTCATTTTGCTATAGGCCGGGTGGGAAGGTGTCCGATAACCAGATTGATAGTAGTGAGAGCCATTGGCTCCTGCTGCTATCAATCAAAACTTGTGACGAGGGAGCATGGCAAAGCCCTTGTTTGTTGTTTTAAAAAGAAAATTAAAATCCCTTTTTTGCCTGTGTCACACGGCAGGCTCCACACCACAACTTGCATTTTATAAATAGGTTGTAAAATGCAGGCTGCTCTCCAGTATAAAGGGGCCCCCAGGAGTTCTGTGGAAACTACCATGTTGACCAGTCTTGGAATGTTTTGTTATGCATTCAGAGAGCTCCCACCCAGTCTGCATTTCACGGTTATAAAGATTGATTATTTGAGCATCTGTGGATTTTCAGTCAAGTTAAATACAAGTTCTTCTTTTTCCCCTTAATTTTCTGCTACTTACTGGATGCTCTGCACTCCCTTTATGCTTGAGCTCTAGGGACTGTAATTCAGGGAAATCCCAGGAAGACTCCTATTTTTATGGTGTGCAGACACCACACCTGGTGCCAACAAAAAATCCACAACCAGAGTTGCTTCATTCCTGAATTTTAACAATTTACTGTATGTTTTCAGTCGCAACCTGATCATTTTGCCATTTGTTTTTTTTTTTTTTTTTAACGAGCCAGTGTACCCAAAAAAAATGGCCACAAAGTATAATTGCGGTACGTTGTTGTAGCTGGTAATGTTCTGTACAGCATTGTGTTCATTCTCTTAGTGAATTAATATCACAGGTATGTAATTGAATCCCAAATCACATCCTCTGTTCACTTTTCCGAACATGTCTTTTGTAATGAAGCAGTAGGGTGCCAAGTCAGGTCTGAATCATAGTTCATAGGAGCATATAATGATAGTGCACCGACTCCCACCTCTGTATTGCTCTTTATGCCTCAGACTCTTTGATTTATTGCAGCCAGCTAAGTTTATATCTCCTGTGTCGTGCTGCCCTTAGATACTGTTGCTATGTTCTGAACATTGGTTTGACACAACACCGAAGAAATTTGAGACCAAACTTTCCTTGCCAGATTAATTTTCTGCTGTCCCTACTTTCTAATTAACCCTTGAATGTCAAAGGAGTTGAGTGACGAGGGCAACTGTCAAACTGGAAATTTTCACTTCCGTAACCTGGGTCGTTAAGTACATTTAGAATACAATGAATCTAAAAATCACATTGTAAGGTACATTTTTTTTTTTCTTATTTTCTTTTAAATATATGCTGAACTCCAGGCAAGCAGCTAAATGCATAGTTTAAACATTTTAATGTGAACTGTTTTATCTGTCAAAGGTTTTGTAGTTCTGTGCTGCTAGAATCGTGAACAAGGCACCCCTGCTAATAACCTGCTTAGCTCCTTGACCTCCTCCACAGCAACAGCACAACTTGGACAAGAACATGCACCCAGCATGCTGATTGGGAAATAAAGGAACTGCAGCACACTGAGTCATCCTTCTGCTCAGACTGCTCTTTCTGTGGGCTTGTTCGTTGTCCGGATTACTCAAATGGCTGCATCTGTAAGCCCCATAAACACATGCATGTTCCATAAAACGTGTGCAGAAATGCATATTTTTTTTGCCCATGGTTTGAAAACGTACAGCGGGCTTGTGGTGCCCATAGTTAATGGTACCCAAACTCAGCCAGCAGATGTTTGTCGAGCATTGGACATGGCACAGCTCTTTTAAAGCGGGAGTCCACCGGGACTCCGCGTTTTTTTTTTTTTAAAGCCAGTAGCTACAAATACTGCAGCTGCTGACTTTTAAAATAGTGACACTTACCTGTCCAGCGCGCCCGCGATGTCGGCACCCGAAGCCGATCTCTAGGTCGTCTGTCGGGTCCTGCCGCCGCCATCTTGGGTATGGGAATCAGGAAATGGAGCCTTTCGGCATAATTTCCCGGTTCCCTACTGCGCATGCGTGAATCGCGCTGCGCAATAAGGACGCTCCCCGCTGCCTCTGGGATCTGTGTGTTTCCCAGCAGGCAGCGGGGCACTTGTGGGAAGGGGCGGGCACTTGCGGAAAGGGGCGTAAGTTACGCCCCTTTCCTCAGAGAGCTATCCCGGAAGTGGGTGCAGTTACCTGGATTATCCAGGTAACTGCACCCCCCTCCCCCCTGAAAGGTGCCGATTGTGGCACCGGAGGGGGGGAGGGTTCCGATGAGCGGAAGGTCCACTTTAGGGTGGACCTCCGCTTTAAGTGAGAGGGGAAGTTGTGGTGAAAGCGCACAGGTATACACAGACAGCGCAGCACCCGGCTACATGTGTATTATATTTGATCTACAGCTACTTATAGATGTGAAAGGATAAATGTCAAAATATAGCTTTGAGATGCTTGGTGTAATGTGTAGGGCTGCAACTAACGATTATTTTCATAATCGATTAGTTGACCGATTATTGCTTTGATTATTTGGTTAATAACCTTAAAGTTTTTAAAAAAGGCAATTTATTCTTAAATATCTCTATATGCAGTGGTAAATATAAATAACTATATGGTTAGGGAGAAAAATATCTAATCCACTCTGAGAATAACAGACTGAAGAGATATACTGTATATATTAGAGGGGATATATACTATTAGAGGATATATACTGTATATACTATTAGAGGAGAGAGATACTGTATATACTATTATAGGCTATATACTATTGGGGGAGAGATATACTGTATATACCATTAGAGGAGAGATATAGTGTTTATACTATTAGAGTGTATATACTATTAGAGGAGATATATACCTTTAAAGGGTCAGTTTGGTAAATATCATCAGACTCATTAACTTTAACCCCATTTTGTTACTCGCCGATTAATCTATTATGAAAATAGTAATTAATTTCATAATCGATTAGTTGTTTCAGCCCTAGTAATGTGCATTCTGTAGATGACAGTACCACTTTATTATATCATTACGTTTACATACCGTATATACTCGAGTATAAGCCGAGATTTTCAGCCTCTTTTTTGAGGCTGAAAGTGCCCCCCTCGGCTTATACTCGAGTCATCGCTGTCTGCCCGCTCGATCAGCGTGTCGAGCAGACAGACAGCGGCCATTCTGATTCAAAAGCCGCGCCTCCGGCTCCGCCTTCGCCTGTGATAGGCGGAACACTGAATTTCCCAGCAGCCTGTGTTCCGCCTATCACGGGCATCTTCTCATCCTCGTACTACGGACGAGGATGATACGACGTCCGTGATAGGCGGAACACAGGCTGCTGGGAAATTCAGTGTTCCGCCTATCACAGGCGAAGGAGGAGGCGCGGCTTTTGAATTTTACAATGGCCGCCGACGAAGAGGGCACGGGACGGAGGCAAGGCACGGGACAGGACGGGACGGGACGGGACGGGACGAAGGCAAGGCACGACACGGGACGGAGGCTCGGGACAAAGGCTCGGGACACAGGTAGGCTGGACACACACACACACACACACACACACACACACACACACACACACACACACACACACACACACACACACGGATGGAGACACACACACGGATGGATGGATGGATGGAGACACACACACACACAGGGATGGATGGATACACACACACACAGGGATGGATGGATGGATGGAGACACACACACACAGGGATGGATGGATGGATGGATGGATGGAGACACACACACACAGGGATGGATGGATGGATGGACACACACACACACAGGGATGGATGGACGGACACACAGGGATGGACGGACACACAGGGATGGACGGACACACACACAGGGATGGACAGGCATGTCTCACCCTCGGCTTATACACGAGTCAATAAGTTTGCCAGTTTTTTTGGGGGTAAATTGGGGGCCTCTGCTTATATTCGGGTCGGCCTATACTCGAGTATATACGGTATACAGTATGTTAACTGCTTTTAGTTCGTTTGGGGTTTGTAAACCTCTTCCTGAGAATTCCACTGTTGGTGTCATAGGAGTAATGGCTACGACGGTACAAAACTGCTTTGTCCAGTTTTAGAGCACTTCTAGTGTGCGCCAAAATAGCCCTATTAAGGTAATCCTTTAGCCCAATGTTTCACAAAGTATGGGATGTGTCGTTTCTAGGGCTTACTCTTGCTGTAGGTGGGGCGTTGCAGGGCTGATGGCTTTAGTCTAGGTCTGTAGTATACTTTTCCCAGCTTAAACTAATTTTGTGTACCTGCCCTTAGGATCAAATACATGCAAAACAATCTACCGGTATACCTCTACCAGTTTGAAATCACTAAAATGTTAGCATTTGAGAATGCCCTGGAGGAGGGGCGAAACATGTCGGCTAACAGTGACATAATTTATGGCACGCCAATGCGATACCTCTGGGCCGCTGTTCTGCTTGCATTCTTTTATGTACAAGTGAGTGTAATTGGATTTTAACTAAATTTTTTTATTTTTTATAAATGGAATTACGCTATATTGATGTCTTATCCTCTCTATACTCATACTATGAGTTAAAATAACAACACTGGTATGGTATATAGAACATAACCACCAAGGGGAACCACAAGCCCCAGCATAACCAGGATCATAATTTATCGTTGGGTGAAACGTGTTAATCCATATACATCAGATGCATATTCTTCAGAACATGCATTGATTGCACACAAAAAAGAATGCTGCTTACATTGATGGTCACTGTTGGGCCCCCATACATTTGGGGACTGTGGGTAAAAATGTGAACATGATCACTGGTGTCAGTGGTTACTACCAGAGAAACAAGAGGAAAAGCTCCACTTATTTCCAGTAGTTTTGCTGAATGGTGTTGGCACTGGATTTATGTGGTCACCATCAGGCAGGAGATCAATCCCTCACTGTTCAAGGAGCCCCTAACAATCTCTGGAGGAACCCTAAGATTTTACAAAACCTTGGTTGAGAATGGCTGGCTTAGATAGAATGTATGAGTTGTCCATGTAATGCTAGACTTTTTGGGGTCATTCAGGCTCTACAGTGGTGGTGATGGTGGTATATTACTGAGCAATGTTTCAAAGCCACTGGTTTTAGTATGTAGAGGACAGTTTCCCCCCAAAAAATTATTTCTCTTACGTTCACCGACTGACACAACTCCTCTCTTAGACCATTGGGTTGTTGCGCCACCTTCAGGAGAGGACTAGGCATAACATGTTAACGTGTAATAATAAAACAAGAACTTTCTAGTTCCGCCCCAAAGGGCGGTCCCTTAGGTAACAACCCCACAGCCTGCATTGCAGCTTCAGTTTTTTTTTTCTACCTAGTGAAGGAGAAGGACCTAGGAACCCGTGCTGGGTTGGCCACGACATGCCTCAGCTCCAGAGGTCGGTGAGCGTAATTGCTCCGGGGCACACATATGACCAGGCTACTGATGTCTGTGTCAGTGTGCCAGGCCAGCAGCCACCCCGTACTGATCGGAGAGTGGGTCTGTGATGGAATGTCTCCCAGCTCTGCAGGACTGAGAAGTACAGCTCTCCCTGCCTCAGTGGGGCTGAGCAGCTGGGCATTCCCTGGGAGGATGATTTGGGGTCCCTCCCTACCCTCTCTTCTCTCCCCTGTCCCTATCTTCCCTCCCCCTTCCCTGTGGGGGATGCTGCATGGGCTGCTGAGCGGTTTGTGTGCCATAGACAGGGGCTCTCACCTGGGGGGGGGGGGGGGCTGCGCTGGCTGACTGTGCCCTGGATGTGTGTAGGTCTCTCCCTGGAGGTGTCTGGCGGCTGTGTCTGTTGATCGCTGCAGCGCTGTTTCACCGCCATTTCTCTGCTTGGTTTTTCACTGTCCCTCATGGTATACAGTGCTCAGCGGCCATTTTTGGTGTGACCAAGGAGCAGCTTGCTCTGCGGCCATTTTCCTGTAGTTCGGTGCCCATTTTCCCTGTGATTATGTCCTTTAAAAATGCCTGAACACGTTTTTGATCAGTTTCAGCGCCATTCAGAGCAGCTCTGCACAGCGAGGTGTGGTCTCCTATGCACCTGGGAACTGACACAGGACACAGGCACTATTAGCTGGACGGCTCAGAACTAGTCAGGGTGGTGAGTCCTGCGTGAAAAAGCCCCTCAGCCAGCAGCAGTTAGGGGGTGGAACCATCACTGTTCTAAGTCTCCAACAGGTGGCAGACAGGGTAGGGTCAGCATGGCTTCAGAAACTGGTGTTTCTTCCCCCGAAATCCAGGCAATTTCAACCAGTTTGCCTGCAGAGAGTGAAGTGCCTCTGGACGCTTTGTCGGCGGTCCTTAATTTGCCAATATGGAGGTGGTGCGTGGGCGCAGAGGTGGTAAAAACGCGCCCGCCCTCCGGGGAGAGCTCTGACGCAGACTCTGGACCTGCTGAGGCTGGTGACCCCTGTTCTGTTTCAGATGATGCTGACCGGGACCGATCGGACAGTGAGGATGAGTCCCCGTCCGGGTCCGAGCGTGACAAAGCGATTGTTGGAGCACTTATCACAGCTGTGGGTGATGCCCTGAAAATTCAGGGGCCAGCAGATCCCTCTGCTGATGTAGCGGTCCCCTTTGGGTCCTGTAAGCCAGCCCATTCACCTAAGGTGTTCCCGTATCTGACTTATTTCGATAAGTTCGTTTACAAGGAATGGGGTCGACCGCAACAGACCTTTTCGGTCCCAAAATACATGGTGGTGCGTTACCCCTTTGAGGAGAGCCTTCTCAAAAACTGGTTGGCTCCCCCGGTTGTGGACCCCCCCAGTATCCAGGTTAAACAAAGTAACCACGATCCCGGGAGAGGGGACTCCTGCCTTCAAGGACCCCACAGACAGGAAGGCCGAGGCAGTGGCTCGTTCCTTGTTTACGGTTGTGGGGTCAACTATGCGACCAGTACTGGCATCTGCACTTGTGTCGCAGACACTGACTGAGCAGGCAAAACGTTTGCACCGCAAATTTGGAGAGCAACAGGCCTCTCCTGTCTGCGTGGAACTAGCAGACCAATTAGTGCAAGGCCTTAAGTACATTTGTGACGCGGCCCTGGACACTCTCCCCCCTTTGTCCAGGGCTTCAAGTGGAAGTAAACCCATGGATTTAAACAGTTAAAAAAAAAAGGCATGCCGGGAATGCTAACTGCACATTGGCTGTGCTCTCAGCCAAACTAGCAAACCATCCAATGGCTGGTGTCATAACGAATCACATGTGCAGCACCATAGCAGTTGAAGATTAAACAGAGGCAAAGATGGCAGCTTCCTTGGCTGAAAACGATAGGGGAGTTTACTTCCACTTTCAGTTAGGAGAAAAAGAAACCACCGCTCCAGGTCGATCCACCAAGATAATCACTTCTCTTCCAGACAAGGAGCCCCAGGTGTTGGCTAATGAGCGAGAATGAAAAAACCCTGGACAGCCGCACTCTGAAAATAATCTGTTTTCTTGTGCCTTTTTATTGTAGATTAAAAATTGCATAACACGATCCACAGAAAAAGTGATACAGAACCAAACTGACGCGTTTGACACTGGAATCCGTGCTTACTCCTAGCCCCCCGAGTCTTTACCAAGGTATTGGCTCCTGTTTTGGCATTACCTAGACAATCTCCTCCTGAGAGCATCTTCCCCCTCAGAGTTAGAGGAGGATGTGGCGATCACCATGCAGACCCTGCAGGAATTTGGGTGGCTGTTGAACCTAAAAAAAGTTGGTGATTGTACCAGCTCAGCGCTTGGAGTACATAGGCTTACTGCTGGATTCCATGGAAGCTAGAGTGTTTCTCCCTTCAGACAAGCTGCAGACTCTCAGAGCCATGGTAAAACTGCTGAGGTACCGCAGGTGGTCGTTGCTGCGCTTCTGCATGCGAGACCTGGGACTCATGGTGGCCACCTTCGAGGCAGTACCATGCGCCAAGTTTCACACCAGAGTCCTGCAGAATGAGATTTTGACAAAATGGGACAAATCTCCATTGTCCCTGGATTGGCAGATTCAGGTGAGCCAGTTAGGGGGTCCCCAGCACTTCGGACCGGGAAGTCGTTCCTACCTCTGAAATGGACAGTGATCACAACGGACACCAGCCTAACCGGCTGGGGTGGAGTAATGGAAGTTCAGTCGACCCAGGGCCTCTGGTCAGTGGGGGAATCCAAGTTGCCGATCAATCTGCTCGAGCTGAGAGCGATCAGGCTATGCCTCACCACATGGTCGATAAGACATTGAGGGCGTCCGATCAGGATCCAGTCAGACAACGCCACAGCGGTGGCATACATCAATCACCAAGGAGGAACAAGAAGCTCGGCCGCCACATGGGAGGTCGCTCACATCCTTCAGTGGGTAGAGCGACATTTTCCGGCCCTGTCGGCCATTTACATCCCGGGAGTGGAGAGCTGGCAGGCAGACTACCTAAGTCGCCAGATGCTGGACCCAGGAGAATGAGCGTTGCATCCAGATGTGTTCAGGCTACTGTGCCTGCGATGGGGCACTCCTGTCTCAATCGCAGGGTGCCAAGACTCGTGTCCAGGACAAGAGATCCTCGGGCAGACACGTCAGACGAGCTGGTGGCTCTGTGGGATCAGTACCATTTGATCTATGCCTTTCCTCTGCTGAAACTGTTACCATGTCTGCTCCGCAGAGTGGAGGCCGAGGGGATTCCAGTAATACTGATTGCCCCAGATTGGCTCCAGCGTCCCTGGTACGCAGACCTAGTGTGCCTGGTGGCAGACGCCCTTGGCAACTGCCATTACGAGAAGACCTTCTGTCTCAAGGTCCGATTCTCCATCCTGCTTTGCCATCGCTGGTTTTAACGGCATGGCTATTGAGAGCCAGGTGTTGAACCGGGGTCTTTCGGACTCTGTGATCCCAACTATGCTGAGAGCATGAAAATCTTCTTCCCGGCAGATATATCATCGTACCTGGAAGGCTTATATCTCCATGTGTGAGGATAAAGGATGGCGTCCGCGCTCCTTTTCTATATCCAGGATCCCGCTGTTTCTACAGCAAGGAGCAGACCAGAAATTGGCTTTAAGCACCATTAAAGGACAAATATCAGCTTTGGCTGTCTTTTTTTATTTTATTTATTTTTTATTTTTTTTCAGCGACCCCTGGCGTCTCACTGACTAGTGAGCACTTTTGTTCAAGGGGACCGACATGTAGTTCCTCCGGTGCGTCCACCGTTACCCTCGTGGGATCTGAACCTGGTGTTATCGGCGCTTCAAAAACCGCCATTTGAAAATGTCAGAGAGATCCCTCTGTTGACTTTCCCAGAACGTGGTCTTTCTAGTGGCCATTACTTCAGCCAGGAGGTTTTCGGAACTGGCGGCCTTGTCTTGCAAGTCGCCCTATCTGGTTATCCACAAGGATAAGGTGGTGTTGCGTCCGCAACTTTCTTTTCAGCGTTCAACATCAATGAAGACATTGTGTTACCATCTCTGTGTCCTAAGCCAACACCTCCTAAGGAGGTGGCCCTTCATGCCCTGGACGTGGTTCAGGCTCTGAGGGTGTATTGGTCTGCTACGGCTCCCTTTCGGAAAGCAAGACTCCTTGTTTTTTTCGGTGCCTGGTCTGAAAAAAAGGCATGGCGATCTCGTGGGCCACCATTTCCAGGTGGATCAGACAGATTGTAGTACAGACCTACACCTTGAAGGGGCAGGTGCCCCCCTTTCCGGTCACGGCCCACTCCACAAGGGCAATCGGAAAATCTTGGGCCTTCCGACATCAAGCGTCTGTCGCTCAAGTGTGTAAAGCGCAAAATGTGTAAAGCGTCGACTTGGTCGTCTGTTCACACCTTTACAAAATTGTACAAGGTAGATGTCAGTGCATCGGCTGATGCCTGTTTTGGCCCCAAAGTTTTGCAGGCGGCTGTATAATTGCAATTGCACTTATGTTTTTTTCCTGTTGTGTTTTTTTTATTTTTTATTTTTTGGGTAAAAACGCAGTACCTTTTAAGTAATGCGCTGTTGCATTTGTTACCGCAGTTCTGGTGCGGTTATGAGGTAGTGCCTCTCAGTTGAGGAGCACCTTTGTTTTTTTTTTTTTTTGTGGGTAAAAAAGTTTTCCCACGCACTTTCGTTTTTTTGTGGGTAAAGTTTATACAAGTTCCCACATGCCATTGTGAGTGAAGTTTTATGCTGTTTTTCCCACTCCTCATTTTGGCACGGCTTGGACGTCCCAATGGTCTAAGAGAGGAGCTGTGTCTGTCGGTGAACGTAAGAGAAAATAGGATTTTTTGTACTCAATGTAAAATCCTTTTCTTTACGTTATACTGCTTGTTGACGTACTGAAGCTGCAATGCAGGCTGTGGGGTTGTTACCTAAATTCTAGTTTTATTATTACATGTTAACATGTTATGCCTAGTCCTCTCCTAAAGGTGGCGTAACAACCCATCTGAGAGGAGCTGTGTCAGTCGGGGAACTACAGAGTAAAGGATTTTACGGTGAGTACAAAAAATCCTATTTTCTAGGTGCAGGTGATATGTTGGGTAATGGGAATGAAGGCTTCTCAGTAATTTCACTGAGGTTTGATAGTGTGCTCCCAGACTCCTCCATGGGCCAGTTTGGATGTGAGCACTTAGTGCCTGGGGTGCCCTGAAATCGAATGCCCCGCAACATTGATCAGATTTTCTTGTCTAGAGTATGGCCCAGTTCATTCTAGCTGATGTGTAATGTCTGGTGAGAATCAATACAAGGCTATCATTCCCTACCATTTAACCTTTGGGCTGCTTTGTTAGCTGTTCATGAAACGGTGTATTGTTAGTGTTGATAAAAATTCTCTTAGAAGTCCATATTTTGATTCTAAACTGGCTTGACCTCATCATTGCTCCATCCTTGTGTGTGTATTGTCATCTTCCATTGATGTGCTATGATGCTGAACGATAACCGTGTCATTTTGTGTCATTGTGTAGTGTTGCTACCCCCTAAAAAGTGAGGTTACAGAGTTGTATGCTGAACAGCCAGTACATAACCTCTAGCACAGCTCTCGTACATTGTCTCTGATGCTAATCTGGGATCTGACACTTCCCAAATTGTAATTTTCATACTTACTTTTATAATTCATATTCCTTTGCAATATGAAGCAACATCCCCGGACTGAGCCTCATTTGCGATCCATTTTTATCCTGCTCATGTATCAGACGAATGAAAAGATATTAAATCATGACAATACATATACATTTAGTAGACTGATGGAGTCTTGTGTAAGGGTAATAGAAAAGGAAAGCTAATTTTGCAGATTCCAGTTGTCAATTTCCTATTCTGTAAGAATCTGGCTGTGAAAACTTTTTTTTTTTTTTTTATACATTTAAAGTGGCGTTGCACACGTTTTTCAGTTTATTAAGTCAGCAGCTACAAAACTTCCATTACTTTGAGATTAGTATGTAAATGTTTTACTGTGCCGGGCACACACATCGGCTCCTCAGACAGCCGAAAATTTAGGCTGCAGCTCTTGCGGTCTGCTGGACCGTGGCTTCCGCGGCCTGCTGGGCCTGGTGGCCGCCTACTGTGAGGGGCCTTGGTCAGTGTCCCTGTGGGGGGACCACGGTTTGTGCCACCTGTGAGGAGCCACGGTCTTTGCCCCCTGTGGGGGGCCGCACCCCTGTGAGGGGGGAGCCCCCGGGTCTGTCTGTCCTCCCTGTGAGGGGGATTGCCCCCCGGGTCTGTCCTCCCTTTGTGGAGGAGGGCCCCCTTCTCGGGTCTGTCCTCCCTGTGTGGGGGAGGGTCCCCTCCCGGGTCTGTCCTCCCGGTGAGGGGCCCCCGGGTCTGCGAAGGGGCTTTTGCCTGTGCGGGGCCTCGGTCGAGTGGCTCTGGTTTTTCGCACTTATTGTCACTGTGCGAGAACCTTTTCAAGATGGGGGATGCAGCGTTGGCTGGGGCAGAGTGCCGGTATCCCTTTTGGATAAGCAGTTTTGCGCCGTGAAGGCGTTCCCTTCTCCCTCTTATTCTGACAAATTGTCCATGAGGACTGGGAGTGTCCAAAGTGTCTTGGATGTTTCCAAGAACACGTTCTGTAAGGTACCCCTGAAGGCCCCACCTTCAGTAGTCGACTGTTCCACCAGTAGTGGACCCCCCTGTCTCTAGGCTGCTCAAGGCAACCATAGTTCCAATGGAGGAATCTAGCTTCTTAAAGGTCCAGCTGACATACCTGGAGGGGGAGCAGAATCCCCCTGTCTTTGCTGCATTGGCGGACTTGTTGAGCCAGGTGCTGCAGTTGTCCGTTATGCCACTTGGCCGCAATTACCCTTCTTGCTGAGCTCTCCGTTTCCTCAGTGGTGCTGAGACATGTATTTTGGGTGGCGACTCTGAATGGCTTCATGTCGCGTCTTGATCTTGTCTGGTTATAAGATCGTTTTTCCGGCTGTGTTCCTCCAAAGAGTTTTTTTCGCTTTCATGGTTTTGTCGCCAGACTGCTGGGTGTTCTCCATGGGGGGGCTGTGCAAGCTCTGTTGCTGTAGAGTGGGATGGTCCCGGTTCCTGTGCTGAGAACGGTTTTAGGGGTTTGGTCAGGATGGAGGGCATGGTACCTCTAATTCTGGACATCAAGGCCCTGGCCTGCCTTGTGGGGGTACAGTAGTTCAGGATAGACTCCGTCCGCAAAGCGGTGGCACTCCTTCTTCATCATGGGGATTTTCTGACTTCTAACGACATCACGAATGCTACTTACGCATTCTGTTATGGGCCCGACACCAGCACTTCCTCCATTTTTGCTGTGGGTGTGGAGCATTATGAGCCTGTGGTGTTCCCCCTTTTGGATCTGCCCGCCACTCCTCGGGTATGCACGAGGTGTTGGTCCTGAATCATCTGGCGTGGTTACGTCGGCGGGGGCTTGCAATCCTGGGCTGCCTGGACAATCTTCTCCGACTCCTCGACTACTCCAAGGAGCAACATAGTTCTTATATAAACCTTGACTGATTTCAGTTGGAGTCTATACTATCAGAAGTCTGCTTGGCCCTGCCAGATCATTGTATTATCTGAGCCTGACCAGGCCTTCAGCTCTGGCCAGCGTTTCTTCTTCTGGCAATTTTCTGGAAGTTGCATGCTGCGTTTTTTTTCATTTACTGTTCGGCAGGTGGGCTCCTCTGCAGATCTGCATGTAGGAGTCCAGTCTGTCTGGGTGCCCAGGGTTGTTGGACGTTGGTGGAATCCGTACTACTGAGTAATATCTTGGAGCTTTATGCGAACAGACTAGTTCTGGATCATGGACGGATTGACTTTGGTGGCTCCCAGTAGAGATCCAGTCTGGCAAGGCAACAGCAGTGGCTTATATCATTCGCCAGGGTGGGCCAAAATAGGCTGTTGGCAGTATCCTCCGGTGGGCAGAGAATCTCGTTACGGCCCTTTCTGGCATACGCTTTCCAGGAGTAGAATACTGTAAAACGTATACTTCAGTTGGTTGGAGTTGGACCATGGGGTGGGCCCTTCACTGGGCCTTGTTTCATCATATTTGTCTCCGCTGGGGCACGCCTGTGGTAGATCTGTTTTTGTGTCCTGTCTCAACAGCACGGTACCAAGGTTTCTGGTAAGGTCACAGGATCTTCTGGCGGCTCTAGTGGCCCACATTTACTCTATGCCTTCCTCCTCTCCAGCCTCTGCTGTGGCTTTTTGGCAGAATCAAGGTTTTGGGGATTCCAGTCATTTTATTGGCTCCGGATGGGTCCCGGTGCTCTGAGTACACCGACCGGGTGTGCCCGGTCGCCAACCTTTGCTCGGCGACTGCCTCTCAGCAAGGACCTACTGTCCCAAGGACCGTTCTTCCATCCTGTTTTTAGACTTGCTGTTTTTTAACAGCCTGACTATGATGAGCCAGGTGCTGCAGTTTCCGATACTGCTGATAGGGAGGGGTAGAAGGCATGGGCCTTGAGTGGGCCTGGGTGGTCTTCTTCGGCGTCTCCTGGTTTCGCACTTCCTGGTGTGTACCTTTTTTTATTCCAGGGGTTAGACGTCTGTTTCCACCAGTGCGGTTCTTCTACCGCTGTGGGATCTGAACTTGGTTATTTTGGGTTCTCCAGAAGCCTCTCTATCTCTCATGATAATCGGGAGATTCCAGTACTTAGTGTCTCGGAAGGTGGTTTCTTGGTGGCTATCACCTCCGCTTACAGGGTGTCAAAAAGGGTGGTGTTATCTTGTCGTTCAACTTACACAGGTTAAGGTGGTGCTTTGCCCCTTTTTTTTTTACATAGTTCCGTCCTTGGATCTCCATTTGAATAAGGACATTGTGTTCCTGGTCAGCACATTCCAAGGAATTTTCCTTATCTGCCCTGAATGGGTTTTTGTGGATGTGCCACAAAAGGGGCTGTCTTTTTTATTTTATTTTTTCTGCGAACCTTTCTGGATGGAGGGCTATTCGGTCAGGGATCAGGTGCCTCCGTCCCTGTTACGGCACATTCTTCTCGGGCGCTTAGTGCTTCTTAGACCTTCTGTCATCATGTGTCCATTGTGCAAGTTGGCAAGGCGACCACTGGTCGTCGGTGTACGCTTTCACAAGTTCTACGAAATTAATGGGTTGGGATCTGCGGATGTCTCTTTTGGCCGCAAGTTTTTGCAGGCTGCTGTTTAGAGGATCTATTCCCTCTTGAAGGGGTAGTGTTCAGGTTGCGTTCCAGCTTGTCCTGGATGAAGTTCCTGTTGCTTGGTTGGCTCTTGTATAGGCTTGGGATTTTTCGTTTTCCCACCCCTCATGTTGGCACTGCTTTGGGAGGTCCCTGAGCGAATGAGAAAATAGGATTTTTTTTTTTTACTTACCGTAAAATCCATTTCTCTGAGTTCATTGACAGGCACAGCAATCGCCCCTCTATGGAGTTCTTTTGATACTTCTATTACTGCTTGCTACTAAATTGAATATCTAGAGCAGGGAGGGGGTTATATACTGACTGGACGGCCCATGGGAATGGCCAAGTGTTTTTTTTTTTTTTGGTCTGCCTGGTCCTACTCCTGCGGAGGCAATATAACCTTATAGTTATGAAGATGGAAGGCTGTGTTTGTCAATGAACTCAGAGAAATGGATTTTACGGTAAGTGGAAAAAATCCTATTTTTACATGGAAGTATATTCATGTACACTTGCTGTAACCAGGCGTTTGGTAACGGTGAAAACTTTTAAGGCAAAAATATTCTGTCATGAAAGGATTAAAGATTGTAAGCGCTAACGAGCAGGGCCCTCTGATTCCTCTTGTACCAAATTGTAATGTAACTGTAATGTCTGCCCTCATGTTGTAAAGCGCTGAGTAAACTGTTGGCGCTATATAAAACCTGTATAATAATAATAATAAACGTTATTATAGAAATGTACTAATTTTATTGGAGGCTTGGTCTTTTATATGTACCCCATCATTCGATTGGATTGGTATAATTACTGATCTCATGATGTGTTTATTCTTTCTTTTCTAGGCAAAATAATGAAAAAGGTGCACCAAAACTCTTGATAAGACTGATTGGGGTATAAGCAACAGCCACGCTCATGTTTTCTCCCGATCAAGAAAACCATCCCGCCAAGGCACCTGTGAAATATGGGGAGCTCATTGTACTGGGGTGAGTACTGTGTTCTTCCCCTTCCCAATCCTTGTTTCAGATAAGGATGGCCTTTATTGTAGATGTTGATGTATAAATTTGGTTTAGTTCCAAGTAGCTACTGCCACTGTGCAGCTCGGTATAAATTCCAGCACAATGCTTGTGAGCTGGGATGACTGGGAAGTTCATTCATCCTGCACAGGTCAGTCAAAATGGGTGAAGATCGGCACCTAGAAGAAGCCAAGGAGAGGGTACACTGGCAAGGGACCTTGTGGGCAATGGACTATTGGAGCCAAGCTAAAAAAATAGTTTTGCAGACTTTAGTTTCGCTTTACTAAAGGTGGTCGATGCATACTAGCACATTATAACCTAAACTGCCCCGGTGCCTGTTTTTATTTTATTTTTTTAATGTGGTTTACTACCGCTTTAACTTTTTTTTTTTTTTTCTTGTGAAACTGTTTATCATAGACAGAATATATAAAGGGACATCTTTCCAAAAAGTGAGAATGAGGTAGCATATACACCAAGAAAACAATACACAATGAATCCACAACAATGTCCAAAAGAAATTTCTATAAGGCCATTCACGTTCCAAAAAGAATGGACTAATCGGCCTAAATATACATATCAAATTATATAGCAAAGAAAGCAATCCTGTCTAGAAAATTATAATGGCCTATTACTGTAAATAGCGGACAAGATAAGATGCCAGATCGGGGCAATGATTGTATCCATTTCAAAGCAATTAGACACCTGGCTGCCATTAGCACATGGTTAATATGTCTGACAGCAGTTTTGGTTGTGTTTTTCATGAAGGAAGCCCCAGTAGAAAATGGGCAAGGGCCTCGGAAAAAAAATGGAAAAATAAAAGCGCAACAACAGTAAAGATCTATTGGTCTCCCAAAATTTGTGGATTTTTTGGCCATTCCCAGTATATACAGTGGAGAAAATAATAATTTGATCCCCTGCAGATTTTGTAAGTTTACACACAAAGAAATATGGGTCTATAATTTTTATAATAGGTGTATTTTAAATTATATAGACAGAATATCATCAAAAAATCCAGAAAAAAAAACACATGATACATTTACTATACGTTTAAATTACAGTTCAGTGAGTCAAATAAGTATTTGATTCCCAAGCAAAACATGACTTAGTACTTTGTGGAGAAACCCTTGTTGGCAAGCACAGAGGAAAGACGTTCCTTGTTGGTTACCAGGTTTGCACACATCTCGGGAGGAATTTTTCTTGGCTGTTGGCAACTCTCAAAGTTTCAGCTCCCTCCATAAATTTTCTATAGTATTAAGGTCGGGAGACTGGCTAGGCCACTCCATGGCCTTAATGAGCTTCTTCTTGAGCCACTCCTTTTGTTGCCTTTGCAGTAGAGCTGCACGATTCTGGCTAAAATGAGAATCACAATTTTATTGCTTAGAGGATAGATCATAATACTTGTGTTGTAACATCATCTTTCACATTAAGCAAAAAAATTGGGCTAACGTTACTGTTTAATTTTTTTTTTTTTAAATTAATTGAAGTGTATTTTTTCCCAAAATATTGCGTTTGAAAGACCACTGTGGAAATACAATAATGTTTGGAGGTTGCAAGTAATTTTCTAGCAAAAAATACTGATTTTAACTTTGTAAGAAACAAGTGTCAGAAAAAGGTTTAGCCTTTATGTGGTTAAACTTCCTGCATTTACACACAGAAGTTTATGCCTTTGATCTAGGAAGAAAGAGTTTCTAGTTATCTACTAGCATACACAATGTTGACAGACTGCCCATTTTTTTTTTCTATTGACAGCTGAGTGAGCAGGGAAGTCTCTACACTTGTTACATGAAAGAATCGGGAAACTGCAATAGAGATCGTGAGGGGGGGGTTGAATCAAGATCACGATTTTTGTTAACGATTAATTGTGCAGCTCTACTTGGCAGCATGTTGTGGGCCATTATCATGCTGGAAGACCCATCCATGACCCATCTTCAGTGTTCTGGCTGGGGGAAGAAGGTTCTCACCCAAGATTTTTCAAAACATAGCCTTATTCATTGGCCCTTCAATGTGGCAAAGTCGCTCTGTACCTTTAGCAGAGAAACGGCCCCAAAGCATAATGTTTCCACCTCTGTGCTTGACTGTAGGGATGGTGGTCTTGGGGTCATAGTCAGCATTTTTCTTCCTCCAAACACAGCAAGTCCTCCTCCTTTAAGAAGACACATGTACAGTCATGCCAATGACCAGCTAAATGATTCAGAGAAGGTTTGGGAGAAAGTGCTATGGTCAGATGAGACCAAAATTGAGCTGTCAATAACTCGACTCACCGTGTTTGGAGGAAGAAAATGCTGACTATGACCCTAAGGACACCATCCCTACAGTTAAGAACGGAGGTGGAAACAGGATGCTTTGGGGCATTTTCTCTGCTAAAGGTACAGGCAGATTTTGCCACATTGAGGGGCCAATGGACCATGTATTGTAAAAGTCTGGATGAAAACCACCTTCCCTCAGCCAGAACACTGAAAATGGGTTGTAGATAGGTCTTCCAGCTTGAAAATGACCCAAAACACACCTCCAAGGAAAGAAAAGAGTGGCTCAAGAAGAAGAACATAAAGGTCATGTAGTTGCCTAGTTAGTCTCTAGACCTTAATCCTATAGAAAATGTATGGCGGGAGATGAAACTTCGAGTTTCAAAGAGACCTCCAAGAAACCTTAAGGATTTAGAGAAGATCTGTAAACAAGAGTGGACCAAAATCTTTCCTGTGATGTGTGCAAACCTGGTAACCAACTACAAGAAACATCTTGCCTCTGTGTTTGCTAACAAAGGTTTCTCCACCAAGTACAAAGTCGTGATTTGCCTGGGGAACAAATACTTATATTACTCAGTGAACTGCAAACTTATTTCGCTTTGCGAAAGGCTCGACTGTGGGGGAAGGAGGAGGGGGGCTGAACTTGCTAACTGTAAGTAAGAGAAGGTACCTGTCAAAAACAGGTACCCATTCCCCCCTAACCCCCCAAAAGGTGCCAAATGTCGCACCGGAGAGGGGGGGGAGGCAGTGGAGCTTCCACTTTTGGGTGGAGCTTCACTTTAAAGAGAGGTTCACACTGCAACTTTGTTTTTCTCTTCGAGTGGCGATCGCAGCTGGGGAGCGCTGCCTTGCGTCTTTACAACACAAGGCACTGTTTCCACTTTCTTTTCTAAGCTTTAACAGACTTGTCACAGCTCAGCTGCCATGCATAGAAGTGCAGGTACACGCAGTCAGTTGTGGGCGATGTGGAAAAATCCAACATGTCTGATTTTGTTTGTTTTTTCTGCACTGCTATGCCCTGCAGTTTGAAAATGCGAACCACTGTTTTTCTGAGTGCCCCTGTGGAGAGTTGCCTTTATCTTCTAAAGAAAAATGCAAGTCTCTGCTTTAGTGTGAACCTTCCCTTAAGCCTAAGCTTTACTAGTTAATAAAATCTATATATATCAGCACATGGGTTGTTACTGTATGTGTAATGTGTCCCTTGTGCTGCGGTCTCCTGGTTTAGTACAAATCTTCCTCCTCTGATTCCTACCCCTGCTGCCCCAATCTTCTGGTGCGATGAGGGTTAAAAGAACTTGGTGTGCATTGTGCTTTGACGGGCACTCATCAAATGAATGAATAAAAACTGCCCAGGAATGGAGGACAGACAGATTATTAAAAGGGTCACCTCCATGCATAGATTGTGTTTCATTTTAAAGAAGCAATAGTAGTACGGCTTCTTTGTATGGAGGAGATGGGCGGAAAGGGTGGGCATAGTTGGGTACTATTGATGAGTTATTGTTACAGCTCCCTAAACTCTTATTAACCCACGCCACCCAGGAAGATTATGGCTGCAGAGGTAGGGGGGAGGATCCAAGGAGGAATATTTCTATTTAAACCAGTGGATGGCAGAATAAGGGACACATCACACAGATAGTAGGGTATGCCCCATATGCTTTTAATTCGATGATTTTGAGTTTGTGATGGGAATAAGTAGATAGAAGGACTTCTATAACTTTCCTGATCTGTATATTTGGTTTCAGTGAGTTAAAGTATTAGAGATAGTAGGTCTACATGTTCAAAGGCAGGTCAGCAATGTTTAAAAGGAACAAAGGCTTGAGGACTTTTTTATAAAGTAGGGATCCACTGGAGGGGCAATACACAATTTACAAGTTTAAACCAAGAAGATTGCCTTTTGCTTGGGGATCTCCATGTTCAGGTGTGTGTTTGTGCATTGCTGCCTTTCTCTAGATTTTAATTTTTAGATGATACTTATGATTGTGTTGTAGAAAAGTTTTATTGTTCTAGGTGTGGTATCATAAAATGTAGCTACTAATTGCAAGTGTATGTCCTACATTTATTATTGGCTTTTATATATTCAGTTGGTTAACATGCACATCTGAGTGTAAATTAAGTAATCCTTTATGCCTACGATGTGAAAGGGAGGTTGGTACATATGTTGTGGAAATGTCCTAAGTTTGTTAGATAGTGGACCTTAGTCTTGGATACTATTAATAAGGTGTTTGGAACTAATGTCCCTTTGGAGCCCAAGATATGTGTATTGGGGTGTCTGAAGAGATTTATACTCCTCAGATGTATACGGCAATTCTTCGTTTGTTGTATATAGCACAAAAGTTGATATCGCAGAAATGGATTTCCATGGCTCCCCCAACTTACTCTTTTGTAAATGAAGTTGTGCAATGAGAACATAGGGGTGCCCAGATAAATTTATAAAACTCTAGGGCAAATGGGTAGACGCTCCAGAGTTGACTACTTTTTCCCTGTCGTTCCATTGTATTACACATAACTTTTTCTGAACGTATTTATTTTGGTTTCTTTGTGTGTATGGATTGCATGAGTTGTTGACATGTGGTGAAAATTTCATGTCAATAGCACCTTTTAGAAATATATTTTCAATACTTATTTTACCTAGTGTGTATATGTGTGTGTATATATGTGTATGTGTATATATATATGTGTGTGTGTGTGTATATATATATATATATATATATATATATCTCCCCGCATCAATTGCAGCCTCACTGTGCCCATCAAATGCAGCCATTGCAATACCCCCCCCCCCCCCCGGTGCATGGCTGCGGCGGTGCAGCCATCCCTAACGCCCACGCTATTTTGAAGCCTATTAGAGCCTCTGGCTCTAATCAGGTGCTTCAAAAAATACCACCCCCACAATAGGAATTCATATGTCCTGAAAGGGGCCGGGCGTATGGATGGATGGGTGGCACCCGTGCGCCCACAGTGCATGGGCCGCCACTGAGCCTGGAACTCTGATTTCTCTGCTGTCTAAATAAGTCGCACACAGAACTGTAAGCCAACACCTCAGCCTCCTGGGAGAGCCCCCCCAGCAGGAGACTTGGCTTCTTGGGGGGGGGGGGGGGGGGGGCTTTCCCTCCAATCAGCTGTCAGATTTCCCGGAGCTCTGGCCTCTAGCTCTGCAGTGTGTGATGTCATGTCCCTGCCCCCTGCTTTTTGCCGCTGACAGATGCTGTGTAAAATGTGTGTTTTGAAAGACTGTAGAGAGGCGAGGGCCACAGATAAGCAGATCCAACTCTTGTAGGAGGATTTCTTTTATCTCTGTGTATCATCTAAATCTAGTTGCTTTACAGCTTTGTTAATTGGACTGGGCAGGGGGCATGTACACTGAAAATATCTACTGCTGCTCTCTGTTAGAACACTATTTCCAAATCTCAAGCATATAGCTAACGCAAAGCCTGTGGAAATGGTTGTAAAGCATATAATTAAATTTACGTATGTTTTACATGTGGCTTCATAATAATAAACATGACTTCAGTTGAGATGTAAATTCCTTTAGCCTTGTTTAACTACTTCATCTCCTTAAGGTTTTACCCCCTTAATGACCAAGACATTTTTTGCAATACTGCGTTGCTTTAGCTGACAATTGCGTGGTCGTGCGATGCTGTACAGAAATAAAATTGATGTCCCTTCCCCCCACCCCCCACAAATAGAGCTTTCTTTTGGTGGTATTTGATCACCTCTGCATTTTATTTTTAATTTTTTTAGCACTATAAACAATAGACCAACAATTTTGTAAATGAAAACAATATTTTTTACTTTCGGCTATAAAACATATCCAATTAAAAAAGTAAAAAATCAAATTTCTTCATCAATTTGGGCCAATATGTATTCTGCTACATATTTTGGGTAAAAAAAAATCCAAAAAGCATATATTGATTGGTTTGTTCAAAAGTTATAGCTTCTACAAACTATGGGATAAGTTTATGGTCTTAATTTTTATTGTTTTTACTAGTCATGGCGGCGATCAGCGATTCTAATCGGGACTGCGACATTGCAGCCCACAAATCTGACACGAAGTGACACTTTTTGGGGACCAGTGATCAGTGCTAAAAAAATTATCACTGTATAACTGGTAGGGAAGGGGTTAACATCAGGGACGAGCAAAGGGTTAAGTTGACACATTTCGTAATATATACCGCTTCTTCAGGAGATTGTTTTTTCAAATATGACAGATGCCTCAGGCTGGGTTCACACTGTGTGTGGAGTGGGTCGCAGCAGAGGGTCCCCGTTCACCATTTCAGGTCCAAATTAAAGGCTGAATTCTGACCTGAAACTAAGCCAAAGACGCACAGGACTCTTAAGCTCTGCGGCCACCCCGGACATGTGTGAACCGGCTTCATTGAGAGCCGGTCACACTCTTCTGTCATGTGAATTTGGATGTGGAGAAAACCGCATCCGATTTGCAATATTGTGAACCCAGCCTTGCACAGAAAATCGTATTAATCTAGATAGAAGTCATAAAATAAAAAACTCTGCGTAACTTTATAAAAAAAAAAATATATAGATAGATATATATATATATATATATATATATATATATATATATATATATATATATATATATATATATATATATATATATATATATATATATCTATATATCTATCTCACTCACTCACACATATAGTTTTTTAAAGTAACAAAAGGAAATATTTATTGAAAGAAATATGGAGCCTACAAAAGTTGACCTACATCTGAAAAACCTGTCCTCCTCCTCTGGCCCACATACTAGAGTTACCGATTTAGAACAGGGATGTGGCTAATGAAGTCAGAGAAACGTGATAACTCTTGATTTGCATATTTCATCCCAGTCAGTGACTCCTAAATTATTTGAAGTCTTTGAATCATCATGATCAGCTAGGCAATTGCTTTACGAATTCCCTGGCAAGAAAATGGTTTCCGTATATGTTTCACCAAAGTAGCTGTTTGGCTGGTGCTGACTAAGAAGGAGCTCCTGCATGTTCGGACAGCCCACGTGCAGAGCGTACCAGGAAGTCGGCGCTGCGCTAATCACAGGCAGGGAGACGTTGTCCCTATGCGCAGCTGCAGAGATCGGGAAATGTCTCACTTCCTGTGATTAGCGCAGTGCTGACTTCCTGGCGGGCTCTGCACGTGGGCTGTCCGAACATGCCGGAGCTCATCGTTAGTGCTGACAGATCAGTTCTTCTTTCAAAGTTGTGACAGTGCCCGTGACAGTGCCTTTCCAGTTTGAACTTCTGTGTGTTAAGAGATCCCTTGTTTGAGGTTTTGCTAACTAGCAATGGAATCTAAGCAATGTCTTATGTGTTAGTAATAGATAATGATTCAAGTGTTTTTTTTTTTTTTTTTTTTTTGTTTTGTTTTTTGAAGCAGTGATTGTTTACTGAAATGTTGAGCTGAAGCAGGGACATAGAACAATGGGCAGTGTTCCCCAAAGTCCTGCATAATGTTTGTGATATACATGTAAAATAAAACACAGTTATCGTTCCTGCCAAGTCATTCTTAAAGTGATATGAAACCCAAAACCAAAATCGTATTTTATTGCAGCTCACCAGTTTATAGATGTGGTGGCTTCATTTGTTTTTCTTAGGCTTTTTTAATTGCGCTTTTATTTACACTAGGTGATCTGGCCAGTAAGTCTACTGATTTTCAAAAGACTTCCTTTTATAGACCAAGCTCTCCAGCAAAATTGATAGATGGTTGAGCCAAACCGTTTATCACTGACAGGAGTACTTAGACTGGTCAACTTTTATTCATTACAACCTTTAACACAAAAAGCAAAAAAAAAAAAATTGCTGTAACTGCTTAAGCTGGTCATAGTCATTACATTTTTTCTTCAACCAGTGGATTCTTCCAACTACACAAACAAGACGGATGGTGAAATTTTACCAGTCTAAGGCCAGCATTAAAGTGGAACTACACCCTCCTATCCTTTACAGCCAAGGAAGTTGCCATCTTAACCTCTGTGTTAATCTACAGTTGCCACGGTGTTGCACATAGGATCAGTTAGGACACCAGATTGACAGCAGCGGGAGCCAATGGCTGCGCTGCTATCGATCTATCCAATCAAGAGCCAAGAACCCCAGGCGGAGAAGATGAGCGTGTCCCTCGCCAAGGGATCGAATGGGCTCAGGTGAGTAAAATGGCGGGGGGGGGGGGGGCGTCATAGGATGCATTAAGGTGAAAAAACACAAGGGTTTACAACACCTTTCAAGGATTGGTAAGCTGCATTAGATTACATTTTTGTTTCTGAGTTAAATATCGCTTCAACAAAACTAATCTGCCCTTCCCTACTTCAGAAGCTACTTCAATATTCTTTTTATTGGCTATGACTGCCTAGTTGATCCTCATAAACTTCTGATTGGTCCTCCCTGATGCAAGAGATATTTAGCAGATGGTCCTATGGAGGTGTGTGGAGATCAACTTCACAGATACTGCCAGTAGAAAGAAGATTGCCTCTGGGTTTTAACATTACAGCATACAGCTAAATTGAGGTAAGCATGCATCAGGGTTGGGGATAGGGGAGTTTTGTTAAGGGGCAGCTAGGCATGAAGATTAACTGTACTATTAAATGAAAGACGTTATCCAGGAATGGGTACCCTAAGAATTGGGGGCAAATTTATGTTTACTTAAGTTTTTAAACTGTTGTTCTATTTCTAATTATATTTAATCTTTCATTTATATGTACATTTAATAAGGTTTTTGGATCTCTATGTGCTAGCTAAAGAGACAACATAGCAAAGCGGCTTGCTTTACGGATCCTTTTGCATTATAGAAACCTCAGACTCTGATACATGGATTGAAGTTTACATATAATATAAATATGTAATGGTTAAATAGATACAATATATTTTACGCAAAGAAAATATGTACAAAACTCTTATATATTTCCTTAGTAGCATATTTTCTGCAGTTGTGCTACTATTTTTTTAGACTCTCATGTAGAATTAAAGTAGTTCTTTAATTTTCTCCAGGTACAATGGCTCTCTACCAAATGGGGACAGAGGAAGAAGGAAAAGCAGGTTTGCTTTATTGAAGAGACTTAAAGCCAATGGGGTGAAGCCGAGTACTGTTCACATTGCCTGTACTCCCCAGGCAGCAAAGGTAAGTTCACATATTGTTATTTAGTTTCCCAAATAGAAGCGGTCAAATGTTTTGTGTTTCCAAAGATGTGTGAGTTTCTATACCACACTCATGGACTTATTTGTTGCTCTGCTTTAAAGGGGTGGTAAACCCTCGCGTTTTTTCACCTTTAATGCATCCTATTCACCCCCCCCCCATTCTATTTACCTGAACCCCTTAATTCCCTCGGCAGAGATGCGTATTACCTCTCTGCACGTAGTCCCGGCTCTTGATTGGATTAATTGATAGCAGTGCAGCCATTGGCTCCAGCTGCTGTCAATCAAATCCAATGATGCGGGAGGCAGGTTCAAGTCCAACATTCGTGTCTACGGACACAAATGCTGAACTCGGGAGCGCGCCCACACCGGTGGTTGGCTATTTATAGCACTGATCGCTGTATAAATTTTAGTGGTGGTCCCAAAAAAGTGTCAAAATTGTCTGATTTTGTCTGCCGCAATGTCTCAGTCCCGATAAAAATCACAGATCACCGCCATTACTAGTAAAAAAAAAATGATAAAAATGCCATAAATCTATCCCCTATTTTGTAGATGCTATGACTTTTGCGCAAACCAATCAATATACGCTTATTGCGATATGTAGAAGAATATATATTGGCCTAAACTGATGAAGAAATTTTGTTTATAGTGCAAAAAATTAAAATCGCAGAGGTGATCAAATACCTCCAAAAGAAAGCTCTATTTGTGAGAAAAAAAGGACATACATTTTGTTCGGGTACAACGTCGCAAGGACGCACGATTCAGTTAAAGCGACAGTGTCGTATTGCAGAAAATGGCCTGGTCATTTAAGGGGGGAAATCTTCAGGGGCTGAAGTGGTTAACCTTTGTTATTTTTCTAGGGGTTCTCTTCTAATGTTTAGGTAAAGCCACAACAGATGAGTGCTTGTATTTAGCAAACTTCACCAAGAAGCCAGTTGTTTGATTTCAAAATGATAACTTTTTGAATAATGTATATTATGGTGTCTTTTGTCAGGTTGCCATGTGCCTGCCTTTTGCTGCTGCATATTAATGAATACTCTTGCTTATTATACACATTTTTGTTTCAGGCAATAAGTAACAAGGACCAGCATAGTATATCTTATACTTTGTCAAGGGCACAGACTGTCGTAGTGGAATACACTCATGACAGCAACACAGACATGTTTCAGGTAAGACTCTTCAACAAAGGATTTCTGCCTTTTTATATGAACATTGAGTCACAATTTTTCATTTATTAACTTGATTTAAAACACAAAGTCCTTGTTATTGTTGCATGTATAGCCTAATAAAAGGCTCTATTTTAATCCTTTTTTTTATTTATTTATTTTTAGTAGTAGATCATACTCTTGAAATAGTAAGTCTGTATGTGAAGTTTGAGTGCCCCTTTCTGCAACAACTGGAGGCTTTCTGATGGACTGTGTTGATGGTCCCAAAACTGTGGCCAATAGGCCAGATGTGGCCCATTGCTTTCATTTAAACAGCCCTTGGAGTACAATTCCTCCCTCTAACACCAGCAATTACTGTCCCACTGACTATAGCTCCTATTGACAACAAGAAAGGGGTAATATTCCTCCCCTCTCTGACCACAGGCATTAGGTAATTTCTTACTCCCACTGCCATTGATGATGTCAAATGTTATACTCTCCCTGGCAACATTCTGGCCCTCCTAAAATCTAACTGATGGTAAAATGGCTGCCAAAGTAGCCTGCCCATACATGGTTCAAATCGTGCCCGATCCCTGCTGAATCGGCTATGGCTGGCTTTAGCAGTACATCAGCATTTGCAAGTAAGGGACACAATTTCACAATGGTTGTATGCTCTGGCATTTGCAGGTGATGAGGGGGTTTTCATTAGAACCATTTGATTTCCAGTCAGTCATTGGCAGTCAAAAATAGACTGGCTATAGGAAAAGATTAGTGCTTATGATCAGCAACTTGAGGTAAAATTGCTAAATTTGGTACTTTGTGCATTAATACCTTTTTGGACACCTTTTATGCTTGGTTCACACTAGTTGCATCAAAGCAGTGCAGGGACCTTTTTTAACCCCTTTGTGCCTAAGGGTAAAACAAATGTTAATGCCTAGAAACACACTGACATTAAGTGAAACTGATACGAATTAAAAAATCCTGACCAAAAAGTACTGACCCTGACCTTTGACCCAAACACTAACCCTGGTACTGACCTAGATCAAACCTTGACCTAGGTATTTTTTTTGTATCTTTTTGTAATTTTTTTTATTTATTTTTTATACAGAGAGAGAGAGAGAGAGAGATATAATGTATCTCTCTCCTTCATTCAGAGCGAGAAAATACGGTGACGGGCTTCACAGTGACTGAGCCTCTGATTCGCTATCATAGTGACATCGCAGCGATCAGGTGACCTGGAATTGGCAGTTCCGGGGCCCGATTGTTAGTATGGGCCTGGGGCACTCAGTGAGACCCTGGTCTCTGCTAGGAGCACAAATATGTGGCCCCACGGAAAAAAGCCTAGTCCAGTGGGGCCGCATATTTGCGTACACTCGACGCCAAGGGGTTAAAGACACTGCAACTTTGGTTGCATACATTGGAACAGGTGCCAATAAATGGGTTTTGACTTGCCATGTAGCTTTGTGATGCAAGTCGCATGACAGGTTGCATCAGTGTGAACATAGCCTTAATGTCTTTAAGACACAACTCTGTAATGTGTTGCAGCTTTATAATTAAAGAGTAAAGAATGGTCATCGTGCATGTGTGCTGCATAATAATCTAAGTAAAAAAAAATAATAATTTCTATCCGCTCTGTCGTTTTCAGCTACAGTTTGTTCCACAGATTTAGTAAATGAATGAAACACCATTGCAAGTTACTGTATACTTCCTTTTGAACGTCTAGAGAGATTTCATCTTTGCAATACTCAGCCATGACAATGCTCTCGTTGTCTTGACAAGTTATTCTCTGCATGTTGCTGTTTCTTTCTGTACAATGATTCCTATCTCTCTCTTCTACTGCATTTCTAGATTGGAAGGTCAACAGAAAGCCCTATTGATTTTGTGGTAACTGACACAGTTCCAGGAAGCCAGAGCAACTCCGATACACAGTCTGTACAAAGCACCATCTCCAGATTCGCATGCAGAATTATTTGTGAACGAAATCCTCCATTTACTGCCAGAATATATGCTGCAGGCTTCGACTCTTCCAAGAATATTTTCCTTGGGGTAAACCATTTATTTTCATTTTTTTAAGATAATTATCCCCAGTCAGTTGAGAACTTTTCAATTTTTGGGGTCCCTTTATTCTTTCATTTAGGTACATTTGGAAGAATTTAAAGGTTACCAGGTTTCTTAATAATAAACCTAATGTTGTGATGGTGCAAGGGGGACAGTATAGATGATGATCATGGTATTTAAAACATAAGTATTGGAATATATGGAAAGGTCATGATAAAGCATTGTGTTTGTCCTATGCGTTTGCATAGTGTGGCACTGATAGTTGGTATGTATGAGTTGGTTCAGAACATCACCTTAACTGAAGTCCTACAATCATAATCTACAAATAGGCAGCGCTTATGAGAAAGTTCATAGCTCATCAGGCAAAAAAGTGTTTAATTTTTTGTTTCTTAAAACTACTTTACAGTTACCCAAAAATAAGAAATGTTTTATAATTTTCAGTCAGAATAAGCAACAATATCACATCTCTGGTACTTTCAGACAGCTCTGGCTAACTATTATAAGGTGGATATTATTGGTCAGACAGAGAAAACCATGATCACCATTGTTCCTCCTTGTAGGTAAGCTGACACCCTTGCAGTCGTCCTGCATCTCGCTGTTCTTCCCTTCTCTCCAAATAAACAAAGTGAATGGCAGTACCTCTCTGCAGTGCACCTAGAAGTGCAACCCCAGTTTCAAAAAAGTTGGGACACTGTATAAAATTTACATAAAAAAACAGAATGCAACAACTTTCAAATCGCATTAAACCAATATTGTATTCTTAGTAGAAAATAGAAAACCTATCAAATGTTTAAACTGAGAAATTGTACCATTTTAGGATATAATTGAGGCAAATTTGAAATGAATGGCAGCAACACATCTCAAAACAAGTTGGGATAGGGCCATGTTTACTACAATGTAGCATCCCATTATCTTTTAACAACACTCTGAACGTCTGGGAACCCGAGGAGACCAGTTGCTGGAGCTTTGGAAGAGGAATGTTGTCCCATTCTTGCCTGATTAGGATTCTAACTGCTCAACAGTCCTGGGTCGTCTTTGTTGTAGTTTTCGTTTTAAGATGTGCCAAAGATTTCTAATTGGTGAAAGGTCTGGGCTGCAGGCAGACCAGTTAAGCACCTGGACTCTACTGCTATGAAGCCATTCTGTTGTCATAGATGCAGTATACAATTTAGCATTGTCCTGCTGAAATATGCAGTCATTCCCTGAACAATACATTGCCTGGACGGGAGCAAATGCTGCTAAAAAAAAACCTGGATATATATTTCAACATGGTGCCTCTCCAGATGTGCAAACTGCCCATTCCATACCCACTAATGCAGCCCCATACCATCAAAGATTCAGGCTTTTGAACGGAGAGCTGATTACTTGGAAGGTACCTCTCCTCTTTAGTACAGAGACTGCAAACACCCATGGTTGCCAAAAATGTCAAATTCGATTTTCCTGACCACAGTATACTTTTCAACTTTGCAACAGACCATTTTAAATGTGCTTTGGCCACCCATGGAATACAGCAGTGTTCCTATATCATGTTCAGATATGGCTATTTTTACATTATCGTGTTTAACTTGCAATTTTTGATAACACAGCAGTGTTCAGACAGTGATTTTTGAAAGTATTCCTAAGCCCATGCAGTGGTTGTCCATCACAGAATCATGCCTGTCTTTAATGCAGTGCTGTCTGAGGACCCGAAGATCACAGGCATCCAATATTGCGTTTCATCCTTATTCCTTGCACACTGAGATTTCTCCAGAATCATTTGTTACTATGTACTGTAGATGATGATCTATTTAATGTCTTTGCAGTTTTACGTTGAACATTACACCATTTTTAGATGCAGCTTTTCAGAGATTGGGGAACCTCTGCCCATCTTTACTTCTGAGACTCTGACTCTCAAAGATTCTCTATGCTCTGACCTGTTTCCAACTAACCTAATTAGTTTCAAAATGTTCTTCAAGCTTTTTGTTGCTCTATGGTACATTTTCTCAGTTTAAACATTTGATATGTTTTCTATTGTGAATAAAATATTGGTTTATGAGATTTATAAATCATTGCATTCAGTTTCATGTAGTTTTTACACAGCGTCCCAACTATTTTGAAACTCGGGTTGTACCTACACATACCTGCAGCAGCCTCCCTGGCATTGGCACAGGTATAACATGCAGCATTTGGGCCTCTTTCACATGGAGCCAGCTGTGGACTAGAGTGAAATTGCATTTCCAGCAGTAGCTGCCCTGTGGTTAGCAGAGAACCAGGAGCCGATTATATACCGCCTATTGCATGCCTGTTTGCATAAGGATTTCACATCAAAATCCCTCTGTATCACACTGAAAACATGTCCATTGTATGTGGTTGCATCACAGCCCTATCTACAGTGCCCTGAAAAAGTATTCATACCCCTTGAAATTTTCCACAGGCCTGTCCATCAACCATTGTCTAGTTTTGGCATATTGCTGAGGCGACTTAAAAATGCATCTCAGCGGCATGGTTTTTCAGGCTGACATTGCCCATATTAAAGGGGCCTTAGACGTATCAGCACATATATTGCCCTGGCTGAATCTCAAGCCAATTTGACAAGCAAAGCTCTTGTAGTGCCAAAGCTTGATCACCTCCTGTGCACTCTGGTTGGCTAGTAAGGCTGCTAATCCTAGTGATGGGCCAAGAGAAATGGAAGAAGATGAGGCTTAGCTGCAAATTCCAAAACCAGTCAGAAGTGTCAAGATATTTTCCTGTTGGATCAGCCTAGCATTTGACCAAACCTGGGTTTGGGAACTGCTGCATGTACATCACTATCTCTAAAACTGATTAAAAATAAGGGCAAGCGCTTTTCCTTTCCCATCTACCTCCTTTACAGTGTTTCTTAAAGCTTTCAGCAGAAGGGATGGCCGACAGCAAAAATTGTATCAGTGTGGGAGATCTGTATTGTATTTCAGTTGTCTTCATAACGAGGAGAGTGGGTAAAAGTGTAGCTACGGTATTGACAGGTGTATTTAAAATATTCATATTTTTTTCCCCTATTTGAAGAAGCGTTCTTCCTTAATTTTTCTCTGCAGCATGTGATGTTCTATAAACCGTGTGTGATTGTTCCTGGCTTCTTTCCTTGTAATAGGAAAAGGCTGCCAAATGGAAGACGATAGATGGGCAGATGGATGGGTTAACGACAAATGGAGTCCTTGTTATGCATCCACGCAACGGATTCACAGAGGACTCTAAGCCAGGGGTGTGGAGAGAGATATCCGTATGTGGGAATGTGTTTAGCCTAAGAGAGACCCGCTCGGCTCAGCAGAGAGGAAAGATGGTATGTGCCACCCAGCAGCCTTTCTTCTGTCAGTTTAACCGCTAAGGGATAGTTTTTTTATTTTTAAGATTTTCCTTCTGAGAATCTCCTTTATCGAGGCTGTAAAATGCTATGTTTATTTGATTAGATGACTTTTTAATTTAAAATCAGTTTTCTCATGCTTTAAATTTATTTATAGCACTTTTCAAGTGAATTTCATCTCGTCAAGCTTAGAACATACTGTTCCTGCATGGAAAAAAAATGAATGTTAGATGATGATTCATCTTAACATATTTTCCTTTATATAACGGGGCTGCTCTATGACAGATTGAGTCGCAAAGGGCTGGCATCTGAAGTCAGCTTCAGCGACTGTGGAGCTATTCATGTAATATTTCAGTTTTGTAATGCATTTGACCTTTTTTTGATCTTGAGTTTAATATAATAGATTGTAGCTGGGTTTAGCAGGCTTTTCATAGTGCTTGTGGTTTGGACTGCAGAGTTGGCTCACCAAATTTTGAAGACCTTGCCTCTCATATTTTCGAGCTTGGGCAAGAAAGAAATTGACAAGAGGGTATGACCTGAATTTTAAAGAGGTTGTAAACCTCCAAAAAACAAACAAAAAAGAAAGCCTTGCAAGACAAAGGCATAAATGTATGCATCGCATACTAGCTCATTATGAAATACCTTAGAACGATGCCCTGCAGTGGCGCCATCACACCGCTCACACGGCTGACATCTTTCCCAGAGTTACTTTCAGGTTCGCTGGCTCTGGCACTGTGATTGGCCAGAGAAACAATGGCGTCACTCCTGTGGCACAGGCCCTGCAGAAACAGCACGAGCGTGCCTTTTCTTCAGTGCGCATGCACCGATGGCAGCGTATATAGAAAAAAAATCTCCTGAACGGTGCATGTTTTAGGAGATATTTACAGTGCCTACAGCTAAGCCTATAGTAAGGCTTGCCTTTACAGTGCCTTGAAAAAGTATTCATACCCTTTAAATTTTACATATTTTGTCATGTTACAACCAAAAATGTATGCGATAGACCAACACAAAGTGGCACATAATTGTGAAGTGGAAGGAAAAGAATGACTGACTGGTTTTCAACATTTTTGCAAATATGTGAAAAGTGTGGCATGCATTTGTATTCAGCCCCCTTTTTTACTCTGATACCCCTAACAAGAATCTAGTGGAAACAATTGCCTTCAGAAGTCACCTAATAAGTAGAGTCCACCTGTGTGTAATTTAAGCTCAGTATAAATATAACTTCTGTGGTCCTCAGAGGTTTGTTAGAGAACCTTAGTGAACAAACAGCATCATGAAGGCCAAGGAACACACCAGACAGGTCAGGGATAAAGTTGTGGAGAAATTTAAAGCAGGGTTTGGTTATAAAAACAATTCTCCCAAGCTTTGAACATCTCATGGAGCAATGTTCAATCCATCATCCTAAAATGGAAATAGTATGGCACATCTGAAAACCTACCAAGATATGACTGTCCACCTAAACTGAAATGGCGGGCATGGAGAACATTAATCAGAGAAGCAGCCAAGAGGCCCATGGTAAGTCTGGATGAGCTGCAGAGATCCACAGCTCAGGTGGGAGAATCTGTCCACAGAACAACTATTAATCGTGCACTCCACAAATCTGGCCTTTATGGAAAGTGGCAAGAAGAAAGCCATCATTGAAAGAACGCCATATAAAGTTCTGTTTGCAGTTTGCAAGAAGCCTTGTGGGGGACACGGCAAACGTGGAAAAAAGTGCTCTGGTCAGATGAGACCAAAATTGTACTTTATGGCCTAAAAGCAAAACTTTGTGTGGTGAACACTGTCCCTACCGTGAAACTTGGTGGCGGCAGCATCATGTTGTGGGGATATGCTACTTCAGCAGGGACAGAAAAGCTGGGCATAGTTGATGGGAAGAACAAGGGTGAACAGCGGCGCTAGATATGGTGATAACATAAAATTATATAACAACTGGAATATAGGTATACATAAAATGTGTGTGAATAAGCACACATGATATTAAAACATTTGTTTAAAACATAATGTCCATAAATGATCCGAGATCTTGTATGATTAGCACCTGGAGGCAGCTCCCTTAGAGTGAAGCGATGAGCTCTGTGTAGAAATGGGAACAGAGGGGCGCCAGACTGAGTGCAGTATAAATCATATATTTAATAAAAACAAGTAGTAACTCACAGGTTAAATTAGATGAGTTCAGTATGCAGTGAAAATCGCCAGTCCTGGAGTCTCATAAATGTCTTCCCTTTGCAGCCTGGGGCACTGGTGTGATCTTACAGGGATCCAGAAAATGCTGGGAACCAGGAGGCAGGAAACAAGAAGCAGCTGGTCGTGACTTCACAGGAACAGGAAGTGTGATTATTCACAGTGGCAAGGAATGGTAATGCATTTCGAAGCTACAGCTTCTTCATCAGACCATGATTAGCTGGCAAACCTGGCAGTCTTATATTACAGAGGAAATAGAAACAGAGAGATCTGATGGGCTGGCCAGCCCGTCAATCAAATACACAGATTCAAAGAGGTAGATGGCTGGAGACCGAAGAGAATGTAAATATGAGTAAGAAGCTTGCTGATTAATAGTGGAAGATAAGTTTATAACGTTTGCAGAAATCGATCAATTCACTAATTGATTAAATACATAAATATAAAATGTATAAATATACCTCAAATTTAAAATGAATACATTTTTATAAGTAAATTAACTAAAAAAAAGAATTAAGAAAATTATTAGCAATTTGGAAATCAATTGATTATTATAAATTATAATGAATTAATAAAATGGTGAGAATGGAGGAAAGAGAGGACTCTATGCTAGGTATAATATTAAGTTTCTAAGTTATATCATGACCAAAACATCATGTACATGTTCACAACATGCAGTTGTAAACATGTACATGTGCAACAAACGCATGTATATACGTGAGTATATACAAATATCTTTCTGTCCCAATACTCTCTAGAGGGAACATACTATTGTATAAAAAAGGGGAAGGGGGAAGAGAGAAAAAAAAAAAAAAAAAAAAAAAAAAAAAAAAGGGGGGGGGAGGGGGTGGTAAAAACAAAAACAAAAAGGGGGGGTGGTAAAAAAAAAAAAAAAAAAAAAAAAAAAAAACAAAGGCGGTGCCAAATTTGTGTCTGTTGCCCAAATGAGCTATTTAGTGGATAAAACTGGGTATCCATTCACCAGTAACCGGGCAACCCACTGAGGCATGACCAGGGGAAAATCACACCAGCACCTGATTAAATAACAGTGCTGATTTCGATCTCCTCGTTCATTCCTCTAGGCGACATAGTATCCAAAGTGAAAATCCAATACGTTTCCTGACGACACAGTCTTTTGAAACGTTCTGCTGGGGGAAATTTATCTGGAATTGATTCAAGGACCCAAACTTTTAGATCCTTGGATGATTGTTTATGATATTCTAGAAAGTGGCGGGGGACACTGTGTTTAGGGAGACCAGCATCGACAAATCTGCGATGTTCCCCAAATCTGGCTCTAAGGGCTCTGATTGTACGGCCCACATATAGCATGCCACAAGGGCAGGCTAGACAGTAAACCACAAACATGGAAGAACAGTTATGGAAGGTGTTGAATGTGTATGTCTTACCCTTATGAGCAAAGGATTTTTGACCATGTTCAATATGAGCACAAGTCAGGCACAGGGATTTTTTACACTGAAACATACCCACCAGAGGAATGAGTGTTAGTTGAATGTTATTGGATATAGATTGGGCATATTTAATTTTGCTAGGAGCGATTTTCCCTTTTATATTTGGAGCCTTCCTATAGGCAAATTGTGGCACTGTAGGAATACTGGTTTTTAAGTGTGGGTCTTGCTGTAGTATAGACCAGTGTTTTTTGAAAACGCTCTCCATTTTCCAGTGTTTGTTGTGATATTGGGTTATGAATCTTGTTCCTACATTTTCTTGTGATCGCTGTTTTGATTTTGGAATGTCATTGGTATTGTAAACCATATGAGCCTGATCGATAAGGTCTGGGGGGTAGCCTTTCTCTATAAATTTCTGTTTGAGGTGAACACTTTGTGCATTATAGTCCTCCAACCTAGTGCAATTGTGCCGTAACCGGCAAAATTGACTTTTGGGGACATTTTTAACCCATCTCGGATGGTGACAACTGGTGAAATGTAAAAAAGAGTTCCCTGATGTGGGCTTGGTGTAACCTTTAGCTATAATTGTGGACTCTTGGTGACTGAGTTCCAGGTCCAAAAAACAAAGAGAAGTGGCATTTATTTCTGAGGTAAAGGAAAGACCAAAATTGTTAGAGTTGCAGTGTGATAGAAATTCCTGTACAGTATGAGGAGGACCATCCCAGATGATAATAATGTCATCGATGTAGCGCCCATAGAAGACCAGGTGCGCTGCGAATGGGTTATGTGCCCATATGTACCTGGTCTCCCATAGGCCCATCGTGAGATTTGCATAACTGGGGGCAAAATTTGCCCCCATAGCAGTCCCAGTATTCTGAAGGTAATAATCATCCTCAAAGTTGAAGTAATTATGTTCCAGGCAGAATCTGGTCGCTTTCAGAATAAACTGTGACTGTCTGGAATTGATGTCACTGTCCTCGGATAAAAAATGCAAAACCGCCTGTAGTCCAACCTCATGCGGGATCGAGGTGTACAATGAACACACATCCAACGATACCCACAGATATGTTGGTTCCCAAGTATATGGTTGTAATAACTCTAGGAGATGGGTACCATCCCGGATATACGAGGGGAGAGCTTGGGCCAGAGGTTGGAGGAATTGATCGATGTAGAGAGAATAACTGGTGGTAATACTCTCCATGGATGCCACAATGGGACGTCCAGGAGGATTCTCAAGGTTCTTGTGTACCTTTGGAAGATGGTAGAAGTACGGTACATTGTAATATTCTCTATGGAAGAAAGAGGCTTCAGCTTTAGAAAGGACACCCTCAGATGAAGCTATGGTAATCAAGTTGATGGGAAGATGGATGGAGCCAAATACAAGGCAATCTTAGAATCTTAGAAGAAAACCTGTTGGAGTCTACAAAAGACTTGAGACTGGGGGACGACGACACCGACCCTAAACATACAGCCAAAGCTACAATGGAATGGTTTCGATCAAAGCATATTTATGTGTTAGAATTGCCCAAAGTCCAGACCTAAATCCAATTGAGAATATGTGACAAGACTTGAAAATTGCTGTTCACAGACGCTCTCCATCAAATCTGACAGAGCTTAAGCTATTTTGCAAAGAAGAATAGGCAAACATTTTTCACTCTGTAGATGTGCAAAGCAGGTAGAGACATACCCAAAATATTTGTAGCTGTAATTGCAGTGAAAGGTGGTTCTACAGGGGGATGAATACAAATACACGCTGCACTTTTCACATATTTATTTGTAAAAAATTTTGAAAACCATTTATTTTTCTTCCACTTCACAATCATGCGGCACTTTACGTTGGTCTAGCGCATAAAATTCCAATAAAATACATTTAAGTTTTTGGTTGTAACATGACAAAATGGGGAAAATTTCAAGGAGTATGAATACTTTTTCAAGGGACTGTAGCTACAATTAAAGAGGAAGACTTTACTTCCTCTTTAAAGCATCATTAAATCTTTGTTTTCTTTTTAAATAACAAACATGTTCTACGTACCTGCTCTGTGAAATAGTTTTGCACAGAGGAGCCCCGGTCCTCCTTTTCTGGGGTCCCCCACTGCCGCTTCAGGCCCCTCCTTTTCGGTGAGTACCCCTATAGAAAATGGCTTTCCATGGGGACACCCATGCGTGCTCGCTCCTGTGCTGCCCTGTTTGTCTATTGACCACTCCCTCATTACAGCATTTGAATAACAGTGGCAGGAGCCAATGGCTACCACCGCTATTAATCTACCCAATGAGGGGGGAGACAGTGGCGCATGTTGTGGATCGTGCTCAAGTAAGAATAAGATGGGGGTTTGGCCGTTCCTGCAGAACAAAAAGGTATTTTTTTTTTTTTACCTTAATGCATAGAATGCATTAAGGTAAAAAAAAAAACTTTGAGGCTTTAGAACCACTAATCTGCTCAGATTGAAGACCCTGAGGAAAATAAGGATACTGGCAGCTATAGCGAATATACAGAATATTTTGTAAACACCACTATGCTGATTATGTTATTGATCTCTTTCTATAGCCATTCTACATGTACCTTTTTAGTACTGTAAATGAAAAATACAACGTATACTTAAGTGATAACATTGTCACGGGTGTCTTCCTGCTTAGCTCAATTAAATTTGCTAGTATTGGATAACATGTACCTTTTCATTTTATTTAAGTACATTGTAAACAAAAAAAAAGTAAAATGGAGAAATCTTTCATGATGGGGCCTCAGGTTAGTTTTGAATGTTAACTTTCCAAGAAACCTGACTTTATGATGACATTTAGAGGGTAACATGAAAGCTAGCCACAGCAAGGCAATAGTCTTTAGCTAATCTAAACATGAACAACAAATAAAAGTTTATGTATCTCTAGACTAAGGATGAACATGCATGGAGAAAATGTATTTTCTTAATCGTACATCACGGAACACAAAGCCGTATTAATAACTACATGGGTTAGAGGCCACCTTCAGGTGCTGGACACTGGCACACCCAAGACAGGAAGTCCCCCTCCCTATATAACCCCTCCCATTACAGGGAGTACCTCAGTTTTTTCGCCCGTGTCTAAGGTGTTGGTCACGGGTAAAGAAATTCTAAAGAAAAAAACTCCACCAGGATCCTTTTTGGGTCAAGGAGCTATGCAACCGGATCAATCCAAAGGGCTTTGATAAGGCAGAGGAATGGTACCCGGCCCTCGTGGAAGAAGTACAAGGTTTTGCCCATAATGCTTCTCACTGGAGAACTGGACCCTAGGATCCAGCACTTTGGTCTTTCTTCTGAATACCTAAAGGTTTTCTGGTAGGGTGCTATACGGGTCCAGGAAAGAGGACCCCATAAGTGGGGTCCCCAGTCCCTGAAGGTCTGTCATGACTTGGCCCATCGTGATGGGTGAAAATTGGGTCTGTCTGGTCTTCAGCAGTATCCTGCGGCGGGGTTAAGGTAAGTGAAGGCAATCCGAAACAGGGTATGGGATTTTATTCAAATCTCTTCACGGTGCCAAAACCAAATGGGGATGTCAGACCCATACTGGACCTCAAGGACCTAAACCAGTTCCTAAACATCCGTTCTTTCTGGATGGAGTCAATCTGGTCAGTAGTTTCCACCCTAAGGGAGGGAAGAATTTTTGGCGTCTGTGGACATCAGAAATGCGTATCTACATGTACCTATTTTTTCTGCTCGCCAAAGGTTCCTACAGTTCGCGGTAGAGAATCTCCATTTCCAATTCGTGATCCTACCCTTCGGGTTGGCTACTGCCCCTTGGGTATTCACAAAAGTGCTAGCTCCGCTCCTGGCAAGGCTAAGGACCCGGGTATAACGGTGATGGCATAACTAGACGATCTGCTGTTAGTAGATGAGCCGGTTGCTCGCGTAAACTGGCGCGTGTCCACCACAGTCAAGTATCTGGAACACTTAGGGTGGATCCTCAACTTTGAGAAATCGGCCTTACAGCCAGTAAAAAGGCTGGAGTACCTGGGCCTGCTCATAGACACCCAGAGAAAGGTGTTTTTGCCACGATCAAAGGTCACTGCTATAAAGGAACTGGTCCAGTTGATCAGGGCAAGGAAGAATCCTTTTTTCGCCTATGCATGAGAATTTTAGGGAAGATGCTAATGGGTCTTTTTGACTATAAAAGAGAGTCTGGCAACAGTGGATGGACACCCCAGACGATGTCTGAGGATGAAACGCGTCGGGAGGACTCCACTGTTGCCTGTTTTATAAGAAGTGCTTGTTTTGAACTACAGAAATGTGAGTTTATTACCATATTTTTTAATAAATTTAATTTTAACGGAATCGCACTATATGGTCCTATATTTTCTTCCTATACATCTATTATCCTGAACTGGGCCTTTAAATGCGAGGAGAGAATCTATTGTTGTTGGGAAGAATTCCTAGATAATTATTTGCCAGTCCAATCTTGGCCAAATCCACGTCATTGGGCATTTCAACACCAGCCAGTCAATTCAAAGCTTGTAAGACCCTCAGAATATATGTTCTTTTGGGTCACGTTTTTCCGGTAAGCCTACATTTGTTGAGGTGGCGGTATCATCACATGGGTGTTCACATGTTTACCCTTCTGTAAACTAAGCGGTATATTTGAAGTCTGCACATGGGATCTGAACATTACTCTGGATTTAAAACAAAAAGACTTTATTTTTGCACTCTTTATTTTGTCTTTCACGGTGTTCACTTATTCATAAATTCTTTGTAATGTCTATGCGGTTTTGCACATGGATATTAGATTTATTCACAAATCCGTTTTTTCATAATGGTTTAGCACTACTTCTTGTTTATAATATTAAAATTTTTTGCTAAAATATCCAATTTTAGTGGAGTAGCAGCTTTATTTTGCACATTTGCATAGCGCAGTGTTTTTTCCAGTTTGGAAGAAATTTAACACTATACAACTTTGAGAAATCAGCCTTACAGCCAGTAAAAAGGCTGGAGTACCTGGGCCTGCTCATAGACACAGCCCAGAGAAAGGTGTTTTTGCCATGATCAAAGGTCACTGCTATAAAGGAACTGGTCCAGTTGATCAGGGCAAGGAAGAATCCTTCCATCCGCCTATGCATGAGATTATTAGGGAAGATGGTGGCTTCATTCGAAGCAGTCCCCTATGCTCAATTTCATTCAAGACTGTTACAAAACAGGATCTTGTCGGCTTGCAACAGAAAATCCAAGCCTTGGACTTACCAATCTGACCCCAGAAGTTTTGTTAGAACCTCAGATGGTGATTAGTAGCCAAGAATTTGCAGAAGGGAAAATCCTTCACGCCGGTTACTTGAAAGATTGTGATGACCAATGCCAGTCTGTCAGGCTGGGGAGCATTTTTTGAGGAGGCTACGGTCCAAGGGAAATGGTCCAGGGTCAAGAAGACCTTGCTCAATATCCGAGAGATTCGGGCAGCACGTCCGGCTCTATGGGCCTGGATGTCCAGGTTACAGAATTGGCCTGTCAGGATTCAATCCGACAATGCTACAGTGGTAGCCTACATCAATCGCGAAGGGGGCGCCAGAAGTCACGCAACCCAGAGGGAAGTGAACTATATTCTGGTTTGGGCATGTGTCTTGCCTATCTTCAGTTTTCATTCTGGGCGTGGAGAATTGGCAGGCAGGTTTCTTATGCCGCCAGCAGCTATTTTCAGGGGAATGGTCTCTACGCCCCGACATCTTTTGGGTGATTTGCCAAAAACGGGGCACCCTGGATGTGGACCTATTGGCCAGATTCAACAACAAGTTAACTTTGTGTCAAGGACAAGGGACCCACTCGCATGCAGAACTGATGTTAGTGGCCCCGTGGGATGGCCCAGAAGATCCTGGTATACATAGATCGTAAACATGGAAGTAGGAGACCCATGGTCCCTTCCATTGCGCCCAGACCTACACTCGCAGGGTCCAGTATTCCATCCTTCTTTACAAACGCCAAGTTTAACGGTTTGGCTATTGAAGCCCATATTCTAAAAAATCGGGGGCTTTTAGGTTCGGTGATTTCTACCCTGATTTAATGCTAGAAAGCCAGCCTCCAGACTCATTTATTATAGGGTCTGGAAATCCTATGTCTCTTGGTGTGAATCCAAGAGATTGCATCCCCAGCAGTATGTCATAGGTGGAATCCTTACCTTTCTTCAGCTGAGAGTAGAAATGAAGCTTGCCTTGAATACTATCAAGGGTAAAATCTAGGCCTTATTAGTGTTCTTTCAAAGACCGCTTGCTTCACATTCCTTAATCCAGGCCTTTATACAGGGGGTAATGCTTATAAATCCGCCAGTCAGATCCCCTTTGTGTCCATGGGATTTGAATCTAGTTAGTTTTATCGGGGTCACAAAATCAGCCTTTTGAATTGATACGTCATATTCCATTAGTCCTTTTGGTGGCTATCTCTTTGGCTAGAAGAGTATCCGAGTTGGCTGCTTTTTCTTATAAAGAGCCATATTTGATCATAAAGACAGGGTGGTGTTGCGAACCCACCCAACCTTTCTACCTAAGGTAGTATTGGGTTTTCATCTGAACCAAGATGTTATCCTGCCTTCCTTTTTTCCAGGACCTAGTTCTGCGCAGGAAAAGTCTTTGCACTCACTTGATGTAGTGAGAGCAGTCCGAATCTATCAGAAAGCAACAGCTCAGATACGTAAAACTGATGTTTTATTTGTACTTCCAGAATTCCCCAGGAAGGGCCAGGCAGCATATTTTTAAGTGGGTTTGGCAGGTTATTATCCAAGCTCATGGTTTGAAGAGGGTAAACTCCTCCCTTCCAAGTTAAAGCGCACTCTACCAGGGCAGTCATTGCTTCCTGGGCAGTGCATCACCAAGCATCCATGACTCAGATCTGCAAGGCTGCTACTTGGTCTTCGGTCCATACATTCACTGGGTTCTATCAGGTGGATGTAAAAGGACATGAGGATGCCGCCTTTGGGCGTGGTGTTCTGCAAGCAGCAGTATAGAACCTCATGTCTGATGGCAGACTTTTTTTTTCTGTGTCTCCCTCCCCTCAAATGGCATTGCTTTGGGACATGCCATGTAGTAATTAATATGGATCTTTGTCCTGTGATGTACGCTTAAGAAAATAGGATTTTTATAACTGCTTACCTGTAAAATCCTTTTCTTGGCATACATCACAGGACACAGAGGTCCCGCCCCTCTTTCTGGGATATATGTGTATTGCTTTTGCTACAAAACTGAGGTATTCCCTGTAATGGGAGGGGTTATATAGGGAGGGGGGACTTCCTGTCTTGGATGTGCCAGTGTCCATCACCTGAAGGTGGCCTTTAACCCATGTAGTAATTAATATGGGTCTGTGTCCTGTGATGTACTCCAAGAAAAGGATTTTACAGGTGAGCTGTTATAAAAATGTTATTTCCTACAGCCACGGGTTGCAGTAAAAAAAAGTTTGCACGGTTCCCCCATCAACACAGACTGTGTTGACGGGTATCCCTCCTGCCGAAAAATTGTCTTCAATCACTGTTGCTCAATTTGCGCAAGTAAATCCGGCAGGCTGGTTGTATCCAAGTTGATCGATTGATCACCTTGGTACATTCAGTCTGCCCATTAATGATTCGAACCATCCATGGCTGACCTAAACATTTTTGTTTTGGGCAGAGTAGGGAATAGTTCAAATCTTTTTTTTTTCTTGGGAAGATTTTGCTCCTCTTCCTGTTAAAAGAAACGCAAAGGTGTTTTGGTAATAACAGTGTACTAGCAAATCCTTTCTGGCACATTTGTATCCTTCTATTGCAGTGACTGCCATAAAATTTGGGGTTTTCAATTACTTTCTGGTGGTCACCAAGACACATGGGGGAGGGAATTCAATAAAGCTGCTGTGCCACTTTCCTGCCATTTATCCCTCCTGGTTAATGTATTGCACCAAATTTATGAAGCATTTGCGATACTTTTGGTTCTGACAGCGACTCATGTACCAAATTCATATAGTTCTAAAATGTGCCACTTTTACATAGTGTTGCATTAAATGTGCTGCTTTACATTGTCTTATTGAATGCGCCAAATGTAAAAATTTAGTTAAGACTACCTCTTGGCATACAGAGAGAAAAACTGTCTCAGACAGATTCTGCAGAAATGTGTCTCGTGTGCACGCTAAGTGGTACAGCATGAGCCAAATTCTAATACAAGTTCTAGACAAGTATATGAATTTGGTGCATTCTTCACCACTTTTAGAATGCATGAGGGAGACTTTTGCAAAATCTGTCTTCGCCAGTGTTTATGAAGTTCAGGTATAGGGCGGCTGAATCACCCCAGCAGGAACACCCAAATAACCCTACAGGGGTCTGTATCCTTCCATTCTTCCTGTCTAAACTTATTAAATTATTTGACTAAATATTTATAAATGGGTTTCTTTATAGAGTAGTCAAGGTGGGTTAGGATTTGAGTAGAAACATTTACCATTTTCTTGATTCCTCTTAATTCTTCTGGAAGGCCGTGGCTCCCAGTCTTCTTACAGCTAACTTTCAGCTACCTACACATTACTGCGAAAATGTCCCTGCAAATGTCTGAGAAACATTTTCACTACATAGGTAGTTCATAAAATAGATGCTTAAAGGTTGTGTTTTGAACATAAATGACTGGAATCTTTGTTTAACAGGTGGAAAATGAAAGCAATGAGCTTCAAGATGGATCCCTTATTGATCTTTGTGGAGCTACTTTGTTATGGCGTACCGCTGAAGGTCTGTCCAGAACTCCAACCGTAAAACACTTAGAAGCACTGAGACAGGAGATCAATGCAGCACGACCTCAGTGTCCTGTTGGTTTTAATACACTGGCTTTTCCTAGTATGAAGAGGAAGGATGTTGTAGATGAGAAACAGCCTTGGGTATACCTGACTTGTGGCCATGTGCACGGTTACCATAACTGGGGAAACAAAGAGGAGCGAGATGGAAAGGACCGGGAGTGTCCAATGTGTCGCTCTGTGGGACCATATGTTCCACTATGGCTGGGTTGTGAAGCTGGATTTTATGTGGATGCAGGCCCTCCCACTCATGCCTTTAGCCCTTGTGGACATGTTTGCTCAGAAAAAACAACTGCCTACTGGTCTCAGATCCCACTTCCCCATGGTACTCATACTTTCCATGCAGCCTGCCCATTCTGCGCACACCAGCTTGCAGGAGAACAAGGGTATATCAGACTTATTTTCCAAGGACCTCTAGACTAACACCTCTTTTTCGGTGCTTGCATTGAGCGCATAAGCTAGGAAAGGTTTGGTTTGCTTCCCGCTGGCCGGTCTTCTCAAAGTAGTCAAGACCTATTGGCAAAGTTTGCATAATACAGAACTAAAAAGCTACAGGAGCTCCGAACGTTGTGAAACACAGGACGCAGCGATAAAAACGTTTTTTCTGTTTGCAAGCAGATGTTTCAAAACGGGATTATGCAGATTTGATTTAAATGCCTTCATTAATATTTCTGAATGACCCACCTCAGTATTAAATTATTTTGGAAAACTGGGGAGTATAGTCAGCTCAAACTACATTAGTTTATAATTCAACACGCATTGTGAAATATAGCATACAACAGTTTTATATTTATCTTTAGTATGGAAAATGCCAATGACTTAATAGCATTGTCGTATAAACTGGCCCATGTACTTTGGATGCTTAAAGTAGCCGGGACAATATCAAAAAATACCAATATGGACAATCTTTTCTTATCCCTGTTTGTTTTCATTATTCGATCATGGGATTAGACCGTTTTATCACTGAATCATGTGACAGCTAGGAGATCATAAGCGGGGTCGGAGGAGTCTGTAAATATTCGATTTCAATCACGTCCTTGGTTAGTCTTAACAGGCGCTCATAATTGTTTGCATACATTTCAGGGTTTTATTTATGTTATTTTGAATTCATATTTTTATTTCTGAAGTAATATTGCTTGTGACATGATATATTTATCCTTTGAGCCATTTCTTGGGTTTCATTAAATCACAAACATGTTTCGAGCAGGTAAGATTAGAATGTTTTGTACAAATGTATTTTTCTCGGGGACGTTGCATATTTTTACTGGAGCCCTACATCCATTGTGATAAACTGTAAATTTCATGTTCCAGAAAAAGTTTGTAGCTTTTAGTTTTTTTTTTTTTTTTTTTTTTCTTTTTTTAATATTCTACTTTTTTCCTTGCATGTTTTATGATTGTAGCATTAGCTTTAACACAGCTTGTCCTTGGCTGGTTAGGTGAAATACCCATTTAATGGGCGGAGTGTTTTGTGGCTTTTTTAACAGAGAAATACACAAGCAACCTTTCTTTCTCAAGTTTCTTTTTGCACACACTCAGGAAAACTAACTACAAAGATAGCTGAAATACTAGTTCTAATTATTAGCTAATCGTTTTCTAAAAGCAAAACTGAACCCCTATGTGAAGCGTTCAGGTCATGTAATCACACACCGACCTGCATAAATGCATAAAGTGTTTTAAAGTGTACCTGTCACAGTCTGTAGCATGAAAATGCCAAGTAAGCCTTGCATTAATACTTTAGAAATGTGAAACAAGACTATCCATCATTTCTAAAGAGTAGATTTGTTGGGTTGATTTTTTTTTTTTTTTTTCAACTGCATGTAAAAAAAAAAAAAAAAGAGGAGGTGTTTTTTTGTTTTTTTCTTTTTTTGAAGGTAGATATTAAATCGTAAGCAAGAACACATTTACCCCTATTTCCTGGATTGGGACAGCTGGTAATATGCGGTCAAAGGAAAACACAGAAAAATGTGTCTATACTCTACCCCATCTCTAAAAGCCCACAGCTTCATTCTACCTTTACTTAAGATCCTTTTGTAAGTGCTTTAATGTACCCTCACATTTGATGCAGCTGTCTAGCAATCCCCGAATAGAAGCTTTAAAAACTGTGTAGAAATCTACTTTACCTTCAGAAGTCTGATGTCCATGAAGTCTGCATGGATACGATATCTTCCCTCCTTTTACTTATTGGCTGGAATTATTTTTTTTAAAACTGCTTCAAAGCCAGCATTTTAACGTCTTATGAAAAACCTCTTTTTAGTTGCAGAAATTCCGGGGCATGTGAACTTCAAGCAGACTTGGTAACGCCTCTATAGAATTTAGGAAAAGCCATATTAAAAGGAAAATATTTATGTGCATCAATGTTTATGGCAGACACATACAATGGGAAAATACCAAATGTGGGTTAGATCCTTTTTCAAACTAAATATGTCATATGGCTGCCAGACATTTCAATATATACATGCAACCTGTTTAATTCTTGTAACTTTACACTAAAAGTGTAACTTTATGAAAAATAATAAATAAAATGCGCCAACAGGTAGGATTTTTAATGCTAAACAGACATCAGACATGCTATGTCTCTTCTGCATTAATGTTATTTACCTGCCTGTCCACCCTGTATAGTGAGCATGTGCAGCAAACCTGGAATGACTGAACATGCGGGAATTACATCATTACCCAGAAGCCGGCTGCCCAAAGATGTCAGCCGCCAGCGGGGAGATCCAGGACCCAACATCGCAGGAGTGTCGCTCTGTTTTAACTCTATTTCTTGGCAAGAAGTATGTGATAGAACATAATGCCCTCTTTTCTTTATCTGAATTCTTCCACAGGTTATAACCATAATTCTTTTTCTACAAGCAGTATGTGTTTGGAGGTTTATTGCTCTTTTCAAGTGGAATTATTGAAGTTCACATGTCACAGAATGAATACACATTGACATTCTCAATTCACATTCGCATTTTGAATTAAAAAGTGTTTTTTGTTGGCCATGATTTTAACAAAGATACTGCTGCTACACTACCTCTCATTACTTTACTTTTTCTTTTCTTAATCGCAAGGCAACAGTACAATGGTCTCATAATGCAGTAATATCAAATCATATATTCTGAAGGTAGCACCAAAAATAAGGCTGCTGTAGCAGAGCCATTAATGTAAAGCAGCTAAATTAAACAGCTATGTAATGTTACAAGCAAACACACAAAAAAATAGATAAACCATCAACTTTATTTAATAACTCTGCCCAGTTTGATACCCAGGATTCTCTGTACCTTGCATTGGTTTTGGACTATTTTAAAGGGGTATGGAAATGGGGGAATTGGGTGGAGAGAATGAGAAGAGAAGAGAGAACAGCTCAACTCCTCCAATCCATTTTGACCCATCTGGGGTCAGTAACCCCCTTTGTCAAAAATATGGACATTTTAATATACTAGTAAGGCGTACCCGGCAGAGTAGATAAACTCATGCCAATAGAACCGCCTTTTCAGGAACTTCTCTTTCAAGCGTGTCTCGGTTGCAACCAAGTACTTTTTTGGCTGAACCAGATGGACTTGTGTCTTTTTTCAGCCTAACTATGTGCTCCTCCCTCTGGTTACTTATATTTAGGCAGCCTAGGAACATTATGAGTGTTGTACCTAACTGAAGACTGCAGAACATCCATATCAGATAAGCTTGTAGTTGGATAAGTAAATTAGAAAGGCATGAAACTGCAGCTTTGCTAAGCAGAAAGCAGAGCCTAGATGTGTAATGAGCACATATGGCTGCCTTTACGAATATCGATAATTTCAAACTATTTGTTAAAGCAAGGTTTTCAATACATTAAAACAATGAATATAAGGTTGAAGGTTACAGTTCCTTCTTCAAAGCAATGTGTTGTGTTGATATATGTGCTTTATTACCTTCTGTACTAAAAATTTTTCATTTTGAGTCTGAAGAGATCAGTTTACCCACAGCGGTGAATAAGTCACCTATCTTCCTCCTTCCCAGCGGAGACGGGACTGCTTTAATTAGTCCATTCACATGGGCAAGCATACAGGCACTACTGTGCTTTCTTATTAAAAGGATATAATACATTGCTAATTGTCACAGGCGCACTGTATAAAAGCGTTTTTTATTCATAAATGTCATATCAAATTAAAATTGTTGACATTGGAAATAATTTAATATAAATTTACAACACAATAGAATTTCAGTTGGATAAACCACATGAAAAACTTCTGAATACACAGATGAATGACATGTATATAAGCTGTTTACCTGCCAGAGGATTTGTATTTTAGTTCATTCATTTCTGTGATTTAAACAGCTCTGCCGCAAAGCCCTGTCTCATATGGCAGAAGACCAGATTTTTCTCTGCTGCGGCCTATGACTGGACAGTAAAAGGAGAAACTGCATATTGATGAACTCGTCTCTGTCACTCTGCTGTCTCCAGCTGTCAGTATGTTCATGAGAACCACAGCATAACTGATTGCCTACTTGTGCTGCTTATTCCTGTTTGAGCTCTGCTGTACACTGGCTTACAATAGGATGATACCAGGTCAAAAATAATAATATAAATTTGATATATATAAAATGTGTAAACTGCCTGGAGGTTAGCTCTAAAGTGGTTGTAAACCTCAGACATGAAATATGAACAAAGCCTCTATAGCAGGGGTCTCAAACTGGCGGCTCTCCAGCTGTTGCGAAACTACAAGCCCCATCATGCCTTTGCCTGTGAGACTCATGCTTGTAACTGTCACCCTTGCAATGCCTCATGGGACTTGTAGTTTCACAACAGCTGGAGGGCTGTCAGTTTGAGACCCCTGCTCTATAGTGTGTACTTGTCTCAATCCAGAGCACTAAGTGTAATTTCTGTCTGCTTCTTTGTTCCTCTGCTATCAGTATGAATTAATTCTGACAAATTTTCCTGATACCAAGAGAAATGAGGGTGATATGGAAGGGAGCTACAGCTGATTGATGGACTGAGCTCTGTTCCTGTGTGCTGTGTGAAGGAGAGTTTGTTTCTTCCCTCCAATAAGCTCTCAGCGCTTCCCTCACTGAGCGCTGCAGAGTGTAACAAATACAGTGCTTCACACACGTGAGGAATGGGCAATTAGCAGATCTGTTCTTGTAGATGAAAATGCCTGCTTTATAAATAAACTCAACATACAGACTGGCCACCTATGCTGCAGATGTGACTGGTACACTTTAAGATTGCTTCATGCACCCAAGAGCTGCTTTGTGTTGACATGTAAATAACCTGCAAATGATTTTTATATATACAGTATGTAAAGAGTCCATTCTGTAAAATGTTAGATTTATTTGGTTTACAGCATAATTTATTCACTTTTAAAAGGAGTCCTAGCTTACAGTCGTGTTTGGGAGAAGTACTAGCAGAGGTTTTTAAAGCGTTAATTCGTATTTTTTGTTTTGGGGGGTGGGGGGATAGGGGCTGGATAAGTGGTAAAAGTTTGGGGGGAAACCTGATTTTTACAAAAACCCTATTTGAAGGATAAAAAAAAAAGAAAATTGTCTACTATGCATTTAACTTACGGCATAAAAGATTGTGATTGTGTTTGTCAATTCATTTTCTCTTGCTTTTTGTGTCAGCTGTGCAACTTCTTTGGAGATGTATGTTAAATTATGCAATTTCTGGTCAGCATATAGTATGCCTTTTTTTGTTTCCGGTTTACACCTGCAAACCTGTACATTGGTGAATGTGTATCCACATTAAGAGAGATATCAGGAATATCTTCTGTATTAGGTGGAACATTTTGATTTCAAACATTTATAAAGCATTCCTTCGATTAAAAAAGAAAAAAAACAACTTCTCTGTTTTAGAGCTAAGCCATAATTGGTGCCCTTTGTGCAGACAAGCATACTGTGTATGGAGCCTACATCTAAGATATCTATAAATGGGGCCACTACTGAGAAATCTTAAGTATATTTGCATATTAAATGAATTATGTGAAACTTGACATTCTTATATAAGCGTCCACTTTTATTAAATGTTTACATGTGCTGTCTGATAGTAATGCATATTGATAACAAGGACTTCACTGCATTGATGATTACTTGATCTCATTACTGCAAGACCAGAAATGGCCTTTGTTTCACTGCAGCTGACCGCTGGCCTTGCAGTGTATGGAAATCAATGTGACTTGGATGTGTGAGTCACAGAGATTTGCAGTAATTGCTATCACACAGTGCTGTAGCTTTTCAGCCTTTACTGGTTACATAATTATGACCAACTACTGGTAATAAATTTTCATTTATTGAAAAAACACTGATTCCTTATGAGAATTGATTCATAGTATTTTGGAAATGTTATTCTTGAGCATTTGAATCACAGTTGGTCTGTTTGTTTATATGCATCATAGCTGGAGAAAAAGCCAGACAGCCACGAGCCTCAGGTTTTTTTTTTCCACCTTCTGTATTGGTATCGGTGGCACAACATTAACCCCCCTGACGGTATTCCCGAGTCTGACTCGGGGTGGATTTTTTATACCAAGAGCGGTATCCCCGAGTCAGACTCGGGACTGCATCGCTGGATCCAGGAGGAGGTTTACTTACCTTCTCCCTCGGATCCAGCGTTGTCTCCCTGCTGTACGAGCGAGCCGTGTCTCGCTCGATCTATCACGGAGCCTGATCTCCGTGCCCTGCGAGCGTTGCGACGCACTGGCACGGAGATCGGCGCCAAATTCAAAAAGTGAAACAAACAGTAAACATACAGTATAATGTAATCTTACAGATTACATTGCTGTATGTAAATATTTCACATCCCCGTTGTCCCTAGTGGTCTGCCCAGTGTCCTGCATGCAGTTTTATATAATAAAAACTGTTCTTTATGCCTGGAAACTGGAGATTGCCCATAGCAACCAAAACTGTCACTGTACATCAAAAATGATTTTAGACCAGCTAGAAAACAGCGATAATAAATTAGAATCACTCGCAGAATTGAGCGATAGCGATTTGTGGGGAGCTTCGTCATCAAATACTGAAAAGTAATGACAGTGACAATTCTGCAACTGAGCAAATTTCAGTGTTTTTGATTTGATTACATTATTGAATAATTTTTATTATTGTTATATTATTATTTGGTACAATTATTTATAATTATTTATTATATTATAATTTATGATTTAATTTTTCAAACTTTATCATACCCGGGATGTCTGCTAGACTCTGGTTTGGACAGATTTAAGAGAGTTATTCCTAAGAATTGCAGGACTACAATATAAAACGCCAAATTTTCATGCAAAATAATGGTACCGCTTTTAGCACCTAAAATCCGAAATAATCGTACCGCCAGGGAGGTTAAAGTGGTAGTAAACTGTCCATTTTTAATGTCTCCTCTCACATGTTTATGCCATAATGTGCTAGTGTGCACCAAATACAATCCCAATTCCCAAATGTCAGGACGCTGTGTAAAATCTACAAAAAAAATTAAATGCAATGCTTTGTAATTTTTATAAACCCATATTTTATTTGCAATAGAAAAAAGAAGGCATCAAATGTTAAACTGAGAAAATGTACCTTCACCCAGTCTTCCTTGCGCGTATGCACTCTTCAGCTGTTTGAATAGCCAGGTTGCAATGATATCACTCCTGAGCATGCATACAGTCACTCAGTGTGCCTTGAATGCAGAGAGTATTGCTCCTTCACAAGTGACATCATCAGCTGCAGTCAATTTGAATATCTACTAAACGGTGCAAATTTAGTAGATATTCACAGTGCTTACCGGTAAGACGTCTTATAAGCTTATTTGTAGGTATACGTTTAAAGGGTTCTGCACACATTTTGATAAGTTTGGCTCAGTCTATTCTACATGCAGAAAAGAGTGCACAATGGACGTTGTGTTTTTTTTAGCGTACCTGTTCAGGTTTAAAATGTCATATTTCAGTCCCTGCGGCTGTGGGTGGTGTTTCTGCGGGTATCCGCATCATATCCAGTGACCGCCGCACTGTCTCCTGGGATCTCGTGTAATTCATCCCAGGAGTCAGTGCGGAGGTCATCACAATGGGGGCGGCAACTTACCAAGACGCCAACCATTGTCATGGCAACATATACGAAACTCAGAGCAGTAGCCACTGAGCATGCATTGGAACCAGCAAGGAATGCTGGTACTTCAAATGCACTGGAACACGAAAGTGATTGCTTGTGGGCTTCAAATGCCCACAAGCAAGATGACATCGGCTGTGATTGATTTTATAATGTATCGATTAGACTGAAAATCGGACTGGGATAACGGGCATCAGCACTACAAGTGAGTCTGACTTTAAAATGAAAATGATTTTTAAACAGTTTAAAAAAATAAATAAATACGTCAGTGCAGGACTGCTATAAAAATATGTTTACTACCGCTTTAAAGGGTGGTACTGGTTTAGCTGTTGTTGGCTCAAGTGCAGCATGTTAGTAAAGATTTGGGATATTTATTGGTTGTAAATCAAAATCAACCAGAATTCTTGGATGTTTTTGAAACCTTTCATTGCTTATCTAATTTGTTTTCCTTGGTTCATCTGACGTTGAGGTATTCCCAGTATTTACCCAAGCAGAAGCAAGGCAATATTGTGTATGCAGTCAGAAAAGTCATTTGACATCTGGTGTGAAGGAGTACTTCTATGTTAAATTAGAATAAATCAACAGATCCCTGACGACTTCTCACCTCCAGTTCTGTTAACACCTGCCTCAACTATAGGCTGTTCATAGATATTCATATCTTGGGTTATGTACTTCTAATACCCAACTTGTGAGCATGCTCTGTTTAGTTATGGTGACTGGATTACCCATTACATTTGAAAGGAAGCCTATATTATCAGAAAATATGGTAGCTACCTGTAAATAACTTCTCTTCCTAAAAAAAGAAAAAAACAACACTTATGCAGTTTAGGAGTCCTGACTACTAACCCAAGCCAGAGACTTCCAGGAATCTTGTATTTTCTAAATAAAGTGAGCGAAGGCAACCTCTGTACTACGTCTGGTACAGGAATTTCTTATTTTTAGTTAAAAAAAAAAAAAAAAAAAGAATCCGCCTGGATGAGTGTTGCAACATTTTTATTGTTCTGTGATCAGTAGTGAGAGACTACCAGCAATTTTGTACAAGTGTGCAGTCAAGAACAGCCAACATACACACCCCAGCCACTTTATTAGGAACACCTGTTCAATTGCACGGCAATCACATGACAGCAACTCAATGCATTTAGGCATCTGGATGTGGTGAAAATGATTTGCTAAAGTTCAAATCAGGAAAGAAAAACCGCTATGTTAAAAGAAGGTAAGTATGGAATAGTGCCAAAAGATAGAGCCTCTTAGATATAGTGTCCAAAATGATACAATTCAGATATCAAAAATTGAAAATGTATTGCAAAAGATAAATATATAGTAGGACAAGTATAAATTCATAAACCATCAATCATTCACCATCCATAGACAATGTTTTCTGGGGACAAACAAACAAAACGTCTAGACACTCCACATGCATCTTCAATGGAGATCATACGCATGTCCTGCATAAAGCAATTGGCAGAAATGAAAAGGCAGTCCTAATATGGATATAGAGAGGGGCAGATGCAAAAATCCTGAGGACTGCAGTATGTGGCTGGAAGGGACACACGGAATGGGACACTGTGCAGGAGGCTTGATGGTATATTGGCAAACCATACACGCTGATCAGAGAGGATGCGGGAAATGGAGAAAACTGGCAACATGGGTGGTCACTCATGAAGAAAAAAACAAGTTCCCAACGGGTGCACAGTTATCAGAGATAACCATCTATGGCATAAAGTACCTTGTTCTGGTGTGTAGATGTAAAACTACCGGTTGAAAGCACGTGGCAGGCGTGCTTCATCAGCTGGAATAGAGATCGCAGTAATGCTCTAATGGCTATGATAGCTGGAAGAGGAATTCCCTTCAGATTCGGCTGTTTCCTGTTTTCCTCATGGTGGGCCACACCACTTTTCAGAGAGCGCTGCAGGCTCAGCGGGCAGGTATACCGTTGCCTCCTGATGTTTTGTTTGTTTATTTTTATTTATTTATTTTTACCACACCCCCATTTTTCCAGTTTATTGTCATTTAAACAGTTCAAATTTGGGTGAATAACAAATTTGCTTTAGCTAACCAAGCTTACGGATAGGACATGTTCCCAATAGTGAACTTATCCTTTTAACCCTTTCACTGCAAGAGCCGGTTTTGCTTTTTTGCAGACACCCTAGAGAAAAAATTGTGGTAGTTCCAATTTTAATGTTGCACTATATTCCTGCAACGGATAGGAAACACAAAATTTCAGCAAGAAAAAAACCCTGAAGTTAATTTTAAGGGGCACAATTACCCAATTTTAAAAACCTCCTATAGGTCATAATTTTAGCGTTACGAAGGTGGTCTGGTGCTAGAAATATTGCTCTCACTCCGGCATGCATGCTGATATGTAACCTGGATATCTCATTCAGTGTTTTGAGGCATAGGCTCCCTGATGTGGACGTTTAAATTTGTGGGGGGGGGGGGGATTTTATATGCTTGGACGTAACTTAAAATTTTATTTTTTTTTGATTGTAAAAAAAAGTTTACTTTTAATTAAAGTGTAAGTTCACCTTTTACAGAAGAATCTGTAAGATGAACTTACACAGGACCCCGTCCTCACCCCCGGCAATTTCCTGTTCTGAGCCCTGGTATTTCAGTGTCATGAGTCCGGGGCTTACAAATCCCCCTCATCTGAATGTCCAAAATCTACCTTGTCAGGAGGGACATTTCAGCGCATTCTAATTGGTCAGCGCCGACTAATCAGAAGCTGCATAGCCCATCCTGTCAGCTGGGAAGAAGACTCGTGGATGCTGAAGGGATTTCTAAGCCCCAGACTCCTGATGCGCATATACCTTTTAACTTTTTCTTTTTTTTATTCATCACATAGGTGACAACAAATTTCATATGTGATGATTTTTTTGGATGACCGGTTCTCTTTATTTGAGATATCCAGGGTCTAAAAGACCCTGCATATCTCCCATGTGCTCCAGTGAATTTAATGCAATGCACACCACACTGCATTACATTCTTTTCCAGCGTTGATGGCTGGGGAAATGCTCAGTGGGGATCAGGAAATGATGTCATACTCTTCACTTCCAGCTTAACAACAAGAAGGGGAGGACAGCAGATGCGTGTCCACTCTCCTCCTTGCCCTCTAGCCGGCTGCACCCACTATGCCGGTACTGGACTTGCAGATGGGCAAGCAGAGTCTGGGATACATAGTGGGGGAGAGGGGTGGAAGCATTAGAACGGTAGCCCAGGTGCCAGGACGCAATTTCTTGATGCCATTGAGACCTCCTATCTGGAATTTGTCAAGCCTTGTCCCAAGTAATATTTGAACAGTATGTACTGCAGGAAGTGCTTGAAAACTGGAAGAAACTCTCACCGCAGGAGGTCTAGCAAACCCAAAGCCACAAAAGAATAAGACAAGTTACTGAGATTCAACAGGTTTGTAACAGGCAGCTCACATGACAACAGCTTCAAGCATAATTTAACACTGATCGAAGTAAGTAAAGCAAGTCCCGGCTTAAATGTGAAGAGAAGACTTCGAGCTGCAGGTTAGACAGATTGAGTGACTAAACAAAAGCCATTGCTAAAATGGCAAGATAAGAAAAAGGCTTGCTGGGGCTATGAAGCATCGACCATGGACTACTGAAGACGGGAAGGTTTTTATGGACTGATTAATCAAAATTTGAGATCTTCAGTTCATCACACAGTGTTTTTGTATGCTGCCGAGTAAGAGAAATTATGGTTCCTCGATGTGTGACGCCAACTGTCAAACATGGAGGAGGAAGTCTGATGGTCTGTGGGGGTCTTTTGCTGGATCCAGAATGAACAGAGCAAGTGGCCCCCTGAGCCCAAACTATCACACCCCATCAATCTAGTTTGGGATGAAATGGACAGAACGGTAAAATCAAAGCAACCTACAAGTGCAACACATTTGTGAGGACATCTGCAACGGTGTTGGTAAGAACCTTCCGAACAACATTTGATTTCTGCTGTAGAAAATGCCACAAGTGTGTTCAGCTGTTATAACTGCAAAAGGTGGCTAATTTGAGTCAAAAAGTTAGATTCTATTTTGTTAAAGAAAATTCTAATTCTTTGTCTAATTGATTATTTGTACATTAATATGTTAAACGTCACAAATTTCAATAAAGTGAAAAAAATGGGTGTTTTTAAACTTTTGAACAGTAATGTGTGTCTGTGTACAGCTGTCCTCCTAAGTTTACATACACTGGCAGAATTTGATTTCTTGGACATTTTTCAGAGAATATGAATGATAACACAAAAGCATTTTTTTCACTCATGGTTAGGGTTTGGCTGAAGCCATTCATTATCAATCAATTGTGTTTATGCTTTTTAAACCATAATGGCAACAAACTGCCCAAATGACCCTGATCAAAACTTTACATATCCTGGTGATTTTGGCCTGATAACATGCACACAAGTTGACACACAGGGGTTTGAATGGCTATTAAAGGTAACCATCCTCACCTGTGATCGGTTTACTTGTAATTAGTGTGTGTATAAAAGATCAATGCGTTTCGGGACTCCTGACCGACCCCCTTACATCTTTTATCCAGTGCTGCACTGACGTTTCTGGATTCTGAGTCATGGGGAAAGCAAAGGATCTGCGGGAAAAGGTAGTTGAACTGTATAAAACAAGAAAGGGATATAAAAAGATATCCAAGGAATTGAGAATGCCAATCTGCAGTGTTCAAACTCTGATCAAGAAGAGGAAAATTAGGGGTTCTGTTGAAACCAAACCATGGTCAGGTAGACCAACTAAAAATTCAGCCACAACTGCCAGGAATATTGTTTGGGATGCAAGGAAAAACCCACAAATAACAAGATGCACAATAAGGAGGCTCTTGAAGAAAGATGGGCTGCATGGTCGAGTCGCCAGAAGAAAGCTATTACTACACAAATGCCACAAAGTACCCTGCTTACAATACGCCATACCGCACAGAGACAAGCCTCAAATCTTCAGGCACAAAGTCATTTGGAGTGATGAGACCAAAATTTAGCTTTTTGGCCACAACCATGAGCGCTACATTTGGAGAGGAGTCAAGGCCTATCATGAAAGGTACAGAGGTGGATCGCCAATGTTTTGGAGATGTGTGAGCTACAAAGGCACAGGAAATTTGGTCAAAATTGTTGGCAAGATGAATGCAGTATGTTATCAAAAATGGAGGAACATTTGCATTCATCAGCCAGGAAGCTGCGCATGGGACATACCTGGACCTTCCAACATGACAATGATCCAAAACACAAGGCCAAGTCGACCTGTCATTGGGTAAAGCAGAATAAAGTGAAGGTTCTGGAGTGGCCATCTCAGTCTCCTGACCTCAATATCATTGAGCCACTCTGGGGGCGATCTCAAATGTGCAGTTCATGTAAGACAGCCCAAGAATTTGCAGGAACTGGAGGGTTTTTGCCAAGAGGAATGGGCAGCTTTACCATCTGAGCAGATAAAGAGCCTCATCCACAAATACCACAAAAGACTTCAAGCCGTCATTGATGTTAGAGGGGGCAATACAAGGTATTAAGAACTGGGGTATGTAAACTTTTGATCAGGGTCATTTGGGTAGTTTCTGTTGCCATCATGATTTAAAGAGTAAACACAGTTAATTGATAGCGTTTGGCTGAAGCCATTTATTAACCATGAGTGAAAGAAAAGTTTTTGTGTTACCATTAATATTCTCTGAAAAATGGCCAAGAAATTATTAATTCTGCCAGGGTATGTAAACTTATGAGCACAACTGTGTACACACACACACACACACACACACACACTTACTTTTACCATAACTTAAAAAAAAACTGCTGAAATTATTTGCTTTGCAAAATGAAAATGTTTTACTCCAAATAATGGAGTAGCATGTGCTGTGCATAGATAGGACAGGCCCTTATAGTTTTCTTTTTAATATATGGGTTTTCAATGCTTCAAAGACACAACAAGAAAGTGTCAAAAACATGTAATAAATACTATAGACACACTATTGAGCTTTGCTTCATTCTTCAAAATCAACACATATGTGAACGAGCCTTTAGCGTTGCAGGATGCTGTTGCTCTAGTCTGTTTTCCCTATGCACACCCTGCCAAACATAGCCTTCCTTTCCTGACACGCTCTCTAGCAATTTGCAGCCTGCCTTTCTTGACATGCCCCCACCGCACAGCGATAGGCTCACAATTGCGACCCAGACTTATCTTTATCTTTATCTTTGTCTACTCCCAGGAGAATTCAGGCCGCCTTGGATGCCAAAGGCAGTCCAACACCATATTGGGTAACGATTTCATTCTTCTACCATACTTGTTTCCATAATTTTGTCCCACCCCTGTACTTTAACAGCGAGATTGATCTGTAGGAGTCCGACCTTGTGGTCATTATTAATGTTTCACAGTTTAGAGCGTTAACGAAAAGTTTTAGCAAAATTAGAAGCACATCTCTATTGTTTATACATTTATATTGGTAAGCTGTCATTGACTACCTCCTGCATATTGGGAAACTTTGACCAGCATGAGGTGAGAGACTTAACATTTCCCTATGCAGTGCCTTGAAAAGGTATTCATACCCCTTGAAATTTTCCACATTTTGTCATGTTACAACTAAAAACGTAAATGTATTTTACTGGGCTATTATGTGATAGACCAATACAAAGTGGCACATAATTGTGTAGTGGAAGGAAAATTATAAATGGTTTTCAAAACTTTTTACAAATATATAACTGAGAAGTGTGGTGTGCATTTCTTTTTAGCCCCCCCTGAGTGAATACTTTGTGTAATTATATTTTGCTGCAATTACAGCTGCAAGTCTTTTGGGGAATGTCTCTACCAGCTTTGCACACCCAGAGAGAAATTTTTGCCCATTCTTCTTTGCAAAAAATGCAATTTTTAATTCTTGCCACAGGTTCTCAATTGGATTTAGGTCTGGACTTTGCCTGCCCATTCTAACACATGAATATGCTTTGCTCTAAACCATTCCATTGTTGCTCTGGCTGTATGTTTAGGGTCATTGTTCTGCTGGAAGGTGAATCTCCGTCCCACCCTCAAGTCTTTTGCAGACGCCAACAGGTTTTCTTCTAAGATTGCCCTGTATTTTGCTTCATCCGTCTTCCCATCAACTCTGACCAACTTCTCTGTCCCTGCTGAAGAAAAGTATCCCTACAACATGATTCTGCCACAACCATGTTTTATGGTGGGGATGTGTTCAGGGTGATGTGCAGCGTTAGTTTTCCGCCACACATAGTGTTTTGCTTTTAGGTCAAAAAGTAAAATTTTGGTCTCATCTGACCAGAGCACCTTCTTCAACATGTTTTCTGTGTCCCCTACATGGCTTCTCGCAAACAGGACTTCTTATGACTTTCTTCTTGCCACTCTTCCATAAAGGCCAGATTTGTAGCCTACACAGCTAATAGTTGACCTGTGGACAGATTCTCCCACCTGAGTTACCATGGGCCCCTTGGCTGCTTCTCTCATTAATGCTCTGCTTGCCCAGCCTGTCAGTTTAGGTGGCTGGCCATGTCTTGGTAGGTTTGCAGTTGTGCCATACTCTTTCCATTTTCGAATGATGGATTGAACAATGATCCATTAAATGTTGAAAGCTCTGGATATTTTTTTATAACTTAACCCTGCTTTAAACTTCTCTACAACTTTATCCCTGATCTCTCTGGTGTGTTCCTTGGCCTTCATGATGCTGTTTGTTCACAAAGGTTCTCTAACTAATCTCAGAGGGCTTCACTGAACAGCTGTATTTATACTGAGATTAAATTACACACAGGTGGACTCTATTTACTAATTAGGTGTCTTATGAAGGCAATTGGTTCCACTAGATTTTAGTTACGGTTATCGGAGTAAAGGGGGCTGAATACAAACGTCCGTCACACTTTTCAGATATTTATTACAAATAAATGTTGAAAAAATTTATCATTTTCCTTCCACTTCACAATTATGTGCCACTTTGTTTTGGCCTATCGCATAAAATCCCAATAAAATACATTTACTATTTTGGTTGTACCATGACAAAATGTCGAAACTTTCAAGGGTTATGAATCCTTTTTTAAGGCACTGTACATCGGGGGAGAGCGGAGTGTAAGGGGTGCGATAAAAGTTGCTAGAATGTCAGAGGGTTTCATCGCTATTCCACCACCTGCATAGGTTGCTGCTATGACCATTGTTTTTTTTTTCTTATGAAGAATGGGTATTATGAGCAAAAAATCTACTCGTAGTTTCCCATTTAGCCCAATATGAGTGTTTATAGAAAAAAATGTTTACTTATTTTAGGAACATAATTTCTAGAGTAGCCTGCAAGGTCAGTCATTTAGACTCCTTAGCAGAGTTGGGAGATTGGCAAAATAAGCAACCAAGATTTTTAAAGTATCTTAATATTCCCTGTGTAGAAGTGGAGCCATTCATTTGAATAAGTGAGTTAAACTGGTACTGGATAAGGGGGTGAGATGTCATCAAGAACCGACAAAATGTATTTAATTTCCAGCACCCCTGGCTCTTTTACTATGCAGTTTTGAAGAGTCACCCCTGTTGGGCAATGTTCATAAGATGCCTCTAACCTCTATGGTCACAGGGTGTACATAGGGAATAAGCTATTATGTGCTCAGAGCTAAGTTAGTTCTTGACGGAATATGCATTTTAGAGGGACATGTATGTTCTCTATAAGTAAGATGGAGCATACACCAGAGGTCTATTATCTAGTTCTTCACTCAATTTCTACAGTGAGGTAGGTGTGGCTGGAAGCAGCATATCAAGTGGAGAATGGATAATTATTGAAATCATCTACTGCCAAAACAGGCAGAGACAATTGGTTAGCTAGGAATTGTGCCAGGAGTTTGAGGACTTTGCTGGAAAAAGGAGGAATAATGCAAATTCTGGCTAGAACATATTCAACAGCATTTACTGGACATAAAAAGTTATCTGCCCTGTTGACATGAACCTTAAAGGGAACACAAAACCATGCTCTAGGAGAAGAACACACTTTAGATTAAAAGTAATGGGATTGAACAGTGGGATTGATTTACTAAAACTGGAGAGTGCAAAATCTGGCTCCTCTTCTTTTTTTTAATTTTTATTATTATTGTATCAAAGCTCAATTGAACAGGCTGAAGTTAGAAGCTAATTGGCTACCATGCACATCTGCACCAGAGTTTGTACTCTGTAGTTTTAGTAAATCAACTCCAGTGTATTAACCACTTGGCGCCCAAGCTACGTCATATGACGTTGTGGGCTTTGTGGTGGTATATCTGAATGATGCCTGAGGTTACAGACATCATTCAGATATCAGCATTTTCAGCCGGTGATTCCCTGCACCATAAGAAAGATCATAGCGGCTGTTCCGCCGCTTGATCGTTCTTGCGGGAGGGGATGCCCCCTCCTCCTCCCGCCGCCCTCCTGTGCTTCTACCGACTCACGGCTTCCATCGGTGAGTCGGTCACAGGATCCGCCGGCCCCCAGATGATATCATAGAGATTTCTGGCAGATCAGATGGTCCCCGGAGTCTTTATGATCGTTCGGAGGCTGGGCGCGATGTTATGACGTCACACCCAGCCTCTGCATTCAAATTAACGGCACCGCTTTGGCTGGGAAGCCAGGATCGTTTTTTTTTTTTCCTAGAGGTGAGATGTGGGGTTTTATTGACCCCATATCTCACTGTAAATAGGTCCGATCATGCCATATTACTATTATAAGGGATGTTCCTTGTAATAGGAACAAACGTTTTTTTAAAGTGTCAAACTATAAAAATAAAATTAACAATAAAAAAATGTAAAGCGCCCCTGGCCCCGTGAGCTCATACGCAGAAGCAAACGCATAAGTAAGTCCCGCCCACATATGAAAACGGTGTTCAAACCACACATGTGAGGTATCGCCGCGGACGTTAGAGCGAGAGCAATAATTCTAGCCCTAGACCTCCTCTGTAACCCAAAACATGTAACCAGTAAAAAAATGTAAAGCATCGCCTATGGGGATTTTTAAATACCAACGTTTGGCGCCATTCCACAAGCGCGTGCAATTTTGAAACATGACATGTTGGGTATCTATTTACTCGGCGTATCTTCCTCTTTCACATTATGCAAAAAAAATTGTGCAAACGTAACTGTTTTTTTTTTTTTTTTTTAAAGCATGAATACCGTGCGAGATAAAAAGTTGAAACGACTGCCATTGTATTCTCTACGGTCTTTGCTAAAAAAACATATATAATGTTTGGGGGTTCTATGTAATTTTCTAGCAAAAAAATTATGAATTTTACATGTAGGAGAGAAATGTCAGAATTGGCCTGGATGTGAAGTGGTTAAAAAGTCTTCCTAATAACAAAAAACAAATAGAAGTCTCGGAAGGCAGGTGGATCCCGTGCATACAGCTCACGGACAATTTATAATATGCTGGATCTTCCAGCATAGTCCTTCTCTTGACAGTAATTTATACTTCTAACATCGCATCATAGTAAGTCAGATAATGAAAAATAGCATTAAAGTAGAATTATAGGTTGGGGGGGTTGCCAAAAACAGTGCATGAGTGGAAATCTTTACAAGGTGGGGAAATCTTTGATTTTTCACCAAAACTGGTGTCCCCATTGGAAGATCCCCCCCCCCCCCCCCTTGATTCCTGTTCTGGGAACAACCTAAAAATCTGGAATTTTCATTTACTTTCACTTTCGATGAAAAGGATAAACATAGCAAATCGAGAGGGGGAAACTCCCCAACGGGGGACCAGACCGCAATTAAACCTGACAGCTGTTTTAATCCCTCTCCACTCTAAAACTTAAAAAAAAGGTTTACCTTTAGTTATACTTTGAGCATATTGCATAGATCCCTGAAAACAGAGGTGGGGCATCAGCTAGTAGAAAGTTAGTTTCGAAAGGTCACACAGACAGAAATCACACAGGCAAACTTGGGGATCTGACTGCTGTTTGTCGAATCTGTCCATTCATCCAAAGGCTGCTGGGGGTGATTTAAAGCCCATCTTCGAGGTAAATAAAATGCTCTCTTGTAGTGGCACAGTGCTGCAAAGGTTAAATGTTAATTTTGGTGGACACGAAAAGCAGTTTTACTCATGTGATTCTTTGCGCCCTTGGAAGCTGGTGCTCTCCTGTACTCTATGCTCCAGCAGCAGACTGCCCCTCGCATCCAATGCAGAACTATAGGCACTGAATTGGTCTTGACAGGAGAGGAACATTTCATTAGCTCATATTATCGATCCCTCAGCTTCTGTTAATGCCCATGGCACCCAAAGATTATAGCTGCAATGGTAGGAGGGGATCAGCAGACTGAAGATTTCAACTAATTGTGCAGCCAGCAGCACAAGGGATGTTTTGAGGTGATTCTAAGTTCCCTATGCTAATTTAAAATCTGTTTTGACTAAACGTGTTCTGCTCGAAGAGGCTTGCAACTACCACTGTCTCTGATGGTAACTGATTTGCCACACAGCTCTCCCCTCTATACTGTGTCTCTAAATTCTGATCAGTACATACCATGCCACCTACTTCTAACATGTTTTGTCACTGATGACTTTCTCAAAGAGTATATGACAGTTTGTATAAAGACTGATATTACAGGTCTGTTAAAATTCGAAATCTAATTGTGATGGTGAGTTTCAGTTTCCTGGCTCTGACAATTAGCAGTTCTCTGATGGACTTTTTTTTGTAAGTCATTGCAGTGACTAGAAGAACTGTGTTCATTTCAGGAGGCATAAGTTACCTGGAAGATGGTACAACTTAAGCAGGCCATACACGCTTGTGGAATTGTCTGTCTTCAATAAATGTAGGGTCTGTGCTACACCACAGTGGCAGGTACCTATATGCTAACATTTTGATGAGTAGGCCATCCCTACCCTGCAGTAGAATGTGGAATGTAATCTGTTTGTGGCCAGGGACCATGATGTCGGAGTACACATGGACAGGGACGCTATATTTCCTTCACAATATACTGGGCCAATCTGTCTTGTTTGGGGTGCTGACAGTGAAGGGGAGGAAATGGGCTAAGTTTCAAGGCAGACTTTTCACCCCCCAAACCCTGGGAGTTTTACATGGGTGGAGTGATCTTGTGGAGGACAGTGTTCTCCTCAGCAACACCAAGGATTTGGGGTTCTATGCTCCAGGCACTTTGTGATGAATGGGGAATTTTATGCTGAAATACTTAATAACCCTAGGATTTGGAGCATCAAGAGAAGAACTACAATTGGATGGCTACCTTATTGGACCCCCAATACAATGGTAAAATGGCCAATCTACTCCCACTAACCCTAAAGAGAAACCAAAATGTGGCACTTTAAAGGGGATGCATAAGAACCTTATTGCTGCATTTCCTGATATGGGGCAGGATCCTCACTGATAACTAACATGCGTTTAATCCTCTTGCTTCCTGCAAGGGGGAGCAGTGGTGATGGTGGAGTTTTTTAAACTAGAACTGATCAACTAATCAGTACAGCCCCAACAGTGCCCATTAGTGATGTCAATCTGTGCCCATCAGTGCTGCCTTTCAGTGCCACCCATCAATAGTACCCATCAGTGCCACCTATCCATGCCACCTCTCATTACCCATAAGCGACGCTTATCAGTGCTGCAAATTAGTGCCTCCTCATCACTGCACATTACTGAAGGAGAAAAATGACTTATTTGCAAAATTTTCTGATAAAATCTAAGGAAAACCTTTTTTTTTTCAAAATTTTCCATCGTTTTTAAATTTTCTTGCAAAAAATAAAAAAAACTGTGATGATTAAATTCCACCAAAAGAATGCTCTATTTGTGTGAAAAAAAAATTGTTTTGGTACAGTGTTGCATGACCGCGCAATTGTCATTCGAAGTTTGACAATGCTGAAAGCTGAAAATTTGCCTGGGCACAAAGGGGGTAAAAGTGCCCAGTATTGAAGCAGTTAACACATTTTCTCATTATGCATGAGGACTTATATGGGTATACTGTAGTGGAAATTAATTATATATTAACTACTACTGAAAATAAGTGGGTGTGGAGTTTAGTTTACTAACTGAAGACGACAATTACTTCTTGAAGAAAGATGTAAACACTATAAAACTTTGTCCTCAATGACAGCCCTTTCACAGCTTCCCCAGTCTTTTCCTTCATAGGTTGGTCATGACAATTAAAGGGAGGACAGACATTCAGGCATGAACCAACGGCTTCTGTTGCCCTCAGTGTCTCCAGTAAGTCCAGGAAAAGAGAGGAGCAGTGCTACAGCGATAGGAGTCAGGTGAGTATTTAGGGAGTGGGGTGGGGGGGAGAGAACAAGTAATGGGAAGCTTTTTAACTTAAAGCGGAGGTCCACCCTAAAGTGGACCTTCCGCTCATCGGAACCCTCCCCCCCTCCGGCGCCACAATTGGCACCTTTCAGGGGGGAGGGGGTGCAGGTACCTGTACAGCACAGGTATCTGCACCCACTTCCGGGATAGCTCTCTGCGGAAAGGGGCGTACATTACGCCCCTTTCCGAAGGTCCCCCGCTGCCTGCTGGGAAACACACAGATCCCAGAGGCAGCGGGTCCATTCTTATTGCGCAGCGCGACTCGCGCATGCGCAGTAGGGAACCGGGAAATTAAGCCGAAAGGCTCCACTTCCTGATTCCCATACCCAAGATGGCGGCGGCAGCACCCGAGAGACGATCGAGAGATCGGCTTCGGGTGCCGACATCGCGGGCACGCTGGACAGGTAAGTGTCACTATTTTAAAAGTCAGCGGCTGCAGTACTTGTAGCTGCTGGCTTTTAAAAAAAAAAAAAAAACGCGGACTCCTGCTTTAATGCAGAGAATGCGTAAAAGGTAAAAAATCATTTAGATTTTAGATCCACTTTAAATCTGCACATTACACACAGCAGACCACAACACATGCTGTAAAGGTTAGGTCATGCTAAATGACACATTTCAAATCTCATGACCAAAAAGTCAATATAGGCTTAAAGAAAAGGGTGTGCTTGTAATTGTTTGACTTTCATTAATTCTATCTCAGGAATCCAAGCCACAAGTTCTAATCAGTTTGTACTGCTATTTTCTAATGGACAGGTGGTGGAGGGAGGTGGTGTATGCTCATGCTTTTATTGTATATGCTATGTATCACTTTTTTTTTTTTTTTAACATAAGATTTTATTAAGTTTGTACAGTACATGTCAGAACAGTGGTACAATGTTAGCAGTGATTATCGTGGCAGTCTACAGCGGTAGATCAAGAAGAATATATAAAAAGAAAAGTCAAATATGGGCTAATCAGCTTTTGAAACATATCAGATTATATTATGCAGTCCTGTAATATCCCTTTCAAGCCAGAGTTGCAACCAGAGGACAAAATCAGTATAAGGTACATATCACTACGGATGGGATACAATCATCTATACCAAGCACATATCATCCCCATCTAAGGCAAAAGGGCAGACAAGTTCCCAGACCCTCCCCACTGCAACCATCTTCTTACCCATAGATTCCTGTTTCATCCTCAGCTTAGTGACTAAGTAAGTGGCCTCTCTTTGGTCCAGGGTCCCCATATCTTTTTTAGGACAGTTTCTTCCCAGGTACGTAAGTTTATAGAGCAGTAAGGCTGCATCAATCAGGGATCTCCATTGGGTCACCGTTGGGGGACTAGGATCCTGCCATTTAATTAGGATAGCTTTCCTAGCAAAGAAGGCTGAGTAGAATACAAATTGTTTTTTAGCCTGCGATGCTGAAATCATATCTACAATACCTAGTAAGAGGGGCAGCGGATCACAGGGGACTTCAAATTGGCCCATAGAGCTGATCTCCAACGCCACCCCCCTCCAGAAGGTCTGCAAGTACTCACAAGACCATACAATATGGAAGAAAGTACCTGAGACCAAGCCGCATTTAGGGCACATACCACTCCTGTTAGGGTAAATTCTAGACAAACGGTCTGGGGAGTAATAAGCTTGATGGATAAACCTAAGCTGGGTGTATCTGTCTCTAGAGGATATCATGAGAGGCAGATATTGTTGAACACCCTCCTCCCAGTCCCCCTCCTCTAGTTCTGGTATGTCCCGCTGCCATTTGGAGAACAGACGGGAGACAACAGAGGTATCAATACTGTTTAAAACAGCATATAAGGTCGACAGCGTTTTCTTTTCACTCTATAGGGCCAAAATGGTCTCCACAGGGGTCGCCTCCAGAGTGATAGCGCATGAGAACTGCGCTCGATAGGCATGCCGGAGCTGGATATACCTAAAAAACATAGTTAGGCAGCTCATGTCTGCTGTGAGGGGGTTCGCTCGGTAGCGGGTGTGTGTGACCCCCTGGATGGGTTCACAACACAAAGTCAGGCACAGCAGACAGCGGTGTAGGTGCAAAAAACAAACGGTCCGGTTTATTTAGGCTACATGCAGTGATACATATAACAGCCAAACAAAATAAAACAAGAAAATAAATCCTGGTCAGCTTGACCTCTAACTACACACGTAGACTCCCTGTCTAACAACTGGGTGCAGCCTTGTGCTGCCCCAGTCCCTGTCTCTATTGTAGGGGTTTGCCACACAGGCGTTAACTCACCGCACAGAACAGATCTCAGACTCCCCAGTCTATACACACAAAACTGGTTCCAGGATGGAGCATCTCCCTATGCATGCTGGGGTTTTTTGTAGAGGTCTTAATGAGCCCACTTACTTCAGCTGGGCTCATTAACTCTTCCCCTCTAATTGTAAAAGTCTGCATAAAGCCTGAATCTAGGACACACATATTTCCCATCCTGAATACAACCAGGTGATTTTACCTGCGTGCTGCCACATACCCCCCCCCCCTCTTGTTTCAACCTTGGGGTTGTAACACAAGCAGCCAGACACGCATGTATCCGAGACAAAGCATCCACATTCCCCATTTTAACACCAGGGCGATGCTTAACTGTAAAGTTAAATTCCTGTAGGGCCAGGAACCACCTATTTACCCTTCTATTGGTCTCCTTGTTTTGAGCCATCCACTTTAAAGGAGCGTGATCAGTCACCAGGTCAAAGTGCCTACCTAGCAGATAGTACCGAAGGGAATCTAGAGCCCACTTCACTGCTAAACATTCCTTCTCAATCGTGGAGTAATTTACCTCATGGGACTTCAACTTCCTGCTGAGGTAAATGACTGGGTGCTCTTCCCCGTTCCAGACCTGGGATAACACTGCTCCTAACCCAACGTCTGATGCATCAGTTTGTACAACAAAGTCCTTAGAGAAGTCTGGTGAGTACAACACTGGCTGGCTACATAAGGCTGTTTTTAAGGACTGAAATGCTTCCTCAGCCTCTGGGGACCATTTAACCATAACCGACTCTTTCCCTTTTGTCAGGTTGGTGAGGGGCACAGCCTGAGAAGCAAAATGGGGAATGAATCGTCGATAATAGCCAGCGATTCCCAGAAAGGCTCGTACCTGTTTCTTGCTGTTGGGACGTGGCCAACTCTGTATGGCCTCGACTTTATTGACTTGGGGTTTTATCACCCCCCTCCCAATAGTGTACCCAAGATATTTGGCCTCCTCCTGTCCAATGGTACACTTCTTTGGATTGGCCGTAAACCCAGCTTCCCGGATAGAGTCTAGGACTGCTTGTACTTTTGGCAAATGTGAGACCCAGTCTGTGCTATGGATAATCACATCATCCAGGTAAGCTGCAGCATATTTATGATGGGGCCTCAGAATCTTATCCATTTTCCGCTGGAATGTTGCCGGTGCATTCTGTAACCCAAACGGCATTCTCTTATATTGGAATGCCCCATCTGGGGTTACAAACGCAGTTTTCTCCTTGGCCGACTCGGCCAGGGGAATTTGCCAATACCCTTTGGTGAGATCAAGAGTTGTCATATATCGGGCTGTTCCCAGCCGGTCAACCAACTCATCTATACGTGGCATGGGGTAGGTGTCAAATTTTGTAACTTTATTTAATTGTCTAAAATCGTTACAAAACCGCCAGCTCCCATCAGGTTTGGGCACTAGTACAATAGGACTGGACCAGTCACTCTGGGACTCCTCTATCACACCCAATTCCAGCATCCTTTGAACCTCCCCACGTATTGCCTCCCGTCGGGCCTCTGGTATTCTATAAGGTTTTAGTTTTACCCTTTCTCCTGGCGGGGTGATAATGTCATGCTCTACGCCAGATGTTTGTCCCGGAAGCTCAGAGAAAATCTCTTTGTTACGAAGTACAAACTCTTTAACCTCCTGTTGTTGGGGTTTCGATAAGGTGTCTGCTATTCCAACCTCAGGAACTAAGCAATCAGGCTGTACTTGTGACAAAGTCTCTGCGACTAGGGATTCCCTATCCCTCCAGGCTTTCAGCAGATTGACGTGATAGATCTGCTCCGGCTTTCGCCTTCCTGGCTGTCTAACCCTGTAGTTCACCTCACTAATTTTTTCAATTACTTCATATGGACCTTGCCATTTGGCCAGAAATTTGCTTTCAACCGTAGGGACTAGCACCAAGACCCTATCCCCCGGGGAAAAAGTATGTGTCTTGGCCCCACGGTTGTACACTCTCTGCTGTGCTAACTGCGCTTGGGTTAAATGTTCCTTTACAATTGGCATTACCTGTGCAATTCTATCTTGCATCAGGGCGACATGCTCAATCACACTCCTGTGAGGAGAACTCTAATTTTCCCAAGTTTCCTTGGCGATATCCAGCAGCCCTCTTGGGTGTCTCCCATAGAGCAACTCGAAGGGTGAGAAACCCGTAGAGGATTGGGGTACCTCCCTAATGGCAAACATCAGATAGGGTATTAGACAATCCCAATTCTTTCCATCTCTATCCACCACCTTCTTTAACATTTGTTTTAGGGTTTTGTTGAATCTTTCAACCAACCCATCTGTTTGGGGGTGATACACAGATGTACGCAATTGCTTCACTTTGTACAACTTGCATAATTCTTTCATAACCCGGGACATAAAGGGTGTACCTTGGTCCGTAAGCAGTTCCTTACAAATACCCACGCGGCTAAAAACAAGGGATAGCTCTTTGGCTATGGTTTTGGCCGAGGTATTTCGGAGAGGAATTGCTTCCGGATAACGGGTGGCATAGTCCAATATAACCAAAATGTACTGATGCCCCCTAGCAGACTTCATTATCGGACCTACCAAATCCACTCAAAGGGGACCTCAATGATAGGAAGAGGTACCAGTGGGTTACGGAAATGTGGCATAGGTGCCGACTTCTGACACACAGGGCAGGAGGAACAATAATTTTCTATTTCCTTCATGACCCCAGGCCAATAGAATCTCTGCAATACCCTCTCTCTGGTTTTCTCTGTCCCCAGATGACCTCCCAGAATGTGTCCATGAGCCAATTCTAACACCAACTTCCTGTAAGGTTTGGGCACTACAAGTTGCTCAATGGTTTCTTCTGCCCTTTGAGCCACTCGATATAGCAGGTCCCTTTCCATAGTGAAGTAAGGATAAGGGCTTATCTGGGTTCACTAACTCGCCATCTATTTTCACCACATTTTCCCGTGCCTTTATTAGGGTGGGGTCTTTTAACTGTTCTGTGGCAAAATTTTCCCTGTGAACCTCAAGATCCGAAAACTCCACAGACGGCATGTTTTCATCTGAGGATGTTGGCTCCTCCCCAGTTTCTCGAGTTTCCCCCGCCAATACCGACAAGGGAAATTCAGGAGAGTCCTCACCACTCCCAGAGGAATTCTGGTCATCTTCCTGGTTTATAGGGGCACCAATGGGGGCCTCAGGACAATCCCAGAGTTCCCAGAATTTTGGAAAATCCCTTCCCACAATAGCATCATGTGGTAACTGAGACACTAACCCCACCTGATGAGAGAGGTTACCTTTGGGGGTCTCAAAAAACACTGAAGTTACAGGATACTCTCGGGTGTCCCCATGCACACAAATAACAGCCACCCTGTTCTTCCCAGAGACCTCTGTAGTAACTAATTCAGCTTTTATCAATGTTACCAGGCTACCTGAATCTAGCAACACATCAACATGTCTACCATTAATACACATTTTACATAAATGTTTCTCAGGTCCCCGAATGGCAGTGCATGCAACTGTCGCAAACAGCGACTGACGTCTCTCCCTTATAAAGTCACATTGCATAGGCTCATCCACAACTGGGCAATTGGCTGCAATATGTCCCTCTTGCCGGCAGCGGTAGCAAATAATTTTTTTCGCTGCCTCTTGCAGCATGGGCTTCCTGGGCTCCTCCCGCCAGACCTTAGGTAGAACTCCCACCCTCTCACTCTCTCCACCCTCACCCCTTGGAGTCATCTTACCCGCCACTGGGGATGATCTGGTCTTAGGGGGGAAAGTCCGTGAGTCCCTGGAAGAGGTGGTCAAGTTCTCTGTAGCCAAGTACCTCTCAACCAGATCCACAAGTTTATCTGCATTTTCTGGGTCTCCATGGCTTACCCATTTTTGGATGGCAGTAGGAAGAGCTCTCAGGAAACGATCCATAACCACACGTTCCACAATGTTTGGTGCGGTCAAAATCTCTGGCTGCAGCCACTTCCTGCTCAGGTGAATGAGATCATACATTTGAGACCTGGGAGGTTTTCCAACCTGAAAAGTCCAGTTATGCACACGCTGAGCCCGGACTGCCAGGGTGACACCCAGCCGTGCCAATATTTCTGCTTTTAGCACCACATAGTCTTTTGCTTGGTCAGGCTCTAGGTCATAATAAGCTTTCTGCGATTCCCCAGTTAACAGAGGGGCCACCAGTCCAGCCCTTTGCTCCTTAGGCCACTTTTCCCTTTCAGCAGTCCTTTCAAATGTGGTCAAAAACACCTCCGGATCATCCTCTCCAGTCATTTTTGTCAGTAAACGGCTCACACCAAAGGTTGCGGTATTATTGTACCCACTTGCTTCATTGGTCTGCGGACGTTGCTGTATCAATGTCTCTATTTGCTGTTGAAAATTCTGCTCTTGCTTCTGCAACAGGTCTATGAAGTGGGCTTCAGATCGCTGCTGGGCTTGTTGCTGAGCTTCCAAACTCTGCTGCAAAGTTGCATTTGTCTGCTGCTGATTTGCATTTGCCTGCTGCTGGGCTTGTTGTTGAGCTGCAAGGCTCTTTTGTAAAGCTGCATTTGTTTGCTGCTGATTTGCATTTGCTTGCTGCTGGTTTGCATTTGCTAGAGCCAGCTGTCTCAGTATCTCCTCCATGCTGGCCTTAACAAAAAAAAAAAAAAAACTGCCAAAATTCTCCACCAACTGTGAGGGGGTTCGCTCGGTAGCGGGTGTCTGTGACCCCCTGGATGGGTTCACAACACAAAGTCAGGCACAGCAGACAGCAGTGTAGGTGCAAAAAACAAAAGGTCCGGTTTATTTAGGCTACATGCAGTGATACATATAACAGCCAAACAAAATAAAACAAGAAAATAAATCCTGGTCAGCTTGACCTCTAACTACACACGTAGACTCCCTGTCTAACAACTGGGTGCAGCCTTGTGCTGCCCCAGTCCCTGTCTCTATTGTAGGGGTTTGCCACACAGGCGTTAACTCACCGCACAGAACAGATCTCAGACTCCCCAGTCTATACACACAAAACTGGTTCCAGGATGGAGCATCTCCCTATGCATGCTGGGGTTTTTTGTAGAGGTCTTAATGAGCCCACTTACTTCAGCTGGGCTCATTAACTCTTCCCTTCTAATTGTAAAAGTCTGCATAAAGCCTGAATCTAGGACACACATATTTCCCATCCTGAATACAACCAGGTGATTTTACCTGCGTGCTGCCACACTGCGTTTTAGTTCATCAAATGGAAGCAACCCCTGTGAGGAGGAGACATCTGCCAAAGTCTTGATACCACTCCGGGCCCACAGCAGCGGGTCCGGAATGGATCGAAAGTGGGGCAACCGCGGGTTCCCCCACAGTGGAGTATCAAGGGACCAGCTGTTAGGTTTGCCTATCCTGGCCCTGACCGTGTCCCAGACCCTCAGTGTGGCCCGCATCGAGGGAGTGACCCCCGGATTGGACCTAGGGCCTCTGTGGACTAAGTTCCGGAGTTCGGAACAGGAGCCCAAGAGCGCCGCTTCAAGGGTAGCCGCAGGGTTTGCCGGTTCTGCAGAAATCTACCACTGCACCATCACCAGGACCGCGACCCAGTAGTACTTAACAAAGCAAGGCAGAGCTAAACCCCCTAAAGAGATCGGAAGCTGAAGTGTGCTCTGTGCTATTCTCGGGGTGCCGCCGTTCCAGATAAAGGAAATGATCAAACTGTTTAACTTCCGAAAGAAAACCTGGGGAATATGCACTGGGGTTTGTCGGAACAGATAGGTGAACTTGGGCAGGACTGACATCTTGATCAAATTAACTCTGCCCACGGGCGAGAGAGGCAAAGTCTTCCAACCTGAGCACTGTTGTGTCAGTGAGGACAAAACCGGTTCAAGATTAAGAGGTATAAATCGGGCCAGGTCCTTGTGGATTATCACCCCCAAATATTTAAACTGGGTAACCACCTGAAGTGGGGCGTTAACCGGGAGCCCGGCATCCGAGGGGTGGAGGGCAAATAGGACAGACTTGTCCCAGTTTACTCGGACACCTGAATACCTGCCAAAGCTGTCGATAAGGGAGAGAGCCTCCTCCAGGGACGTGGACACCTCCCGAAGGTATAGAAGGGTGTCATCGGCATAAAGGGAAATTTTTTCCTCCACAGGGCCCAAGGGGATGCCACGGATCACCGAAGAAGACCTGATCAATATGGCCATTGGCTCTATGGCCAGCGCAAAAAGTGCTGGGGAGAGTGGGCATCCCTGTCGAGTACCCCTGCGGAGGAGGAAAGGGGGAGAAATGACCGACCCAGTGCGCACTCTTGCCTTAGGAGCACCATAGAGAGCCTTCCCCCAGGAAATAAATCTGGGGCCAAAGCGGAGCAGGACCCCCCAAAGATACTCCCACTCGACAGAGTCGAATGCTTTTTCAGCATCCAGGGAGGCCACTGCATCCGCCGGGGCCAGGTGGGCATCAGATCCCATAACCGTGTATAACCTCCGGAGATTTATATCCGTACCCTTACCCGGCATAAAGCCAGTCTGGTCCTCATGAACCAGGGCAAGGATCACCTCATTTAATCTCCACGCCAAGACCTTAGTAAGCACCTTGGTGTCGGCATTAAGCAAGGATATACGTCGATAAGAGGAACACAGCTCCGGGTCCTTGCCCGGTTTGGGTATAACCACTATTATTGCCTCAGCCATGGACGCCGGTAGGGCCCTCCCGAAGGGATTGAACTATCATATAGTGAAGCCTGGGGACCAACATGTCCCCATACTGTCTATAGAATTCTGGAGGAATCCCATCAAGGCCCGGAGTTTTCCTCGCCTGAAGTTCCCCCAGCGCCTGCTGAACCTCCTCCAGAGAGTCCCGGGCCTCGGGAGAGAGAGTAGGGAACTGGATTCGGTCCAGAAACCGGTCAAGGCCAGCGCTGGAGTAATCCACCCGGGAGCTATAGAGATCACTATAGTAGGAAGCGAATCGAGCATTTATGAAAGAGGGGTCCACCAGCACCGTGCCATCCGAGCCCCGAATATGGGCAATGGAGGTGACAGGCTTTTGCTCTCTAGCCAACCAGGCCAGAAGGCGGCCAGTTTTACCCCCCTGCTCAAAAATGCGGTGCGTCTGAGCCAGTTGTTGCTTTTTTGCCCCAGAGACCCTAAGAAGCATCACCTCCCTGTAGGCCGTTTGCATGTCTAGGTAGGTAATAGGGTTCTGCATGGAGGCGTAGCGGGCCTCCAGCTCCCTAGCAGACGCCTCAGCCATGTCGGACTCTAGCTATAGAGGATTGGTATGCCCCCCTAATGTATGCCTTAAACGCATCCCACACATTAAGTTCTGAAGCCGAACCCTCATTTGTTAGCCAGTAAGTCTGGATATGTTTAGAGATCTCCATCTCCACCAGTGGGTCAGAAATCCAATACCTAGATAACCGCTATATTCTTTCCGAGGGGGGAGTCAGCATTTGAAAGGTACACAACATGGGGGCGTGATCCAAGATTCCGCTCGGAAGCGTGTCCACCACCCGCACCCGTGAGAGCATCCCGCTGCTAACCAAAATTAGATCAATCCATGACATAGCTCTATACGAGGTGGAGTGACATGTGTAGGCCCTCTCACCCGAGTGTCTCCACCGCCAAACATCAGTTAGGCCATAGAGGGCCGCCCATCTCGATAACGGGGATTCCACTCCACCCCCCAGGGACATCCTATCCAATGCAGGGTTCGGGACCATGTTAAAATCACCCGCGATGATGATGTTATCAGTGGGATAACTAGACAGGAGGGGAACCAGGAGTTTTAAAAGAGTAGTGGTAGCCGGCAGCGGGATGTATAGGCCCACAATCACCATTTCCTCCGTGTCTATAACAGCATGCAGGATCACATATCTGCCCCCCGGGTCCAGTTGCACATTCAGTATTTCACATGTCAGGGATTTATGTATCAATATACTAAACCCTCGTGCATAGCACAAGTATGTAGAGTGATAGCCCCTGCCCACCCATGGCCTCCGCAGGCTCAAGACCCTACCCCCCACGAGACGTGTCTCCTGTAGGATGCACACGTGGGTTATGCTGCTTAAGGTATGCCCATATCAAGGAGCGTTTCAATTCATCATTCAGGCCCCGGACGTTCCAGGACAGCAGCCTCATCTGAACCATAGTGGGGTCTGCCGCAAATGAACGTCAGGGGAGCATCTCATCCCCGGGTGGAGATAGGTACCGCAATGCCCACCCCCGGCTCCAGCCTGGAGGCCCAGACCGCCAACAGCAACCACTGCCAATGGTGGGGGTCTCACCAGAGAAAGATACCACTAAAAAACCATTCCAACATGTACATCAGTGTAAAACAAACCCCCCCTCCCCCCACCCTGCACAGCCGTTGGGGATCTCGCAGTGCCCATTCCCAAAACCAGAACCCAGCTCAACCGGAGTAAGTCGGGTGAAACTCCTGCGGGGGCGCAGGGAGAACTAAGAGGGGCAGGCCGAGGTGGTGTTGTGAGCAAAAATAACACGGTCGCTGCCATCCGCGAGTCACCAACCCCAGCCCGGGAGATGAAAAATAGAAAACCAGCATAGAAAAAACTGATAAGGCAGGAACGCTTGACCGAAGTCAAGGGCACATACTTAAGAACGGTACATTGAACTAAGGCAAAAAACAATGTTTATAGCATGTCGCTCCACTTGCATGGAGACTCTGTTGTCGCTGAGCAGCCCCCCCCCCACCACCACTCAAGCAGTGTCCAAGGCCCCAGCTGGGCAGTAAGTCAATACAGATCTTAGGCCCAACACTGGTAAAAGCCAGGATCCGGGGGGGGGGGGGGGAAGGGGGAGGGAGGGAAGGATGAGCCATGATGTCTCAGTCAGGGGGACAACTTTTCCAGATGTTATGGCGTGCAACAGCGAGTAGGTCATGCAGGCCCAGTCCATCACTCGTGCGAGGCAAACTGAAGGAGTGGGGCATATTCACACACCAGGGGCTAGTGCACACAGTTCTCCACAGTAAAAGTCACACAGGGGGAGCCATTAGAGAGGGGGGGAGAAAGGGCGGGAAACATCATGGAGCGACATTAAAAGCATAGGCTGTGTAAAACAACATAGTTACTGGGGCCTGGGTAAAGTGTCCAGCCACTGTGAAGCCTCCTCCGGTGAAGTAAAGTAGCGAGTGGACTCCCCATCCACCACCCGAAGGCGTGCAGGGAACAGCATACCGTATTTGATGTTTCTTGCACAGAGCTGGGCCTTAACATGGTCAAAAGTTTTCCTCTGCCTCTGGGTCTCTACGGAGTAGTCCAGAAACAACATGAGATGGGCGTTGGCAAACCGTAGCTCAGGGATTTTCCGTGCCTCGCGGAGGACTAAATCCTGATCCCTGAAGTTCAGTAGGCGCAGAATAAAGGTGCGAGGGGGGGCACCAGGCAGCCCCCGCATGGATGACATCCTGTGGGCTCTCTCTACTGCATAATGGGGAGAGAACCCCGCCGCCGGTAGGAGATTGTGGAGAAGATGCTCAGCGAAGGTTGCGGGGTCTTGTCCCTCCTCTCCCTCCGGCAGGCCCACCACGCGGAGGTTGTTCCTTCTGCTCCTATTTTCACTGTCCTCCGCTTGGGACTCCAGCGCCCGCACCCGCACCTGAAGAGTATGTAGGGAGGCACGGTGGTCTCTGAGGGCATCTTCGGTGTCTCCTACCTGCCGCTCAACCTCCCCCATCCGCTCTTGGAACTTGTCCATATCGTGGCGCACTGTCAGGCTGGCACTTACCGAACCGATGAGTCCGCTTGGGCAGAGGGTGGTCTCCCGTACGTGTCCGACTTACAACCCCTGATAGAGCAGACAGGTGGCTGAGAGTGCGGAGTGGTAAGAGAGCCTGTGATATGGCTCCAGGAGCAGGAACTTGCAGGAAGCTTCCGGCAGCAGGTGTGTAGATAGGACACAGGCAAACTGGGTACAGAACAGGAGCAGAGCAGGCAAGTCCGGGTGCAGGCAGGGTACGGCAACAGGTGGGCAGCAGAGGCACAGAAGGAGCAGGCAAAAGAGAGGTCAAACAGGCCGAGGTCAGATGCAGGCAGAGGTCAGCGGTGTCAAGGGAAAGCCGGGTCGTCAGGAGATAAGCAACAGGAACACAGGATACGAACAACGGGACAGGAACCGAGAAGCTGTTGATCAGGCAGCACCTGGGAGATGTCAGTGGCAGACCTAAATAGGGCGTTTGGCGCCAAGCACCGCGCACACGCGCACGCGCCGGCAGACACACCAGCGGTGCCCGAAGTGCCCACCACAGCGCGCTGACGCGCACCAGCGCCAGCAGGGGCACGTGAGGGCACACACCGACGCGCACCAGCGCCCACAGGAGCGCGCAACACCGCACGCACAGGAACACGCACCCCAGCACGCACCGCAGGACATCGGCGCGCACCAACACGGGCAGCACCGCGACCAACCAGGTAACGACCCTGACACGCACCAACCCCACATCCGTCTGTAGGAGGTCAATTTTAGCCGTCAGGGCCGTTTTGCAGCCCGAGATAGCCTGCGTCAGCGCCTGAAATCTGTCCTCCTCCACGGTGGCCGGGTTCTGTTGTGGAGTCTGGGTCGCCATGTTGGCGCCAACAGGGGGAGGCTGCTGCTGCCCCGCGTGCTGTGGGGATGGCGCCGGGACAGAGGAATTCTTCCGTCTGGAGCTGTGCTTGCCTCCTCTCATGCCCAAAAGTCTAGTTCAGTATTGCCGGGACACAGATGGTGGCCCAGGAAGGCAGTTCAGCATTGCTGGAGCACAGATGGTAGCACAGGGAGGCAGTTCGGTGTTGCTGTGGCACAGACGGTAGCACAGGGAGGCAGTTCAGTATTGCTGCGGTACAGACGATAGCACAGGGAGGCAGTTCAGTATTGCTGTGGCACAGATGATAGCACAGGGAGGCAGTTCAGTATTGCTGTGACACAGATGATAGCACAGGGAGGCAGTTCAGTACTGCTTTGGCACAGATGTTAGCACAGGGAGGCAGTTCAGTATTGCTGCGGCACAGACTATAGCTCAGGGAGGCAGTTTAGTATTGCTGTGGCACAGATGATAGCACAGGGAGGCAGTTCGGTATTGCTGTGGCACAGATGATAGCACAGGGAGGCAGTTCAGTATTACTGTAGCACAGATGATAGCACAGGGAGGCAGTTCATTATTGCTGGGCACAGATAGTGACACAAGAAAGACAGCTCAGCACTACTGGGGCACAGGTGGTGGTACAGGGAGGGCAGCCCAGCACTACTGGGGCACAGGGGGTGGCACAGGGGAGGCAGCCCAGTGTGGTGTGGCTGGGGCAGAGATGATGGTCAGGGGAGAGCAAGGCTGCCCAGCTAAGTCACAGTACCTGACTTGCAGGCTGATCCTGGCACAGTAGGCCGCAAAATGGCGGCGGGCCTCGGGCGCCCGGAATCGGCCGCTACGGATCCTCTGATGGCCTATGGGGGCCCCACACAGCCCAGCACGCTCCTAAGGACAGCCGCCACTGAGTTGCCCGAATGTGCTGCCTCCCAGTCAGCCGATCGCGGCACTCATGGATGTCGGAGGCTCTGTAGGCCTCAAAATGGCGGCGGGTCCCCACTGCGTGGAGACGCTCCCGTCTGGCCGATTTGTACAATTCCTGCCGGGACTGGTGTAAAAGATGTCTGGCTACTGGTGTGGAGAGTTTAGAGGCTCTCCAGGCTGGAGTCGATGCAGGATGGCGATGGATTGTATCAGGATCGGCGGAGCTCCGCAGCAGCACGTCTTTCCCCCTCTACATCCGGACACGCCCCCCCCGCTATGTATCACTTTAAAATCAGTGCTGCATTATACATATAAATAAGTATTAAACTTGAAAAATGTGGCCCAGGATGTTTGACCGCACACGGGTACCTAGTGTTATTGAAAGATCCTTATGATTTAAGTAGTAAACCACACACAAAAAATATGCTGGACACAGAAACAGCTGGTAACAGTGTAGATGATCAAGAAAACACTTTCAGGAACTCTCTCTCTGCATCCTGGCTCTGGGAAATGGCGTCCGCCGCGCCACGCTACGGCCTACCTGGATCTGAAGTGCGGGCGTCTCTGGATAACCTGGAACAACCTCCGGTCCACTGTAGGGGAGAAGCGATGCTATCCACAGAGGTTCCTCTGGGTATAGCCGAATGGCTCCCGGGCTGTGTAGGCTGCGAATCACAACAGCTCACTGTCACACAGACTTCCTGCTGGCAGAGTCAAACCAGCGTCCCAAGAGAACAATGCAGGCTGCTGCAACCCTTTTTACAACCTCTTCCAGCAGTCTGTTCTTCTATTCCCAGCAACGTGGATGTTGTAGTTCAAGCCAGTCCCGCTGGAATGGAAACTTCGGTGTTCTGAACTACACATCCCACGATGCTTTGCTCTGAGTTTTGTCACAAGAAAAAAGGAAATGACACATAAAGTCCAGCCAACACTAGAGGGCGCCAACGCCACATTAATAATATGCAAGCATAATAGCCAGCTCCTGGCTACATTCTCCCCCCCCCCACTTAAATTCTTTGGTCCCCAAAGAGGCAGAGACATTAAACTTATTCAAACTTTATGGAAAGAAATGGTTATTAACAGATCTATAATGACATGAACCACAATCTAAATTCAACAAATATTGACACACATCTGAGTTTTGGCACTTGAGACACCCTGACTGCATCAGATAATGGAAGCAGGTGATTTCAAGGGCTCTTACTGCCCTTCAGGTCTGATTTGATTAACTGGTGAAATGGATATTTTGATGATAGGCAACTCCTATCCTCATATTGATTAGTGGTTCCAAATTAATAACTACTGCAGTAGGGAACAGACACAAAAGATACGCTCAGCATCTTTCCAAATAACCGCTCTCCTTTATTATGACGCATGTGAAGGTTTTTATACACATGATTACGTAGGTATCACATTAATATTACAATTGTACGTTTATGGTAACAAGGGGCGTTACATAGGCAGGCTTATTCTAATCAGAACTCGAAAGAATGCAAAACATGTACTGAAAACATTATTAGTGCCGTGTGCACAGTGAGGGCATTGTGCAATACATATAAAATAGAATACAATTATATACAGAACCTACAAATTTCCATTACACTGGTAACCCAGGAAGCTGTTTGCAAATGACATAGGGTTGGGATCACCAACGGTCAGCTAGCTTATGTTATACTGGTACCCCCAAGTTCTTTAACAACACGCGATCTCCAGGCTACAAATCCTTTACTTTTAGGTAAAAGTTATTTTTGCTCTTTAATTCTCTAGTTGAAGAATAATCCATGGATTTTTTGAATGCTTGCCACAGGTTCCTTCAACATACCCTCAGTGAGAAGTCAAAGAGGTGTTATCAATGGAAGTTCCAAAAGCTAAAAATCGATTGGAAGGCGAGCTTCTCTTCAAAACATGAGTCTGTAGGGAGAATAGTCAGTTGCATCACTCACAGTGCTGTTGTAGGCATGAACTACAGCTGCAATATGATTTCCCCAGTGCTGTTTCTTCTCTGGGGCAAAGTGGCCAACATATTCAACAAAGTTTTGTTAAACCTCTCAAGCTGAGGATCCCCTTGTGGGTGGTAAGGTGTGGTCTGAGACTTCTTCTAGCAAGATACAAAGCTGAGGGACTAACCGGCATTCAAAGTCCCTTCCTTGGTCGGAGGGGATTCGGACAGGCAGCCCATAATGCACGAAAAACTTCTCAACAAGGACCTTGGCCACAGTGGATGCTCACTGATCTGTAGTGGGGTAGGCCTGCGCATAACGAGTGAAATGGTCAGTCGCCACCAGGAGACTACTTCCACCTGTATCAGGTTCTAGGCACAGGAAGTCAATGCAAACCAACTCTAAAGGCTCCTGGATCTGCAAATGTCTCATGGGAGCAGCCTGGACTGGTAAGGTCTTACGCTGAATACATGCTAAACAGGAGTGACAATAACTTTCTACCTCTCCTCTCATATTGGGCCAGTAGATTCTATCTCTGACTAGACGAAAAGGTCCTTTCTGTTCCTAAATGTCCATGGTCATCATGCAGAGTGGTCAAGATGGTTGAGCGATGTTTTTTCAGAAATAGATTTCAAGATTCAAGAAACATCTGCTATTTTTCCTCCCTATCCTCTGAAGGATGTCGCCTATACAGCTCTCCATCCCTTAGCTGCAATCTATTCCATTCCTGATGTAAAATCTCCATTCCAGCCACAAAGCTCTTCATCAGCAAGCCTGGATCCTGCTTGTTCAGGGCTTGGATAGCCAGATGGCATTGTGGATCCTGGTCCTGATCCTTTCTCAAATCTCTTTTAGACAACTGAGGAAGGCCCTCACTTTAGACAAATCCTCAATAATTGGAGCAGAATCCGAGGAATGACCTTAATTCTGTCACTGTCCTTGGCCTAGGCCATGTAGTGACGGCCTCCAAATTCTTCGGGTCCACGGCAACCCCTTCTGCAGACACAACATGACCCAAGTACGTAACAGAAGTCCTGTAGAACGGACACTTTTCAAACAACAGTTTCAATCCCTCTTCATGGAGCCTTGTAAAGACTTTCTCCAGCCAGGCTTCATGCTCTTCTAATGTTCTCCCAAACACGATAATGTCGTCCAGGTACACTGGTACCTCTATTAAGTTCATGTTCCTACTGTTCATTCCATCAATCGCTGGAAGGTTTCCGGGCTCAACTCCCTTCTGTTTCCTCAGCCCACAGGTCATCAAGAATTTCACAACATAAAAAGAACAATATGCAAACTATTATATTCAAATTGGCTGGCTCCCTTAAATAGAGTCTCAAGGAACTAGAGCAGATGAAGCAAGGATAAAAAGGGGTGAAAGGGTTATTCCTTGAAATTCAGAAGTCTTCAGCTAGCTTTGATGTAATGTGATTAAGGTAATCCTTGGTAATATAATATAGCAAATATTGTATGGCAGATCTTTAGAATATCCTTCTTTTTTTTTTACTTTAAATTCCTCCTGTATGTTGTTAATTGTGTTGTATCCAGTAAGACTACAAGAATCAATAATGTGAACAAGGCATAGATGTCTGCATACAGTGTCGTTATAGTGTAGGAACTGACTTCCAGTAGCACTACAAGTACCCCCATGCAGAGCTGAATAAATGGATGTCTGTAAGCAGTATCTTATAGCATATAAATGGGCTATGCCCGCTCATCACACTGGACACAGAAACAGCTCACAGTGATGTAAGTGATGAAGAAGATTCTTTCAGAAACTCTCTCTCTGTATCCTGGCTCTGGAAAATGGCGTACACCACGCTACGGCCTACCTGGATCTGAAGTGCGGGCATCTCTGGATAACCTGGAACAACCTCCAGTCCACTGTAGGGGAGAAGCGATGCTATCCACAGAGGTTCCTCTGGGTATAGCCAAACGGCTCCCGGGCTGTGTAGGCTGCGAATCACAGCAGCTCACTGTCACACAGACCTCCTACTGGCAGAGTCAAACCGGCATCCCAAGAGAACAATGCAGGCTGCTGCAGCCCTTTTTATAACCTCTCCCAGCAGTCTGTTCTTCTATTCCCAGCAATCTGGATGTTGTAGTTCAAGCCAGCCCCATTGGATTGGAAACTTTAGCATTTCGAACTACACATCCTATGATGCTTTGCTCTGAATTTTGTCACAAGAAAAAAGGAAATGACATCTAGAGTCCAGCCAACGTTAGAGGGAGCCAACCCCACAATTATAATACTGCACAATGTCTCCGAATTGCAGGCATAATAGCCAGCTCCTGGCTACATTATTATGATTGTGTTTTGTTCTTTTACTCCCTTATGGAGATGATTGGTGGGAACTATTGTAATGTGTATAATCTGTCCTTCAGATACCGATTGCTCTGTTGGCCCATTCATTTTTTTTATTTTTATTGTGGGCTTGGAATAGACATATTGATCTTTAGAACTACTTTCTATGCACAGGTTGTATGTACTGTTTATTGATTGTATTGACAATGTTTATGTATAGGTGATCAGTACATTTTCTGCCCTCCCTTAATCTGTCTCTCACACTTTGTTTCCACCCATTTCTTCCTACTTGATCTCCACTCTGGAGCCTTCCCTCCAGCCCTGAGTCCAGCCTCCTCTTTCTCCAGTGATCTTCTTTCTGATATTGCCTGTCACGGGTCCGTGGAGTTTTTCCTCCTTATGATCCCTATATATTTTTCTGCAACCATTGGGACTACTCTGCTATGAGTGTTGGCACCTTCTGTGCTCTCCCTGTTCTGACCTCAAACTCTTTACTGGTTTTAATGGATAATTTTTCTGTTTATTTCCACCAGCACATATATTTGGTGATTTTACACTGGGTTTGTGTCTGTTTGTGGGCTTGTCTCTCAATCTGTATTCCTGGTGCTCCAGGCTGCTCTGCAGCACACCCCCACCCCCTGTACTTTTTCCTATACACATAACATGTTCATCGTGGTCTCCTATTCCAGCCATGACTCAGCTTGGACGGCCATTTAGTTGTAGCACTCTCTAGTTTGCTACTAGTGTCAGAGTAGATAAACCATAATTTGACTCAGGACTAAATCTGGGTCAGGGTTTACTGGAGTTCAGGGCTGGATGACTCATGACTCAACAGGCAGTTCTCTGGTGCCTCCCATTTGTTCTGGAAAGTCAGAGAACATTCTGGAGGGTGGAGGCTAGGAGAGTGGTTTTGCATATTTAGGGAGCTTAGCCAGTCCCTGGGCAGTGGGCCTGGCAGAGGACTAAATGTGCCCTTAAATATGAATGAGTGATGCTAGCAGGAGAGTCAGGTAGAAGATGGAGTGCTGAGGGGACTGTTTGTGGCTATTGAGATGAACCCCCTAGTCTGGGGGGGGGGGGTTGCTCTGCCTCAAGCTGGAGCTCAGGTGCTAGCCTGAGAGGATCCTGACAACAGGAGAGGTGTGGAAGGAGTCTTCCTGAAGAGGCAGCGGGAACAAGGAGGATAGTGTGAGTACTACATCATGGACAGGGACTTACAAGGGGAGAGATTGCCACATTTAGCAGGTCTCTCTGGGAGATAACAGTGTGCTTAAATCTTCCCTAACCTTGCCCTGGGGGATCTCCAGAGCAGTCAGTCAGGTAGACTGGTGAAGAAGCAGCCTGGTAGGCTGGGCGAAGAAACAGCCAGGTGGGCTTGCATTTCCTGCAGTGGTAGAGCTGGGATCAGTGTCTACAAGGGAGTTGGAGGTGCTCCAGGATGCAATTCACAAAACCTTGTGCTAGTTTGTAAAGGAACTAAAGCCACATACACACTATCAGATTTTCTGCTGATTTTTGTCTTCAGATTTACCAAAACCATGCAGTGCAAGGGCCAGCCTGATTGTATACACATTGAAACTCCTAAGTTTTGGCATCATATTATATGGTTTTGGTAAATGTGAAGGAAAAAATCAGCAGAAAATCTGATAGTGTGTATGGGGCTTAAAGAGGAAGTAAACTCTCCCACTCTGATGCTTCTTTTCATTTAGTCCATTATAATAAGTAATTATCAAACTATAGACACTGTAATCCAGCCCAAATTGCATATTACTTACTGTTTAAAGAAACTTTAAAAAATTTCCAGGGGTTAGGCAGCGTCATCTTAAAGAGGAGGGCCAGTTAAAAAAAAAAAAAAAAAAAAAAAAGTCAGCAGCTGCAAACACTGCAGCTGCTGACTTAATAAACACACTTACCTGTCCAGGGCGCCCGCGATGTCGGCCGCCCGAGGCCGACCCGTCCCTCGGCTCTCGGGTCCCGGCGCCGCCATTCCCTCTAAGGGAAACAGGCAGCGGAGCCTTACGGCTTCACTGCCCGTTTCCTACTGCGCATGCGCGAGTCCCGCAGCTACTGCGCATGTGCGAGTCCCGCAGCGCTTTCTGAATGGGACGCGCTGTGTTCTGGAACACACAGTTCCCAGAACAGAGCGCGACCCATTACCCAGAAGACGCCGCGACGAAGACAGAAGACAGAAGATCTCCGCGGAGGAGGAAGAGGAAGATTAGGATAAAGTGCCTAGCAACAGGCATTTCTGGTAAGTAAAAAAAAAAATTTTTTTTCATTTTATTTTTTTTAGATTTTTTTGTCATTTTTAACATTTTTTGGTTTTCAGGGTGGCCCTCCACTTTAAGTATTGTTTTCTGAGTCCACAGTGGAGTGTATTTCCGCCCTTACATTGAGCACTTCCTGTACTGTTAACCAAGGTGTGTAGGAGGAAGCGCTAAGTGATTATGTAGCCTCCTGGGATATCAGTGGTGTGCAGTCTGAAGTCCTGATAACAGATAGATAAGCACATAGAGAGTGTGCCGTAAATCAGGGGAGATCTAGGCGTGCTAAGTGGCGTCATTCTAAAGAACAAAAAGGATTACAACAATACTAAGCAAGTAAGGAGATATCTACAAGCAGTATTCATTAGGGTTTTTTATGCTGATTTACATGGGACAAAGTTGTGGGGGGGGGGGGATCCGATCAGCGGAGGTTCCACTTTAGGGTGGAATCCCGCTTTAAGGAGTTGTTGCTTTTTTAACAGATTCTGTTAGCTACCAGAAGATGAATCAATCAGAGCTCTACAGATTGAGGAAATGGAATCAGAGTTGCACAAAGTAAATGAGAAGAATCAACTGGAGTTGTCCCTGGTTTTGTTACTGTCGAGTTGGGCATCCCATAATGCCTGTTTCCCCATCCAAGTTATTACACCCCAATAAAACATAAAAACAAAGCTCAAAGACTGTTCCTTGTGCCTGGAGAAAGTGTGGAAGTTACTTGTGGCCTGGCTGTGCAGCAGTGGGGAACCCTGTCATTTGCAACCCCTATGGGTCTTCTCTTTTTTTGTTGACCTGTGGAAGATGAGCTTGTGTCTTGTAGAAACTTTGAAATAAAATCTTCACTGTGCGTTCACCTCCCAAGACCCGGGAGTGCTGCTCTCTCTTATGGACTATATGTACTACAGGCTTTGCTGAGCACCCAGGCCCATTTTGTCTCTGATATGGGTGCAGTGGCAACCACTGGATTATATATTATACAATATATATATACTGCATGTATTGTAAAATATTTAGGTGATATTTCATCACTTTGTAATAATGTTGCTTCACTATATAGACTTGAAATCTATATAAAGCAAATTCACAGATAAGATGAGAGGATGAGGAAATCTTCACAATTGTTTACACAGGACTTATGAAGTAATGCTCATTATTAGACTTCGAATCACTATAAAATAAAACCCATTATGGCAGCCCTATGTACAAAAAATGAGATCATCCTCATGGATTGTGAAGACACTCCAGATGCTCTGAATGGAGCATTCATAGCTCAGCCCCAGCTGCTCAGCGTTCTCAACAGCATTCCCTGCTTCATTTTTTTAACTGGTGCTGCGTATTTACAGAACACAAATGTTCTGAATGGGTATTTGAAATGCACAAGGCATGCCAATGATATCTTCTTTTAAAGAAAAACAGCTTAATTGAAAACAGGATATTGATTTAAGATAAAGAGATTAACTGGCTAAATAGATTCACTGAACAGTGATAACTCATTTATTTTAATAATATGAAATCCAGGGTTGTATTAATGACTATATAAATTTACAGTGCCTTGCAAAAGTATTCACCCCCCTTGGCATTTTTCATGTTTTGTTGCCTCACAACCTGGAATTAACATGGATTGTTTGAGGATTTGCATCATTTAATTTTCAGAACATGCCCACAACTTTTAAGATGTTTTTATTTTATTTTATTGTGAAACAAACAACAAATAGGACAAAATAACAGAAAATGTACATAACTATTCACCTCCCTAAAGTCAATACTTTGTAAAGCCACCTTTTGCGGCTATCGCAGCTGCAAATCACTTTTGATAAGTCTCTATGAGCTTGCTACATCTTACCACTGGGATTTTTGCACATTCCTCCTTGTAAAACTGCTCCAGCTACATCAAGTTGGATGGTTTGCACTTGTGAACAGCAATCTTTAAGTCTGACCACAGATTTTCTATTGGATTAAGGTCTGGGCTTTGACTAGGTCATTCCAACACATTTACATGTTTCCCCTTAAACCACTCAAGTTAGCAGTGTGTTTGGGGTCATTGTCCTGCTGGAAGGTGAACCTCCGTCCTAGCCTCAAATCACACACAGAGTGTTACAGGTTTTGCTCAAGAATATCCCTGTATTTAGCACCATCCATCTTTCCCTCAACTCTGACCAGTTTCCCAGTTCCGACAGCTGAAAAACATCCCCACAGCATGATGCTACCACCACCATGTTTCACTGTAGGAATTGTGTTCTTTGGGTGATGTGATGTGTTGGGTTTGTGCCAGACATAGCGTTTTCTTTGATGGTCAAAAAGTTAAATTTTAGTCTCATCAGACCAGAGCACCTTTCTTCATACATTTTGGGAGTCTCTCACATGCCTATTTGCAAACTCAAAACATGCCATTTTGTTTTTTGCTATAAGTAATGGCTTTCTTCTGGCCACTCTGCCATAAAGCCCAACTATATGGAGCATACAGCTTATTGTCTTCCTATGTACCGATACTACAGTCTCTGCTGTGGAACTCTGCAGCTCCTCCAGGGTTACCTTAGGTCTCTGTGCTGCCTCTCTGATTAATGCCCTCCTTGCCTGGTCCGTAAGTTTTGGTGTGCGGCCGTCTCTTTGCAGGTTTGCTGTTCTGCCATGTAATTTCCATTTGGTTATGATAGATTTGATGGTTCTCCTAGGGATCATCAAAGATTTGGTTATTTTTTTTATAACCTAATACTTCTCAACAACATTGTCCCTTACTTAGAGGACAAAAGAAGGGGCAAAAACGGGTTGGAAAACACCAACCCCGGGATTTTTAACGGTATCAGATCAACAAAGTATGCAATCAACTATTAATTGCAAAAAATGTTTTATTATTATTCAGTCAACATCCATCAAAGATGTGCAAAACAAACAATATACAGTCATAAAAATCAATGGTGAGGCTGGATTAGGTGTAGATCATTAAAAATTACCCCACATTGATGCATAAAAACAAAAACGCCACGCTGCGATTATTCAACACGTAACTCGAGCTTCATCTGGAATTGGCGCAGCAGCAGATCATAGCAATTGGATCAGAGTTGCCGCAGGTCTATGCATATATTTGCCGTTAATAATGAATAAGTAAGGAATTGAAAAAAAGGTGTATATTGTTTGTTTTGCACATCTTTGATGGATGTTGACTGAATAATAATAAAAATATTTTTGCAATTAATAGTTGATTGCATACTTTGTTTATCTGATACCGTTAAAAATCCCGGGGTTGGTGTTTTCCAACCCGTTTTTGCCCCTTCTTTTGTCCTCTATATAGAATTTTGGGATGTGGTATCCTCCTCTCTTCAATCCTTTCTTCTTAATTTTTTTTTATTGTCCCTTACTTGTTTGGAGAGTTCCTTGGTCTTCGTGGCAGTGTTTGGTTAGTGGTGCCTCTTGCTTAGGTGTTGCAGCCTCTGGGGCCTGCGTATATGTAGTGACAGAACATGTGACACTTAGATTGCACACAAGTGAAGATAATTTCACTAATGTGACTTCTGAAGGTAATTGGTTGCACCAGAGCTTTTTATGGGCTTCATAACAAAGGGGGTGAATACATACGCACATGCCAATTATCAGTTTATTATTTCTGAAAAATAGTTTTATGTATATATTTTTCAAATTTTACTTCACCAACTTAGACTATTGTGCTCTGATCCATCACATACAATTCAGATTAAAAAAACATTGAACTAAAGGCTGTAATGTAACAAAATATGTAAAAAGCCAAGGGGGGTGAATACTTTAATTGTGAGCTTAGGTAGCACAGCATTAGATAGTATACTTTGAAAAGGAGCCTTGACATTTCCTTGTGGCTTCATGTGTATTTACAAAATGTATGCAGCAAACATCTTAGTTTGACACAAAATTTTGAAACTGTTTTATGGGACTTTTTGTGCTAATTCGCTGGAGAATGTCACCTGATTTTTTTTTCATTGTTTCAATTGAATGGCCACAGGAGATATCACAATGGTCTAAGATCCCATTAACCGATTGCTGACCGCCTTACGACGATATAGGCTCGTACAGGCAGAAGCACGTACCTGTACATTGTCCTTTAAGATGCGGCCAGCGGGAGCGTGGCAAGCTCTGTGAGTCGGGTCGCGGGTCCCGCAGACTCGATCATTGCAGCGATACCCACGATCGCCTCACGGGGTAGAATAACGGGGAGATGCTAATGTAAACAAGCATCTCCCCATTCTGCCTAGTGACAGTGTCACTGATCTCTGCTCCCTGTGATCGGAATAGAGATCAGGGACATATCATACACAGCCACGCCCATCCACAGTTAGAAACACACCCCTAGGACACACTTAACCCCCACACTGCCACCTAGTGGTTAACCCCTTCGCTGTCAGGGTCATTTACACAGGAATCAGTGCATTTGTATAGCACTGATTGCTGTATAAATGACAGTGGTCCCAGAAATGTGTCAAAAATGTCCGATGTGTCCGCCATAATGTCACAGTCATGATAAAAATCGCTGGTCGCCACCATTTAAAAAAAAAAATGATTAATAAAAATGCCATAAAACTATCCCCTATTTTGCTAACGCTATAACTTTTGCGCAAACCAATCAATAATCACTTATTGCGATTTTTTTACCAAAAATATGTAGAATACGTATCAGCCTAAACGGAGGAAAAAAATTGTTTTTTTATTAATTTTTGGGGGATATTTATTATAGCAAAAAGTAAACAATAATGTGTTTTTTTTTTAAATTGTCTCTCTTTTTTTGTTTATAGCGCAAAAAATAAAAACCGCAAGCGTGATCAAATACCACCAAAAAAAAGCTCTATTTGTGTGAAAAAAAGGACGTCAATTTTGTTTGGGAGCCATGGCAATTGTCAGGTAAAGCAACGCAGTGCCGAATCGCAAAAAAAGTGCTCTGGTCAGGAAGGGGGTAAATCCTTTGGGGGCTGAAGTGGTTAAAGTGTATCTATGGTCAAAATTTAAAATGATTTAATAATTTCCACATTGTATTTCAATTATGTCTAAGGCCCCTTTCAAACGGGCATACCGTATGTTTGTTTTTCATCCATCTATTGACATATGAAAAACAGACATATATGTATCTCTATGGGATAGTGGACATTAGCAGATGATCATCTGTCTCCGCTAAGCTGCATGTTTTATGACGGAAGAAAACCCTATTTTTTCATCTGTAAAAAAAACCAGAATGTATGAAAAATGAATGTTAGTGGACGATCCACTTACATCCGATCCGCTGACATCTGTTTTGAAATGCTTTTTTTTCATTAGACACACTGTATATAGCTGGTTGCCGCGTTCTTAACAACCGATGAGTCATCAGCTGCCAGTGTGGTTCCCCGCTGACAGCTGAATTTAAATGTAAAGAATTTTCAAAAAGAAACGGCGTGGGGTCCCCCCGAAAATCCACATCAGAAAAGGGAGGGGATGAGCGAGCGCCCCCCCTACTGAACCATACCAGGCTGCATGCCCTCAACATGGGGGGTGGGTGCTTTTGGGCGGGGGGCTCTGTGCCCTCCACCCCAAAGCACCTTGCCCCCATGTTGATGGGGACAATGGCCTCTTATCGACAACCCTGGCTGGTGGTTGTCGGGATCTGCGGGGCTTATCGAAATCTGCATCCCCTCCATGTGAATGGGTACCGGGTACATACTACTCATTTTTTTAGTGGGTAACCGGTGGCGAAGAAGAAGGCAGTGGCATGAGAATAAGCATCGGAGAAGACGGCGGCAAGAAGAGAAGAGGGCGGCAGGAGGGAAGACTGCGTCAGGAAGAGAAGACACCGGGAGAGGCGGCAGGAGAAGATGGCGGTGGGAAGAAACAGCGGCAGAGAGGACGGCACCGGGAGAAGACAGAGCTATTAATAAAGGAATTGCCAAAAACTGGCTCTTGTTTTTTTTTTTTACATTTCACTGCCTTTTTTGTGAATGGGTAGGGGTAGTATGTACCCGATACCTATTTACCTAGGGAGGGCTGGGATCTGGGGCCCCCTTGTTAAAGGGGGGCCCCAGATTCCGACAAGCCCCCACCCGCAGACCCTGACAACCACTGGCCAGGGTTGTCATAAGAGGCCCTTGGTGCCAGATTTCACAGCACACCTTCAGAGGTCTAGTGGTGCCCATGCCTCAACGGATCAAGGTGTTTTGGGGTGGTGGGCCCAGAGCCCCCCTGCCCCAAAGCACCCCCCCATGTTGAGGGCATGCAGCCTGGTATGGTTCAGGAGGGGGGTGTGCTCATTCGACCCACTATCGTTTTCTTCCTCGCTGCCAGTTACCCCTGAAAAAAATTAAAAAGCTGTTCTTTTGTTGCCATCTTTCTATATTGTGTTGTCGTCCACTGTCTGGCATCTGTTATATAGCCATGGGGCGTGGCCATCAGATGACATCACCTGAAGAGCCCACCTCCTGTGATGTCACAAGGGCGGTCTCTCCAGCTGACATCATCGGATAGCCACGCCCCATGGCTATATAACAAATGCCAAACAGCGGATGACAACACAACGGAGAAAGACGGCAACAGAAGAACAGCGGCTTTTTCCTTTTTTAGTGGGTAACCGGCGGCAAAGAAGAAGGCAGTGGCATGAGAGAAAGCATCGGAGAAGACAGCTGCAGGACAAGAAGAGGGAGGCAGGAGGGAAGACACAGGGAGAGGCGGCAGGTGAAGATGGCGGCGGTAAGAGACAGTGGCAGAGAGGACGGCACCGGGAGAAGACAGAGCCATTAAGGAATTGCCAAAAATTATGAAAACAGATGTAAAAATTGACATCCGTGTCTGTTTTTGGTCTGTTTTTTGACAAAAAAAGTGACTGAACTCCTATTAATCTAAACAAAGCAGGAAGCAAGGTACCATGAGATATGTAGTCCTTAGAAATGAAAAGTAAACAGCAGAGGAGGGAATCCAGGAAGTTGTGGAAAGAGATAACCAACAGACAGGCAGAAAACACAATAAGTAAGCTTATACTGGATTGTCAAAAAAAACTTTTGTTTGTATAGCTATTACAATGCAATGTTATAAAATAAAAGTGTATGTGGTGACTGTTCTGCCTATGCCCAGCTGTTGCCGAACTAAAAGTGCCATCATGCCTCTGCCTTTGTAAGTCATGCTTGTAACTGTCATTATTGCAATGCCAAAACAAAAGAAAGCCGAATGGTACACCTCCACTAGGGACTGTGTGTACTATGTATGAAAGACACACCGTGGAGGTGTACCATTCGGCTTTCTTTTGTTTTTATGGGATATCCATTGTGCATGCTCCCACATTATTCAGTAAGTGATTTTTGGGTATTCTGTGGTTCACTGGGTTAGTCTGTATTTAACCCCACTAACTTTGGCATAAGATTATCTTATTATGTTACACACGCCCCCATGGTGTTCCCTTTTAGTGTCTTGCTGTACACCGGTGTTTGTCTGTAGCCTCACCAATGTCTCTACATACCTGTTTTGATGTGTTACTGCACATAATTATTGATTAATTTTGTTAGATTATTTATTAATATTTTGTATTTTACTTTACTACCGTAGTCAGTCACATTAAGCTCCAGAAGAAGCGTCTGTTTGAGAGACGTGAAATGTCATGCACAACATTACCACTCAACCCTCATTGATGTTCCACTATCCTCGGATCATTTCCTACATTCCATGTATTGGATAATTATGTGGTTGTTCCATTAATACAGAGCATCTATACTATATTACTTTAGTGGTAAACACAATTGAGGATTATTTGGTGTGGATATCTGATGATGTTTTTTCTATGTACTGATTATTGTTTTGTCTTTATAAAAAAAAATTGTAAATAAAATATCATTTTTTTAAATTATTTATTGGTTGTAATCCATGCCTAAAAAGTCCATAGCCCATTTTTTCTCCTTTTTCTCTAAACTTAAATGTAGGACGTGGCACGCTTCAATTTCCCTTGTATCCACCTGACCTCACGGTGTTTTGATACAACTAAATTTGTAATAATCAATAAATGCTGTATTACATGCTCAGTAACTATGGGATTCATTTTCTGTATTCTGAAAAAAACCTGGTTGATCCTCCTGTCCATGTCCCCACTGCAGTTGGGGATTTTGCAGTGCTGTGCTTTTTTTTTTTTTGCATGCTAGTCTCATATAGAAAATGAAGAGGTTACTAAACTTACGAAAATTCTCGACAGAATTGATATAATGTGTTGTATTGTATTGTAATGTATTATTTCATTTTCGAGCATGAGTGGTCTAGCTCTTCTGATTTTTTTGGACTAATACTGTACTAATTAGTTGAAAATTGCACGATCTGGTATTGCAAGAGAACACTTTTCAGATAATTTTTGGATGAACTGTTGTGATTGGCTCTCAAAAGCTGTTTACTAATGATAAGATTATTTTACGATTGCTTTGAAAGCAGGCGTAAATGTGCTTTATTGGGATTTTATGTGATAGACCAACAAAAAGTGTCCCATAATTGTGAAGTGGAAGGACAATGATAAATTGTTTTCAAAATGTTTACAAATAAATATATGAAAAGTGTGTGCATTTGTATTCAGTGCCCTCTACTTTGATACCCCTAACTAAAATCTAGTGGAACGAGTAGCCTTCAGGAGTCACCTAGTTAGTAAATTGAGTCCACTCAACTTGTAATTTAATCTCAGTATAAATACAGCTGTTCTATGAAGTCCTCAGAGGTTTGTTAGAGAACCTTAGGCCGCGTACACACGGGCGGACTGTCTGCCCAACTAAGTCCATCAGACAATCCGACAGACAGTCCGTCCTACTTTTGAATGAACGGACTTGACCACACACGATGAACAGACAGTCCGCTGAAAGCTTGCGCGATGACGTGTACAGCACGTACGACGGGACTAGAAATACGACGTCCAATACACTGCAATGCAACCTTCGGCCGTGTAAATCCTTTCTGAGTATGTGCCATACTTATTGCCTACTCACGAGCGGACTGTCCGCTGAAACCAAGTTTGGACGGACTGTATTACGGAAATTCCGAAAGACTTAGTCCGCCAGACTGTCCTCTGAAAAAGTCCGCTGAAGCCCACACACGAGCGGACTGTCCGCTGAAACACGTTTCAGCGGACTAAGTTGGACGGACAGTCCTCTCGTGTGTACGCGGCCTTAGTGAAAAAACAGCATAATGAAGGCCAAGGAAAACACCAAACAGCTCAGGGATAAAGTTGTGGATAAGTTTAAAAGGGTTTTATTTGCCAAATGTACATACAAGCCAATTAATGCAGAAAACATTGTGCGGTATAACATATACAGTATATATAATAATGCAATAGTACAAGATTATTTCCAGTCTTTATGATATTATTTAATTATACATTCAGCATCTAATTTATTTATTTTTTAACCACTTTCAGACCGGACCATTTTGCTGTGTTAAGACCAGACCACTTTTTGCAATTCGGCACTGCGTCGCTTTAACTGACAATTGCATGGTCGTGCAATGTGGCTTCCAAACAAAATTGACGTCCTTTTTTTCCCCCAAATAGAGCTTTCTTTTGGTGGTATTTAATCACCCCTGTCGTTTTTATTTTTTTGCGCTATAAACAAAAAAAGAGCGACAATTTAAAAAAAAAACGCATTATTTTTTACTTTTTGCTATAATAAATATCCCCCAAAAATATATAAAAAAAATGTTTTTCCTCAGTTTAGGCTGATACGTATTCTTCTACATATCTTTGGTTAAAAAAATCCCAATAAGCGATTATTGATTGGTTTGCGCAAAATTTATAGCGTTTACAAATAGGGGATAGTTTTATGGCATTTTTATTAATCATTTTTTTTTTACTAGTAATGGCAGTGATCAGTGATTTTCATTGTGACTGCAACATTATGGCGGACACATCTGATATTTTTGACACATTTTTGGGACCATTGTCATTTATACAGCAATCAGTGCTATACAAATGCACTGATTCCTGTGTAAATGACACTGGCAGTGAAGAGTTTAACCAGGGGGTGGCAGTGTAGGGGTTAAGTGTGTCCTAGGGGCATGTTATTAACTGTGGGGGGGGCGTGGCTGTGTGTTAGTGAACACTGATCTCTGCTCCAATTACATTGAGCAGAGATCAGTGTCACTTGTTGCTAGGAAGAACGGGGAGATGCTGTTTACTTCCGCATCTCCCCGTTCAGCCTCCCTGTGAGACGATCGCAGGTATCCCCGTGGCGATCGAGTTCGCGGGACCCACGACCGGACTCACGGGGGTTCCTGACCGGCACGGCGGCAATTTCAAATGGATGTACCTGTACGCCAATTTGCCTGCCCGTGCCATTCTGCTGACGTACATCGTCGTATGCCGGTCAGGAAGTGGTTAAATCAAAACATCAATCTTACCTAGTCACTTAGCAATGTATTTTGTCAGCTCCATAGTAGTGCTTTCCCCTAAACACCCCTTAAAATGTGTACAAATGTTAAGTGTGTCCTTAAATTCATGCAGAGTGCCAGAGGTTTTTTTTTTTGGTGGGCCAAACTCATTAGGAACCCCCCTCCCCCAACTGCTAGGTCAGCTGATAGCAATCCTCTATCTGCTGACTTACCGCCAAACCCATACACACTATGCCTACCTCCTTTTGTGGTCAGCTTTATGGATGAATCCACCAAAGCATGTAGTGCAAGGGCCTCCCTCAATACTTTCAAATGCTACTGTTTAAAGTTTTTTTTTTCCTATTATTATCTTGATAGGTAATAGCAGAATGTAAAAATGTGCTTCCATTTGTTCATTGTTTTTTTTTTTATTATGACACTTCTTACCTGTCCAGTGGGCTGCCAATAGTGTAAGTAAGGAGGGGCTGGCCAAAGTATCATACATTATTTATGCATTCAGCTCTCAATGAAGTGGAGAGGGTTACCTGTCCATAACATCCCCCACCACTAATTTTTTGCAATGGGCCATCAGATAGGGTGAGGAATCTGATAAGGGGACCTTATACTTTTGGCTTTAAATACTCATTTACAAAAATGTTATACTGATCTTGGCAAAAAATGTTTATGTCTAATCTGCTTGCAATGTTGATGTGCAAAATGACAATTTTTTTTTCTTGTTTGACACAGTTTCCTTCAACGCCACAGGAATGGCAGACTGTGGCCTCCCACTTTGCCACCCATTGGGACTTTCCCAATTGTGGAGGTGCAATTGATAAGAAACATGTACGCATCGTCCCACCCCCCAATAATTACAAGGGGTATAATAGTATCGTGATGTTTGCGGTAGTGTCAGCGACATACTACTTCCTGTATGTGGACATGGGGAAAATGGCCGGAGTTCTACTGGTGTCTCAAGAGTGGCAGTCTGGGCTTGCCACCTCCAGAGGAGAATGTGGAAGGACTCTTCGTCGTGGATGAAGCGTTTGCGCTGGGAAACCATCTGATGCGGCCATTCCCGATGCAGACCCTCACTCCGGATCAGAGGGTTTTTCAATTCCGGCTGGCAAAAACAAGAAGAGTAGTGGAGAACACTTTCGGGATAATGGCCAGCCGGTTCTGCCTATTTTTGACTCCAATCCACATGGCGGAATATAAACTCAATTATATTGTGCTTTCATGCTGCATTCTGCACAATTTTTTTGAAAAAGTACTCTCCAAACTATGTGGCCTCAGTTGGGCCTGATGCAGACTTACCAGAACATGCCAACCTAATGGCACTTGAAGCTGGCTGTCCTGGCTTGCCCCCCCAAAGCGCCCGCGAGGTCAGAAACCGATATATGGAGTACTTTGCCGGTAGGGGGGCCATTGATATGCCAGACAATGTCTGAGAGGCATTTTTTTAAATAAATTTCTCTTTCAAACTGCAATAATATTTGATTTCATATACTGCTTGGGTTTGTTTTAGGTGTCTCCTAGATCTTATTTTTTTTGGGCCTTTTTCTTCAACAGTGCAAACCCAATTTCTGTGCGAGATGAGGTGACAGTCTCTTCTTCAAATAAAATTATTATGTTGTGGGTCTGCTACACACCCACCTTGTTTTTGTTGTTAATGTATGTAGTGCATTATGGACAAAAATATTGCTTATTTTCAGCACCATGACAGAAATGTGTGGAGTCATGAAAATGGCGTGATTGGGGCAAATTAAAAAACACTGTGGATGTTATTTACTAAAGGCAAATCCACTATGCACTACAAGTGCACTGCAAAAGTGCACCTGAAACTGCACTTGGAGTGCAAAGTGGATTTGCCTTTAGTAAATAACACCTATTGCCACGCAAAACAACAACTTTACTGCTTTTGCGCATTGAAAAAGGAAGCCACACATTGTTCATAATTAAACTTTTTACTCAAAGCACATTCACATGTGCATTTATAAAAGGGTTTTACAACAAACCAACATATTTGGTGTATATAACATTATTTTTGGTGACATTAATATAACTTGCTGTTTTTGTGGAAACAGGCATGTATCAAAGCATAACATACAGAACATAGGAACTTACAAAGTTCAACTTTGAAAAGTGAAGACAATATCAGACATGAGTATATACAAACTGTGTTGATATTGACTTCATCACATGGGGTGTCACCCCTGTAAAAGCCAAATTTGGCACACAAATTGTGAATCAAACTGGGCATCTTCCTCTGATCCCATGCCTAATGTCATCATGGGGGATCAATGTACGTGTTTTGGGGGTGCAACCTCTTCATCTCAGCCACTTTAGTAGCAAGGAAGGGGTTGCACCCACAAAACGCATACATTGATCCCTCATGATGGGAGATAGCACATGTTGACACACTGTGTGCATCTTCCAAATTTGGCTTTTCAAAAAATCTGAAACTTGTTTTTAAAAATGAAAATGGATGCTAGCTAGTTTTGGGTGTTTCAGATTCTCCCTAAAACATCAATGATGATCTTAATTTTTTGTTGAACATCGTTGATGTTTTTCTTGAGATTATCTAAATCGTGATTGCACCCCATTATCTCCCCGATGACGATCTGGGCACTTTCACTGGTAAAATGCGATTCTTCTTCCACAACATCCACATCACCTAAAAATAAACCAAAAATAAACAATGTGTATTATAAATATGCAGGCATACATCGATTACCTTACTTGAAGCTGTGGTCTCAGACACTCACCTGTTGCGGTACCAATTTCAACAATCTCTCCTTCCTCCTCCTCCTCCTCCTCCTCTGCTTCTGGTGTTTGTATTTCCCCTTCTTTGTGAGGTGCGGGGTCCCTGGTGTCCTCTGACGCCCCGAGTCTTCTCTCCCCTATGAGAATGTCAAAAAGGAATACTTAGCACACTGATATTTGAGGGCAGAAATAGGCATATGAAACATTGCTTGTTTCATACAATTGTGTTTTTTGGCAGAGTTCAAAGATGAAAACATTATTTTTGACACTTTCTAAAGCTGGAATACTTACCTGTTTTGTGAAAGTTTGACAGATGGAGACACCTCTATAGTATCCACTGGAGCACGTGTGTAGGACACCCTAATAAAAAGGGTGTTGGGGTGTCCCACACTAGTGTGTCTGAGTCCAGATGTGTAAACAGCTACTGAGTGTTCCTCTCCTTTACACTGAATCAAGTTTGCATTTCATTTTATTACAAACTCCTCTACACAACAAACTTCCTTTGACTAGAAATAGGACTGAACAAATGTAGTTATAGTTAAGTGCAACTTGCCAAAACATCGTCTTTGAAGTGGGAGAACAAACAATGTTTACTACGAACGATTAAACCCATGAACATGAAAGTGGCCATTTTAAACTATACAACATTAAATCAAAGCACATGGAGCAGTATGCAAGCAATAATAATAATATGAACACACGACAATTACTTACTTTTTTGAAGAACTCGCTTGATCCTTCTGTACTGATCGTGCTCCCTCAGTTTCAGGTCTGACCAGTGTTTCCTCAGTTGACTTTAGTCATGATCTTGGCCTTTTTGACATTTGGGTTTGAGTAAGGTCCATACTTCCCATCACAGTCGTTCCTCTTCAATATGTCCACCATCTCCAGCATCTCTCCAAAAGACATATTTGAGGCCTTAAATCTTCTCTGGGATCGGGACGTTTCTGGCTCTGGGCTTTCCTCGTCCTCCTCCTCATTAGTGGAATAATTAGTGCGCACCTGCTGTGTCTCTGCCATGTGCTCTTGTTGTGCTCTCCCCACTGCGCCAAAAAAGAAGGGTGGGGAACAGACTAGAATGAACGTCAGGGGCAGGCGGAGTTTCACGCATGCGCACTGTAAAAACGTAACACGCATGCGTCGTACGTACGATCTGTGAGCGGAGGAAGGAGGAATTGAAGCGCAGATTGTTCGGACGAAGGTACAATTTTAACTTGGTACATCACTAGGCTATACTGCTTCTAGATTGAGGCTTATATTGGAACAAGATTAGAAGCGTTTAGCCTGACATTAGGGTTTGTCTTGTGTTGTGTCTTGCAGAGAATATGGATCCCTTCAAGGAACCACATTTTCTGGGGCTAGTCATTGATATGCTCAGGGAGCTGCCCTGCCTGTGGCAGATGAACAACCACTTTTATAAGGACCTAAGAAAGAGGAAGGCAGCGCTGGAGAAACTGCTTGCTTTGGTGAAGACGATGGTCCCCACAGCAGACATCACCTATGTGAAGGCCAAAATTGGTGCCCTGAGGAGTACATATCTGAGAGTGAGCAAGTAGGTCCGGGAGTCCATGAGATCAAGAGATCCAGATGACATTTATGTCCCGAGGATGTTGTACTATGACAGGCTGCATTTTCTGGCAGACCCAAGGGAACCCAGGCCACCACTCTACCGTCTTCCTTCACGGCTTCCTCCCCTCCCAGCTGAGGCTTCCAATGTCCAACCTGGGCCTTCAGGGCAGCAACATGTGGAGGGGCTCAGCTTGAGACAGGTATAGCATTGTTCAACATATTTATTGTTGTAAATGTAATGATGTTAACTAGATGTTATTATTGATTAGTAGGTTCGGATTTAACAAAGTGTTTTACATATCAATAGACAGTAGTGACCAAAAATGATTGGGACAAGAATGAAAAATGCTGGGGTCAGAATGATAGTCTGTTCTATTTATTAAATATGTAAAGACCTCTGCGCTACTAAAAGTGACAAGTGCTTAAATAAACGGAATTGCTGCAAAATCAAATTGCGATCACCAATCACATACAATAAAACAAATTTGTGCAAATCTTGCAGATAATGCGCAAAACCTCTTACTACTTTGAATAAATAATGAGCTCTGTAAACAATTAATTCAATAGAATACAATGAGTTAATATAAATTGCTCAGAATAAAAAAGTGCTGACAATCCATAAAGTGCTATAATGTGCTAATAGTCCATAAAGTGCAAAAATAAATTGCAAAAATGAATTTAAAGTGCTAAAGAAGTGCAAAAGTCACTAATGTCAATAAAAAATTCCAAGAAGGACATCCAGATGAGTGCACCTGCTCTTATTAACGAGATTCCCACTGTTGTGCGATGATAGAAATTCCACTGGTTCGCTCACGGTGCTCACAGTGCTCTTACCTTAAAGGAAATTAAATGGAGCCTTAAATGAGTGCTTTGGTCCTCTATATAGGCTTATGGATCCATATCACCGTGTCAATTGGAAAATTGATAAGAAAAAGACACAACTCTTGGACACCGGGGATGCGCTCTTCGGTCGGGAATCCACAAGGCGGTGGCTGCGTACTTATTTGGATGTCATTCTTGGAATATTTTATTGACATTAGCGACTTTTGCACTTCTTTAGCACTTTAAATTTATTTTTGCAATTTATTTTTGCACTTTATGGACTATTAGCACATTATAGCACTTCATGGATTGTCAGCACTTTTTTATTCTGAGCACTTTATATTAACTGATTGTATTCTATTGAATTCATTGTTTACAGAGCTCATTATTTATTCAACGTGGTAAGAGGTTTTGCACATTATATGCAAGATTTGCACAAATCTGTTCTTTTTATTATTATTCAATTTGCAACAGTCATGAGCTGAAAATTGTGTGATTGGTGAACAAAAAAACTAAAACTATGTCCCATTTTCATACACAGGAAGACCTCAGCCGGGAGGGGGCTGTGGCAAGTGGCAGCCGGGAGGAAGCTGTGGCAAGTGACAGCCGATAGGTCAACCATCTCCCTCCTCCTCCACCTCCTGCCACAACTACAAGAGCTGAGCCACAGCCTGGAAGGAAGTGCCTAAGGAAGACCAGAGAGTGATGGCCTGGGTTCAGTTTGGTCTGACAGAAGATGCATGCTCTTGTATGACCACAGCCTGGGGACATAGATGTCATCTGCTCTTCCTGATCTCTTGGACTTCTGGACCAGATTGTAATCCCTTAGATATGGACTCCTCAGGCCACCAATTTTACATTTAAATAATTGACGTCTGCCCTGGGGGCCAAAGGCTTCTTCAAATTGAGCAGTTTCTCCAGCATTGCCTTCCTCTTTATTTGATTATGACACCTAATAAAGGTTTTTTTTGGTTAAAGAAATACATGCCTATGCATTTTACTTCAAAAAGGACAGTTTTTTTGTGAGTAGGCAGGTACATTTCAAAAATACAAAGTCAAATTAACAAGGGGCACCAACACCAAACAACCTCCTCGAGATTAAAAAATAAAACAATAAAATAAAAAGATAATAATGGTGTTGGGGTAAGTTGACACAAAACACACCAAAATAATTACAAAGATGACCAAAATAAAAAAAAGGAGATCTTGATAAAAAAAAAAACACAAAATTAAAAAAAAAAAATTCAAAGATAAAAATCCAAAATGATTCAGGAGATCTGACAAATAAAAATATTCTATTCATGAAATCAGGAAAAAGAATAAAGGAATACGTTTGTGAGAAGTCTATGTGAATATGAGCAGCAAAACAACTTCATTCTTCTAGCATTTAAAGAAAAAGAGAATGCGCTGAATTAAACAATTTTTAACATTGCAGCGTGACGAATGTGCTATATCCATTACGAATACTAGTTTTACCTGACCGAGCGCTTCCATCTCAGAATTTATTCTGAGCATGCGTGGCACTTTGTCCATCGGACTAGGCTACAGACGATTGGAATTGACATGATCGGATCATGTTGTCGAAAAATTTGAGATCCAGCTCTCAAACTTTGTTGGTCGGAAATTCCGACAACATGATCCGATCGCACACTTTCCGATGGAAAATCCGACCGTGTGTACAAGGCATAAGAGTTCCAGGGATACCCTAGCCGCTGTGTTGCCCCAAAGGAAGGAAGTTAGCAGGGAGTTAATGTGTCCAAATGTCTTTTTTGGGATATAAATCGGGAAATTAGAGAGTAGGGATGAGCTTCGAGTTTGAGTCGAACTCATGTTCGACTCGAACATTGCCTGTTTGCCTGTTCAGCGAACAGTGAACAATTTGGGCTGTTCGCGGCAAATTGGAAAAGCCGGAACACCCTATACAAGTCTATGGGAGAAATCTAAAGTGCTAATTTTAAAGGCTAATGTGCAAGTTACTGTCCTAAAAAGTGTTTGGGGACCTGGGTCCTTCCCCAGGGGACATGGATCAATGCAAAAAAAAGTTTTAAAAATGGCCGTTTTTTCAGGAGCAGTGATTTTAATAATGATTAAAGTGAAACAATAAAAGTGTAATATTCCTTTACATTTCGTACCTGGGGGGTGTCTATAGTATGCTTGTGAAGGGGCGCATGTTTCCCGTGCTTAGAACTGTCCCTGCACAAAGTGTCATTTCGCAAGGAAAAAAAGTCTTTTAAAATCACTTTCCATTGTCGGCTCCCGTAATACAGAGAACACTCAATGAGTGTTCTCTGTATTAGCCGACAATTCATTCATTGATAAAAAAATAAAAAATAAAAAGCGTGGGGGTTCCCCTAAATTCAATTATTAGACCCTTCAGGTCTGGTATGGATATTTAAGGGGAACCCCATGTCAAATTAAAAAAAAATTTGACTTTGGGGTCCCCCTAAATATCCATACCAGACCCTTTATCCGAGCACGCAACCTGGCAGGCCGCAGGAAAAGAGGGGGGGCGAGAGAGCGCCCCCCTCCTGAACCGTACCAGGCCACATGCCCTCAACATTGGGAGGATGCTTTGGGGGTCTGTGACCCCTCAAAGCACCATGTCCCCATGTTGATGTGGAGAAGGGCCTCATCCCCACAACCCTGGCCGGTGGTTGTGGGGTTCTGCGGGCGGGGGGCTTATCAGAATCTGGAAGCCCCCTTTAACAAGGGGACCCCCAGATCCCACCCCCCCTGTTTAAAATGGTAAGGGGGTACAAAAGTACCCCTACCATTTCACAAAGAAAGTGTAAAAATGGTTAAATAAGACAAACACACTTTTGAAAAATTCCTTTATTAAAAAAAAAAAAAAAGATTCCAGCGGTGGTAATCCACTCTTGCTATCCAGCGACGGATGATCATCTCTCCGGGGTCAAGCGATGGCTGATCTGATCCAGCGACGGGTGGTTTTCAGTCCAGCGCATTCCATACATGCATCCTACTTCTGTCTCCACTGCGGAGACACTGCGGGGATCCCAGTGCTGACGTTTCTTATATTAGGAGGGTGGTGCCATCCGTCACCTGACCCCGCCCCCTCTGACGCTGATGAGGGAAGCCATTTTTACACTTTCTTTGTGAAATGGTAGGGGTACTTTTGTACCCCCTTACCATTTTAAACAGGGGGGGCCGGGATCTGGGGGTCCCCTTGTTAAAGGGGGCTTCCAGATTCTGATAAGCCCCCCACCCGCAGACCCCCCACAACCACCGACCAGGGTTGTGGGGATGAGGCCCTTCTCCACATCAACATGGGGACATGGTACTTTGAGGGGTCACAGACCCCCAAAGCATCCTCCCAATGTTGAGGGCATGTGGCCTGGTACGGTTCAGGAGGGGGGGCGCTCTCTCGTCCCCCCCTCTTTTCCTGCGGCCTGCCAGGTTGCGTGCTTGGATAAAGGGTCTGGTATGGATATTTAGGGGGACCCCCACGTAAAAAAAAAAATTTAATTTGACACAGGGTTCCCCTTAATATCCATACCAGACCTGAAGGGCCTGGTAATTGAATTTAGGGGTACCCCCACTCTTTTTTTTTTTATCAATGAATGAATTGTCGGCTAATACAGAGAACACTCATTGAGTGTTCTCTGTATTACGGGAGCCGACAATGGAAAGTGATTTTAAAAGACTTTTTTTCCTTGCGAAATGACACTTTGTGCAGGGACAGTTCTAAGCACGGGAAACATGCGCCCCTTCACAGGCATACTATAGACACCCCCCGGTACAAAATTTAAAGGAATATTACACTTTTATTGTTTCACTTTAATCATTAAAATCACTGCTCCTGAAAAAACGTTTTAAAAACGTTTTTAAAACTTTTTTTTGCATTGATCCATGTCCCCTGGGGCAGGACCCGGGTCCCCAAACACTTTTTAGGACAGTAACTTACATATTAGCCTTTAAAATTAGCATTTTAGATTGTGAACGTTCGAGTCCCATAGACTTTAATAGGGTTCTAAAGTTCACATGAAGTTTAGGTCTGTTCGCAGGTTCTGGTGCGAACCGAACAGGGGGGTGTTCGGCTCATCCTTATTAGAGAGTACATAAAGAAATCTGGGCAAAAAGATCATCTTAAACAAATTAGTCCTACCCATTAGTGTGAGTGGTAGATCTTTCCATTTTTGTATCCTGTCCTTGAATGCTCTAATTATTGTCCATAGATTTGTCTCAGTGAAGGAACTCACTGGCGTTTCAATCAGTATCCCTAAGTATTTAAATTGCGTCACCACGGCCAAAGGGCATTGAGGGGGAAAGTTTAAATTCAGCTGCGGATCCAGAGGAAAGAGAACCCACTTGGTCCAATTAATCTTGAAACTGGAAAAATATTCAAATTCCTGGATCAAGGAGACTGCAGCTGATAGAGACTCATTAGAGACTCCCAAGTACAGGAACATATCATCCGCGTATAAGGATACACGTTCCTCTAGGTCCCCAACTGAGAGTCCAGCGGCACTATGTCCAGGGCGAACAAGAGAGGGGATAAAGGGCACCCCTGCCTTGTTCCTCTATGAATCTTAAAAGTGTTTGATATGAGTCAGTTTACTCTAATACTTGCCTGGGAATGAATCCTGTTTGATCCGAGTTAATCAATTTAAGGATCACTAATGTCAATCTGCCAGCCAACCAGTGGCGGCCTGTCCATAGGGGGCACCCAGGCGCCGCTCCTCCCCAATGCCCCCCCCCCCCCCCCCCAAGGCAGTAACACATTTTTTTTTGGATTTTTTTTTTTTTTTAATGCCACTTTAAAAAAAAAATAGAAAAAAAGTCCTTAAGTGCACTGTGTACGAGCCCCAGACACAGTGCACTATGTGAAGCGCCACATCAATGCAATCACAAGATTGCAGACGCGGCGCTTCATTTGCAGGGTTTTAACCCGCCTTGTGTCGCAATGAAAAGTGCCGATCGGGATCCGCCCGGCGCCCATAGGATTACTATGGCTGTGTGCTTTGAGTGACAGACTAGTTAGTATGTCACTTCCGGCTTTCCCTGTGTCAGACCAGTGCGCTGAGCGGAGGATTGAACTCCTGCACTTGCCGATGTGAAACTCCAGACAACAACAAGGTAGATGATGGAAATCCGCAGGAGGGGGCAGAGCTGAATGATTCCACTGGCACAGCCAAACGAGACACAGCAACACCAGTGGAGATATTAGAATCACTGACAATCAACACAACAAGGCTGGTCTCCTTATTTCTACAGGATGGATGGATGGGGAGGCTTCACACGGGCTGTGTGTTTAACAAGTGCTGATCGTCAATGCTTCTACTATCTCCACTGGTGTTGCTGTGTCTCGGTTTGGCAGTGTCAGTGGAGGCACTTGTTAAACACACAGCCCATGTGAAGCCTCCCCCCACCCACCCATCCCTCTGTCCCTGATCCATCCCACCATCCTTCTGTACCTGATCCATCCCACCCACAATCTCTCTCTCCCTGATCCATCCCACCATCCTTCTGTACCTGATCCATCCCACCATCCTTCTGTACCTGATCCATCCCACCCACCATCACCCTGTCCCTGATCCATCCCATCATCCAATGTACAGCCTGGTATATGAAGTATAGTCCCTCAAGGCTCTCCATTGTCACCCGTTCTCTTCAACATTTACATTCGCCCACTCCTTCAAATCATCAGATGCTCAGATCTCTGCTTCCACTCTTACGCTGACGACACACAACTTTATTTCCGGATCAATGGAAAAAAAGATCACCAACAACAACTTGAAAACTGCCTCAAATCAATAGAGGACTGGATGACCACCAACTCCCTTCAGCTGAACCAATCAAAGACAGAGCTTCTTATCTTACACCCAAATCATAAGCCCGCAACCAAAACCTCCTGGTCTCCACCAACCGTCTTTGGGCAGACTATCTCCCCAAAGACCAAAGCGAAGAGTCTCGGGGTTATTTTAGACGCACAAATGTCAATGGGTGCGCAAATAGGATCTGTAGTCAGTCGATCTCACCATCTACTGCGCATGCTTCGCAGACTCATCCCTTTTATCCCAAAGAATGACAAAGCAGTGGTAGTTGGAACAATCATTAATTCAGGACTGGACTACGCAAACTCGCTTTACATAGGATTACCACAATATCAACTTGCGCGATTACAACTGATCCAAAACACGGCGGCAAGGCTGATAACAGGAAAAAAAACCTGGGAATCCATTTCTCCTTCACTGAGGAGCTTACATTGGCTAACCGTAAAAAATCGGATCACGTTCAAGACCCTTTGCCTCACCCACAAATGTGTGCATAGAGAAGCTCCGCAATACCTAATGGAGAAAATAAATCATTACACACCAAACCGCAGTCTTCGATCAGCCAACAAAAACCTCCTCCTCGTGCCCAAAGCCCGGTATAAATCCAAGGGTGATCGGAGATTCGCTGTCCAAGGGCCTCTGCTATGGAATGCTCTACCAATCAACATCCGCCTGGAAGAAAATCACCTGGCTTTTAGGAAAAAACTCAAGACCTTCCTCTTTTAGCAGATGATCAAAGCTCGCCACAGCGCCTAGAGGCGATTCAGTTCGCATTGTGCGCTATATAAGTATTTCATTCATTCATTCATTCATTCATTCATTCATTCATAGAGCCCTGTGTATAATGTACAGCCTGGTATATAATGTACAGAGCCCTGTGTATAATGTACAGCCTGGTATATGATGTACTACAGGGAACGGAGGTGGTGGATTCTATAAGGCGTGGGGCTTATGAGAAGTCGGAGGGGGCAAAAGGGTTGGGTGGGGTCTAGCGCCCCCCATCTTAAAACTTCACCAGCCGCCACTGCAGCTAATACTTTGGCCAATATCTTGACATCTGACTTGATCAGAGATATTGGCCTATATGACTCACATTCTTGTGGGTTCTTTCCAGGCTTAGGGATTAGTACAATCAAGATTTCCCTCATAGACTCTGGGAGTATACCCTCTTTTTCGGCCTCTATAAAGACCTTTTGTAAGCATGGTGCCAGTTTCTCTTTATGTAGCTGATACCAGTCAACTGTAAACCCATCCAGACCCAGCGACTTGCCTGGCCTGAACGAGGAAATAGCCTGACATATTTCTTCTTGTGTAAAGGAGCCTTCCAGAGCTCTTCTTCAGCACTCAGTGAGAATAAATTCAGATCTACTAGGTAGGAGGTCAATTCCTGTTCTGTATGGCTGGTCTGGGTTTGGTAGAGGGCCTCGTAGAACTCTAAAAAAGTGTTTAGAATCTCAGGAGATTCACTCACCAATTCGCCATTGGGGCGCCTAAGTTGCAGCACAGATATTGGGGCATAAAGTGGCCTAGCTAAAAAGGCCAGCAGGCGGCCACTTTTATCTCCAAACTCAAAAAAAGATCTAGTCTGATGCAATTGGATCAGGTATAGTTATCTTGGTCAATTGATAGAGAGCTCTTGATTTCTCCTTAAGTTTCGCCTTGTTGCACTTTTCTCTTTTACCACTAGGTGGCCGGGTACTTGGTGGTACTAGATACCTGAAGGGCAAGCCAAGGTCAGGTTATGGGTATATGGGGTATCTCAGCCAATGGGCAGGTGTTTTCTTGAGTCCCTTGGCCTGCTAAGAGAGTCTATATATTAGGGCGAGGTCAGGTGATCTGTGTTCTGTGCCACCTGGAGGGCTGTCTGGGTCAGTGATGGTGAACCTTGGCACCCCAGATATTTTGGAACTACATTTCCCATGATGCTCATGCACTCTGCCCTGTAGTTGAGCATCATGGGAAATGTAGTTCCAAAACATCTGGGGTGTGAAGGTTCGCCATCACTGGTCTGGGTGGACTTGTTTTATGCGCCCCGGGCTCCTAGGCTGGATATTGGGCCTATTCCGGGGGCATCTGGCTGCTAGGCTGTGTGAGGGCCTATTCAGGAGTAATAAGAGCAGCGCAGGGTTGGGATTGCGGCTTGCAGTCCAGCCAGAAGTGACGGTGCTCCCAGCCAGAGAACCTGTTAGTGGTTGGAGGTAGAAGGGAAGCTGTTGCCACAAAGGGACCAACCACCTTTACCAGGGACCACAGTGAGTAACTGAAATACCGGAACCACATTCTCACCGAAAGGGCACAGTAGAGTATTGGGAAATTTCAGGTGGTGATCAAGTCAGGGACCCAAACCGCGGAGGTGACGCTTGCAGAGCAGCCTTGTGAGTCAAGTCAGGGACCTTGCCAGTTAGCAGGGGTGAAGCTTGAGAAGTACCTGGAGTGCCAATCTAGGGACCCAGCAGGGAAGCGTGGGTGACTCTTAAGGGGATACCACCGCAAACATTGGAGGAGCTCAAGGGATTCAGAGTCAGTGAATCAGTGTGTCTATTGAGATACTGGGAGTTCAGTGTTGAAGAACTACAAGAGGCAGTTATAATGAAGCTAAAAGGACTGTTACATTTGAGCTAGGAACTGTTAAAGTCTGTCGCCATAGGAGACAGCAATCCTGCAAGTGCAGATGTGGCTTCTTGCTGGGGCCCTTACCTGCACGGCTGTTCTCTTATTGAAGTCTCGGAGTCTGCCAATTGAATTTGCAACTACCTAAGGGTGTCCTGGCCCTAACCCTCTTTCCTCCAAAAATACAAAAAGAACTGTTAAGAGAAATAAAACAAGAAGTATCTGGCACCCAAAAACTTTGTCCACCTTGCACCCACCATGCCTCCCAACCCAACACATACAGAAGGATGTCAGCTATCTTTGGCCTGGAAAGTTCTCATTAGACTGGACAAGGCCAGAGACCTTTTTACATAAACATATACAGTATCTCACAAAAGTGAGTACACCCCTCACATTTTTGTAAATATTTTATTATATCGTTTCATGTAACACTGAAGAAATTACACTTTGCTACAATGTAAAGTAGTGAGTGTACAACTTGTATAACAGTGTTCATTTTCTGTCACCTCAAAATAACTCAACACACAACCATGAATGTCTAAACCACAGGCAACAAAGGTGAGTACACCCTTAAGTGAAAATGTGCAAATTGGGCCCAATTAGCCATTTTTCCTCATCAGTGTCTATACTCGTTAGTGTTACAATGTCTCAGGTGTAAATGGGGAGCAGGTATGGTGTTATTTAATTTGGTGTTATCAATCTCACTCTCTCATACTGGTCACTGGAAGTTCAACATGGCACCTCATGGCAAAGAACTCTCCGAGGATCTGAAAAAAAGAATTGTTGCTCTACATAAAGATGGCCAAGACCCTGAAACTGACCTGCAGCACAGTGCCAAAGACCATACAGCGGTTTAACAGGACAGGTTCCACTCAGAACAGGCCTCACCATGGTCGACCAAAAGAAGCTGAGTGCACATGCTCAGCGTCATATCCAGAGGTTGTTTTTTGGAAATAGACATATGAATGCTGCCAGAATTGCTACAGAGGTTGAAGGGATGGGGGGTCAGCCTGTCAGTGTTTAAACCATACGCCATAAACTGCATCAAATTGGTCTGCATAGCTGTCGTCCCAGAAGGAAACCTCTTCTAAAGATGATGCACAAGAAAGCCTGCAAACAGTTTGCTGAAGACAAGCAGACTAAGGACATGGATTACTGGAACCATGTCCTGTGGTCTGATGAGACCAAGATAAATGTATTTGTTTCAGATGGTGTTAAGCATGTGTGGTGGCAACCAGGTGAGGAGTACAAAGACAAGTGTGTGTTGCCTACAGTCAAGCACGGTGGTGGGAGTGTCATGGTCTGGGGCTGTATGAGTGCTGCCAGCACTGGAGAGCTACAGTTCATTGAGGGAACCATGAATGCCAACATGTACTGTAACACACTGAAGCAGAGCATAATCCCCTCCCTTCAGAGACGGGTCCGCAGGGCAGTATTTCAACATGATAACGACCCCAAACACACCTCCAAGAAGACCACAGTCTTGCTAATGAAGCTGAGGGTAAAGGTGATGGACTGGCCAAGCATATCTCCAGACCTAAACCCTGGATCGCATCTGTGGGGTATCCTCAAATGAAAGGTGGAGTAGCACAAGGTCTCTAACATCCACCAGCTCTTTGATGTCATCATAGAGGCGTGCAAGAGGACTCCAGTAGCAACCTGTGAAGCTCTGGTGAACTCAGTGCTGGAAAATAATAGTGGCACACAAAATATTGACACTGTGGGCCCAATTTGGACATTTTCACTTAGGGGTATATTAATTTTGTTACCAGCAGTTTAGACATTAATGGCCGTGTGTTGAATTATTTTGATGGGGCAGCAAAATTACACTGTTATACAAGCTGCACACTCACTAATTTACATTGTAGCAAAGTGTAATTCTTTAGTGTTGTCACATGAAAAGATATAATAAAATATTTACAAAAATGTGAGGGGTGTACTCACTTTTGTGAGATACTGTAAAAAAAGCATATATACACAATTCATAATGTGACCATAATGAGTGTCCATGCGTTTGTGTAATATTATGCAATAGTTAGTGCTTCAATAAAGAATATAAGCAATAAGCCTGTAAACACAATTTATAGATTATCCATAAAAAAGTGTTCTCAACCCTGGGCGGCAGCGCTGTTATTCTGGGAAGATGTCATATGGAGGTCCTCCCAGGAACATGCCTTGCTCCAGCTTGATCTGTCACTCGCTGCCAGTACCATGTGATCGCTGTGGCCAATCACATAACAGTTGTACACAATGAGAGGCTTTGTTACATGCCTTTCATAGTGTACTATTCTGATGCTCTCTGTGATTGGTCACAGTCATCACATGGTACAGACAGGGCCAATCACAACCCATCTTTGCCTTGTGATTAGTTTGGCCAGTCACAGCTAATCACAATAGTAAACACTGAATAAGTAGTTTTCATTCAAAAATAAATGGTTGCTTATAACTGTAAAAAGTGTGCAAAAAAATCCTGATCGCCTCCACAGAGTAGTACAGTGTTACTATTGTAACACTGTACTGCTATAGTCACTTTATGCAAAAGAAAAAAAAAAGTAATAGAAATAAATAAATGAACAAAAATATACAAACCTTGATCACTGCCACACCAGTTATATGATGACACTGTAATGGTGATAATATGTAAAATATTTTTAAAAATTGTTTTAGTTTTGATTTCTTCTTTAATTTCTTCTGACAAAATTATGACAAAAAAATACAAATTTAAAAAACTCGCCATGTCTCTTACTAAATACCTTGGACTGTCTAGTTTCCAAAAAAAGTCATTTGAGGGTGTCCTGGCATTTTTGGACCTCAAGAAATTAGATAGTCCGTCAGTACATCAGGATTGATCGATTTTCAGTTATATACAGTATCTCACAAAAGTGAGTACACCCTTCACATTTTTGTAACTATTTTATGATATCTTTTCATGTGACAACACTGAAGAAATTACACTTTGCTACAATGGAAAGTAGTGAGTGTACAGCTTGTATAACAGTGTAAATTTGCTGTCCCCTCAAAATAATTCAACACACAACCATTAATGTTTAAACCCTGACAACAAAAGGTAGTATACCGCTAAGTGAAAATGTCCAAATTGGGCCCAAAGTGTCAATATTTTGTGTGTAAAAATATACTAAAGTGCTGATGTGAATAAATATTAAAATATGTGAGATATAAATATTAAAAGATAACTAAATAATAAAGCTGCAATTATATATGTGAACTGGTACACAAAAATAAAAAATAAATTGCACAGTGTACCCCCAACATAAGTGAATAATTATGAACATATAGTGAACCATACAAAATATAAGAAATATATGAAATTCCTTCTGTGTAATAAAGCAAACCTTTGCCACAAGTAAAAGAATATCACATTCCACTGTGTACAAACAAGACAAAAACAGTCTCTGCCAATAAATTCACATAAATGGATAGATACCATATTTATCGGCGTATAACACGCACTTTTTTCCCCCTAAAATCAAGGGGAAATCGGGGGTGCGTGTTATACGCTGATCCCCCTCTTTTCCTAACCTTCTGTGCCGCTCTCGGTGGCTTTCGGGTATATTCGGCCGTTCTCGGCTATTTTTGGCCGCATTCGGTCGTTCTTGGTGACTTTCGGAAAGCCGAAAGTCGCCGAGAACAGCCGAGTGCGGCCGAAAATAGGCGAGAAGGGCCGAGAACACCCGAGTGCAGCTGAAAATACCCTGAAAGCCGCCGAGAACGCCCGAGAACTAGCGCTGCCAAGATACACAGGACATCTGCTCTATATCTCGGCGGCGCCATTTTTAAAATGACACTGACAAGCCTGCGAACGACTGACAAGGCTGCAAACGACTGACAAGGCTGCAATGCAAGGCTGCAATGGAAGGCTACAATGGAAGGCTGCAATGCAAGGCTGTAATGTAAGGCTGCAAATGACTGACAAGGCTGCAAATGATTGACCAGGCTGCAATGCAAGGCTGCAAATGACACTGATAAGGCTGCATTGATGGGCATTTAAATGTAAGTTTTTTTTCCTTAAACTTCCCTCCTAAAAGTTTTTTTCTTTTAATTTCCCTCCAAAACTTGGGGTGCGTGTTATACGCCGACACATGTTATACGCCGATAAATACGGTAATCAATAAGTGGATATATAATTAAGCCTTAATGAGTCTTCTGAGTAACAGACGATTCATTCAGAGATTGCACTGCTGATTCCCATGCGTGAACTTGCAACTTTCAGCAGGCTTCCATAAAATGAAAAACAAGGAACAAACAAGACCATTGCACAGATAATATAACAAAGTGATCCCTATTTAGTTAGGGTGGACCTCACTCATGCTTCCCCACAGGATAGATTGCATATGAAATGATCAGTTGCATACAGCATAACGCTGTGATCTCCTCATACACTGATTGTATGGCCACCATAATTTTACAGCATTGCCTAGACCCTCTTGGGCATGGAGTTCACCAGAGATTCACAGGTTGCCACTGGAGTCCTCTCCACTCCTCCACGAGGACATCACAGAGCTGGTGGTTGTTAGAGACCTTGCACTTCTCCACCTTCTGTTTGAGGATGTCCCACAAATGTTCAATATGGTTTAGGTCTGGAGACATGCTTAGCCAGTCCTTTACCCTCAACTTCTTTAGGAAGGCAGTGGTCATCTTGGCGGTGGATTTGGAGTTGCTATTATGTTGGAATACTGCCCTGCGGGCCAGTCTTTGCAGGCAGGGGATCATGCTCTGCTTCAGTGTGTCACAGTACATGTTGGCATTCATGGTTCCCTCAATGAACTGTAGCTCCCCAGAGCCAGCAGCACTCATGCAGCCCCAGACCATGACACTCCCGCCACCATGCTTGACTGTAGGCAAGACACACTTGTCTTTGTACTCCTCACCTAGTTGCTGCCACACACGCTTGACACCATCTGAACCAAATAAGTTTATCTCGGTCTCATCAGACCACAGTAATCCATGTCCTTAGTCTGCTTGTCTTCAGCAAACTGTTTGCGTCTTTCTTGTGCATCTTTAGAAGATGCTTCCTTCTGGGACGACAACCATGCAGACTAATTTGATGCAGTGTGCGGCATATTGTCTGAGTACTGACAGGCTGACCCCCCCACCCCTTCAACCTCTGCAGCAATGCTGGCAACGGTCATATGTCTATTTCCCAAAGACAACCTCTGGATATGACGCTGAGCATGTGCACTCAATTTCTTAGGTCAACCATGATGAGGTGTCAGGTTTCTGCAGCAAGGAGATCAGACACATAGCTGCACAAGGAAACTGAGACCAATTAAAGTATATATCCTTAAAGTGAGGTTTATTAACAGTGAACAGACACCAATAAACTTACACAGCAACTGAAACTAATTGAAGGCACTATTATTATTATTGTTGCAGTGTAAACTATGCACTCTTTATATTATTGTGTATATTTAACATGATGTTGAGGATACCTGCCCCTCATGTTGTATGGGCCCTGCATCTGGGGAAGTGGATTTATCCACAGGGTGGTTAACCTGGAAAAGTGTGAGGAGGGGGCTGTTGTGGGAGTTGTTTTTTTCTGTCTTTTCTCATTTTCCTGATGACCCTAACAACTGATTATTATATACAAAATACAATATAAGGGACAAGGGTGCAGGGAATGCAAGGATGCAAGAAAGGTGTGAATCACGACTGGGTACCCGAGCAGGAGCAAGGCAGGAGCAAGGCAGAGGGCTACAGGAAGGTTCAGGATAGGTATCAGGCACAACTGGCAGCAAGGAATCGTTCAGAATAGTGACGAGATGGGGAATGGAGGAACAGCCTTAAATAGTGGCTGAACCTAGTTGTGACTGATTATTACAGCCTGCTGGCTCTTGGAAGACACCTGCTGGTGGACACTAGCTACCACAAACAGCCCAGAGCAGCACAGTGCCACGAGCAGGTCAACCCAATCCTAACAGTTTCCCCCCCTAAGGAGTGGCCTCTGGATGCTCCATCACTGGGGCTTGCATGCCGACTGGGTACCCCACTGCAAAGATCTGAACACTGGCTGAGAACCCTGGTGCTGGGGTCTCAAAACTGTCTGGTTTTCCTGCTGGTCAGGTCCTTAAGGAGGCGCAACTTACCATTCTTAAAATCAGCCTGTGTCCCAATGTTGGGACACTGAAAGATACCAGAATGCTTAATGCTAGAGTCCCTGTCCGTGCAGGTACCCTGACACCAGGGTGTCCCATCACAACTGGACCCTCTCTTTCTCTCTGTTGCTAGAGACTGCTCTCTATTTTACCTGCCACTTAGGTCTACCCAGGGCATAGATTATCCCACTAGGGTTCTCAAATGTGCCAGGGATCGCAGAAATGACCCCTGGGTCAGGACAAAGTTCATATGAAACACTGTCCTTTCCCATAGGACCTCTACTACCAGGGATGTAACAGCAGATGCAGTTCTCATGTTCAGAGTGGAGAATAGGCCTCCTGCCTTGGCATAATAGGATCAGCTGGCTGCAAAAAGAACTTAGGATGAGCAAAAGTAGGAATCTTAACCCACACAGACAACCCATTTAGACCACCTAACACTGGAACTACAGAAGCCTCAGACACATCAGCAGGCGGGAGTTTAACCCAGTCAACAGAGTCCAGATTGACAGCAAGCAGTGAATCAGCATAGTCCAGCTGGGTGGCAGCCCGGAAATCAGCATAGACCAGCGGGTGGTAACCCAGGAATCAGCATAGTCCAGCTGGGCGGCAGTTTGGGAATCAGCATAGTCCAGCTGGGTGACAGTCCGGGAATCAGCATAGTACAACTGGATGACAGCCTTGGAATCAGCATAGTCCAGCTGGGCAGCAGCCCAGGAATCAGCATAGTATAACTGAGCGGCAGGCTGCAGGTCACCTGTGGCAGGCTTGGCAACAGATGGCAGCATTGAAGAGGCATGGACCCCATCGGCAGGCGGCAACAGGGAGGAGGCATTGACCTCATTGGCAGGTGGCAACATGGAGGAGGACTGGACACCATTGGCAGACGGCAACATGGAGGAGGTCTAGATACCATCGGCAGCAGTCATCTGCATGGAGGAGGACTAGATCTCATCGGCAGCAGTCATCAGCGTGGAGGAGGACTGGAGACCATCGGCAGCAGTCATCAGCGTGGAGGAGGACTGGAGACCATCGGCAGCAGTCGTCTGCATAAGGGAGGACTGGACACCATTGCCAGTAGTCAGCAGTGCATCAGGCTGGGTAGCGGGCACCGGATAAGCAGGCTGGGAAACGGCATCAGATCAGTGGGTATTGTATCAGCAGGCACCAGATCAGCAGGCTGGGCAGCAGGCACTGGATCAGCAGGCTGGGCAGCCGGTACCAGAGCAGCAGGCTGGGCAGCCGGTACCAGAGCAGCAGGCTGGGCAGCCGGTACCAGAGCAGCAGGCTGGGTAGAAGGCACTGGATCAGCAAGCAACATGGATAGTGGCAGAGTTGTAAGAGCAGGAGAAAAGTTTTGTTTATTTTTTGGTTGAGATACTGGAGCCATGCACGTAGTTGCATTGTGCTGAGCAGAGTGTACTGCTGGTAGAAAGGTAGTAACAGTACTGGGAAGAATAGTGGGAAGAGTAGCAGAAATATAGGAAGAGGCCTAAGACGTTGCTATGGGTAATGGCACTGCAGGGGGAGCCTTCAATGGATTGCATACAGAAGAAGTGTGGTTACTGGTAACAGGATACTGATCTACATGAAGTAAAGAACACTCAGTAGCAGCTGTGGTTGCTAAGGGTAACAGATGAAGAGATTCTTAATTTTTAGCAGCAGATCTTACTTTATGTGACTCATCTAGTACTGGTGATATGATCTCTGACCAAGCTTGTGGCAGATGTTGAACTGATGTCAGTTTGTCTCTCTCTGTAAATAAGTGAGTAAAGTCGCGCTATGGAAAAAACACACTGATTATATATAAAAAAAAAAAACTCCAATGTGATGAAAACAAAAGTACAGGGTTAGAGCTGCCTTTACCTGAAGCCCTCACTTCCTTAACAAGGAGGGGAGGGAAATTTTAAGAGTATTGAATAAAAAGGTTATGGCGCTAAACCCGATTAGTGATGTGTTAAATTGGCCTATCGCCACAAATTAGTGTTATTGAGAAAGCGCTGTGTGCAATTAAAGTGCAAATGCTTCCTAGACAATGTAATCAATATTAAATAAACATATGTGTCCCATCATAATTAAATCCAAAACCAATATTAAGTCATCATATACGTGTCAACATTTTGTGAGTGAAACCAAAAAAATAGTAAACATTCACTTTAAGGTCATTGCAGGTATATCAAATGATATAAAATAATATAAAAGTTCTTTCAAACAACCTAGAAAGTACTACTAGAGTCCTTCAATGTTCTCATTCAGAATAAAAACTGTGCAAATAGGTGCAAAGAAAGTGCAAAAAGGCTAGGGATCCAAAAACCTAATTCAGCCAATAATCGCATATAAACGCATGTATGTCCAATACGTGTCCAATGTTAATATTTGGCTGATGATACTGCCACCATAGACTAATGCTGTAATTGATACGTGAAATCAGTAGGGAACGTTTCATTCACTAGTGCAAACAGTGCTGGGTCTTCAAATAGAAACCTCCATCCCCGGTGCGCCACTCAGTGCTGTAATATGTAAATGCTCTCACCAGAATTAATGCCCCTTATGAGGCTAGATGGACATTCACAATGTAAGCCACTGTGTCGCTCTCTGGCTGCTGCTGGTGCACTGGGTGAGGTCTCACTGTTCCGTCCATATAGTCTCCAACGTTAGTTATACATGAGGAAAGACACATCCATAGTGTAATACGTTTATAATCAAGTCGTTCGTTTATTTATATTTAAAACTACTCACATTTAGTGTTAAAAGCATATGCATGTAAAAAAACTCCGCCGTTCGTCTCTGTCCGTTCGGATGGGTGCACGCAACGTGGCCACGCCCTACGCGTTTCATCACTCTGACGTCCTCTGGTGGCTCCAGAGGACGTCAGAGTGACGAAACGCATAGGGCGTGGCCACGTTGCGTGCACCCATCCGAACGGACAGAGACAAACGGCGGAGTTTTTTGATGGTGACACTGACAGGTGGCACTGATGACAAATGGCACTGATACGTGGCACTGATGACAGATGGCACTATGTGGCACTGATGACACGTGGCACTGATGACAGATGGCACTTATACCTGGCACTGATGACAGATGGCACTGGGGACAAATGGCACTGACAACAGGTGGCACTGGGGACAGATAGCACTAACAGGTGGCACTGGGGACAGATAGCACTAACAGGTGGTACTGGGGTGGATGGCACTGGGGCAGGATGGCACTGGGGTGGATGGCACTGAGGCAGGATGGCACTGGGGCAGGATGGCACTGTGGCGGATGGCACTGGGGCGGATGGCACTTTTGTTAACTTTTTTTTTTTACACTTATGGCCGCTGCAGCCGTTCATCTCTCCCCTCTCACACGCTGTCTGTGTGAGGAGGGAGAGTGGTGTTGAGAGATGATCTCATATGTTTACATATGAAATCATCTCACATTGGACACGCCGATCGCACTGTAAACGGCCGCTGTGATTGGCCGTTTACAGCGATCTGTGTTTGCTTGTCTCCGGGGGACACGGCAAACACAGAACTTCCCCGTTGCACGCCCGCAGCGGCGCGCATTGCAGAAGTAAACACGAGGACGTCCAGGGACGGCCTCCCGGACGAAAGCGCCTGCTCTATAGCTGTCATTCGGCTATAGGGCGGGCGGGAAGAGGTTAAAGTAAGATTTATTAACAGTGAACAGACACCAATAAACATACACAGCAAACAGTGAGCAAAACCCCAAAGACAAACCTAACAACTGACTATATACAGAATACAATATAAGGGATAAGGGTTCATGGAATGCAAGGATGCAAGGAAGAGGGGGGGGATCACGACTGGGTACTGAGGCAGGAGCAAGGCACAGGGGATACAGGAAGGTTCAAGATAGGTATCAGGCACAACTGGCAGCAAGGAAATAATCAGAGTGATGTCATGGGGAAACGGAGGAACAGCCTTATGTTTCAATGGTTTTTATTAAAGTTTTTCATAGAACAATTAACAAAGATTTCAACATTTCTTTGAGCATTGCACAGTGGTCATTACACTTCATACATACAAAATGTACAGGGAATCCACATCATGTGTTCACAAGAGCAGTTATCTTTTTCTGCTATAGACTGTGTATTATCTTTCATTTTTACATTTTTTCCCCCACCTTTATGGTGTGTGTAATATATCCTACTGTGGTTCTTCCTCTGTACCCATCTTATCGTAGTCTACGACCAAGTGCAGGCTCTATCTTATGGTTCTCAAAGTGCTGCCCACCCGCCTAGAAACACCAGCTCCCCCCCCCCTCTCATTGGGGAAGCCTGGTCCCTAGTCCCTGGGAGGCCCCCTCAGGACCTCGTCAATCCATGTCTTGTCGAGAGAAGAAAGAGAGATCATAGTAAAGAGGAAAGGGGGGAGAGATCAGAGTTAGTGGGAGTAAAGTTGGGAAAAAGGGTTAAGGGAGGAAAGGGGGGGGCGACACACTCTGTATGTCGGAACAGCCTTAAATAGCCACCTAATGGCTGAACCCAGGTGTGGCTGATTATTACAGCCCGTTGGCTCTTTGGAGACACCTGCTAGTTGACACTGGAGCTGCAGCAAACAGCCCAGAGCAGCAGGTGAACTCAATCCTAACACAAGGCCTGTTCTGAGTGGAACCTGTCCTTTTAAACCGCTGTATGGTCTTGGCCACAGTGATGCAGCTCAGTTTCAAGGTCTTGCCAATCTTTGTATAGCCTAGGCAATCTTTATGTAGAGAAAACAAATTTTTTTTTTGATCCTCAAGAGTTGTTAGGCATGAGGTGCCCTGTTGAACTTCCAGTGACCAGTATGAGAGAGTGAGAGCGATAACACCAAATTAAACACACCTGCTCCCCATTCACACCTGAGACCTTGTAACGCTAACGAGTCACATGACACTGGGGAGGGAAAATAGATAATTGGGCCCAATTTTGACATTTTCACTGAGGGGTGTACTCACTTTTGTTGTGTGTTGAGTTATTTTGAGGGGACAGCAAATTTACGCGGTTATACAAGCTGTACACTCACAACTTTACATTGTAGCAAAGTGTAATTTCTTCAGTCTTGTCACATGAAAAGATATAATAAAATATTTAGAAAAATGTGAGGGGTGTACTCACTTTTGTGAGATATTGTATATACCATAGTTTGTGGACTCTATAACTTTCCTACAGGCTAAATAATATAGAATGATTTAGGGTATTTGCACCAAAGAAATGTAGCAGAATACATTTTGGCCTAAACCTATGAAGAAAGATTATTTATTTCCAAAATTTTATAACAGAAGTGAGGAAAAACTCAATTTGTGGTCTTTTTTTGTATATTTTGCAAGAAATAAAAAAATAGCGGTAATTAAATACCACCAAAAGAAAGCTTTATTTGCATAAAAAAAAGATAAAAATTTCATATGGGTTCAGTGTTGCATTACCGTGTAATTGTCATTCAAAGTGTGACAGCCCTAAAAGCTGAAAATTGGCCTGGGCAAGAAGGGGGTGAAAGTGTGCGGTATCTAAGTGGTTAAATACATATGGTATGCAGTGCTTATTGCATCACAGAATTCTTCAATAAATCTTCTGTGTAATCAAACCACTAGGGATGACCGTAAGTTCGACTCGAACATCAGGTGTTCGGGTGTTTGCCTGTTCACCATCTGTTGGCGGAGCAAGAGAAGAAGAAGAAGACTTTGTGGGACATTTTTATTTTTTAATAAAGGATTAAGGGTCTGGTATAGATTTTTGGAGGGACCCCCACACCATTTTTTTTTTAAAAGTGGCACAGTGTTACCCTTCAAATCCATATCAGACCTGAAGGGCCTGGTATGGAATTTGGGGAGACCCCTACGCAATTTTTTTTCTAATTTTAGTTCGGGGATCCCCTTAATATTCATACCAGAGGGTCTGGTAATGGACGGTGGGGGAATGCGATGCTGTTTATTTTTTCAATGATTTTTATGTGTATTGCCAGGACCGACAATTCATTATAGCCTTTTAAATTACTGTCATCTCTCATTTTACTCTTGGACTGTTCTAAACACAGGAAACATGGACCACTTTACAGGCATACTATAGACACCCCCCAGGTATGAAACTTAAAGGAATATTTCACTTTTAATGTTTCCCTTTAAGCATTATTAAAGTCCCTGCTCCTGAAAAAACTGCCCTTTTTAAACTTTTTTACTTACATGTCCCTTGGGGCAGGACCCAGGTCCCCAAACAGTTTTTATGACAATAACTTGCATATAAGGCTTTAAAATTAGCACTTTTGATTATTCATGTTCATGTCCCATAGACTTTAACGGTGTTTGAACAAATGTTTTGCCTGTTCGCATGTTCTGCTGCAAACTGAACCAGGGGGTGTTCTGCTCATCCCTAGCCACCACCAATAACATAAGCTGCTTACCGGATCACCATGAGCTTTTAGTGTGTACCACCAAAAGAAAGCTCTATTTGTGGGAAAAAATTACATACATTTTATTTGGGCACAGTGTTGCATGACCATGCAATTGTCAGTTAAAATAACACAGTGCCATATTGCAAAAAATTAATTATTGAAATTTTTTACCAAAAATATGTAGCAGAATACATATTGGCCTAAATTTAGAATGAATTTGATTTTTAAATTTTTTTATTGGATGTGTTTGATAGCAGAAAGTAATTGTCAGCCTTTTATTGTATATAGCGAAAAAATAGAAAATGCCACCAAAAGAAAGCTCTATTTGTGGGGACAAAAAGACATACATTTTATTTGGGTACAGTGTCACATGACAGCACAATTGTCAGTTAAAGTAACACAGTGCCCTATTGCAAAAAATGGCTTGGTCAGGAAGGGGTGTAAATCTTCCAGAGGTCAAGTGGTTAAAAATAGTTAATGTTGATTGAAAGCATTTAGCCAGTTTTTAGGCCAATTTCACACCGAGGCGTTTTGCAGAATAGCGACTGAAAAGCGCCTGTAAACTGCCTCTTCTGCAGCCCCAGTGTGAAAGCCTGAGTGCTTTCACATCGGGACGGTGTGCTTGCAGGACAGGAAAAAAAGTCCTACAAGCATCATCTTTACCGCTAAATTGTGCCTTTTATATCTGCCTGGAGTTTGGCATTAAGAAAAATGCATATTTAATTAAAGCGGAGCTACAATGCATCTGAGCACCAAAAAACAAAAATGCTATTTCATTCATTTTTAATATTCAAAGCAAACTCATGCATCCATTTATGTCTCCATGCTTTATTTTGATGAGAAATCACTTATAGTATATGTTATATCTATTTACTAACGCTAGCAGCGTAAGGATTAGAAATAGTCAGTGCTGACTGAAAGAGTGAAGTTCCGCTTTAAGAAGAAACAAGGAGCAATAACAAAATGATTGCACAAAACAAAAACAGAAATTGTGAGAACCAAAAATTGTACTTTCTGCAAAGTAATGTTTTCAATACTACTTTTATCATAAATTACCACCAGGTGGCACTGTTGTCCAGAAAAAGATATACATTTGTAGCTTGATCCATTGCTTATATCAGCCTTTCCTAATCTTTTTACCCCAGTGAAATCCTTGGAATTTATTTCAGGTCTCTGGAAACCCCTTCTGAAACCAATTTTTTGGGGATCATTGGGAGGAATGCATTTTTGGCTAGAGATGTGTAGCAGCCATAACCTGTTGCAGGGCGGCCTTGACTGAATGGGCTTACCTTCTCCTGGTCTGCTCCTCCGCGTCTAGGGGTTCCCAGGGTTGATACCCAACAACTTGTACACTGACACAGATGAAGTCCTTTTTAAAAGGTTTATTTTGCAGTAGAACTTTCACAAACACAGTCTCTTTAGAGAACAGAGGGCATGGGTGAAGAACTCAGGTACCTTGAACTGTAGGTTTAAGCCCTTGTACACACGGTCGGAGATTCTGACAACCAAATCCGTCGGATTTTGTCCGAAACTGTTGCATACACACGGTCGGACAAAGTTGTTGGAAAATCCGACGTGATTACGTTATTTCGTTACGACGGGACTACGTTCCCACTAGTAGCCAATAGCTTTGGTGTATGAATTTGATCTGAGCATGCGTGGCACTTTGTCTGATCAGAATTCTCTACACATGATCGGAGTATGTCCGATCGGAGCATTTTGTCAGAAAATTTTACCGGCAAGTTGGAAAAGTTGGTCCGTTGAATACTCAGACGGAAACAGTCCGATGCAGACCACACACAGTTGGAATATCCGACAAAACGGTCCGATCAGACACATTCCATCGGAATCTCCGACCGTGTGTACAAGGGCTAAGAGTAGCCACTCGCAGCTGGGTACTTCAAGGCTGATCAAATCTCTATCCAGAGATCATGGCAGCCAGCACGTTGACTCAAAACTTGAACAATCAATTGCGAGTATACAGGAGCCTTTTTCCAACCATACCTGGAACGTTTCCCGCTCCCTTTGTGGTACTGGAAAAGTGTGAACTCGTCAATGTCCTTCCCAACTCAGTAACCAGGCACTTCTCAGGATGCCACTTGCCGGCCCTCCTCCGAAGAGTCCTCCCCTGGTCACTTCCACGAGTGGTGGTGTCCCTCCAAGCCAAGAGAACACCCGGACACTTTGAATCCTCCCTCAGTTACAGCTCCTTGGACCAGCCCGTTCCGAGACTCGGGAATGGACGGATCCCTACCCCAGACCAGATGGGTCTATCAGGGGCCACTGACAGGAACAGGTTTGGGGCGGGATGTCGAACACCCCGTGACCGGGACCCCTCACAGGGCTACCCCGATCCTGGAACCAGGACAGACCACACGTGTCTCACGAACAACTCCTGAACCCCGAACACGTGACCCACACCCGCTTAAGTACCCCCTCCCAGACACCTCAGCGGCCCCGGCACTCCCGCTGATTGGCTCCGAGAGGGCCGATACCAAAACATCCAACCAGACGTGGTTCTAGCCTGTCATGTGCACCTCACCGCTCACTTGACCAGGCAGAACGAACTTCTAACCACAGCCTGGCCAGACTGGTGTTAGACCCACCTATAATAATTAACCCTCAGAATCTTTATTGTCCTGAGGTCAAAAACAAAATTTACAATGCGTGTGACATTTGATCCCAAATGTCATCCGCTACAGATGTAATAATGGCCTTCTTACATTGTTGGTCAAAATGCCACCTACAGACAAATCATTGGTGAAATGTAGATGGCTCTGCCCAGTGGCATTATGAATCTATGCAGGTGCCATGAGATGGGAGGTCAGTTAGCCAAATCTCAATGAACCCCTAGTAACCTATGGGGGAATCCTAGGGTTCCACAAAACTCTAGTTGAGAATGGAGGCCCTGAATCCAGGTTCACATACGTGTATTGGAGGAATTTTTAACCGCATCTAATTCGCATGACATGAATGTGACCGGCTCGCCACGGAACCGGTTCACACATGTCCAGGGAGGCCTGTGCGTTTCTGGGTCAAGTTCAAGTGTGAATTCAAGCAAAAAATATGCACCTGAACCGATGAACAGAAGCGCACCCGACCCCGGGCTGAAAACCACAGCCGCAGAGATGTAAACCTGGCGTAAAGGTACCCTTTCTGAAACCAATTCATCAGGCATTGGTGGGAAGAATGTCTCCCTTATAGGTTGCTAAAATAAAGACAGACATTCGTTTTATACCGCTGACTCTGCCAAGCAGCGTTCACTCCGGCACTTTAACCACTTCAGCCCTGGAAGATTTTTTCAGATTTTTGCAATTCGGCACTGCGTTGCTTTAACTAACAATTGTGCGGTCATGCGACGTTGCACCCAAACAAAATTGACGTCCTTTTTTTCCTACAAACAGAGCTTTCTTTTAGTGGTATTTTATTTTTTGTGCTATAAACAAAAAAGAGCGACAATTTTGAAAAAAAAAAGCAATAATTTTTACTTTTTGCTATAATAAATATCCCCAAAAATATATAATAATATAATACATATTTTTGGTAAAAAAAATCTCAATGAGCGTATATTGATTGGTTCACGCAAAAGTTATAGCGTCTACAAAATAGAGGATAGTTTTATGGCTTTTTTATTATAGATTTTTTTTATACTAGTAATGGCGGCAATCTGCGATTTTTATCGGGACTGCAACATTATGGCAGACACGTCGGACAATTTAGAGACATTTTTGGGACCATTGGCATTTTTACAGCGCCCAATGCTATAAAATTGCATAGATTACTGTGAAAATGTGACTGCCAGTGAACGGTGTCCTAGTACGTGTTCTAACTGAAGGGGGGATGGGACTGTGCTGGGGAGATGATAGATCGTCTGATAGATCTGTCTGTTCTCCCCTCAGAGAACCAGAAACTGTGTTTACCCACACTGCTCCCAGTTCTCTCTGTACCCCGAGCGATCGCGGGAGCCCAGCGGTGATCGCGACCGCCAGGCACTCGCATCGGCCCCGTGGGCGAACAGGGGGCGCACGCATGCGCCCCCTAGTGCCCGTCTATGGTACCAACGCACCATGGCGGCGATTCGTGCAGCCAAGCCATGTTGCCGCAGTGTAACTGTGGCGGCTGGTTGGCATGCGGATAATGCATTCCAATTTCAAAATTCCCCACAGCGCACCTGCACTGAGGGGGAGGCACTGTGCCCCCACACATTGTAAAAGATGGGAAACATTTGTTTGGTTCTCTAACTTTGCTGTTGCTGCGATTGTCGGCTCTTGTGAGGGGGAAAGAGATTGGGTGCAGTTCTGCTAGGGGGGGCGGTCCCTGTTTCCAGGAGGAGGACTGTCTTGGCCACTGCTAAAGCCAATCACAGTCCTGCTAGTCCCACCCACCATCTGGAGGAAGATAACTCCCTTGTTTGCCACTACCAATCTCAGAAAGAAGGGATTTCACTGTGATTGAGAAAACCACAATCAGGTGACAGTTTGTGGAATTACTGGTGAGCTTCTGGAAACTTTGTTGAAATTATCCCTGAACCTTTGCGTCACTTACTACTGAACCCCATCGTTCTGTGTCCCTTTAAGTCACAGCCAGTATTCAACGCAATGAAAATCCCACCCAACCACTTTTTCTCAGCTGCGGGGGCCCAACTTATGATCCTGCACATAGGCCCGCTGCTTTCAGAAAATGCCCCTGACTGAAGCTCATCATTGTGCATCCATTCCCTATGCTTGTATGCGACATCATATACATCACATACAAGCACCTGGACTGGATGAGTGAGGTGGATCAGCGGATGAGTGTGCCAGGACAGGTAGATGTGTCTCATCTCTGCTTCCTTTCACTACTCTGCATATCACACATATCATAGATGAGAAGAGGGTACAGTGGTAGAGCAGATGAGCAGGAGGGTACAACGGTGGGGAAAATGAGCAGGAGGTTCTGTGTTGTGGCAGAAAAGCAGGGGGGTAGAGCAGTGGGGCAGATGTGAAAGGAGGTGTATTGGTGGGACAGATGAGCAGGGGAAACAGAGGTGGGATAGAAGCTCAGGGGGGTATAGAGGTGAGACAGATGTGCAGGAGGTACATTGGTGGGGCAGATGAAAAAGCGGGTTACATTAGTGTGGCAGATGAGCAGATGGGTTCAGTGTTAGGACAGATGAGAAGGTGATTAAGTAGTGAGACAGAAGAGCATGGGGATATGGCAGTGGAGCAGATGTCCAGGGAGGTACAGTGGTGGGACAGATGAGAAAAGGGGTACATTGATGGGACAGATGAGCAGGGGTTTACAGTGGTGGGGCAAATGTGCAGGGAGATACAGTGGTTTGGCAGATGAAAAAAGGGGTACATTGATGGGACAGATGAGCGAGGGGGGGTTACAGTGGTGGGACAGAAGAGCAGGGGGTACGGTGGTTGGGCAGATGTGCAGGAGGTACAGTGGTGGGAGGGATGAGGAAGGGGTTTAGCAGTGGGACAGAAAAGCAGGGGTTACAGTGGTGGGACATATGAGCAGGGGGGGGGGTTCAGTGTTGGACCAGATGAGAATGGGGTTACAGTGGTGGGAAAGATGAGCAGGGGGGTTCAGTGTTGGGGCAGAGGAGAAAGGAGGTACAGTGGTGGGGCAGAAGAGCAGGGGGAACAGAGGTGGGACAGATGTGTAGGATGTACAGTCGTGGGGCAGATGAGAAAAGGGGGTTACAGTGGTGGGCCAGATGAGCAGATACGTTCAGTGTTAGGACAGATGAGAAGATGGTTCAGTGGTGGAGCAGATGTGCATGGAGGTACAGTGGTGGGGCAGATGTGAAAGAGGGAACATTGATGGGGCAGATGTACAGGGGGTTAGAGTGGTGGGACAGATGAGCAGGAGGGTACAGAAGTGGAGCAGATGTGCAGGGTAGTACAGAGGTGGGGCAGATGTGCAGGGGGTTACAGTGGTGGGGCAGATGAGCAGGGTGGTACAGTGGTGGAGCAGATGAGCAAGGGGGTACAATGGTGGGGCAGATGAGCAGGGGGTAAGGTGGTGGGGCAGATTTGCAGGGGGGACAGTGATCTGAAGTGTGAAGGTGCAGGAATTGGGGCTCATCAGAGGCGTGAGAGTACAGGATGTTAATTTTCCACTACTAAAGTAGTTTACATCATTTACTTTATAAAAAATCCTTTTCGTGATTGAGAGTGTGAAGTTTTTTGTTATAAAATCGGCACGCTCAATTACTTAGAAAACACTTTTCGGCACACTGTGCTCAAAAGGTTGCCTTCCCCTGGTATATATTTCCTGCAGTCAAATTTGAGAAACCCCCCACTATTTGTTTTCCCTTTTTCACACAAAATAATGAAAAAATATATATGTTACCTTTCTAGTTGTTTCTTTGAAGCAAATTTATACATGAAACTCTATATGCTGTTTTTATTGTTTAGAAGAGCCGTTTTTATTTGAAGTGCATTTATGTATGATGTACCACCCAAGCTATGAGATATTTATCTTTTATTAGGACAGACGATGTGCACATCTATTCTAATGAGATCTGCCAACACAGTACAAATAGAGTTTATGGCAGACATAACTACCCAGCCCACTGTGTAACATTACATAGAAGGCGAAAGCTAGGTAGGATTTTTAAGCCAGTGTAAAGGTAAGGAGTAATTTTAAAACCACTTCCCTACTGGGCCATTGTCAAATGACATCTGCAAAAACACCCTGCTATCCTGGGTGGATGGTGGACAGTGCGGCAATCAGGAATTTTAAGGGGAACCCCGAGGCAAAATCTTTTTTAAAAAAAATGGTGTGCCCCCCCCCCAAAAAAATCCATACCAGACCCTTATTCGAACACGCAACCTGGCATGCCAGAGGAAAAGGGGGGTTGAGAGAGTGCCCCCCCTCCTGAACCATACCAGGCTACATGCCCGCAACATAGGGAGGGTGCTTTGGGATCCCCCAAAGCACCTTGTCCCCATGTTGAGGGGGACAAGGTTCCTCATCCCCACAACCCTTGCCCAGTGATGGCGGGGGTCTGTGGGTGGGGGGCTTATCGGAATCTGGAAGCCCCCTTTAACAAGGGGACCTCCAGATCCAGCCCCCCTATATGAATGGGTATCGGGTACATTTTACCCCTACACATTCACCAAAAAAAGTGTCAAAATGGTAAAAATTACAAGTGACAGTGTGGGACAAGTCCTTTATTAAAAAATATTATTAAAAAGGGTCCTGCGATGTCTATTCATCTTCGATCTCAGTGTCTGAGGACCCGAGAAAAAAAAACAGGAAAAAATCTCAGATTCCATTGGAGGCTCCCGCTGACTGCAAGCTTTTTGCAATGACAGCTGTTATATAGCTGAGGGCAGGGTTACCCGGTGACGCAAATGGGTGACCCCGCCCCCTCTGATGTTAGAAGGTGGCGGGGTCATCTGTTTACGTCACTTTACAGGCATACTATGGACATGACATGGCATGATATTTAAAGGAATATTTCATTTTTATTGTTTCACTTTAAACATGATTAAAAACGGGCATTTAAAAAAAAAAATTTTGCATTGTTTCATGTCCCCTGGGACAGGACGCAGGTCCCCAAACACTTTTTATGACAATAACTTGCATATAAGCCTTTTAGTACTTTTTTCATGTTCGTGTCCCATAGACTTTAATGGTGTTTGCACAAAATGTTTGCCTGTTCGCAAGTTCTGGTGCAAACAGAACCGGGGGGGAGTTTCAGCTCATCTCTACTTTCCTGACATTTCAGGACCTCAAGAAACACCGGGTGTGATCAATTTTCAATGATTTGCATTAATTTGCATTATAGCTTTTAGACTCTATAACTTTCACACAGACCAAATAATATACACTTATTTGGGTTAATTTTCCAAAGATATGTAGCAGTGTAAATTTTGGCCCAACTTTATGAATAAAAATGACTAATTTGCAAAAAGAAATTCATAGAAACTAAAAAAGGTGTTTTTTTTTAAATGTACCCCTTTTTTTCACTTATATTGCAAAAAAACTAAAAAGAAGCGGTGATTAAATACCACCAAAAGAAAGCTCTATTTGTGTGAGAAAAAAAAATTATAAAAAATTTGTGGGTACAGTGTTGCATGTCAATGAAAATTGGTCTGGGAAGGAAGGGTGTATAAGTGCCCTGTATTGAAGTGGTTAATATTTTTCTTTTTGAGTTAAGCTATGTGATGAGAAAATGTAACAAATATAAAAGTAGGTATAAGCCCAATTTAGCTGTAAAAGTCGAAATACACTTTAACCAAACGCCACAGGAATCTTGATCCTGAAAGCCATCAATTTGCAGACTTATTTTCAAAGTGATGCTAATGGAAAATCACACATCACCCACATGAACGATTAGCAAAGTAAGTAAGCTAAACATATTACATACGTGCTGCATAAATGCACACATTCCTATGTCTTTTTTCATATGACTTACAAATTATTAGAGCTTGTGTGCTAAAAACATATATTTTATGTATGGTTTCCTAATGAATTCAATACACCTGCAAAGGCGGATGTACAAATGGACACAAATCAGCTGAAAATCAGGCAATGCGATTGGCCACAGTTTTTTTTTAGCACACTTTTTTTGCCTGGGCTGCATTGGTTATCACCATTATACTCCTTACACTGAATTCCATTCAAATAAAATAATGGATTACTGGAACCTGACCACATGTCCCGTGGTCTGATAAGACCAAAATAAACGTATTTGGTTCAAAAGGTGTCAAGCGTCTGTGGCAGCAACCAGGTGAGGAATACAAAGACAAGTGTGTCTTGCCTACAGTCAAGCATGATGGTGGGAGTGTCATGGTCTGGGGCGCTACAGTTTATTGAGGGAACCATGTATGCCAACATGTCCTGTGACATATTGAAGCAGAGCATGATCCTCACCCTTCAGAGACTAGGCCACAGGACAGTATTCCAACACAACGACCTCAAACACACCTCCAAGCCCCTGTACACACGGTCGGAGATTTCCACAACCAAATCCGTCGGATTTTGCCCATCGGATTTTGTCAGTCGGATCTTGTCCGAAACTGTTGCATACACACGGTCGGACAAAGTTGGCGAAAAATCCGATCTTTCGGAATGTGATGACGTAATTTCGTTACGATGGGACTACATTCAGGCTAGTAGCCAATAGCTTTGATGTAGGAATTTGATCTGAGCATGCGTGGCACTTGGTCCGATCAAAATTCTCTACACATGATCGGAGTATGTACGATCAGCCCAGTTGGTCGGGAAATATTTCCAACATGTTGGAAAATTGGGTCCGACGGATATTCCGACGGAATCAGTCCGATGCATACCACACACAGTCGGATTATCCGACGATACGGTCCGATAGGACACATTCCGACGGATTCTCCAACCATGTGTACAAGGGCCAAGACAACCACTGCCTTGCTAAAAAAGTTGGGGGTAAAGGCAGTGGCGGAATTATAGAGGTTGCTGAGATCACCAAGGAGACTGGGCCTCATGCTTGAGGGCCCCCCCTGTATATCTCAAGGAGCGGGGGCGGCTGAGACCGAGCTCCCTGATCTTAAGCCGAAATGTAATCGGCACTGTGCGGGGAGCTCAGAGTCATCACACTGATTATAACTAAAGTGAAAGCACAGTGTGTGCTCTTTGGCTCCCCCTACAGTGCAGTACCCGGCAGGAAGAGGTCAAATAAAGAAAGCACTGCAAAGACTTTATGTATGTATGTGTGTGTGTCCTTTGTATGTGTATGTGCATGTGTGTAGATGGAGAGCGGGCGGGGGCATTCAAGGGCACACTAGTAGCATTTGATGGCACACTGGCAGCGTTTGGCACAGTGGCTGCAATTGATGGCACAGTGGCAGCATTTACTGGCACAGTGGCCAAAAGACAGAGGTCCAAGACATCCAAGTACACATGTACCAACACGTGTAGCTATACGTGTTGGTACATGTGTATTTGGATGTCTTGGACTTCTATCTTTTTTATGAAATAAAAGGGGAATTTTTGGAGTCCGGCTGTCCAGCATATTTTTGTTTCTATGCCACCGTTGCAGACAGAGCCGACACCCATCTGAGCTCAGAGACAGCTGCTCATCCAAGGAGAGGTAATTGTCTTAGCACTTGTACACACGGTCGGACATTCCGATGGAGGATGTCCGATCGGACCGTGTTCTCGGATAATCCAACCGTGTATAGGCTCCATCGGACTGTTTCCGTCGGAATATCCGACCGACAAAGTTTTAGAGCTGGGCTATAAAATTTTCCCACAACATGATCTGATCAGACTTTGTCCGATCGTTTGTAGAGAATTCCGATTGGACAAAGTGGCACGCATGCTCAGATCAAGTTCCTAGACCAAAGCTATTGGCAACTAGCCTGAACGTAGTCCCGTCGTAATGAAATAACATCATCACGTTCTGAATGATCGGATTTTCCGACAACTTTGTCCGACCGTGTGTATGCAACACCAGTTTTGGACAAAATCCGTCGGACAAAATCCGACGGATTTGGTTGTCAGAATGTCCGAACGTGTGTACAAGGGATTAGAGCAGAGTTCTTAAAACCTTGTAACCATTCAAATTGCCATATCTTTAGAGGTAACTTTGTATCTTTTTGAGATTACAAATAGGAATGTGAATCATTTGTATCTCAATTTTTTTTGATTTTGTGACCAAAAAAGGAGAGGTGGTAGACATTTTAAGTTGGGAGCAAGTTTCTAATATCATGGTACAGTAGAAATAAGTTTTTGAAAAGAATGCTGTAAGTAGGGGTCAGTTTCACTCAAAGATATTTGAGAGTTAGATTTTCAGGTTTATAACATTTTGGTTTAATACGTTTTTATTGACTATTCCAATGGGGAATATTAACCATACAAAGCTACAAATAAAACCATGTATATAGTTTGATATCAAATAAATCCCAGGAAATACACATTATTTTTATATTATTGAAACCTAAAAAAGAAAAGAAAAATGATAGGAAAACTAAAACAAAAAAACATGGATGGTGGATTGGGTGCTTATCTGGCTATTAATTCCAACGCAACTTTTACATTACACAACATAGAATACTCCTTTCCCTTTTTCATCTAATGCACACCAATACATAAGTGTTTCTAATAAGACTCTTATTTATCATAGGACAATATTACTATATAAGACCTGGTTTTAAACTCATGCCAACCTGGTCATATTTTGAAATATTGCTTGATAGCATCTCTAGCCATGCATGTTATCTCTTCTAGGAAACATAAATGGTTCATCTTTTCGTAGCCATTGGTCTACCGTGGGTACAGAGCATTGTCTCCAATACAAAGGAATCAGAGATTTTGCAGGATTCATTAAATGTGGAGTAATTGAACTCCTGTATCTACCTATTGGTACTGCTGAGCAGTGAAATAACATAGACCAGGGTTAAAGTTTTATTTAATCTTTTTGTATTATAGAGATTGTGTCAGCAACTGCCTTCCAAGACCTCTGGATAAGTGCCTCCACAATCCCTCCAACACAAAGATGATGTCGAAGAGGACATTGCTTATAATTTATTTGTAGTGTAATACCAGCGAACTAGAAATTTATAGTTTACTTCTTCCATTTTAGATGAAATGGAGAACATCTAATCTAATCTGATCTAATTGCATAATCTTATATTTTTGTTCATCAGAGATTTTTGATTGTAAAATCTTTTTCCCAACTAGCTATATAATCAGGGAAAGGTGGACCACTGAGGGATAATAAATCTCTATAAAATAAAGATATGCCATGCGGAGGGTGGATCTTGTACTGCATAATCACTTCAACATGGTTAAATTCAGACAGTGATCGAAGCAGCTGCGGTAAATTATGGGATAGTTGTGTACTGTATATCGCCATAGATCCATGGAATTGGGCTCAATATTTCCACAGATAGACTGTAACGATTTTAGCTTATTATTCTCAAGAATTTGATGTAGCTGAGGCTGATATTCTCTGAACCAACATCTAAACCCTCTATCCATAGAACCTGGAAAAAAAAAGATGTCCAAGAAGAGGCATTAATGGAGAATTATACTTCCAAGAATAACGGGAATGTAATGAATTCCATATGGACAGAGTGGATATGGTCAAAGGGGATGTTGAAGATGCCTGCCCTCTAAATGAGTAAGGGAGCCACATAACCATGAACTAATCTTTGTCTGCTAAAGTGGATTCCACTTGCACCCAAAGATTAGAATCACTAGATTGTTTTCATTCTACAATATGCTTTAAAACTATTGTGTAGTGGGAGGGGCGTGGCCTGACGCGAATGGCGGCGGACGCATGACTGAGGAGCTCCGAGCGTCCACGGAGCTATCCGCCGCCATCCTCTGCATCCCTGGCAGATTTTGCCTCACAGCTCACCTGGCCGAGACCGGGCTGTGATTCCGCACATTCCGGGCCTTAAATCTATCGGCGCTGAGGCTCCTGGCCGCCCGGATCCGCCGCTCGAGACCCCGCCGGCCGCCGCCATCTTGGACCTGCCGGGCCGCCGAAGGATATCGGCGCTGCACCGGAGGGAGAGGTAAGGTGATACCATCAGACCCCCTTCGTCCTCTCCCCCTTCCCTGAGGATCCTCCTGAGGCGTTTTCGGGCTCCCGCGGACCCCGGGGGCCCGCGACCGGCTCCGGCCTAGTGCGGCCTACTCAGGCCTGAGAATCCCCGGAGTTTCCTGAAGCTGCGGCCCGGGGATTCGCTCCGGGACCGCTCCGGTCTGCAACAGCGGTGGCACTCTGCCTTCCTGTGCTGGCCTGGCTGCTCCCCCACATCCCCCCCTCATGGAAGACTTGCTTTGCATGCTATCTCCCTGTGGCTATACCTCCATGCTGAACTGCTCCCTTTAACTGGCTTCACTGGCTCGCTGTCCCCAGCATCCTGCCTCCAGTACCCCCTGTGGTCTCTTGTCCCCCCTACTTGCGGTCCTGTCCTGGCTTTCACCGCATACTTGTTTATTCTACTGCAACAGGGGATTGACGAATTTCTTTTGCTCCTACCTAGATGAACTTTACATCCGCTCAGATCGCAAGCCAGTGTACCTCTCAGATTTGCTACTGTGGATGCTGCCTCGCATTGTCGCATGCCTCTATAATCACGTCTCATCATATGCAAGTCCCTTCTAATTAACTGGCCTGTTTTTTCTTCTGTGAGGGCCTGGCCAGCCATATGGAGCGGTGAGTCGGGCCGCACTCGGCTCCTAGCTCCCCCGGCCTCACGGGATTTCTTTTTTTGATTGTAAACCGGACCATTCCCAGCTCCATGGGGAAAGACAAGCCCAAGGCGCACAGGGGCGGCGGTAGCCGTCACCCAGGCGGAGATTTAGATGACTACTTCAGCCACGGAAGGTTGTCTTCACAGCACCGTCCAGCACCTAAAGAGCCGCCGGCTCCTCCGTCACCAGCACACTCTGAACCAACCCTGCAGCCTCCAGCACGTTCCCGCAGTTCACTCTCACATCCCTAGGACATTGCCCTCTCCCCCAGGCTTACCAGAAGCCGCTCGAATGCCTCATTGGGATCGGGGGATGGGTGGGACATGGAATCACAAATCAGATTCCTGCACGGCTACCTGCGGTCCCTTCCCACTAAAGATGACTTTGAACGCTGTGTGCATCGGATTGAGGAAACTTATCGGAAGGAGATTTCAGACCTGAGAAAAGATGTGGGGGTACGCTTTGATGATGTGGACAACACGGTTGATGGCCTGCGAGACGCTGTACAGTCACACGACCAGATCCTAAATGCCCACACTGTCCTGCTTCAACAACTCTCGTATCAGCAGGATGACCTTGAAAACCGCAGCCGCCGCAACAACATACGCATACGGGGGATCCCTGAATCGGTTGAACCCAAGAATCTACCTGCTGCGGTTACGGCCATCTTCAACCAGCTACTCCAACGACCCAAAGATGACCCGATCGAATTGGACCGGGTGCACCGTACATCGGGTCCCCGCACCCCTGACCCCTCCTTTGTCCGTGACACTCTTTGCCGTATCCATTTTTACAGAGTAAAGGAGAACATCATGAGGGCCGCCAACACACAACAGTCGATCCTATTCAACGACACGCCTGTCATGCTCCTTCCTGATCTCTCCCGCCAAACCTTGGCGATGCGGAAATCCCTGAGGCCTCTCACGCAGCTCCTTCAAGCAAGACAAATTAAATACCAGTGGCGCTTTCCGTTCCACCTTCGAGTGCATCACGCGGGTAAAACCGCCATATTCCGCACATTGGGGGACCTGCCTACATTCCTTAGTACACTTGAACTGCCTCAAGTTGCGCTGCCCGATTGGCCGTTTGCTCCGACCACACCTGGCCTTCCCTACACTCCGCAATGGCAGAAGCAAGGTCGTAGGCGCACCCCTCGATCTCTGTTGCCTCAGGATCCTAACAGCTGATTCGTGCCTGCGGGCCCATCTGGACCAGTTTCTCTTTTTTCACTTCTGGGGCCCTCCCCTAGGAAGTGCCTGGACCCTAGCGGGTCGAATGACTTTAATGCTGGTTAACCCTTTTGTTTACAGTTTTATTTGTACCCCTCTGGGCTGCCCTTACCATACTCTCCAGTTGTTAATATGTCCCCTCTAGTTGTTTCTATTTCATGCCGGTTTACAATTGCATTTATGGATGACCGCTAAAATATTTTATGTTAATATGTCATTTGGTTCACTTTACAGGTCGCAACTATCTCCGGTTTACCCGTGGGGCCGGGGTGCGGGGAGCTGCCCGGCTTGGTGATTCAGCTCCTCGCCCTCCCCCCCCTTTTTTCTTTTTCTTTTTGTTTTTTGTTTCCCTTTTCACGGGTTCTTTATCTGTTAGTTTTTCCCTTTTTATTTTGTGCTGTGCGCCCCGCGGTGTTCTTATGATCGGTGTGGGGTGCACCGATTTGTGCCTATCTGATAGGCTTTTTTCCTGTATGCTGCCTCCCTTTTGGAGCCACCCAGTGGCTTTTTTTGTTTTTGTTCTACTAAATGTTGTTTTACACCAGACCTCACGGGCCTGTTTCCCACAACTGAGGTTTACAGCTGTTGTCTTATGTATACCCCTGTTGATTCTATTGGGAACGGGTATCCCTGCCTTTATTTCTCACTGCTCCCTATACGAGGTTGTTCTACTGTTTTTTCTCCCTTTTTCTGCCTTCTTTCCTACCTCTGTCTTTCCTCTGCTTCTGCCCTCCCACCCTCTGCTCCTCCCCCTGCCCCCCTGGCCTGACCTTTTCTCCCACTCCCACATCCCCCAAGGTTTGCCCATAGTACCACCTTTCATATTGATTCTCAGCTCCTCCCTACGGCCCCCCCCATGGCTAGTGACGGTTCCATAACCTTTGCTTCCTTTAACTGTAGGGGTTTCAACACGCCTGAGAAGCGGAGCCAGACACTCTACCATTTTCACAAGAAGCGTGCGCAAATCCTGCTGCTCCAAGAGACGCATTTTCGCGCGGGAGCTATTCCAGCCCTGCGCAATAGATATTACTCACAATGGTTTCATAGTGTTAATCCTCAGTCCAAGTCTAAGGGGGTGTCTGTCGCCTTTCATAAATCTTTCAACCCGGAGGTCCTAGACTCTCTAATAGATAACTCTGGTCGCTATGTTTTCCTGAAATTGAAGCTAAATGATTTTCTTTTCACAGTGGCTAACATCTATGTGCCGAACGTGGGCCAGGCTCGGTTCCTCTCCTCGGTCCTCACCAGACTGTCCTCCTTTGGAGGGTCAACTTTCATTATTGGAGGTGATCTAAACGTTGCCCTCTCCCTGTCCGCAGACACATCCTTGGGTAAGTCTTCTATTCCCCATTCCACCTTAGCACGCATTAAATCACTTCTACATTCTTCCCATCTGGTGGATGCCTGGCGAATCCAGCATCCAACGGAAAGGGATTACAGCTACTTTTCCGTTGCACACGACTCATATAGTAGACTGGACCACTTCCTCATATCACAATCCCTGCTTGACACGCCTCTCCACACTTCGATCTGTAATATTCTATGGTCTGACCATGCCCCTGTCTACCTGACTCTGGTTCGCCCCCCTGCTATCCGTCGGGGAGCGAGCTGGAGACTTAACGACAATCTGCTGCGGGACACCGTGTGTGGCGGCTGTCTCTCAGGCCATTCGGGACTTTGTAGGTGACCATTCCGCTGACACTACCTCTCCTATGAACCAGTGGGACACTCTCAAATGTGTGCTCCGAGGTACCCTTATACAACATGGTTCTCGCCTTAAAAAGGCCCGAGCCCATGACATACGCAGACTCCTTATTATCATTGCGGACCTCGAACCCCTCCACAAAAAGGACTTGGACCCTGCTGTTTTTGTTCAGCTTTCCAATGCCCGCAGAGACCTACTCCTACTCCTAGACGCGCACTCCCTGATCGCCAGGGATAAAGCGCGGAGCCACTTCTACTCTTTGGCAAACAAATGTGGTAAGCACCTGGCTAGGGTCATTCATCCGAGACCCCCGCGACATTCTATTCCCTTCCTTGTCCGACCAGACCAAACGAAAACATTTAACACCTCTGGGATATCTGCATCCTTCAGGCAATTCTACTCCCAGCTCTATAACCTCCCGCATGCAACCCCCCCAGTTGGGTCCCCTCCATCTTCTGACCCCACGCAGGCTTATATCCTAGAGACCGCCTTACCCACTGTTGACGCTGTGGACGCAGCAACCTTAGACGAGCCCCTGACTACCTTTGACTTTTTACAGGCTATTAAAGTCCTTAAAGTGGGGAAATGCCCGGGCCCTGACGGCTTTACACCCCGGTTCTACAAAACTTTTGCCCCCTAGCTTGCTCCCCTTCTGATGAAAGCCTTTAACTCGGTGGACAGTTCTAACCTCCCGTCAAAGGAATCTTTGTCTGCTAACATTTCTATTATCCCTAAACCGGGCAAAGATCCGTCCCAATGCAGCAGCTACCGGCCCATCTCCCTGCTCAACATAGATATCAAGCTATTCGCCAAAGTCCTAGCCACCCGTCTGTCCCCCCTATTGCCTAAGATTATTCATAATGATCAGGTGGGGTTTGTCCCTGGCAGGGAGGCAAGGGACAACACCACCAAGACGATACATCTTATATCCCTGATCCAACGTAAAGGTCTGAGAGCTTGCCTCTTATCCTTCGAAGCCGAAAAGGCCTTCGATAGGGTCAGCTGGAGGTTTCTACAGCTCTCCCTGGAACAACTTGGCCTCGGAGCTTCCTTCATATCAAAAGTAATGTCCCTATACTCCCGACCTTCAGCTGCGGTCCTGGTCAACGGTACAACGTCGGCTCCCTTTGATATTGCCAACGGTACTCGGCAGGGCTGCCCCCTGTCCCCCCTCCTCTTTGTCATCATCATTGAGCATTTGGCTTGTGCCATACGACAAAACCCCTCCATTCTTGGTATTCAAACTCCGTCTGCCCATCACAAACTTTCCTTGTATGCTGATGACCTCCTAGTGTATATTCAGAATCCACACATTTCCATACCATCCCTACTTAGTGAATTTCAACGCTTTGGTATCTACAGTAACTTTAAGCTCAACATCTCTAAGACGGAAGCCCTGAACATATCCCTTGCCCCCTCCATGCTGTCCCTTCTGCAATCCAACTTTTCATTTAAATGGCAGGCTAAGGGGATCTCGTACCTGGGGATTATTATCCCCTCCAACCTAGCTGATTTGTTTTCTCTGAATTATATCCCTTTGCTTAACCGTATACGGAAGGACCTCGAGGAGTGGGGGGGATCTCCCTTGCCCTGGTTCGGACGGATTAATATCCTGAAGATGGACACTCTACCCAAGTTCCTATATTTATCTCAAACAATACCCATCCACGTCCCCAAATCATTTTTTATCTCCCTACGCTCGCTGGCAATCAGATTCTTGTGGAACCGGAGCCTCCCCAGGGTTAAATTTAAACTACTAACGATCCCAAAGACTCTGGGAGGCATAGGCCTCCCTGACTTTGAGACTTACCATAAGGCCGCTCATTTCACTCGCATCATTGAGTGGTTCTCTCGCCCTTCCTGCAAGGCCTCGGTGTCTGTTGAACAGGACCTTTCTCCTGTAGATCTCCGAGCCCTTCCATGGGGTTATAACCTGGCCTACTCTTGTATGACCTCCTTGTCCCCTCTGACTTTGGCTTCCCTGACGATGTGGTACAGGACGGGACTAAACTCCACTCTCTCCTCGGACCCGGGCCCCTTGACGTCCCTCTTTGACCATCCTGCTTTGCCACAAAGTGCAGGGGCAACCTCCCTAGGACCTTTTAAGCGCACAGATTGGCCGCAGGCCCGTACCTTTGTGCACCCCTCTCAGGGGACCCCGGTCTCCGTGACAGACTCTGGAGATTGGCTCACGGCCCTACATGTGTCCGCATTTGCCAAACGACTACACTCCTCCTCTCAGATACATCGCAAGCTTACCAATTTCGAGGAACTGTGTTCGCTTTGTGAGGGGGTTCGCTCGGTAGCGGGTGTGTGTGACCCCCCTGGATGGGTTCACAACACAAAGTCAGGCACAGCAGACAGCGGTGTAGGTGCAAAAAACAAAAGGTCCAGTTTATTTAGGCTACATGCAGTGATACATATAACAGCCAAACAAAATAAAACAAGAAAATAAATCCTGGTCAGCTTGACCTCTAACTACACACGTAGACTCCCTGTCTAACAACTGGGTGCAGCCTTGTGCTGCCCCAGTCCCTGTCTATATTGTAGGGTTTTGCCACACAGGCGTTAACTCACCGCACAGAACAGATCTCAGACTCCCCAGTCTATACACACAAAACTGGTTCCAGGATGGAGCATCTCCCTATGCATGCTGGGGTTTTTTGTAGAGGTCTTAATGAGCCCACTTACTTCAGCTGGGCTCATTAACTCTTCCCCTCTAATTGTACAAGTCTGCATAAAGCCTGAATCTAGGGCACACATATTTCCCACCCTGAATACAACCAGGTGATTTTACCTGCGTGCTGCCACATACCCCCCCCTCTTGTTTCAACCTTGGGGTTGTAACACAAGCAGCCAGACACGCATGTATCCGAGACAAAGCATCCACATTCCCCATTTTAACACCAGGGCGATGCTTAACTGTAAAGTTAAATTCCTGTAGGGCCAGGAACCACCTATTTACCCTTCTATTGGTCTCATTGTTCTGAGCCATCCACTTTAAAGGAGCGTGATCAGTCACCAGGTCAAAGTGCCTACCTAGCAGATAGTACCGAAGGGAATCTAGAGCCCACTTCACTGCTAAACATTCCTTCTCAATCGTGGAGTAATTTACCTCATGGGACTTTAACTTCCTGCTGAGGTAAATGACTGGGTGCTCTTCCCCGTTCCAGACCTGGGATAACACTGCTCCTAACCCAACGTCTGATGCATCAGTTTGTACAACAAAGTCCTTAGAGAAGTCTGGTGAGTACAACACTGGCTGGCTACATAAGGCTGTTTTTAAGGACTGAAATGCTTCCTCAGCCTCTGGGGACCATTTAACCATAACCGACTCTTTCCCTTTTGTCAGGTTGGTGAGGGGCACAGCCTGAGAAGCAAAATGGGGAATGAATCGTCGATAATAGCCAGCGATTCCCAGAAAGGCTCGTACCTGTTTCTTGCTGTTGGGACGTGGCCAACTCTGTATGGCCTCGACTTTATTGACTTGGGGTTTTATCACCCCCCTCCCAATAGTGTACCCAAGATATTTGGCCTCCTCCTGTCCAATGGTACACTTCTTTGGATTGGCCGTAAACCCAGCTTCCCGGATGGAGTCTAGGACTGCTTGTACTTTTGGCAAATGTGAGACCCAGTCTGTGCTATGGATAATCACATCATCCAGGTAAGCTGCAGCATATTTATGATGGGGCCTCAGAATCTTATCCATTTTCCGCTGGAATGTTGCCGGTGCATTCTGTAACCCAAACGGCATTCTCTTATATTGGAATGCCCCATCTGGGCTTACAAACGCAGTTTTCTCCTTGGCCGACTCGGCCAGGGGAATTTGCCAATACCCTTTGGTGAGATCAAGAGTTGTCATATATCGGGCTGTTCCCAGCCGGTCAACCAACTCATCTATACGTGGCATGGGGTAGGTGTCAAATTTTGTAACTTTATTTAATTGTCTAAAATCGTTACAAAACCGCCAGCTCCCATCAGGTTTGGGCACTAGTACAATAGGACTGGACCAGTCACTCTGGGACTCCTCTATCACACCCAATTCCAGCATCCTTTGAACCTCCCCACGTATTGCCTCCCGTCGGGCCTCTGGTATTCTATAAGGTTTTAGTTTTACCCTTTCTCCTGGCGGGGTGATAATGTCATGCTCTACGCCAGATGTTTGTCCCGGAAGCTCAGAGAAAATCTCTTTGTTACGAAGTACAAACTCTTTAACCTCCTGTTGTTGGGGTTTCGATAAGGTGTCTGCTATTCCAACCTCAGGAACTAAGCAATCAGGCTGTACTTGTGACAAAGTCTCTGCGACTAGGGATTCCCTATCCCTCCAGGCTTTCAGCAGATTGACGTGATAGATCTGCTCCGGCTTTCGCCTTCCTGGCTGTCTAACCCTGTAGTTCACCTCACTAATTTTTTCAATTACTTCATATGGACCTTGCCATTTGGCCAGAAATTTGCTTTCAACCGTAGGGACTAGCACCAAGACCCTATCCCCCGGGGAAAAAGTACGTGTCTTGGCCCCACGGTTGTACACTCTCTGCTGTGCTAACTGCGCTTGGGTTAAATGTTCCTTTACAATTGGCATTACCTGTGCAATTCTATCTTGCATCAGGGCGACATGCTCAATCACACTCCTGTGAGGAGAACTCTCATTTTCCCAAGTTTCCTTGGCGATATCCAGCAGCCCTCTTGGGTGTCTCCCATAGAGCAACTCGAAGGGTGAGAAACCCGTAGAGGATTGGGGTACCTCCCTAATGGCAAACATCAGATAGGGTATTAGACAATCCCAATTCTTTCCATCTCTATCCACCACCTTCTTTAACATTTGTTTTAGGGTTTTGTTGAATCTTTCAACCAACCCATCTGTTTGGGGGTGATACACAGATGTACGCAATTGCTTCACTTTGTACAACTTGCATAATTCTTTCATAACCCGGGACATAAAGGGTGTACCTTGGTCCGTAAGCAGTTCCTTACAAATACCCACGCGGCTAAAAACAAGGGATAGCTCTTTGGCTATGGTTTTGGCCGAGGTATTTCGGAGAGGAATTGCTTCCGGATAACGGGTGGCATAGTCCAATATAACCAAAATGTACTGATGCCCCCTAGCAGACTTCATTATCGGACCTACCAAATCCATTGCGATCCTCTCAAAGGGGACCTCAATGATAGGAAGAGGTACCAGTGGGTTACGGAAATGTGGCATAGGTGCCGACTTCTGACACACAGGGCAGGAGGAACAATAATTTTCTATTTCCTTCATGACCCCAGGCCAATAGAATCTCTGCAATACCCTCTCTCTGGTTTTCTCTGTCCCCAGATGACCTCCCAGAATGTGTCCATGAGCCAATTCTAACACCAACTTCCTGTAAGGTTTGGGCACTACAAGTTGCTCAATGGTTTCTTCTGCCCTTTGAGCCACTCGATATAGCAGGTCCCTTTCCATAGTGAAGTAAGGATAAGGGCAAGTCTTATCTGGGTTCACTAACTCGCCATCTATTTTCACCACATTTTCCCGTGCCTTTATTAGGGTGGGGTCTTTTAACTGTTCTGTGGCAAAATTTTCCCTGTGAACCTCAAGATCCGAAAACTCCACAGACGGCATGTTTTCATCTGAGGATGTTGGCTCCTCCCCAGTTTCTCGAGTTTCCCCCGCCAATACCGACAAGGGAAATTCAGGAGAGTCCTCACCACTCCCAGAGGAATTCTGGTCATCTTCCTGGTTTATAGGGGCACCAGTGGGGGGCTCAGGACAATCCCAGAGTTCCCAGAATTTTGGAAAATCCCTTCCCACAATAGCATCATGTGGTAACTGAGACACTAACCCCACCTGATGAGAGAGGTTACCTTTGGGGGTCTCAAAAAACACTGAAGTTACAGGATACTCTCGGGTGTCCCCATGCACACAAATAACAGCCACCCTGTTCTTCCCAGAGACCTCTGTAGTAACTAATTCAGCTTTTATCAATGTTACCAGGCTACCTGAATCTAGCAACACATCAACAGGTCTACCATTAATACACATTTTACATAAATGTTTCTCAGGTCCCCGAATGGCAGTGCATGCAACTGTCGCAAACAGCGACTGACGTCTCACCCTTATAAAGTCACATTGCATAGGCTCATCCACAACTGGGCAATTGGCTGCAATATGTCCCTCTTGCCGGCAGCGGTAGCAAATAATTTTTTTCGCTGCCTCTTGCAGCATGGGCTTCCTGGGCTGCTCCCGCCAGACCTTAGGTAGAACTCCCACCCTCTCACTCTCTCCACCCTCACCCCTTGGAGTCATCTTACCCGCCACTGGGGATGATCTGGTCTTAGGGGGGAAAGTCCGTGAGTCCCTGGAAGAGGTGGTCAAGTTCTCTGTAGCCAAGTACCTCTCAACCAGATCCACAAGTTTATCTGCATTTTCTGGGTCTCCATGGCTTACCCATTTTTGGATGGCAGTAGGAAGAGCTCTCAGGAAACGATCCATAACCACACGTTCCACAATGTTTGGTGCGGTCAAAATCTCTGGCTGCAGCCACTTCCTGCTCAGGTGAATGAGATCATACATTTGAGACCTGGGAGGTTTTCCAACCTGAAAAGTCCAGTTATGCACACGCTGAGCCTGGACTGCCAGGGTGACACCCAGCCGTGCCAATATTTCTGCTTTTAGCACCACATAGTCTTTTGCTTGGTCAGGCTCTAGGTCATAATAAGCTTTCTGCGATTCCCCAGTTAACAGAGGGGCCACCAGTCCAGCCCATTGCTCCTTAGGCCACTTTTCCCTTTCAGCAGTCCTTTCAAATGTGGTCAAAAACACCTCCGGATCATCCTCTCCAGTCATTTTTGTCAGTAAACGGCTCACACCAAAGGTTGCGGTATTATTGTACCCACTTGCTTCATTGGTCTGCGGACGTTGCTGTATCAATGTCTCTATTTGCTGTTGAAAATTCTGCTCTTGCTTCTGCAACAGGTCTATGAAGCGGGCTTCAGATCGCTGCTGGGCTTGTTGCTGAGCTTCCAAACTCTGCTGCAAAGTTGCATTTGTCTGCTGCTGATTTGCATTTGCCTGCTGCTGGGCGGCAAGGCTCTGTTGTTGAGCTGCAAGGCTCTTTTGTAAAGCTGCATTTGTTTGCTGCTGGTTTGCATTTGCTAGAGCCAGCTGTCTCAGTATCTCCTCCATGCTGGCCTTAACAACAAAAAAAAAAAACTGCCAAAATTCTCCACCAACTGTGAGGGGGTTCGCTCGGTAGCGGGTGTGTGTGACCCCCTGGATGGGTTCACAACACAAAGTCAGGCACAGCAGACAGCGGTGTAGGTGCAAAAAACAAAAGGTCCAGTTTATTTAGGCTACATGCAGTGATACATATAACAGCCAAACAAAATAAAACAAGAAAATAAATCCTGGTCAGCTTGACCTCTAACTACACACGTAGACTCCCTGTCTAACAACTGGGTGCAGCCTTGTGCTGCCCCAGTCCCTGTCTATATTGTAGGGGTTTGCCACACAGGCGTTAACTCACCGCACAGAACAGATCTCAGACTCCCCAGTCTATACACACAAAACTGGTTCCAGGATGGAGCATCTCCCTATGCATGCTGGGGTTTTTTGTAGAGGTCTTAATGAGCCCACTTACTTCAGCTGGGCTCATTAACTCTTCCCCTCTAATTGTACAAGTCTGCATAAAGCCTGAATCTAGGGCACACATATTTCCCATCCTGAATACAACCAGGTGATTTTACCTGCGTGCTGCCACAGCTTCCAGAAACTCCCAAACACTTACTGTCCTCCTTATATAACCTGCTACAGACTTTAGCACATGCTCAACTCCCACATTACACCAGGCTGTGGTCTGCGGATTTGGGTGAGGACATCTCTGTGCCGGAATGGAATACCTCTTTTCATTTCACACATAAGTCAACAATCTCCTGCCACTCCCAAGAAAAGAACTACAAGCTATTGTCCAGGTGGTACAGGGACCCTGCTACTTTACACAGGATTTTCCCGTCTACCCCGGCCACCTGCTGGCGCTGTGAAGCTTCAGTCGGAACTTACATGCATGTCTGGTGGGACTGTGAGAGGATCCGCCCCTTCTGGACACAGGTTTTTGAATGCTATAATCTCTTGGCTGATACCCCGGTTCCTATCTCTCCAAAAATTGCATTACTTTCTATTCTGCCAGGGTCTATTAAATCACAGAAACAAAGGTTGCTCCGTTTTTTTATGTCCTCCGCTAGGCAACTGATACCTGCCTATTGGAAGACGACGACCACCCCCCCATTGTCACGGTGGGTGTCGATTATGAATGACACCATGAGAATGGAGGAGATGTTGGCACTGGACAATGACACTTACGCCAAATTTGTTTCTCAGTGGTCGATCTGGCTCCGCTTCTCTTCTTCTGACACTTTAATGAATCAATTCTTAAACGCATAAGGCCGCTGTGGGCTCTCCCTTACCCTACCCCCCCTATCCAATTCCTTCCCCCTCCCCCCCTTCCTCCCCCTTTTCCTTCCTCTCCTCTTGCTATTTAGCTTTCCCCTATACTGCCTTGCTCCTCTTTTCTTTGCTCTTTTCTCTTCTCTCTTCCTTTCTATCTTTTCTTTTTTATGTTCTTATCTACAAACTGCGTCATGTAGTAACCCATGGGTGCTTCTCCCTACTGTGACCTTAGGGACCGGAGCACAGGCCGTCTTTTCTACCCTCCAAGCTTCCTGTCAGGAAACCGGCTGTGGCCGTTTGTCATTAGCCGATCTCCTGTAATTGTACCTCTGTTACTGTTCCTGTCTGTATATGCCTCATGATGGTTACTGTTTATTGTTTTTACTTGACATGTCTTAATAAAAATATTTTCAACACTAAAACTATTGTGTAGTGATATAATTTAAAATTGGGCAATGCGAACCCTCCCATTCGCTTAGTTCTATATAGGACATCTCGAGAAATTCTCGCAAGTCTTTCCTTTCATATATAATGTGAGATAAGAACCTATAGATTAGAGAAAAAACCTATTGGAACGCTCATGGGAATCATTTTGAAAGGGCAACAGAATGTGAGGCAGTATATTCATCTTGATTACATTTATTTTGCCCAACCATGAATGGCAGATCGAAGACCATCTCCTTAAATCCATTTTAATTCAATTTAACAAAGAAAAAGTAGTTGTGTCTAAATAAATATGATAAATGGGCAGTCAAGTTGATTCCTAAGTATTTTAGGGTGACTGTTTGCCAAAGGAACGAAAATAGGGAGTACGCTTTAACGCCTCAATTAATGGGATAGTTACCGTATTTATCGGCGTATAACACGCGCCGGTGTATAACACGCACCCCAAGTTTAGGAGGGAATTTTAAGGAAAAAAAAAACTTACATTTATATGCCCATCAGTGTCATCTGCAGCCTTGTCCACCATTGCAGCCTTGTCCACCATTGCAGTCTTATGCAGCCTTGTCCACCATTGCAGCCTTGTCCACCATTGCAGCCTTATGCAGCCTTGTCCACCATTGCAGCCTTATGCAGCCTTGTCCACCAGTGCAGTCTTGTCCCCCATTGCAGCCTTAAGCAGTCTTGTCCCCCATTGCAGCCTTATGCAGTCTTGTCCCCCATTGCAGCTGTGTCTATTTAATTTTTTAAAAATGCCGCCTCCGGCCGCCTTCGGGTCTTCTCTGCAGCTTTCGGCCGCCTTCGGCCGTTCTCGGAAGCTTTCGGCCGCTGAGAAGAGCCCGAGGCGGCCGAAAGCTTCCGAGAACGGCCGAAAGCTTCCGAGAACGGCCGAAGGTGGCCGAAAGCTTCCGAGAATGGCCGAAAGTCGCCTTGAAGAGCTGAAGGTGGCTGAAAGCCGCCCAGAGGCTCAGAATTTCGGGGGATGGGCGTATAACATGCACCCGCGATTTTCCCCTGCTTTTAAGGGGGAAAAAGTGCGTGTTATACGCCGATAAATACGGTATATTTAAAATTTCGGACTTAGACATAGTCATTTTATAGTTGAATATAGCTTGAAAAATGTGTAGGAAACAAATAAGATTTGGTAAAGAAATTCTGGGTTTCTGAACATAGAATAAAATATCATCTGCATAAGCAGCTAGTTTATGTTCTTTCTCTTGCACCCTGACTTCATGCATATCAGGATTAAGCCTGACCATTTGGAGAAAGGGCTCCCAGGACCAAACAAATAATAACTGGGACAAGAGGCATCCTTGACGAGTTCCATTATATAATGTAAATAAATCACTTAGGAGACCATTAATCCATATTCTCGCGGTGGGTGATACGTATAAGGATGTTATTCAAGTTATCATTTTGGGGTCAAGTCCCATAAATTTCAAGGTCATCATCAAATACTCCCAGTCCACCCTTTCAAATGCCTTTTCAGCATCTAAAGAAAATAACAGGGTGGGCTGGGAGTAGTGTCTAACATATGAAATGAGTAACAGGGTTTGAAGCGAATTATCTTAGGCTCCACGGCCTGGGACAAACCCCGTTTGGTCTATGTTTATTCATCTCGGAAGCAATAGGCAGAGTCTAGCAGCTAATACTTTTGCATAAAGTTTAATATCTAAGTTTAATAACAAAATTATTATTACACAGGATTTTTATAGCGCCAACAATTTGCACAGCGCTTAACAAAATGAAGGCAGACATTAGTTACATTACAATTTGGTACAAGAGGAACCAGAGGGCCCTGCTCGCTAGAGCTTACAATATAGGAGGGAGAGTCAATTGATACAAAAAGGTAATAGCTGTGGGGGATGAGTTGATGGAGAAAGTAAAAAACAGTGTATTAGTTAGAAGCAGGATAAGCTTCTTTAAAGAGAAGGGTTTTCAGGGATCGTCTAAAGATGGATAGATTAGGGGACAGTCGGACAGATTGGAGTAGGGAGTTCCAAAGGATGGGAAAAGCTCTGGAAAAACCTTGTAGGTGAGCATGGGAGGAGGTGACAAGGGAGCTAGAGAGCAGGAGGTCTTGGGAGGACTGAAAATAGTGGCTTGGTTGGTATTTTAAGACTAGGTTAGTGATGTAGCTGGGGGCAGAGATGTGGATGGCTTTGTAAATAATTGTTAGTACTTTGAATTTTATTCGTTGGGTGAGTGGAAGCCAGTGCAAGGATTGGCAGAGAAGGGTGGAGGACACTGAACGGTTGGTAAGGTGGATGAGTCTTGCAGCAGCATTCATCATGGACTGAAGGGGGGGATAGTGTATTTAAAGATAGTACAATGAGGAGTGAGTTACAGTAGTCGAGGTGAGAGATGACCAGGGAGTGAATTAGAAGCTTGGTGGTGTCATTGATTAAAAAGGGGTATATTCTAGAGATGTTGCGGAAGGCTAAGGCGGCATGATTTAGACAGGGATTGGATGTGGGCCGAAAGGACAGTTCATAGTCTAGGGTTACCCCTAGCACCTTGGCATGTGGGGACAGACTGATAGTTGTGCCACTGATCTTGACAGAGAAGTCAGGGAAAGGGGCAAGTGGAGGAGGAAATATTATGAGCTCGGTTTTAGATTTTAGTTTAGGTTCAGTTTGAGGAAGTAGTGTGACATCCAGGCTGATATGTCTGTTAGTAAATCAGTAATGTGTGAGGAGACTGATGGGGCATATTATTCTATACTATAAAAAAATTGAAATAGGGCAGTACTTTCCGCAATGGGCCGCATCTTTCCAGGCTTTGGTAAAACACTTATATGAGCATTTTAAGACTCGGGTGAAAGCCCTCCATGTCCGATATTGAGTTGGCATAAGAAGTTAAATATGGAATTAGAATATCTTTAAATTATTTATAGTATAGAATAGTATACCCATCAGGTCCAGGTGCCTTCCCTGGTAGCGTTGAAGATAATGCTTTATAAAATTCATCCTCTGTGAACTCCATCTCTAAGGCAGTCAGGGCTTCCTCAGGCATTCTAGGTAAATTAGATTGCCTTAAGTATTGCATTATTTTGGCCTATTTTAGCTCAGACGATAGAACGGCCAACTCCCTCCCTCACATTGTAAAAATGGCAAAAAACTTGTGCAACGTGAGGGGAGGTATGTGCCACTCCCCCAGATAGTGTCTTAATATTAGCAATAAAAGTAGCTGACTTTTTCTCCTTAAGAGAACAAGCTAACAACTTTCCAGGCTTATCCCCCCCACTCATAAATTTTTGGGGAAGTAAATTGTAGGAGATTTTTAGATTCTAAATTAAGGGCTGATTTAAGTTTCTCTCTTCTTTGCATAAGTTCTATGTTAACAATTTTACAGATTGATAGTTTATGGACTCTCACTCTCTCAAGATCAGTCACCTGCCTCAGCAGGTCGGTCAACCTCTGCCGCTGTATTTTCTTTTTTCTGGCTCCTAGCTAAATCAATCTCCCCCGCACAAAAGCCTTATGAGCCTCACACAGAACAGCCTCAGAAAGCTCAGGTTAAGCATTATCCCGAAAGTATTGAGTCAAGGAGGCAGAAAGATGAACCAGGTCTTCTGAATTAGACAACAATGTTTCATTAAGTTTCCAGTTATATTGCCACAGTGAATCGACTGATATAGCCAGACATGCAGAGACAGGGGCATGGTCAGAGAGAGACATTGTCCCTGTTGAAGCAGAAATTAACAACGATAAATGATAATGATGAATAAATATAGTATCTATCCTTGTGAAGGAGTCATGGATATTGGAAGAGTATGAAAAATCTTGGAAAAAAATAATCACGCTTCTTAGGCCGCGTACACACGGGCGGACTGTCCGCCCAACTAGGTTCGTCAAACAGTTTGACAAACAGTCCGTTCAAAATTAGCATGAACGGACTTGACCACACACGACGAACGAACAGTCCGCTGAAAACTTGCGCGATGACGTGAACGGCACGTACGACGGGGCGAGAAATTCGGCGTCCGATACAGTGCAATGCAACCTTCGCCGTGTAAATTCTTTCTGAGCATGCGCGAGACTTAGTTTGCCGAACAAGCCTACACACGAGCGGACTGTCCGCTCAAACCAAGTTTCAGCGGACAGTCTTACGGAAATTCCGAAAAACTTTGTTCGTCAGACTGTCCGCTGAAACTGTCCACTGAAGCCCACACACGAGCGGACTGACCGCTGAAACACTGTTCAGCGGACAAAGTTGGACGAACAGTCCGCCCGTGTGTACGCGGCCTTAGGGTTTACAACCCTCCAAGTATCAATCATCTGAGCAGAGTGTAAACTCGTTCTGACGTGAGTAATAAGTTTACATGGGATGCTAGTACGTCCCTGAGAGGTGTCAAGCAGAGGGACCAAAGGCAAATTGATGTCTCCTGCTAAAATTGTTACACCTATAGCAAAATCCTTCAGTCTGGATAGGACATGTATAAAGAAAGATGTCTGGTTAACATTTGGACAGTAGATATTTGCTAAAGTACATTTAATATCGCCAAGCTTACCTCGCAAAAACAAAAATCTGCCGTGATTATCTTTCAGTTTCTTATTCAGAGTGAAGGAGATATTTTTATGTATACCAATAGCTACTACCTTAGCTCTTTTAATGTCTGAAAAACTATGATACCATGTAGGGAAATAAGTAGAATGCAATCTAATAGATGTATAGTAGATAAGATGTAAAAAAAAAAAAAATCTATAGAACAATCCGAACGTTTCAATTCCCGGAGAATCTAATGACATTTTCCTAGAATGTTTAACCCTCTAATGTTATATGTCATTAAGTGTATTTTTGCCATAGTAAGAAAGGGATATCTCTAATAGTCGTATAACCAGGTGGACCCGATAATAAAAAATAAATACATATAGGCAGAGCCTATAATCATAGCTAAGCTACACCATGCAGAAAAAAAAAGTTGCTGTGGAGTGTGGACCCAATGGAGGTCTGACGTCAATAACGTCAGAGCATATAAAAAAAAATGCCCAGCCGTATGGGAATTGGGAATTGGGAGGTTTCCATAAAAGGAAAACTATAAAAATGCCACAAAAAAGAGAGGGAGAGAGGGATGGTTAACAAGAACTGATATACAGTGTTTTTGTGTTTAATTTACTGTGTCTAAACTACCCTTATCAAAAAAAATAAAAAAAAAGACAGTCAATTACGTAATTTAAGATCACTTTCAAACTTCTTTCCATTTTGATCCAAAATTTTTAATTGGAAACTGAATAGCATGTTGGGGTATGCTAAGTGGAAGAGCTTTGGTTTTTGAGTAATTTTATAGCTCAAAAGTTATCCATAAAAGTCCGGCACTTTATGGAGTTTAGGGTGGTGATGTAGGATTGGATTAAGGCCAGAATGTAACGGGCAGGCGGGGTATAGGGGTTGTTTGTAGTAGGCAGACGTCACCTTCTCCATGTGTTCCCCCTTAACTGGGGCTAGTATTGGCCACTAGTGGTAGATCATCTGGTATTGGAGCTTTAATCGATGATGATGAGGGAATTTCTGGGCTGTTATAGACAGCGGTATTCAAATTGCTGAAAATTTCTGCTATTTAAGAGGGGTTGGAATGAAGAATCCCCATTCTATCCTCAATTGCTTGTGGGGTGGTGGTACATGTATTTCTCTCAGTTTTTTCATGTCTGTTTAAGTCTTAAAAATGTTTTATGAATTTTTCCAAGAATGAGCTCCTTAAAGCAGAGGTACACCCTAAAGTGGACCTCCGCTCATCGGAGCCCTCCCCCCCTCCGGCGCCACAATTGGCACCTTTCAGGGGGGAGGGGGGTGCAGATACCTGTACAGTACAGGTATTCTGCACCCACTTCCGGGATAGCTCTCTGCGGAAAGGGGCGTAGATTACGCCCCTTTCCGCAAGTGCCCACCCCTTTCCGCAAGTGCCCCACTGCCTGCTGGGAAACACACGGATCCCAGAGGCAGCGGGGACCATCCTTATTGCGCAGCGCGATTCGCGCATGCGCAGTAGGAAACCGGGAAATGAAGCCGAAAGGCTCCATTTCCTGATTCCCATACCCAAGATGGCGGCGGCAGCACCCGACAAGACGATCTAGAGATCGGCTTCGGGTGCCGACATCACGAGCGCGCTGGACAGGTAAGTGTCACTATTTTAAAAGTCAGCAGCTGCAGTATTTGTAGCTGCTGGTTTTTAAAAAAAAAAAAAAAACGCGGAGTCCCGGCGGACTCCCGCTTTAAGGTTAGCTCTAGTTTTGACAATTACCTTGAGTAGAATTACCAAGGGAGAAGTTTGAGGTTGTTTCCATTTATCCCCAATTCGATTTTGCAGGACATCTGCATATTTTAAGGGCAGTAGATAAAGCTATGTGCTGCCCCAGAACTGCACTGCCCCTGAAATACAGATTTGAGGATGTCTCCCACTCCATAGTGTGGAATGGGAGACATCTGGAGAGGTATATTTTATCAACCTAGTTTTGGAATGTGGAGCTTGGAGGGTTTGAGTTTTTAGTTTATCCATTTATTGACGTTACACATCTTTTTGCACACTATTTTTGCACACTAATTTATTTACCTGCACATTACATAATCACTGCACGAATCAAGGTTTGATTGTGTTCACAACATTTGTTGAGACCTCAGGTGATTAATTCAACTTGATTTAATTGTTGATTGAATAATTATCTAGTTACATGGTCTATAGCAAAAAGTATATATTTGACATTAATTTTTGTGATTGTTAGCGTGAGTAAGCACTGTTTGTAGTGTGAAACGCGTCAGGTGTTCTGTTCGCCCTGCTGTGGCCTGTATTTTGTAATTCTGTTTTTTGAATAAAAGCCTAAATTTATTTTGGAATGCGGCTGTCCAGAATTTTTTCTCTATCTTCAGGGTTTGAGTTTTAGTTGGTATTCGGGCAGCTGCCGATGAAGCATCACTGAGAGAGAGGGATATCATTTCCATTGTAGGTGTAATAATGGGTTAGAATAGGTGTGAGCAGTCCTGAGAGGAGACTTAGGCTGATCATACATTATACATTTTTTTGTTTAACTGGTGGGTTAAACAAAAAAAAAGTGCAGAATCCCCCATCAACATACTTGGTACCTTCCCGCAGCACTATTGTGTTCTGCCAGTGTGGAGCCGTCCCTGCTGGCAGAGTATAATGATCAGTGGAACTAATCACTTGTGAAAACCCCAACAGACTGCTTGTACAAAAGTTAATCGATAGATCAACTTGTGTACAACCAGCTAGCCGATACATGGATATAAATTGGCCCAGTCCCTGCTGAATAGGGCCATTCAAACCCCACCACCATCATTTTCTGTTAACAGTATATGGACTGCACAGTATCACTTCTCTTACAGTGTCTGTAAATCCATTCTCATCATTTCTAAATTACTTCCATAGTGCTGATCTCTAAGGATATACATGCCTTTTGCATGTATCCTTACCTGTCAAATATCTCCCCTTTAGCTGTTTTGAACCCCTGCAATACTCCGCATTCTGTGGGCAGGTCTGTTGTCCAGGGCTCGTGGGTGAAGTCGTGATGCCAGTAGACTCCCTGCCCACCTCTACACGCCCCTTGGCCAGGCATCAAAATTTTCTTACACTGAACTTCTGTTGGTCTTGTGGATTATGCCCCATGGTCACTAACATCCAGTCAAAACCCAGGAAAGTCACCACCTGACTTCAGCATGCCCAATCATGCTGAGGTGTGGAGCAGCCAATCCTGGGAGAGCTGGAGAAAAAAGGAGGGGGAATGTAAAGTACACAGAAGGCCTCTCTCACACCCCTGCATGAGATAAGAAAAATGACCTGTCTGTCACAGCAAGGGGGAAGAAACAGACACCTATTTCTCAGTGTGTTTCTTTTTATATTACTGAAGAAAGATAAGAGGATTGCTTAGAGCTGGATTAACTCTTTGTGGCAAGACTGGGTACAGATGAAATTACATCCTCTGCTGTAACAGATATGAGTCTTAATTAAAAAAACTTTTTTGGGTGTTTACATCCACTTTAAGCCAGCCATAGATGGTTTAAATCTTGCCCGGTTTAGCAGGGACCAGCTGAGATTCGAACCATATATGGGCAAGCCGATTGTACCCAAGTTGATCCATCGATGTACTTGGGTACAACCAGCATGTCCGATTTTTAGGATGTGATTATTGCCAGCGGCTATAGCTGCTAGCAAAAATCACTGTTTTCCTGTCAGGGATGGCTCCCCACGCACTTCTGCCAGAGAACACAATAGCTCCATGGGAGGGATTCCCTATCAACTTTGATTGTGTTGATGAGGGAATTAACAGATTTTCATATCATCGCTGGCTGCTTAAATCTGTGTTCTGGGTTTAAATCATATTATCATTTTATATCTGTATGTTTGGACACTGTACAGTACTTCTGTATTCTGGGTATAAGGCTGGCCATACAGAAGTAGATTGTTGAATGAACATTGATATGAACGTTTATATGAAAATTCTCAGTGCATTTCATGAATTGTCAAAAGGTTGTTCGAAAGTACTTCAAAATTGAGTTTGATTTTAAAATTTAGTTTCAGAAAGAATGAATTCTACTGAACTAAAAACAAATACACAGTTATGTCACGTACACACAACCAGACTTTTTGACAGCAAAGTTCAGACGGAACTAATCCGTTGTACACAGCATTACAGAGGGAAAGAGCGTCATGTCAACATCGGAAGAAGAGAAGAGGGAAGAAGACAACGGAGGAGACTGGGCCACCACTAGCAAAAAAGCCTGGGAGAAGAATCGGAGAGCGGGAGAAGAACCGGAGACCAGGAGAGAAGGCCAGAGAGTGGGAGAAGAGACCAAAGAGAGTGGAGCAGTCGGAAGAGACCCCCCAAAGACAGAAGAGACCCCTGGACCTGCCTAATAAACTACTTTAAAATCCCGTCTAGTGTGTTTTTTTATTGACTTTCTTTCCCCCAGGTGAATGGGTAGGGGTACGATGTACCCCATACTTATTCACATAGGGTGGGGGGCCAGGATCTGGGGGCTCTCTTATTAAAGGGGGCTCCCAGATTCCAACAAGCCCCCCTGCCCACAGACGCCGACATCCAACAGCCAGGGACAAGGTGCTTTGGGGTGAGGGGCCCGCAGAGCGCCCCCCTTCCCCAAAGCACCCACCCTCCCATGTGGAGGGCATGCAGCCTGGTACGGTTCGGGGGGGAGCGCTCGCTCATCCCCACCCCTTTTCCTGACCAGCCGGGCTGCGTGCTTGAATAAGGGTCTGGTGTGGACCCTTGGGAGACCCCCACGCCATTTTTTTGGCATAGGAGTTCCCCTTAAAATCCATACCACGGGGCTTGCAAGGTGTCAATCTCGCCGATAAAAGCGGTGAGATCGACTTCCTTTAAGTCTGTGTGTGGGCAAGTCCGTTCATTTGGAAGTCCGCCGTAGCTCCGTCGGAAGTCCGTCGGGAAGACCGGTGGACCTAGTCTGCTGGAAAGTCCGGTCATGTGTAGGCAAGTCCGTTCGTTCAGAAAGTCCATCGGAACTCCGCCGGAAGTCCGGCGGGAAGTCCATCGGACCTAGTCTGCTGGAAAGTCCGGTCGTGTGTACAGGGCATAAGAAATTGTTTAGTCGAGAAAATGTTTTAATCTTGCTCCTTGTGGTCGACCCGAATGTCAGTTTGACCCCACTAATGATTAGAAAATTTAACAATTCTTAGAACAAAAAGTTTAGAACAAACATCTACTAGTGTATTGCTAGCCTAATTCTCAGTATCGTTTCTTATCTGTACTGTATTTATGAATGCTACACAGTAGAACTTCTCTTCTTCCATTTGCTCTGTATTTTTCAGGATTCATTCTTATTCGGTATGTAGTGATGCAGGCATATTACCCGTCACAGATCAGTAGTCGTTTGGCTCGGTTCCCATAATGGGCCCATCCATTGCAATTCTCTTTTAGCTTATATAATTTATAAAGGAAATGTTTCTCGTTACACAGTATCACTTCTCTTACAGTGTCTGTAAACCCATTCTCATCATTTCTAAATTACTTCCATAGTGCTGATCTCTAAGGATATACATCCCTCTTGCATGTATCCTTACCTGTCAAATATCTCCCCTTTAGCTGTTTTGAATCCCTGCAATACTCTGGATTCTGTGGGCAGGTCTGTTGTCCAGGGCTCGTGGGTGAAGTCGTGATGCCAGTAGACTCCCTGCCCACCTCTACACGCCCCTTGGCCAGGCATCAATATTTCTTACACTGAACTTCTGTTGGTCTTGTGGATTATGCCCCATGGTCACTAACATCCAGTCAAAACCCAGGAAAGTCACCACCTGACTTCAGCATGCCCAATCATGCTGAGGTGTGGAGCAGCCAATCCTGGGAGAGCTGGAGAAAAAAGGAGGGGGAATGTAAAGTACACAGAAGGCCTCTCTCACACCCCTGCATGAGATAAGAAAAATGACCTGTCTGTCACAGCAAGGGGGAAGAAACAGACACCTATTTCTCAGTGTGTTTCTTTTTATATTACTGAAGAAAGATAAGAGGATTGCTTAGAGCTGGATTAACTCTTTGTGGCAAGACTGGGTACAGATGAAATTACATCCTCTGCTGTAACAGATATGAGTCTTAATTAAAAAAACTTTTTTGGGTGTTTACATCCACTTTAAGCCAGCCATAGATGGTTTAAATCTTGCCCGGTTTAGCAGGGACCAGCTGAGATTCGAACCATATATGGGCAAGCCGATTGTACCCAAGTTGATCCATCGATGTACTTGGGTACAACAAGCATGTCCGATTTTTAGGATGTGATTATTGCCAGCGGCTATAGCTGCTAGCAAAAATCACTGTTTTCCTGTCAGGGATGGCTCCCCACGCACTTCTGCCAGAGAACACAATAGCTCCATGGGAGGGATTCCCTATCAACTTTGATTGTGTTGATGAGGGAATTAACAGATTTTCATATCATCGCTGGCTGCTTAAATCTGTATTCTGGGTTTAAATCATATTATCATTTTATATCTGTATGTTTGGACACTGTACAGTACTTCTGTATTCTAGGTATAAGGCTGGCCATACAGAAGTAGATTGTTGAATGAACATTGATATGAACGTTTATATGAAAATTCTCAGTGCATTTCATGAATTGTCAAAAGGTTGTTCGAAAGTACTTCAAAATTGAGTTTGATTTTAAAATTTAGTTTCGGAAAGAATGAATTCTACTGAACTAAAAACAAATACACAGTTATGTCACGTACACACAACCAGACTTTTTGACAGCAAAGTTCAGACGGAACTAATCCGTTGGACAATTCGATCGGAGTGTGCGCGCAAGGGGGCGTGGTCACCGGTTGATGTCACCGGTGACCCCACCCCTTATGATGTTACAGTCCGGGCATGCTGGGACTGTGACGTCATAAGGGGAGGCATCATAAGGGGCGCCGTCATATGGGACGGGACCCTGCCCCATGCCTATATAAGTCTATGCGCACCGTGTACACAGCATTACAGAGGGAAAGAGCGTCATGTCAACATCGGAAGAAGAGAAGAGGGAAGAAGACAACGGAGGAGACTGGGCCACCACTAGCAAAAAAGCCTGGGAGAAGAATCGGAGAGCGGGAGAAGAACCGGAGACCAGAAGAGAAGGCCAGAGAGTGGGAGAAGAGACCAAAGAGAGTAGAGGAGTCGGAAGAGACCCCCCAAAGACAGAAGAGACCCCTGGACCTGCCTAATAAACTACTTTAAAATCCCGTCTAGTGTGTTTTCTTATTGACTTTCTTTCCCCCAGGTGAATGGGTAGGGGTACGATGTACCCCATACTTATTCACATAGGGTGGGGGGCCAGGATCTGGGGGCTCTCTTATTAAAGGGGGCTCCCAGATTCCAACAAGCCCCCTTGCCCACAGACGCCGACAACCAACAGCCAGGGACAAGGTGCTTTGGGGTGAGGGGCCCGCAGAGCGCCCCCCTTCCCCAAAGCACCCACCCTCCCATGTGGAGGGCATGCAGCCTGGTACGGTTCGGGGGGGGAGCGCTCGCTCATCCCCACCCCTTTTCCTGACAGGCCGGGCTGCGTGCTTGAATAAGGGTCTGGTGTGGACCCTTGGGAGACCCCCACGCCATTTTTTCGGCATAGGGGTTCCCCTTAAAATCCATACCACGGGGCTTGCAATGTGTCAATCTCGCCGATAAAAGCGGTGAGATTGACTTCCTTTAAGTCTGTGTGTGGGCAAGTCCGTTCATTTGGAAGTCCGCCGTAACTCCGTCGGAAGTCCGTCGGGAAGACCGGTGGACCTAGTCTGCTGGAAAGTCCGGTCATGTGTAGGCAAGTCCGTTCGTTCAGAAAGTCCATCGGAACTCCGCCGGAAGTCCGGCGGGAAGTCCATCGGACCTAGTCTGCTGGAAAGTCCGTTCGTGTGTACAGGGCATAAGAAATTGTTTAGTCGAGAAAATGTTTTAATCTTGCTCCTTGTGGTCGACCCGAATGTCAGTTTGACCCCACTAATGATTAGAAAATTTAACAATTCTTAGAACAAAAAGTTTAGAACAAACATCTACTAGTGTATGGCTAGCCTAATTCTCAGTATCGTTTCTTATCTGTACTGTATTTATGAATGCTACACAGTAGAACTTCTCTTCTTCCATTTGCTCTGTATTTTTCAGGATTCATTCTTATTCGGTATGTAGTGATGCAGGCATATAACCCGTCACAGATCAGTAGTCGTTTGGCTCGGTTCCCATAATGGGCCCATCCATTGCAATTCTCTTTTAGCTTATATAATTTATAAAGGAAATGTTTCTCGTTACACAGTATCACTTCTCTTACAGTGTCTGTAAACCCATTCTCATCATTTCTAAATTACTTCCATAGTGCTGATCTCTAAGGATATACATCCCTCTTGCATGTATCCTTACCTGTCAAATATCTCCCCTTTAGCTGTTTTGAATCCCTGCAATACTCTGGATTCTGTGGGCAGGTCTGTTGTCCAGGGCTCGTGGGTGAAGTCGTGATGCCAGTAGACTCCCTGCCCACCTCTACACGCCCCTTGGCCAGGCATCAATATTGCTTACACTGAACTTCTGTTGGTCTTGTGGATTATGCCCCATGGTCACTAACATCCAGTCAAAACCCAGGAAAGTCACCACCTGACTTCAGCATGCCTAATCATGCTGAGGTGTGGAGCAGCCAATCCTGGGAGAGCTGGAGAAAAAAGGAGGGGGAATGTAAAGTACACAGAAGGCCTCTCTCACACCCCTGCATGAGATAAGAAAAATGACCTGTCTGTCACAGCAAGGGGGAAGAAACAGACACCTATTTCTCAGTGTGTTTCTTTTTATATTACTGAAGAAAGATAAGAGGATTGCTTAGAGCTGGATTAACTCTTTGTGGCAAGACTGGGTACAGATGAAATTACATCCTCTGCTGTAACAGATATGAGTCTTAATTAAAAAAACTTTTTTGGGTGTTTACATCCACTTTAAGCCAGCCATAGATGGTTTAAATCTTGCCCGGTTTAGCAGGGACCAGCTGAGATTCGAACCATATATGGGCAAGCCGATTATACCCAAGTTGATCCATCGATGTACTTGGGTACAACCAGCATGTCCGATTTTTAGGATGTGATTATTGCCAGCGGCTATAGCTGCTAGCAAAAATCACTGTTTTCCTGTCAGGGATGGCTCCCCACGCACTTCTGCCAGAGAACACAATAGCTCCATGGGAGGGATTCCCTATCAACTTTGATTGTGTTGATGAGGGAATTAACAGATTTTCATATCATCGCTGGCTGCTTAAATCTGTATTCTGGGTTTAAATCATATTATCATTTTATATCTGTATGTTTGGACACTGTACAGTACTTCTGTATTCTGGGTATAAGGCTGGCCATACAGAAGTAGATTGTTGAATGAACATTGATATGAACGTTTATATGAAAATTCTCAGTGCATTTCATGAATTGTCAAAAGGTTGTTCGAAAGTACTTCAAAATTGAGTTTGATTTTAAAATTTAGTTTCAGAAAGAATGAATTCTACTGAACTAAAAACAAATACACAGTTATGTCACGTACACACAACCAGACTTTTTGACAGCAAAGTTCAGACGGAACTAATCCGTCGGACAATTCGATCGGAGTGTGCGCGCAAGGGGGCGTGGTCACCGGTTGATGTCACCGGTGACCCCACCCCTTATGATGTTACAGTCCGGGCATGCTGGGACTGTGACGTCATAAGGGGAGGCATCATAAGGGGCGCCGTCATATGGGGTGGGACCCTGCCCCATGCCTATATAAGTCTATGCGCACCGTGTACACAGCATTACAGAGGGAAAGAGCGTCATGTCAACATCGGAAGAAGAGAAGAGGGAAGAAGACAACGGAGGAGACTGGGCCACCACTAGCAAAAAAGCCTGGGAGAAGAATCGGAGAGCGGGAGAAGAACCGGAGACCAGAAGAGAAGGCCAGAGAGTGGGAGAAGAGACCAAAGAGAGTGGAGGAGTCGGAAGAGACCCCCCAAAGACAGAAGAGACCCCTGGACCTGCCTAATAAACTACTTTAAAATCCCGTCTAGTGTGTTTTCTTATTGACTTTCTTTCCCCCAGGTGAATGGGTAGGGGTACGATGTACCCCATACTTATTCACATAGGGTGGGGGGCCAGGATCTGGGGGCTCTCTTATTAAAGGGGGCTCCCAGATTCCAACAAGCCCCCTTGCCCACAGACGCCGACAACCAACAGTCAGGGACAAGGTGCTTTGGGGTGAGGGGCCCGCAGAGCGCCCCCCCTTCCCCAAAGCACCCACCCTCCCATGTGGAGGGCATGCAGCCTGGTACGGTTCGGGGGGGGGGGAGCGCTCGCTCATCCCCACCCCCTTTCCTGACCGGCCGGGCTGCGTGCTTGAATAAGGGTCTGGTGTGGACCCTTGGGAGACCCCCACGCCATTTTTTCGGCATAGGGGTTCCCCTTAAAATCCATACCACGGGGCTTGCAATGTGTCAATCTCGCCGATAAAAGCGGTGAGATTGACTTCCTTTAAGTCTGTGTGTGGGCAAGTCCGTTCATTTGGAAGTCCGCCGTAACTCCGTCGGAAGTCCGTCGGGAAGACCGGTGGACCTAGTCTGCTGGAAAGTCCGGTCATGTGTAGGCAAGTCCGTTCGTTCAGAAAGTCCATCGGAACTCCGCCGGAAGTCCGGCGGGAAGTCCATCGGGCCTAGTCTGCTGGAAAGTCCGATCGTGTGTACAGGGCATAAGAAATTGTTTAGTCGAGAAAATGTTTTAATCTTGCTCCTTGTGGTCGACCCGAATGTCAGTTTGACCCCACTAATGATTAGAAAATTTAATAATTCTTAGAACAAAAAGTTTAGAACAAACATCTACTAGTGTATGGCTAGCCTAATTCTCAGTATCGTTTCTTATCTGTACTGTATTTATGAATGCTACACAGTAGAACTTCTCTTCTTCCATTTGCTCTGTATTTTTCAGGATTCATTCTTATTCGGTATGTAGTGATGCAGGCATATAACCCGTCACAGATCAGTAGTCGTTTGGCTCGGTTCCCATAATGGGCCCATCCATTGCAATTCTCTTTTAGCTTATATAATTTATAAAGGAAATGTTTCTCGTTACAAATCATGCCTGTTGAATGGACATGTTAGCTACACCCAAAAGATGCCATTGCCGATGGCACACAAAGAAACCAAATGATTCTTAAAGGCTGGCAACTATAACCATTATGATTAATTCACACATCCCAAACCTCACCCATTTAATCAACTTATGTTAAAGTACAATCAATCATATGCAGCATTTGATGTTACACATATGGCCTTATAAGCCACTGTTCTATGTTGACACTTCCTTACAGTCCCATCCAAATGAACTAAAACTACCACAATTAAGCAAACAAGCAAAAATGTAATCATATAATGCTGCGTACACACGATCAGAATTCTCATCGGAAAAAGCTCTGATGGTTTTCCCGACGGAATTCCGCTCAAGCTGTCTTGCCTACACACGATCACACCAAATTCCGTTCATGACGTGGTGACGTACAACACGTACAATGGGACTATAAAAAGGAAGTTCAATAGCCAGTAGCCAATAGCTTCTGTCTCGTACTTGAATCTGAGCATGCGTGATTTTTGGCATGTCGGAATTGCATACACATGATCGGAATTACCAATAGAAAGTTTTTCCGTCGGGAAAATTGAGAACATGCTATCATTTTTTGACTGGCGGAAATTCGGACAGCTAAATTCCGATGGAGCATACACACGGTTGCATTTTCCGATGAAAAGCTCTCATAGGTCTTTTTCTGGCTGGAATTCCGACCGGGTGTACGCGGCATAAGACTGCCATTAACTGAAAGCTGACTAGCACTGTATCGGACCAAAAGGGAGAGTTTGACCAAAATATTTTGCTTTAGTTTTGTAGGGAAGTAGGGAACGGATAACACCTTTGTCATTTTTTTATGTCAGTGTCCCATTGGGAAGCATTTCCTGCCTTTTTTACCATGGATACAAAACAGGAAGTGAGAAGAAATTCTTCTCTTAGACCGGGCATCACTAAATGGTGGCCCACATCTGGCCTGAGCTGCTCCTCTTTACAGACCGATGCGATCCCGCCATTTAGTCGCCGCTTTTGTCCCCAGCCTCCTCCACTGTCATTAAAGTAGAGATGGGCAGAAGGCATGAGGCGGGACAATTCTGGACTGGGGGCAGGATCAGAACTGCGTGGAGAGAGGTAGCTGCCTGTCACGTTATTCGGGAAGTGATTGGCTCTTGGGAGGCAGTCCTAGCAGCCAATCACCAGTTCCCTAATATGAAATGTTAACCCCACGCCCTGCCCAGTACTGCTGTGCCTTCAGTTTAGGATTGTCCCGCCTCCTGCTCTCCACTCTTTGAAAGGCAGGAGAGTGAAGGGAGGAAAATACATGGAACTGTGAAGGATGAGGAGCGGGGGAAGGGGGGACAGTGCTGTGTAGGGGTGATATGTGAAGGGGGCAATACTGTGTGGGGGTGATATGTGAAGGGGCAATGCTGTGCGGGGTGATATGTTAAGGTGCAATACTGTGTGGAGTGATACTGTTTGGGGTGATACGTGAAGGGGGCAATACTGTGTGGGGGGATATGTGAAGGGGGCAATGCTGTGTGGGGGGAGATATGTGAAGCTGTGATGTAAAGAATCGGAGTCATCGCACAAAACTGCGATTTGGACCTCAGCTGGAAAAACATTTTACTAATCGGACCTCCGTGAATTTTAATTCAATACCCCTGTCTTGGACCATTGTCCCTGGAACAGGTGTCTCCATTAGAGGATTTACCCTCACTTTTTGTTCCGGTAATAACCGTAACATTTTTGATTTCCCATCACCTTCTGGTTTGATATCAAAACCGGGGTGCATTTACCTTGTAGCTGATCACAGACAGCAACAAAAACCTGACATGGGTACTAATCATTCACCACTCTATCCAAACCTAAAAACATACACTTGATGCCCATTTACTTACTGTAAGTTTCTTTTACTAACCTTCTCCATGGCATCACACTGACTGGTTGACTTCACCCTCCCATCAACTGATATCATCATTTGACAATAAATTGCTGCTCAGGCCCAGGAGGAGTGTTTCATATTGAGCCCTCCATTCAAATTCATCCCAAAGGTGTTTTATCAGGTTGAGGTCAGGTCAAGTTCTTCCATCCCAAACTCACCCATTCATGTCTTTCTGGACCTTATTTTGTGCACTGGTCCAAATCCTGTGGTGGAGGGGGGATTATGGTTTGCGATTGTTTTTCAGGGGTTGGGGGCTCGGCCCCTTAGTTCCAGTGAAAGGAACTCTTAAGGTGTCAGCATACCAAGACATTTTGGACAATTTCATGCTCCCAACTTTGTGGGAACAGTTTGGGAATGGCCCCTTCCTTTTCCAACATGACTGCACACCAGTGCACAAAGCAAGGTCCATAAAGAAATGGAAGAGCGAGTTTGGGGTGGAGGAACTTGACTGACCTGCACAGAGTCCTGACCTCAACCCTGTCATGGTTATGCAGTGATCTTCCTCTGTTTGCTTACCTCTCCTCATGTGCTCAGACTAAGAGGCCAGCCACTTCCACCTGGTGGTTTTTATAACCTCTCCTCTAAGCGCGGATCCACCCCAGGCCCTATCAGGGAACCCTATATCAACCTGTGCACTGCAACCCAGCGGTGCTGATCAACCATTGTGTATCCATTGTGTGTTTGGCTTCCTGTTTCCTGCTTGCCGTGTGCTCTACGTTTGTCTCCATTACCAACCTTGGCGTGTTCTCTACGATTCCTGTGTGCTTGTGACCTTGACCTTTTGGCATGTACTCTGTTGTTCCTATCTGCTAGTTGCCCTGACCTCTGCCTTATCCCCTTACTATCCTTGTTGTTCCAGCCTGCTGCTTCCTTCTCCTGTAGTCTACTGTGAGTGTGAGCTGTGAGACCCTAGGGGCCGCGACCTGGAGCCAGACTGCAGCAAAGTCCATCCTCACCACTGGAGGCTCTGGAGAACACCTGCTGGCTCTTAGACTCCACGCCCTGGGGAATCTATGCTCTAGCTCCTACTGGGATCTGGGTCAGTGATCCAGTAGACCTGTGTCCTGAATCTCCCTGGGTACAATCCGCAGAAGTCAGTCCTAAGGTCCACTACCTAGTGGTGCACTTCTGACTCCTATGGAGTGCATCTGTCACCTGGTCTCAGGTGACCTGACAAACCTGAAGGAACAACTTTGGAATTAATTAGTGTGAAGACTGCAAGCCAGGCCTTCTCGTCCACATTAGTGCCTAACCTCACAAATGCACTTCTGAAAGAATGGTCAAACATTCCCATAGACACACTCTTAAACCTTGTGGACAGCCTTCCCAGAAGAGTTGAAGCTGTTATAGCTGCAAAGGGAGGGCCAACTCAATATTGAACCCTATGGACTAAGACTGGGATGCCATTAAAGTTTATGTGCGTGTAAAGGCAGGTGTCCCAATACTTTTGGTAATATAGTGTAGTTCTAGGTCATGACGAATCAGAAAGGTCTGTAAATATGAACTCAGATACCAGTCATCCTCAGCAGGTAATGAGGTGGAGACTTCCGGGAGTACTGGGAAGCTTCCACAACAGGAAGGGTGGGATAACAGGAAAACTGAGCAGGGAACAAAGATGCAAAGTCAGGTGTTTGATGGTATGGGTGAACTGGGAACTAAAAATGAGCTGATCTTACCAGTGCTAGCTCTAGAGGTAGGTGTAGATGCAACCTGCTCTTCTTGCCCCTGGAGGTTTTACTCAAGAAAAAAGTCTGACAGACAAACCATGCAGGCGCCAGAGCTCTATAGGTTTATAGGTTTAGTACATTACTCTAGTGCTGTGACAGGGACACCCATATACTGGGAACACAGGGAATAATGGTTTAGTACTATACACACATATACTGTAGAGAACTGATACATAGCCATGGACTTTTTAAGGAACATATAGAGAACAGCAAAAACACTAATATGAAAGTAGAAATGTCTATTGTTTAACAACATTAAAAACAAGAATAAGACTCTACAAAAGTCATTAAAAATATGTCTGCCTTTAGGTCTACATAGATATAATGATTTCAAAGAAAAATCCACAATTGTAAACTCAATGCGTTTCGAATGATTATTTATACTTGGTAAGTATAACAAAACACATGTCTCCAATACAATGCCCTAAAAAAAAAAAAAAAAAAAAAAAAAAAGATTGGCAGTGTGCAGGTTAATGTTCCTCACAAATAACAAGGTAAAACTATGGGGGGATTAAATACGGATATCCCTGGTCAGCAATAGTAGGTCTCTCACACATGGAATAATGGTTTAGTACATTGCTCTGAGTGCTGTGACAGGGACACCTTAGTACTGAATACATGAGGAATAGTGGTTTAGTACATTGCTGTGATGACAGGGATACTTATAATCACTTTAGCCCCAGAGGATTTTACCTCCTTCCTGACCAGAGCACTTTTTGCGATTCGGCACTGCGTCACTTTAACTGACCGTTGCACGGTCATGCGACGTTGTACCCAAACAAAAATGACATCTTTTTTCCCCAAAAATAGAGCTTTCTTTTGGTGGTATTTGATCGTCTCTGCTTTTTTTTTTTTTTTGAGCTTTAAACAAAAAAAGAGTGAAATTTTATGAAAACGCAATGTAGCGTTCACACGGAGACTCCACCAGCATGTGTAGTTCACATGGAAACTCCACCAGCATGTGACATTCACAAGGAGACTCCACCGGCATGTGACATTCACACGGCAACTCCACCAGCAAGTAACGTTCACACAAGGGCTCCACCAGCATGTGACATTCACACGGAAATTCCACCAGTATGTGATGTTCACACAAGGACTTGATCAGCATGTGACATTCACACAGAGATTCCACCAGTATGTGAAGTTCACATGGAGACTTCACCAGTATGTGAAGTTCACATGGAGACTTCACCAGCATGTGACGTTCACATGGAGACTCCACCAGCATGTGACGTTCACATGGAGACTCCACCAGCATGTGACGTTCACATGGAGACTCCACCAGCATGTGACGTTCACATGGAGACTCCACCAGCATGTGACGTTCACATGGAGACTCCACCAGAATGTGACGTTCACATGGAGACTCCACCAGCATGTGACGTTCACATGGAGACTCCACCAGCATGTGAAATTCACACAGAGACTTTACCAACATGTGATTTGCACACAGAGACTCCACCAGCATGTGACGTTCACACAGAGACTCCACCAGCATGTGACATTCACACAGAGACTCCACCAGCATGTGACATTCACACAGAGACTCCACCAGCATGTGACATTCACACAGAGACTCCACCAGCATGTGACATTCACACAGAGACTCCACCAGCATATGACATTCATAAAGAGACTCCACCAGCATGTAACGTTCACATGAAGAATCCACCAGCATGTGACATTCAAACACAGAATCCACCAGAATGTGACCTTGAGGAAATGGTAATCAACCCTCCCAGGGACCAGTTACAGCTGTACCAAGACAGGTCTCTGCACCAATGCTTCATCTACTGAGCTCACCTAAAAGGTATTTCATGTTCCCATTCACATAGCATAACTTTAGGAAAATTGTTTTCCCATAGAAAAAAAACCTGGCCACCCAAAATCCAGACCTCCTCCTAAGCACACATCCTGGCAGGCCAGGAAAGAGGGGAGGGGGTGAGCATGCACTGCCCCCCTCTCCTCGCCCAAACTGGGCCACATGCCCTCAACATGGGGAGGTGCTTTGTCAGGGGGAGGGGTTCCCCTTTGCAAGGTTCACTCCACATGTCAAGGGCATGTGGCCTGGTATGGCTCAGGAGTGGAGGGGGTGCATGCTCACCCCCCCTTTTCCTGGCCTGCCAGGATGCATGCTCGGCAGGGGTTCTGGTATCAAATTTATAGGGTCCTTTTTTGGCATTTTTCGCACATGATTCCCTCTTTAAAGGTGAGCAGCAAACTTTACAATTTTTATTAAGTTTTACTCTGTGAATGAGAACATGTGACAGATATAAAATAGGTAATATCTCAATATGGCTGCAAAAGTGGAAATACCTTTTAGGTGAGCATCAAAGAAGTAGCCCTAGTGCCCCATTCAAGTGGTCACCATTCAGACACCCAAAAACAGCAGAGGCCGGTGAGCAGACCTGGGCACAGTAGGTGGAGCTGGTAGCAGCCCCACAGACAATGAGTATGGACTATCAGGACATCCTTGTTGCCCAATCCATCATACTGGGAATGGACTCTCTACCATCTATAAAGAGCCAGGCTTTCACATTCAAGTGAGTTGTCCTGTCCCTCCCTGTCTACATTTCAGGTTTCACCCATGGCTAGCTCATGTCTTCTTATATAAGACAGAGCCTATCCATGGAGTAAAGACACTATACAGACCAGAGGATATGTATTTGTCCCATTCCACACAAAAGACATCACCAATATTGGCAAAGTGACCACTGAGGCCTACAACAGCTGAAGGACTCTGTAGCTCCAGGTAACTCTACAAAAAGGACCTGCATCTCTAAAGCCGCGTACACACGGGCGGACTGTCTGTCCAACTTAGTCCGTCAAAACACATTTCAGCGGACAGTCCGCTCGTGTGTGGGCTTCAGCGGACTTTTTCAGCATGCAGTCTGGTGGACTAAGTATTTCGGAATTTCCGTAATATTGTCCGTCCAACTTTGGTTTCAGCGGACAGTCCGCTCGTGAGTAGGCTAGTCGGACGGACTAAGTATGACGCATGCCCAGAAAGGATTTACAGGGCGGAAGCGCTCGGTCTTGTAAAACTAGTGTTCGTATTGAAGCTAGCATATTCGTCATGCTGCTAATTTTGTGTTTTTTTAATATAGCCCATTCTTTTCTTCTTCATAATGCAAGAAAACTGAAGTAGCTTTGCTGCTTATATTCACACAGAGTTATCCCAAATGTTTTTATTCATCCTCATCCTATGATTAATATTCCAATTTGAGAAAAATAGTTAAAAAAATAAATATAAAAAAAAAATTATATATATATATATATATATATATATATATATATATATATATATATATATATATATATATATATATATATATATATATATATATATATATATATATATATATATATATATATATATATATATATATATATATAAATTTTTTATAATTTATCTATTACTATATATTTTTGTAACTACTATTGTCATTTTAAAATTATTTATTTATTTTTATTTTTTTGGGGGGGGGGGGGTTGAAACAAGATGGACTTGCGTTTTTTTTTGGCCAAGCAGGACTATGTAAGTAGAGATAGATAGATAGATAGATAGATAGATAGATAGATAGATAGATAGATAGATAGATAGATAGATAGATACCCAAACCAGCATTTTAGCTTACACATGATTGAATATTCAAAATCAGCAGAGCTTCCCCTCATTTCAAATGTTAAGCCTCAAATTTACAGCGACTGCACTTCCAAGTGCACTTGCAGTGCTTTAAAAATTGCACTTGAAGTTAGCCTATTTATATTAACATGAACGTGTGTTTTGTAAATAACCCCCAGAGTCTTTTGACATGTACCTGCCCACTCACAAATAAACTCTGTTTTTTTAATCCAAAATAACAAAAAAAAAACATACAATATTTTTGGAAATAATAAATATTTATTTTTCGTCAGAACAAAACAAAATCAAGAGGGAGGCAACACTGGAGACAATTTAGAAGTTTGTGAAGCCTTTTGTCCCCCAGGCACACATCAAGTGAGTGGCCACCAAAATTCAGAACCTGTGTAACATGTAAATAGGGAGCACAACATGGTCCTAGAATCCCACAGACCAGGAACAGCAGCAGATGAGATCTATGTCCCCAGACTGTGGTACTACAACAGCCTGCGTCTTCTGTCAGAGCAGACTGAAGCCAGGCAGTCACTTCCGACTCTTCCGTCTAGCCTTCCCTCCACGCTTCGCTGGAGGCTGTGCCTCTGGTGGTGGACTTGTGGTAGGAGGAGGAGGAGGAGGAGGAGGAGCAGTAGGGTCTGTGTTGTACAGTCTGGTGGTCGGTGTTAGCTCACCCTTCAGACCCCGTTGAATCGCATCAAAAAAAATGGCTTCTCACAAGTTGCGCTGTGCCTTCTCCATTTCTAGCAACTTGCTTGCCAAATATGTACCGTAGGCCTCCTCAGGATTGGGGGGTTTGCTCAGCACTTGGGTGGCTTGGCATATAAGTGCCAATGACTCCTCCTCTGTCTGCGTCATCCTCCTGGGCCTTTTGCTGGCTAGGCGGAGGGGAGGGACCTGACTTTCGGTCCGACTCCTGCTGGGCCCAGCTAGCTCCTGTGTGTGGCTGGTCCCGGCCTCCTCCTCCATACCACTGGTCCCGGCCTCCTCTTGGGTGAGCTCATCCTGTGTAAAAAACAAACAAATCAATAAATAAAATATGTCTATATTTTGAAATCATCAATCACTAACAATTTTACAGTTCTCACTTGCAAATACATTTGTCTTGAAATACAAAAGGCTATCATTTTGACACCATCATTTTTCCATCAGTTCACCAAGATTTGAGCCACATTTGTGGAAACTACTGTATCCTTATATCTAATTTAATTTGTGATGAAATCCTAGATTTGGAAGCAATTTAAACATTGAACTTTACATCATTAATATTTGAGCAATCCTAACTTTAGAAACTAAAATATACCTGGCTCCAGCTGGGCGCATCAACTTCGTCCAGCAAGGAAGGGTCTGGATCTTCCAGGGATGGCTCACCTGAGGTGGAGGGAAGGGTAGACGGAAGAGTGGAAAGTGACTGCCTGGCTTCTGACGTGTCATCCAGAAAACGCAGCCTGTCGTAATACCACAGCTTAGGTACATAGATCTGATCTGGTGCTGCTCCTGATGTTTGGGAGTCTAGGACCTTTTTGCGCTCCTATACACGTTACGCAGGTTATGAATTTTGGAGCTCACAAAGTTAATGTCTGACTGGGGGAGTCGGGTTTTCACAAAAGTCAAAATTGTCCCCAGTGTCTTCCTCCGGCCAGGACGGCTGGAATATTGTGGGTGCTTGGAATCCCACAGGCTCCTGTGCGACTCTAATATATCTATAAATGTGGAGAGGAAGGCCTCCTCCTTAAAGGGGTCTGGAGTATACTTTTGCATTTTGATTTCTGAAAAACAAAAAAAAAACATAAATACTAATGTCAGACCAAATGCACACTATTTATATTGTGACAATGTAGACGAGACCCACACTACACCCACACACACACTACCACACACGCTACCCCCCCCACACACACACTACACCCCCACACACCCACACTACCCCCACACACTACCCCCCCACACACACACTACCCCCCACACACACACACACACTACCCCCCCACACACACACTACCCCCCCACACACACACTACCCCCCACACACACACACTACCCCCCCACACACACACACACACACTACCCCCCCCCACACACACACACTACCCCCCCATACACCCACCCCCACCCCCACACTACCCCCCCATACACCCACCCCCACCCCCACACTACCACACAAAACACCAACCCCACTCAACCACCAACCCACATAAAAATCAATTAACCATCAACAATGTGAAATCTCACTATATACATTCCTAACGCAGGCTTAAAATTAAAATAAACTAAAAAGATAACCATCTTACCGTCGCGTGTAGCACTCGCTGCTTCCGTTCGGACAAACGTACGGCCTCGCGGTAACGCTTTATATACAGCGCATGCGTTCAAGCTCCGCCTGCGTCGCCCACGTTGCCCGCCCCTGACGTTCCGTGTGACCGTATTTCCCCGCCCCTTTTACCCTCGTTCCGCTGTGGGAGATTGATAGATGAAAATAGAGGACAGAATTTCAACGAGCAGCGCGGAGGAAAGCCCTCAACCCCATGCTTCCGGAGCAAGGAAGAGGTATGAGGCCACAAACATGGCCTTTGAAGAGATGGTGGAGCTGGTGGATATATTGAGAAGGGAGGATTACGATGGGGAAAATGGCCCGTATCCCAAACCCAATATCCGCAAAAACGGCATCATGAATTTAGTTGTCGAAACTTTGCAAAGCAAATTTGGGGTCCGAAGAGGCAAGGATCAGCTCCGGAAACGATGGTCCGACATCAAATCCAGGGAGCCGGACCAATATCATCGAATCAAAAAGGCCCTGAAAAAAAGTGAGTAAACTCCGCGTTTATCGTGACTGTCAGACATAATCGTTCGTATAGGTATACGAAATATTTGTAAATCTGGCGAATTTGATCGTTCGTGTGGTTAATAGTTCATGTACTGAGCGAATATGCTTGTTCGTATATGTGGACGTAAATAGCATGAATTTGTATATGGTGTAAATTTATCTGGTGTTGGATTAGATTTTAATTAGTTATTCATTTTTTTGTATTGTTCATGATAAACTGAATTGTCACACTCAGTTTAGGATATAAATTTTTAATAAAGTTTCATAAATTTATTCAGTGTAATGTAGTCTCAATAAAAAAATGAGATAGATAGATAGATAGATAGATAGATAGATAGATAGATAGATAGATAGATAGATAGATAGATAGATAGATAGGTAGGTAGGTAGATAAAATGCTGGTTCAACATCTGGACTGGGAATCATTTAGTGTAGTTTGGGACATCATAGAACATTTTTTGACATAATCACACACAGGTACTCCAGGGGATGATTCGAGTGTGTCCGTCTGTGAAACTTGGACAAAAGATATAAAGTATCACAGTTTGGTTAAAGGCTAGGTTCACATTGCTGCAATGTACGAGATCGAATGTGATTTGCACCGCACTGCAGTGCAAATCACATGTGATCTCTGTTTGATGCGATTTCAGCCATACATATAGTATGGCTGAATTCGCATCGCATCCGGCCCAAACTTGTACATGGCCCTTTTTTTAGTCCACAGCCGAATCGGGTCACATGGGTGTTCACACCATGTGGTCCAATTCCTGTCCGAGTTTAAAGATTGCACTGTGATATGAGAAATAATTTGGAGGTGTCAATAAAACTTTACACTGATACTCCCAGCAGGTCACATAGGGCAGTGTGAACTGCCTCCGGGAGGCATGCGATGCGTGAAACTACAGTAGATTTGCAACGTTCGCACATCGCAGCAGTCTGAACACAGCCTAACTAAAAAAATGTCATTTTAATGATGTATTAAACTAGGATCTTGTAATAACCAGCTAATAATTGTACACCACTTCAAACCAATGTTTCAGATTCCAATTTCTGAAATCAAATATCACTATGCTTAAAAGTATACCTTTTTTTTTTGTTTTTTTTTCATTCTCATAGGGGAACAAAGACTCAGACAAGAGGTGGAGCAGCCCAGGACCCCCCGACCTCACCAGCCTGATTGGGCAGTTAGCCCAAGCCCAGTGTCCGTGATGGAGCTGCCCAGCCCAGTGTCCGTGAGGGAGCAGCCCAGCCCATTGTCCGAGCTGGATCAGCCCAGCCCAGGGCTAGATGTGGAGGAGGAAGAGGTGGTGGAGATACGCACCCCACAAAGTGAGTGTCTGACAACCCAGCTTAAGGTAAACAATTAATGGCTGTATATTTTAACCAATTTTTTATCTACACATGTTTTTAGGTGATGATCTGGTTGTGGAAGGACAAGCCGCGGAGCCATTTACCACTGATAGTGCCCAGAGACTCATTGGTCAGATCATGGCCTGGAATGGCAAGATCGATTTGATGCAGAACAACATCCATACCATGCAACGAGAACTGGACACTATGAGGCAGGAAATGAAGAACATGATCGATGTTTTAGGGAGAATCTAAGCCCCTTTTCCCTAAAACGAAAGATCATGTTCTTCATTTCCTTGTCAAAAAGTTTTTAATGTTTTTAGAACATTGTTTTTAGAGGCCAAATTTTGAAGATGCACACGGTGTGTCAACATGTGCTATGTGCCATCAGAGGATCGCAATGTACGCATTTGGTGTTTGCAAACCCTTCCTCATTCTAGTATGTGAGAGGAAGGGATTGCACCCACCAAACACGTCCATTGATCACTCATGATGGTACATAGCACATGTTGACATTACCAATTTTTGGTGTGCATCTTCAAAATTTGGCTTTACCCCTTGTTTTCTGTAAATAGTTAAAAATTAGATTTTATGTATTTTTTTATAATTTTATTTTATATATAGATATATCTATATATTTTTATGTTTCCCAAAAAAAAAAAAATTACAAAAAACAAAAAAACAAAAAGAAAAATATCTAAAAAAGAGGCACTGGTTGGAATGTGCACTATTAAAATTTTTTAAAAAAAGATGTGTGTGTGTGTGTGTGTCTACTTCTTTCAATACTCAATACCAGTTTGGGAAGTCATTTTGTGTTTTCTGTCACAAAGGGCCTTATTTACTATTGGCAAAAACCACTTTGCAATACAAATGCACTAGGACAGGAATATGCAATTAGTGGAAATCCAGCTGTTGCAGAACTACAAGTCCCATGAAGCATAGCAAGACTGACAGCCACAAGCATGAGACCCAGAGGCATGATTGACTTGTAGTTTTGCACCAGCTGGAGGTTGGCCAATTGCATATCCCTGAATTAGGAGAATGTAGGAGACAAGCACCGTGAAAAGCAAACAAGAACCAAACTTAAAAATTTGAACAGACAATACATATTTCAAGAAAAATAAATTTTTATTGGTCAGCTGGCATTGGAATAGCCCCCCTACCATTAAAATAGCTGACATACCGGTCACGCACCTCACGTGCTGTTTGGGGGGCTAAGCCAGGATCCAGCCCTGTGAGTTCAGGTAATATTAGTCCGGCCTCAGGCCCAATTGGTTGCAGGTACTGGTTTCCTGAAAGTTTGCGTAGAAAATTGTGCAAAATGCAGCAGCAAAGAATTACATAGTTCAGTTTATACTCTGCTAAGTTGATGCTGTCATAAACAGACGGAACCGGCTGGCCATAATACCAAAGGCATTCTCCACAACCCTTCTTGCTCTGGCCAGCCGGTAATTAAAAACACTCCTCTCCGGGGTGAGGGTCCTTTGGGGGAAGGGTTTCATCAGATGGTCACTCAGACCGAACGCTTCATCAGCAATAAACACAAACGGTAGACCCTCCACATTCTCGGCATCTGGTGGCAAGTCCAGGCCACCAGTGATGAGACGGTGGCAGAACTCGGTCTGCCTAAAGACTCCTCCGTCAGACATCCGGCCGTTCTTCCCCACATCCACATACAGAAAGTCCCATTGTGCTGACACCACCGCCATTAACACCACACTATGGAACCCCTTATAATTCCAATAGTAGGACCCCGAATGGGGTGGGGGCACAATCCTCACATGTTTCCCATCGATGGCCCCTCCGCAGTTGGGAAAGTCCCAACGGGCAGCGAATTGGGAAGCCACAGTCTGCCATTCCTGTGGCGTGGAAGGAAACTGGGGAGTCAAACACAGGAAAAAAAAAATTAGTCATTAAATCCAAACAATGCATAACAAATAAAACTAAAAAACATTTTGGAACAACAGTTAAACAGAAATATTGAAAAAGTTTTTCATCAAACAAAAAAAAAAGACGGCCCAATTCACAGATTACTCAGCCCTCTGATGGACCAGGGGACATAAGTTAGGTGGGTGAGTGGGGTGGGGGACTAATTAATGAGTATATAATCCCTGCAACCAATTTGAGTGGGGTGGGAGCCTAATTAATGAGTATACAATCCCTGCAACCAATTTGAGTGGGGTGGGGGCCTAATTAATGAGTATACAATCCCTGCAACCAATTTGAGTGGGGTGGGGGCCTAATTAATGAGTATACAATCCCTGCAACCAATTTGAGTGGGGTGGGGGACTAATTAATGAGTATACAATCCCTGCAACCAATTTGAGTGGGGTGGGGGCCTAATTAATGAGTATACAATCCCTGCAACCAATTTGAGTGGGGTGGGGGACTAATTAATGAGTATACAATCCCTGCAACCAATTTGAGTGGGGTGGGGGACTAATTAATGAGTATACAATCCCTGCAACCAATTTGAGTGGGGTGGGGGACTAATTAATGAGTATACAATCCCTGCAACCAATTTGAGTGGGGTGGGGGCCTAATTAATGAGTATACAATCCCTGCAACCAATTTGAGTGGGGTGGGGGACTAATTAATGAGTATACAATCCCTGCAACCAATTTGAGTGGGGTGGGGGACTAATTAATGAGTATACAATCCCTGCCACCAATTTGAGTGGGGTGGGGGACTAATTAATGAGTATACAATCCCTGCAACCAATTTGAGTGGGGTGGGGGCCTAATTAATGAGTATACAATCCCTGCAACCAATTTGAGTGGGGTGGGGGACTAATTAATGAGTATACAATCCATATATATATATATATATATATATATATATATATATATATATACACACACACACATACACACAAAGGGTGTATACAAAGAGTATACAAAGGGTGGGGGGGCAGTAAAATAGTACAATGGAGCTGACAATATGAATTAGAGAAAAACAGTCTCGGCTGTGGGTGTATAGGGGCCCAGGATTGCATGCTGGGGACGTTAGTGAAAGCAAATATGCACGTGGAACACAAAAAGGTAAAAAGCTCAAAAAAATGACACAAAAAAAAAAATACATAAAAAAAAAAAAAAAAGCATGCATTCATATAAAGGGGACATTCACAGCATATTCCTGTCATGGATATTAAAAGTCATGATGAAATTAATACAAACATACAATGCATATAATGCAATATTAAAAGAACAAACTTACCTTCATATATTCCTTCTGTAGGACCCGAATAATGGCAGAACAGGTCTCTGGAATAATGATCCCCAGAGCCTGGGGGGAGATGCCTGTCGAGAACTTGAGGTCCTGAAGGCTTCTCCCTGTCGCCAAGTAGCGCAACATGGCGACGAGCCTCTGCTCTGGAGTGATGGCTTGCCGCATGCAGGTATCCTGCCTGCTGATATAAGGGGTCAGCAAAGCCAGCAGACGGTGAAAAACGGGGTCCGTCATCCTGAGATAATTCCTGAAATCATCAGGATTATTCTCACGGATCTCACGGAGTAAAGGCATATGCGAGAATTGGTCACGCTGGCGCAACCAATTCTTTGTCCATGAACTCCTCCTCACCCTGTTCACAGACTGGGCTCGGGTCAAAGTATTAACCCCAACACCAAGCCCCAATATAGCACGAACTTGTTCCCGAGTACGTCCACTCTCCATGGTTTTGAAACGGTCGGCTGGACAAACAAGCTCAACTGAACGCACTGAAGAACAGCCAGACCTATGAAGAACGACCTGAAACCCAGAAACGAGCGGACCAGAAGCACCTAACAAAAGGTACCAACTGATCCACGTGTACCGAAAGACAGATACAAACCTCACAGGTAGACTGCGCCGCAGTAAACGGACAAATTAAGCTGAAGTCTGAAAAGCGCGAATCGTCTCTAACCAAACTTCTACTAACGCAAAGTCAGCAGAAGGAGCCCAAAGGGTGCTTTGCTGTGTCTTGGACTTCCTATTTCTAGTCCCGTCGTACGTGCCGTACGTCATCGCGCAAGCTTTCAGCGGACTGTTTGGCTATCCGTGTGTGGTCAAGTCCGTTCATTCGAAAGTATGACGGACTGTCCGTCGGATTGTCTGACGGACTAAGTTGGCCAGACAGTCCGCCCGTGTGTACGCGGCTTAAGTCACTTAAGAATTCGTAACTCAAGGGGAAATATGGACTGTTTAATGAGTAGGATGAATGGAATGAAAACTATTCAGAGTTTCCCCCTACAAGGCAGAATATGAAAAATTCATAACTCTACAATATGGACCTGTATCTCCAGGTCCTTTAAAACATTTAAAGCAGAAAGAGGAAGAGTAGGAAAAGCGGAACTTCCCTTTAAAGGTGAAGTTCTGCATTAAGATCGGGCAGCACAGAGGCTTAGTAGTTAGCACTTCTGCCTTGCATCACTGGGGTGTTTGGTCCATATCCTGACCAGGACACTGTCTGCATTGAGTCTTCATGTTCTCCCTGTGCTTGTGTGGGTTTTCTCCTACAGCCCAAAGACAAGCTGGTAGGTTAAAAGGCTTATTCAGTGCACCCAAGATGGCTGCTTCACCTCCTAAGTGCTTTGAGTGTAGATCCCTGATTTATCCCGCTCAGAAGGGGCAGACCTTAGAGAACAGAGGGCGCATATGGGCAGCACAGAAGCTTAGGGGTTATTCTTGCAACACTGGGGTCCATGGTTCAAATCCTGACCAGGACACTATCTGCATGGAATTTGCGCATTCTCCCTGTGTTTGCATGGGTTTCCTCTGGTTGCTCCGGTTTCCTTCCACACTCCAAGACATGCTACCTTACATTGGTGGTGCAGTGGTGAGCATAGCTGCTTTCCAGGCAGTTGACACAGGCAGTTTGATTCCCGGGCAACGCAATCTCACAAGATGGCTGCTTCACCTGGTAAGTGTTTTTTTTTTTATCAAATAACATTTTATTATTGTTTGTATTTAGGATATAGAATAAAGAGTTACATAATTTCAAAGGTGGAAATCGTAATATGCATAATTTTTTTTCAGATAGTTACTCATGAATATTGATGCTATGTTTAAAGACAGTAGTGATTATTTATCTAGCGTCATCATTTTGTCAAATATGCATCTCTTATTCGTTTAATAAATCGTAACAATTTGTATGTTGCTATGAGTCACAAGAATACTCTATATGAAGGGAAGGAGGGGGAAGGCGGAAGAAGGGGGGGGGGGGAGAAGTCATCGCGATAGCCTTTCATGGTGGATCCTCCCGAAGGTGCCACAGCTCCCAGACCTTATTATGAGCCTCCAGTCTGTCCTGCATCCTAACCGTAATTTTCTCCATCAATTTGACATCCTTAATTCTGGAGAAAAGGGCTTCAGAAGAAAGGGGGCACAGTGTTTCCAATTTGGGGCTATGAGACAGCATGCTGCTGTGAGAACATGGCGTACTAGTTTTTTATAGGGGGTGGGGAGCTTCAGCGGTGACAAACCTAGTGTGAAAAATTTTGGGGTCGCCAGGACCGGATTTTCTATTCCGTCTTCGGGGGTCTTCTTGCCAGACTCCTTCTGCTAGCTCTTTTACTAGCGGAGGAGCCCGGCTTTCTTCTTCTTCGCTGCCGCCCTCTTCTTCCGACTTCGGGGGTCTTGTCCCCCTCTTCGGGGGTCTTGTCCCCCTCTTCGGGTCTTCTTGCCGTGCCACCGCCCGGTCTTCTGTCGCCGCTGCCTTCTGTTCTTCTCTTCAGGAGATGTTGCCTCGTCACTGTCTCCGGTCACAATGACAGAGACGCGGCGTCTTTTATAGGGACATCACCGGATGATGTCCCCGCCCATTATGATGTCACAGTCCCAGAGGATGCTGGAACTGTGACATCATAATGGGCAGGGACATCATCCGGAGATGTCCCTATATAAGTCGCCTCACGCCGCGTCCCTGCCATTGTGACCGGAGACAGTGACAAGGCAACATCTCCAGAATAGAACAATAGAAGACAGTGGCAGCGGCAACAGAAGACCGGGCCACCGCTTGTAAAAGAGCTAGAAGAAGGTGCGGTGGCCCGGCAAGAAGAACCGAAGAGGGGGACAAGACCCCCGAAGTCGGAAGAAGAGGGCGGCGGCGAAGAAGAAAGCCGGGCTCCTCCGTTAGTGAAAGAGCTAGCAAAAGAGCAGAAGATAGCGGAGGAGTCCGGCGAGAAGACCCCCGAAGACGGAAGAAGACCCAGGGAGCTGTGCAATACACTATTTTAACCCTTGTGTGTTGTGTTTTTTTTTTACTTTTTTCACAGGTGAATGGGTAGGGGTACGTTGTTACCCATACTTATTCACATAGGGTGGGGGGGCCGGTATCCGGGGCCCCCTTATTAAAGGGGGCTCTCAGATTCCGATAAGCCCCCCTTCTGCAGACCCCGACAACCAACGGCCAGCGTTGTTGGGAAGAGGCCCTTGTCCTCATCAACATGGGGACAAGGTGCTTTGGGGTGGGGGGCGCGCGGCCCCCCCTTCCCCAAGGCACCCCCCCATGTTGAGGGCACGTGGCCTGGTATGGCTGAAGAGGGGGGATGCTCGCTCGTCCCTACCCCCTTTCCTGGTCGGCCGGGTAGCGTGCTCAGATAAGGGTCTGATATGGACCTAGGGGGGGGACCCCCTACACCGATTTTTTCGGCGTAGGGATTCACTTTTAAGTCCATACTAGGTGACAGGGCCAGCGACGCTCCTTCGCTGGTCCCGGGTACCTGGAGAAGCGCTCAAATTGATCGGACTTTCCTCCGCGTGTGTGGGCGAGTCTGTTCATTTCAAAAGTACAGCAGATAGTCCGGCGGACTTAGTACGCCGTATTAATCCGCCGCAAAAGTACCGTGTGTGGGCAGGTAGCTCGTTCGGAAAGTCCGGCGGAAAGTCCGCCAGACTAAGTCCGCCGGATAGTCTGCTACGTGTGTACGCGGCATTATTCTAAGAGTATCGTTGTTAATGAAAAAGTAGTCAATGCGGGAGTGTGTGGTGCGATGTGGGGCTGAGTAGAAGGTGAACTGCCATATACCTGGGTGGAGAGCTCTCCAGGCATCAAAGAGAGCATAACGTCTGGTGATCTGTCTGGAGATCCTCAAGTCTCTAAGAGCCCGAGGGAGGGATGTCCGGGGCTCACCACGTGGCGGTCTGCAGTTGCTGATTATGTTTGTTGAAGTCTCCACCCACCACAAGAATCCCATGGTTTGACTGGAAAATATAGACATATACCCTGGACAGAAAGCTGTGTTGTTTTGTGTTTGGGGCGTATATGGTACAGAAGGTAACCTCTTGTCTTTGAGTCCCTGCAGTAAGATAAAATGACCATGGGGGTCACAGTAATTGGCCGAGCTGGTGAAAGGGGACCCACGTTTAATAAGTATGGCAACTCCAGCTTTTTTATGGGGACCTTATGAAAGGAAGATCTGCGAGTAGTATTTGAAGGCGAATACAAAGGAGCCCTCCTTGTCAAAGTGAGTTTCCTGGACCAATATGACATCCACTCCTGGCTGTTTAAACTCCCTCAGTGCCAGATGCCTCTTTCTATTGGAGTTGAGGCCGTGTACATTCAGAGGCATACCTAGGGTCTCCAGCGCCCTTGGCAAGAATCTGTATCGGCGCCCCCCCCCGACTTTGGTCCCAATGTGATTCGAAATTCAGCCATACAGTCAGTATGGCTGAATTTGCATCACACTGACCACTACACACCCCACTACACACCCCATTGACCACTACACACCCCACTGACCACTACGCACCCCACTGACCACTACACACCCCACTGACCACTACACACCCCACTGACCACTACGCATCCCACTGACCACTACGCACCCCACTGACCACTACACTACACACTGACCACTATGCACTCCACTACACTGCCCACTGACCACTACACACCCCACTGACCACTACACACTGACCACTATACAGCCCACTGACCACTACACTGACCACTGCACACCCCAATACACTGCCCATTGACCACTAGACACCCCACTACACTGACCACTAGACACCCCACTACACTGACCACTACACTACACACTGACCACTACATACTCCACTGACCACTACACTGCCCACTACACTACACACTACACTGAACAATGACGTGTATGACGTGTCCTATGACGTCATGTCTCTACACACACACACACAGACACACACAGTCACACACACAAGTCACACACGTGTTTTAGGACATCTCCTCCTCCTCCCTCCATACCGCACACACAGCCCGGCTCTCCTTCTCACCTTCAGCAGCCAGCAGGTCCAGCGGGTGTGTGCAGCAGGCGGCCCCGCAGGAAGTACTAGTACTACCAGTGCCAATGCACCATGCCACCAAGACACCCTCCGCTATCTCCCTCCCCCCTGCGCTCTTCTTCTCCTTCTCTCCCTGCCCGGAGGGCGCGCTGCACAGTTCAAGAGCCAGGGGGGAGCCGGCCTTCGCCCAGGAGAATGAGAACAGCTGGGGCCAATCGGGTTGCAGTGCGAGACGAGGCCCGCCCAGCCAGCGCTGCCAAACAACTAGACACGGCTGCCTTAAAGCGGTGACAGGGAGGTGTGATGGGCCTGGGGGGAATAGGAGGGACTACACATGCTGGAAGTGGGTGAAAGGGTGGTGGAGGGTGTAGGACCCAGCCAATTTGCGCCCCCCTCATCCTGCTCCCCCGGCGGGTGCCGGTTTCGCCAACCCCTTGGTACGCCCCTGTGTACATTCAGAGATAAGATCTTAGCCATGGTGTTGGGTATAAGCAAGAGGGTATATGCTTACTAGACATGTGATTAGTTTTGTACAAATCTCAAATTTGTACAAATTTCCCTAAATTCGTACGTTCAGGAGGATCCGAAATACGAATTGCCATGCGTCCGAATTTTGTACTAAATACAAACTTTTGTTTGCAAATCCCAAGGAGGAAGTCAGCACAGCACAGGGATGGTGGGAGCCCCTCATCTAACAAAAAGTCGTATTTCGGATAGGAAATTCTTCAACGGAATTTTGTATTTCGGATAAAAACCAAACTTCCATCAGCATCGACTGTCATATTGAGGTATATTTTTGCCTTTAAATTCCTCGTAAAGAACGTTCGTACAAGTTAACGAACCTAACGACAATTCGTATTTCGTACGAATTGAAATTGAACATCGGACACGAAATACGAATTAATTTTAATACGAACTGTAACGGAACAGAAAAAAACAAATTTATTGACGGCGCCCATGTCTAATGCTTACCTGATGAGAATGTGGAGTTCCCCAGGGCTGAGGGCCAGGAGCGGGCACTCTTTGGGAGGAGACCCAGGCAATGGTGGGGCTGGCGATAACCGGAAAGGAAAGTGAAGGTGGGGAGGCTGAAAAAGAGTAAAGTGATTAGTGCAAGATAACAGGGGGAGCAAGGAGCAAACATCGTCATAAAACCTTGAGAGGCTAACTAGCCTAGGTTAATACGGTTTCCCAGCTGCCCTCCCCGACCCCACACCAGATGGATGGGCGGGGGGGGGGGTCAGAGGGAAGCCCCAAACTGGTCAAAAAGCAAAAAACAAAAAAGAATGTAACGAAAGAAAGTAAACTTCAGATAGTTCTAAGCTATAAACCGGGGTGGGGGGTGGTGGTAGGTTTGTGAGAGAAAAACCCTCACTCTCAAGTCTCTGCCAAGACATGCTCTTAGTATAGACTGGGTGTTAACGCTGGGACACTTAGGGGGACTATGTGCTGAAAAACAAAAGTTAGTTCTTGCGTTGATCTGGAGCTGAAGTTAGTATAGTTCAGCTGCTTTTGTGCTTGGCTGATCTGCGGGGAGTGTCCATAGATCGAGGTCGGTTAGAAAGGGGTACTTTCTGCCAAACTGTGGGTGGTGGTGGCACTGTAGCCACTAAGTCCCAATCCGGTAGTTGGGAGGGGGGGGGTTGGTATCCCCAGAATGTCACAGGAGGCATGTAGATCCTCTGGATACTGTAGAATGGTGGATTTGCCTGTTTTGCAGAGAGTCTGAAGGGGAAACCCCACCGGTAGGAGATGGATCCTCCTTGCAGTGTGTGCAGTAAGGGTTGGAGTAGTATGCGTTTTACAGGGGGATCCAGGAGAGATCGGGATACAATTGTATCTAGACAGCGTCAAAAGTCACTTTGCGTGCCAGGCAGGCTTGTCACATAATTTCTTCTTTGATGGGATAAGAACTAATCCTGCAAATGATATCTCTCGGCTTAGAGGTGGCTCCCCTGGGGCGTAGGGCACGGTGGGCTCTGCCCATTTCTAAGTGTTTCGCAGGTGGTTCACCAAGTAAGTTGTTGAATATGATCTGCAACTCTTTACAGGTCCTCTAAGCCCTCTGGTTCAGGTACGCCTCTCACTCGAATGTTGTTTCTGTGCCCCCTGTTGTCCAGGTCCTCTACATGTCGTTGCATGTCTCTGAGCAGGGATCGGTGAAGTTGAGTTCTATGCACGGCCAATTTTGTTTCCTGGATTTCTTCTTCGGCCATTTCTACTCTATCTATGAAGTGTTTAAGGCCTGATTGGAGTACCTGAATTTCACATCCTCTCTTAGTTGCCTGAAGTCCTCTTTTGTTGGGATTGCTTGCAGGTGTGCCACTGAGGTGCCAAAGGAGGTGTTTGAACAGGCCCATAGAACTGGGGGGGGGGGGTGATGATGGGCAGGATGGTTGCGGTTGGGGGCCCATGGTGGCTACATCTGTGGCCTGGTGCAAGTTTGGTGCTGGAGGGTCCCACGGTTCTGACCATGTCTGAGCCTGCCCTGGCTGGGGAGGCCTCACACGGTGTGCCCCTGGTGGAAGGGGGGCCGGGGAGCGGGCCTTCTGGACGTATGTTACCCTGTGTGCCAGATGCACTCTGGAAGAGCTGGGGTCCCTTGAGCGGGATAGTCTCTGCTCCCCCGGGGGAGGGGTGAGGAGGCTGCAGAGGCCCACAAGGCTGCATGTATGCCCGCAGGCTCTTGAGGTATTTGGCTGGTAGGGTATACGGGGCCTGGCAGGGCCAGAAAGTCCAGGGAGAAGTCTGAGGTGGTGGGGGATCCTGGATGTGTTTCATGGACACAGGGGTCTAAGGCTGTCCTCAGCAGCCTCAGGAATGCTTCTGAGCACTGTGTGTAGTGCTGGGGGGGGGGTCAGACATGGCGGCCTCTGGTGGTGGGGCGATTCGGGGGACTCACCGCTCTGGAGTGTTGTGTGGACTCCATGGGGCCTGTGGCTGCCAGCGGGGGACCTGTTGAGGTACGCTGCATGGAGAGAGCTGGAGGGGAGAGCTGCATGGTGGTCTGGGAGCGGTGTGTCCAGGCGTCCGGCGCCATCTTTTCCCCCCCACCTGGCGGCATGACGGGCGGGTAAAAGAAGGAATGGAGGTCCATGGAGGAGCCCGGAGGGGGCTGCGATGTACCCTGGGCTTTGGATGAGCGGGTGGTCCTTGATCTGCCCATGTGGTGAATCGTCCCCGTGCCATTTTTGATGCGGGTTTTTATTTGCCAAGTGTACATACATAGTAGGAAAAAATGAAAGCAGGGTACATTCGTAATTGTGTAAAGCAGCATATCATTTTCCTAATCAAGTCTTAATCATCCCTATGTTTGAACTCAATATAGGCACTAGTACAAATTGTGCTTTTTCTGTTTTGATTTTGTAACTGTGGTAGGTATAACGTATTCATGTAAAGTAAAAAATAAACTAAGTCAGATGTGAACTCCTCCTTAAACTCTAATGCTGTGCGCTGTTATTCATTCATGACCAGAAAATCATATTCTCATATTACAATGCATTCAAATCTCAGAACATATTTATTGTAAAAGAACTATCTTAAATGTCAGTTTGTACAGTTTCTCTAGACTTAATCCATTTACCTCAAACTTTATTGAATTTTTTTGAGCATCCTCTGGCTTCATAAGTCATTTTATATAATGTTACATTGGTATTGACCAGGCCCTTCCAGGAGGCTAAAGTGAGATGGTAAACAGAAGAAAAAACAGCGCCAATCTAAGTGCAGTATTGTTGAATCAAAGACATTTAATTTGTGAAGTTATGCACTCACACTCTACCAGAAAGTTTCAGGCACATCATGTATCTAGAGGGCATCGCAGGGCTCTCGAGGAGAAGCGGTAACTCGTTCGGCTGTATCTCTCGTCCGGTGGCGCCGGTGGTTCCCAGCGTCGCACGGCTTGGTGTAGCAGCGTCAGGGAGGTCCGTTCGTCCGTTCGTTGTTATGTTGAGGGGCGCACTGCGATGACGTTTCGTTGTGGTTTACGTTGCACGCGTTCGGAGCATGCGTGCTCCTTCATCAGGCATCTGGGTTACTATGTTTGGAGTGGTTTAAATAGGGAAAGGTGAGATGGTCCCTCTTAATCCAATTGATAGCAATCAGCTTATGGACATAGAAGAATAATAATCATAGAAATGTCCTCACATTGTTACTCATAACTTCATCCTCAATAATGCCTAGAAGTCCCAGTAATGGGCTACAAATATTCCAAGATTCAATGTATAAGCAATAAATTGGGTCACCTGAGACCAGAGAGGCCTTATCCTGTTACAATCCCACACCATATGTAGAAATGATCTTTCCCCTGCTAAACTTTTATGACATGTGGAATTGTCTCTCCTTCCCATTTTATACAGTCTCCGTGGTGTGTAGTACATTTGTTGCAGGTATCGGAGTTGTATCATTTTGTCCCTGGCAGAGATAACTGTGGGAGTATATAAGGTCAGCACTTCCCCCCATTGCTCCTCCGTTAGCTCAAGTATAATATTGGTCCACCCCAGAGGATGCCTTATTAGTAGGAAACGCGGGGACGGCTCTGCTGATGCCACTGCGTTACTTGGTTTTATCCACATGCTTTTAATGTCTTCTCAAAATGTGAGTGACCATTTTATCATTTTTTCAATAAATGTTTTACATTTAAAACGAAATCACACTATGTGGCCGGGCCCCATTTTTCTCCTTTTGCCATATGTCATATTGAGAGGAACCGCTTATGAATTTCAGTCATTATACCTGTTGTGATTAAAATGGCATTTCTATTTACCTGACAAAAACCAGCTCGGTATAATTACGGCAATTACCACACTTACGAAACCCGCTCAGCACTGCAGCACTGATGAGACAGCTTATTACTGAACACAAGAAAAGATGAGTCAAGGTTGATGTTCAGAGCTTATCTGGTTTAATTCTGGGCGGGTCTACAATTTATATGCGCTATTATTAGCCAATAATTGCATAAAACATGGGTGTGGTTATGGTATATGATGGATACCTATTGATGTCACTACTTTAAAGGATCCCTACCAGATTGGTCTATATTGGATGTCGTGGTTGCTGTACCTTTCCTTGGGTGTGTTACACCAAAAGCTTGTTGACCCATCAGGCATACGCCTAGCTGGGTTCAACCTGTCTGGTAAGCCTCTTTCCTTATGGATTATGGATTATCTACAGACAACCAGTTTACCCAGATTCACAGTCACATTATTCTTTGCCATATTATATGGGCTATACGCACTAACACTGTTGGTTTGCTTACATTTTTCATTATTGTTGGGCAATCTTAATTTGTTGTGTATTTATCTGCACATTTATATAATGTATCAATTTTTATTGGAAATAATCTCATTGTTTATTTCATTTTTCATCAGCGCTGCACTATATTACTTTATTCGTTCCCTAATTTTATTCTCTTTTGGATGCTCTTTGCCTATGAGTACACTATAATAGCTAGATATTAATTTAGTGTGGTCAGGGGTGCCAAGGAGTTTTTCTAAGTTTGAGTTTTCTAGGGAGATTGATTCTGTCGCAAACTGAGTGTGTGCCGCATGTTTCAGTCTGGTATATTGGAATGCCCAGGAGGCAGGAATTCCCAGTTCCCTCTTCAGCTGTGCAAATGTTTTAAGTTCACCCTTATCATATAGCTGGTGGAGGTACACAAGTCAAAATTTAGACCATTTATAGCCATTTTCCAGATAGACAGGAGTTGAACCATGGAGGGGCATTGGGGGATAAGTGGAGAGGGCTGTCGGCTATATGTTTCAAACAGATCCCTAAGATACGCTTAGCAAATTTGAGCATCACCCTGCCTCCCTCTGTAGGGACCTCCCCCCTAGAGAAAATGTTTAATAAGGTATTATAGGAAGTTACAACCACTGCTTCAACAGCTACTGCTGCATTGTTTAATTGTGGAAACATTCGCCAATGCATATGCACCAACTGTGATACAAGATAGTAGAGGCGAAGGTCAGATAACGCCAGTCCTCCTCTTCCCAACGGTAATTGTAAGATCTCCAAGGAGACACTGGCCGTCTTGGAACTCCACAAAAAGGAGGTCAGCAGTGAATTAGTGTACCAAAATGTTTTTTTGGGGATATAGATCAGGGCATTAGATAGCACATATAAAAAAAACTTAGGCAAGAAAATAATTTTGAATAGGTTAGCTCTACCTAACAGTGTAAGTGGTAGGTCTTTCCATTTCTGCACTCTGTCACTAAAAGATCTAATTATGGGCCACAGATTCACGTCTATGAATGAATCCACCGGCAGTTGGACATTTATCCCCAAATACTTAAACTGGGACGTAACAGCTGGAGGATATTGAGTGGGAAGTATTAAAATTGGCTGTGGGTCTAGAGGAAGTGTTGACTTGAACCAATTAATTCTGAAGCCCAAGAAATCTCCAAATTTCTGTATTACCAAAAATGCAGTGGATAAGGATGTATCAGGGTCTCTCAGGTACAGGAGCATGTCATCTGTGTATAAGGATACCCAGGCTCCCAACCAACAGACCGCCAATGTCATCAGGAGCTCTAAGTTTAGCAGCTTTGGGCTCGATAGCCAGTGCGAATAGAAGAGAGAGGGGGCACCCCTGTCTTGTTCCCCTATGTATTTGGAAAGTGTTCGATATAAGCCTATTCACTCTAATGCCACGTACACACACACACACACACACACACACACACACACATACACACACAAGGACAATCCGACAACAAAATCCATGGGATTTAATCCGACGGATGTTGGCTCAAACTTGTCTTGCATACACATGGTCACACAATGTTGTCCGAAATTCTGAACGTCAAGAACGCGGTGACGTTTGACGAGCCGAAAAAATTTAAGTTCAATAGCCAGTGCGGCTCTTCTGCTCGATTCCGAGCATGCAGAAAACGTTGTGCTTTGGAATTGTGTACACAGGATCGGAATTTCCGACAACGGATTTTGTTGTCGAAAAATCTGAGATCCAGATCTCAAATTTTGTGTGTTGGAAATCCTGATGGAAAATGTCTGATTGAGCCTACACATGGTCAGAATATCCGACAAAAAGCTCCCATCGAACATTTTCCGTCAGAAAATCCGACCGTGTGTACGCGGCATAACATTGGCTCTAGGATCATTATACAGTAGTTTAACTGAGGAGATACATTTTGGCCCAAAGCCCAACCTAGTTAGAAGGGAGAAAAGATAACCCCATTCAACCGACTCAAACTGTCTAGTGATGCTATTACCTTATTGCCTATATTAGTATGTTGGATCTGTAAGTTAACATATAGTCTAAGGTTCATTTGGGTACTTCATCCAGGTATGAATCCCGTCTGGTCAGAGTCTATTAATTTGAGAATTACCTATTGGCTAAAATTTTCACCAGTATTTTGTAGGACTCACACTCTTGTGGATCCTTCCCAGGCTTGGGTACATTTTTCACATTTTGTCATGTTACAACCAGAAAAAAAAAGCTTTTTATTGGGATTTTATGTGATAGAACAACACAAAGTGGCACATAATTGTGATGTGGAAGGAAAATTATAAATGGTTTTCAAATTTTTTTTACAAATAAATATCTTAAAACTGTGGCATGCATTTGTATTCAGCATCCTTTATTTTGAGACCCTTAACTAAAATCGAGTGGAACCAATTGCCTTCAGAAGTCACCCAATTAATAAATAGAGTCCACCTGTGTGTAATCAAATTTCAGTATAAATACAGCTGTTCTGTGAATCCCTCGGAGGTTTGTTAGAGAACCTTAGTGAACAAACAGCATCATAAAGGCCAAGGAACACACCGGACAGGTCAGGGATAAAGTTGTACAGAAGTTTAAAGCAGGGTTAGGCTATAAAAAAAAATATCCCAAGCTTTGAGCATCTCACAGAGCACTGTTCAATCCATCATCTGAAAATGGAAAGAGTATGGCACAACTGCAAACCTACCAAGAATTGTCCGTTCACCTAAACTGACAGGCCAGGCAAGAAGAGCATTAATCAGAGAAGCAGCCAAGAGGTAACTCTGGAGGAGCTGCAGAGATCCACAGGTCAGGTGGGATAATCTGTCCACAGGACAACTATTATTCATACACTCCACAAATCTGGCCCCTATGGAAGAGTGGCAAGAAGAAAGCCATTCTGCAGGTTTGGGAGATTTAAAGGTCCAAGGCTTGTGACTGAACTGGGCCCCTGGCTCAGGAGGTTGAAGTCTGGGAGGAAGAAAGGAACTCTTCTTGGCTTTCTCTGCTTGGGAAATGAGAACTCTTCCCGCCGGTGAGGTCCTTCATGGAGAAGTCTATGGCCTCACTCACATGGGGCATATGAATCTGTACCTTGTGTGGGGGCTGGGTTTACCCCAACAAAGACATCCATGTGGGTGTAGTTGTGCGGACGCACCCTGGGTGCATTTGGGGCCGTTCACGTGGATGTCACATTGGGAACAGCGGCTGCACCACATTTCACAGTAATGAGACTGCTTACACCGAATGCTGGGAACACCTGTGCACCCCTGTAGTAGTCACGGCCCTCCCATGGGGTACAGAGTCATACCCCCGTGTGAAGAGTTGCGGCGTCCCTCCAAGCCAAGAGCACACCGGACACTTTGAATCCTCCCTCAGTTACTGCGCCTCAGACCAGCCGAGTCCGAGACTCGGGAACAGACTGATCCCTACCCCAGATAGGCCTATCAGGGGCCACTGACAGGAACATGTTGCTGGGTGTCGAATACCCAGTGACCGGGACCCCTCATAGGGCTACCCTTGTCCTGGAACCAGAACAGACCACATGGGTCTCATGAACAACTCCAGAACCTCGAACAAGTGACCCACAGCCCCTTAAGTACCCCTTCCCAGGCACCTCAGCGGGCCCGGCACTACCACTGGTTGGTTCAGAGAAGGCCAATACCTAAACATCCAACCAGACCTGGTTCTGGCCTGTCATGTGCACCTCACCATTCACATGACCAGGCAGAACTTCCAAACACAGCCTGGTGTTAAGGCCTACCTACACAATTAACCCTCAGAAACTTTAGTGTTCTGAGGCCAAAAAATTAATTTACATGCGTATGACATTTGATCCCAAATGTCATCCGCCACACACACACACATATTATTGTGACATTGGGGTGTTTAGCTCAAGTGGTTAGATGCATTTTTTTGTGCAGTGAGTCCACATCAGACAGGCATTTCTAGTTAAGGGCCTGGTAGCCCACATTTGTTAAAGGGAAAACAAAACAGTCCATCCAGGAATCCCACACAGGGGTTTAACTTCATTCAGCACACATAAATGAAAACATACCAAGCATGGGCGTCCGCAGAACTTTTTTCGGGGGGGGGCATAATTTTAGGGTCACCCATGCGCCGCACCATTTCAACAATGTCATTATCACATTATCATGGTCAGAGACTGCAGACATAGTACAGTCCCTAGGATAAGTAATGGATAATGGCCGATAGGCCCTCTTACCAGACCCAGTGAAACTACAGCAGTGATCCCTCCACCTGGACGATCGCTCACTCTGGGTTCCTTGGGGGCGACTCTGGTCAATAGTGTAGCATGTCTGTACCCTGGCAGTGGCCCAGTCTTTCTCTCTCTGGCAGTGCTGAGCAGCGTGCCGCTCTCTGGTGGCGCTGGACAGCATGGCTCTCTGGTGGCGTAGGGCAGCGTGGCTCTCTCTCTGGCTTCTGCCCAGCACACTCCTCATTCTTTGTCCTGTAGCACTCTCTCCCTCAGCTTTTTTCCAGGCTGCAGTCTCTCAATCTCTCCCTTGATCGAGCTGTAGCCTCCTCCCTGTGGAAAATGGGGCCGCCAATCTTAGGGACTACATGTCCCATGAGGCTCTCCTCTTCTAGTCTCCTTTGATTGGCCCTCAGTTGTGGCTAATAGGGAAGGAACGGAGCGGGCAGGAAGCTGGGTGGGGAACCTGGTGAGAGCCGTAGTCTCTTCTACCTGACAGGAGAAGGGGGGGGGGTGACCTGGGGGAAACCTGACAGCCTGCAGCTCGCCTTTCTCCTGTCACATCGCCGCCGAGTTCTCTGCTGGACTGAGCAGGGAAAAGAACCCGCAGTCACATTACACTGATAGGGGGCTTGACAGAACCTTAATGGTGTCACCCCAATAGTGATGGAACTATGCTGAAATTAAGATCTGATCCCTGTTTCCAGGGGGGGGGGGCACTTGACCCCCCTTGCCCCTACCTGCGGACGCCCATGATACCAAGCCACCTAGCTCTCAATTGTCAGCAGTTCCTCTGCTTGCTCCCAACAGACTTATCGATTCTTTCCAGCCCCCTGGACTCACTGGCTTCCGTAGTCTTCCTGACTCTCAAGGCAGGCCAGCCTTTCCCTGTCCCCGAGCAAAGAATCCCCCTTACACAGGCTGCAGTCTCCCACAGGGCAGACCACTCTCCAAACACAGGTTTGTCTTCACACAGCAGCAGCAAGCTGCCCACACTCCACTCTCAACAGCCCCACGTTATATGGGCTGTGTACAGCTGGGCACACACCCTGCTTGCTATCCTCAAGACCCAGACACAGGGTTGGAGATCCCGTCCCACCCATGACTCTCAGGGATCTCCAAACTACAGAATCCCCTCCAGAACTAGCAATACCTGGAGAAAACTGACAGAGCAGTTTTCTCCATTTAAACTCTACACTCTGTAGTCTTGCAGTCCGCAGATATGCAAACTCTGTGTCTCTTTTACCTCCAATTTCATAGGGACAGACCCTCGAGCTGCCACAAAATCCCTTGGGAGCTGCAAAGTTGTTCATTACCTTTATGTTAACAGGCCCCGTTCTTCCTTCCCATGCATGCTCCACGAACACCACAGTCTTTATATTCTGTAAGGCTTTATTCTTGAACTTGAGTAGATGTTACAATTGTGTAGAGGATACGAATTGCCTCTATTAACCCTTTCATGACTAAGCCTATTTTTGGCATTTTGGTGTTTACAAGTTAAAATCCATATTTTTTGCTAGAAAATTACTTGGAACCCCCAAACATTATATATATACCGTATTTTCCGGCGTATAAGAGGACCTTTTACACGTAAAAAAAATTGGCCAAAAAGCAGGGGTCGTCTTATACGCCGGGTCAGCTCCTCGGATGCCGGCTGGGTGTTCGGTAATACTGTATGTAGCTTCGGCTACATACAGTATATACCGCTGAGCCAATCCTGGTGAGCGATGTATTCAAATGAATACAAAGCCTGCTCGGATTGGAGTAACGACCTCTGCCAATCCGAGCAGGCTACTCTGTAGCCTGCTCGGATTGGCTTGGAGAGTCAGAGTGGCGCGGGCTGATGATGTTACAGCCTCTGCCAATCCAAGCAGGCTTTGTATTCATTAATAGAATACATCGCTCGCCGTGATTGGCTCCAGCAAATGCAGGAAGAAGGAAGAAATATGAAGCCTCGGAAGCCTCGAAAGCCGGGTCGTCTTATACGGTAAGTACAGATTTAAAAGCATTTTTGTCCTGTAAGATTAGGTGGTCGTCTTATATGCCGGGTCGCCTTATACACCGGCAAATACGGTATATTTATTAGCAGAGACTCTAGAGAATAAAACGGCGATTGTTGCAATATTTTATGTCACACGGTATTTGCGCAGCGGTGTTTTAAACGCAACGTTTTGGGAAAAGGGACACTTTCATGAATTAAAAAAAAAAAAAAGGCAAAATGATCCCATTTTTTTTGCATAATGTGGAAGATAATGTTACGCCGAGTAAATAGATACCAAACATGTCACACTTTATAATTGCACGCACTTGTGGATTGACCACAAAGTACGGTACCTAAAAATCTCAATAGGCGACGCTTTAAAAAAATTTACGGTTACCAGGTTAGTGTTGCAGAGGAGGTCTAGTGTTAGAATTATTGCTCTCGCTCTGACGATCGCGGTGATACCTCACATGTGTGATTTGAACACCGTTTACATACGTGGGCGCGACTTCCGTATGCGTTTTCTTTGCTTCGCGAGCTCGCGGGGACGGCGGGCGCTTTAAACATTTTTTTTCATTTTTTTATTTATTTTAAAATGACTAAATTGTTTTTTAAAAAAATAATAATTTGATCACTTTTATTGCTGTCACAAGAAATGTAAACATCCCTTGTGACAGTAATAGGTGGTGACAGGTACTCTTTATGGAGGGATCGGGGGTCTAAAAGACCCCCCACCCCTCCTTTACACTTCAATGTATTCAGATCGCCAAAAACGGCAATTCTGAATACCGGATATTTTTTTTAAACCGGCGCCATTGGCAGCCAAGTAAACGGGAAGTGACGTCATGACGTCGCTTCTGTATTTACTATGAGGAGACTGGAACGAAGTCGATTACGGCTTCGTTCCAGTTCCTCCCCAGCAGCCTGAGGCATCGGACATGGAATCGGTGCTCCCGATCGAGCAGGAGCACCGGTAACAGCGGCGGGAGGGGGGGACGTCCCCTCCCGCTCCTTCGGCATAACAGCCGAGCAGCTTCTAGCCGCATCGGTTGTTATGGCTGGATAGCCAATCGCCTGCTGAAAAAAAACGGTACCGGGATGATGCCCGGAAGCCGAGTACGCACATCTGCGTACGCTCGGCGGGAAGGGGTTCATTCTGATTCCCGACTCCTGATCCTGCGTACTTCCCTTTTGTGAACTGACCAGAATCACTCCGAATAATACTGTGGGTTGTAGATTCCAAAGTCCCAGGCCTCACAGCCTAATTCCTTGACTCTTGCAATCCGCCCATGCCAGTTCTGGAAAGTGTCTCTCACTAGGTCCTTGGACATGCTTAGACTCGAAACGCAAGTTTACAGGTAAGCACCACTGGGTTGCACTCCCTTTGCTCACTCCCATCGACAGTCCATGTTTCCCACAGAAGGTCGATTCCCAGTTTCCTCCATCTGCTTTACTCCTACTTCCTCCTCCACATGGTCCAGTGCATCTCCGGCTGCGACTACCAGTTTCTCCTCTGGACTACATAGTGATGTCTGTTCAGGCTATCCAGCACTGGGGTCTCTGAATCCCCAGGCCTTCAAGCCTGCTCCTGCTATCCAGTGCTAGGGGTCTCTGAACCCCCAGGCCTTCAAGCCTACTTCATGCCGCACTCTCTACATCTTGGGTTCTCTCCTCCTCCCGGAAGCATGTGACCCCCAGTTTATATGCGAGTCTTGCCCCTGCCAATACAATTTAATGATTAGTCCAGAGCTCTCCACATAAGTTGCCTGCCACTCCAGTCCCAAATCCTGCCTCCCTTCCAGAACATTTCCACTGAAAGACTGAGGGGACTTCCTTGAGCCAGAGTGTAGGTGGCCACACCCCCCTCTATTCTAGCACTCCCCTCTCCCAAATAAACAACCAGGCCTAGAAAAGTGCAAGGCTCTGGCTAACTTTACCCATTACTATTCACAAAAACCCTATTAAGTACCCACCTAAACGGGGTGGGTGCTACATTTATATATAGATATAGATATAGATATAGATATAGAGAGAGAGAGATAGATATAGATATATATTATAGTTTAGGATAAGTTTGAATTTCTTCTGGAGGAGCTTTGTGTGGACATAACTGATGTATTCTGCTTAGCGGGGGCAGGCCTTAGAGAACAGAGGCCATATATGGGCAGCACAGAGGCATATGGGTTAGCATTGCAGCACTGGGGTCCTAGGTTCAAATACTGACCAGGACACTATCTGCATGGAGTTTGCATGTTCTCCCTGTGCTTGCCTGGGTTTCCTCTGGGTGCTCTGGTTTCCTTCCGCACTACAAAGATATGCTACCTTGTGTTGGTGGTGCAGTGGTGAACATAGCTGCCTTCCCAGCAGCTGATCTGGGTTTGATTGTTGACCAATGCCATCTCCAAGTACTTGGGGTCCCCAGACAGAAAGGCGCTATACGAGTTCAATGCTGTGTATATATTAGCAGTGAAAAGAAGAATGAAGCAAATGTGTGGTATGTTTGAGGAAGAAATTACATTTTTTCCCCAGAATCTATAGAAACGAAACGCACCAACTGATAGAAGATGCTTAGGCTGTGTTCACGTCTAAGTGTTTCGGGATCACGAGCAAAATTACTGTGATTCCCAAATTGCTATAAAATGTGGGACGCGCTTGTGAGTCCGTTACTTTCAATGGCACCCCAATCATGGGACAAGTTTGCCGCAATTGTTGCCCAACAAATCTCGCTAACAAAGTCGCAGGACACTTGTCGCCCAAAAACAGTCCCGCGGTTCTTTTGCGATTTGTTGGGCGACAGTCATGGCAAAATCATGCCACAATTGAGGTGTCATTAAAAATAAGAGGATTGCAAGCGCATCCTGCATTTTGTAGCGATTAGGGAATTCGGAACACCTAGGTGTGAACAGAACCCTTGCCGTGTCCATCTTATGACAAGAACTGTCTGCACAGACGTCCCCCCAGCAGGGATATGACACCGATACTCCCCCAAGCAGGAATATTACACCAATACATAAAATATGACCATCATATTATTCCCTAGGGCAGTGATGGCGAACCTTGGCACCCCAGATGTTTTGGAACTACATTTCCCATGATGCTCCTGCACTCTACATCGTAGTGGAGCATCATGGGAAATGTAGTTCCAAAACATCTGGGGTGCCAAGGTTCGCCATCACTGCCCTAGGGTCTCTCCTAAAAGAAAAAAATCAGGGATCAGGGTGACAGGTCTCGGGTGCTCAGGATCAGGATGATGGGCCTGGGCTGCTCTGGATCAGGGTGACAGGTCTAGGCTGCTCGGGCTTAGGGTGATGGGTCTGGGGTGCTCGGGATCAGGGTGACAGGTCTGGGGGGGGATCAGCATCAGGTTGATGGGTCAGGGGTGCTCAGGATCAGGGGGATGAATCTGGGGGTGCTTAGGATCAGGGTGATGGGCCTGGGGTGCTCGGGATCAGTGTGACGGGCCAGGGGTGCTTGGGATCAGGGTGATGGGATTGCGGTGACAGGATCAGGGTGCTTGGGATCAGGGTACTTGGGATTGGGTTGATGTTTGGCTTGTGGTGGCACCTTATTCACTGAAATTAGTTATATTTGGCTGTCGTACTGCTTGGCGGCCTTTTCGGTAAATTTTGTTGCATCACATCCACGTCGCTGGTTACCAATATGGCCGCTGGATGGTCAGGGGATGGTAAACCCGCAGACTATTTTAAACCCCCCCCCCCCATGTAAATGGGATATTACATGCCCCTCATAAGGCGAATGCTGCGACCGCGTTATTAGATTGAGAGGTCACCCAGCACAGAACTGATGGAGGGTGTCTGATCTTTTGGAAAATGTAAATCCTTCTATTCTGATTCCATATACACAGAACTATTGGGTTGCTGCACACTTGTCTTTGTTTGGACAAACTGTCGAAATTGTCACGTTCTGTGATGTGGCTTCAGCTGTTTCACTAAACCATGCGCACATTAGATTAAATCAGTGGCATGGACGGGGGACAGTGGAATGGATAGTGGGATAAACAGGGGGACAGTGGAATGGATAGTGGGATGGACAGGGGGACAGTGGGATGGATAGTGAATGGACAGGGGGACAGTGGGATGGATAGTGGGATGGACAGGGGGACAGTGGAATGGATAGTGGGATGGACAGGGGGACAGTGGAATGGATAGTGGGAAGGACAGGGGGACAGTGGAATGGATAGTGGGATGGACAGGGGCACAGTGGAATGGATAGTGGGATGGACAGGGGCACAGTGGAATGGATAGTTGGATGGACAGGGGGACAGTGGAATGGATAGTGGAATGGACAGGGGGACAGTGGAATGGATAGTGGGATGGACAGGGGGACAGTGGAATAGATAGTGGGATGGACAGGGGGACAGTGGAATGGATAGTGGGATGGACAGGGGGACAGTGGAATGGATAGTGGGATGGACAGGGGGACAGTGGAATGGATAGTGGGATGGACAGAGGGACAGTGGAATGGATAGTGGGATGGACAGGGGGACAGTGGAATGGATAGTGGGATGGACAGGGGAACAGTGGGATGGATAGGGGTATGGACAGGGGGCCGGTGGAATGGATAGGGGTATGGACAGGGGGACAGTGGAATGGATAGGGGGATGAACATGGGACCAATGGCATGGATAGGGAGACAGTGGAATGGATAGGGGGATGAACAGGGGCCAGTGAGATAGATAGGGGGATGGCCAGGGGGACAGTGGGATGGCCAGGGGGACAGTGGTGCTCAGTGGTAGACTGTATACCTGTCTCCTGCTGTCCCGTTCTGTAAGCTGTGGGTTGCTCCCTGTACTGAGGCTGATCACTGCACTGATTGCACTAGCTGCTCCTTCTGCTGTGCCCTATGAAGTCGGACAATCCTGTCAGCCCAGGAGATACACAGACAGGGAGAAGAGGGGTCCTTTAGCTGCTGGTTGTCTGTCCTGAGAGATGCCTTCTGTTTTTGGCCACTTAGAACCCTTTCACACTGGGGTGGTGAGGGCATTTTTAACCCCCACTAGCGGCCGAGGAAAGGGTTTTCAGGCGCTTCAGCAGCACTGCTCATTCATTATAATGGGCAGGGGCGGTGGAGGAGTGGTGTACACAGGGCTCTTGCACCACCCCAAAGATGCTGCTTGCAGGACTTTTTTTCCCGTCCTACAAGTGCACTGCCCCAGTGTGAAAGCACTCGGGCTTTCACACTGGGGTGGCTTGAGAGGCACTTTTCAGGTGCTATTTTTAGCGCTAAAACATCTGAAAAGCGCCCCAGTGAGAAAGGGGTCTTAAAGCGGTGTTTCAGCTGTAAAAAATTTTTTTTACAAGTCACCAGCTAAAAAAAAAAAGTAGCTGCTGACTTTTAATAAGGAGACTTACCTTTCCAGGGCGCTTGCGATGTCGGCCGCCGAGGCCGACATGTCCCTCGGCTCTCGGGTCCCAGCGCCGCCATTCGTACTAAGGGAAACAGGCAGTGGAGCCTTGCGGCTTCACTGCCTGTTTCCTACTGCGCATGCGCGAGTCACTCGGCGCTTTGCGAATAGGACACGCTGTGTTAGAGAACACACAGTTCCTAGAACACAGCACACCCCATTACCCAGAAGACCGAAGATCACTGAGGAGCAGGAAGAAGGCAGATTAGGAAGACTAGCAACAGGGATTTCAGACCAGGTAAAAAAAAAAAAAATTTCTTCAAGTGTTTTTTTTTTACATTTTAATAATATTAATGCTCTTTTTTTTTCAGGGTGGCCCTCCACTTTAAGCTATGATATGTATGTAGCAATCTCCCAGACCTCTAAGAGCCTAATGGTGAACCTTAAGAGTTAGGGAGAGCTCTAGTAGAGTGGGTTAGCAGGCATGGTGGGTGTAATGCAAGATGAAATGATGGGCGCCAGTCACTTTTTGAATGCGAACAAGAGATTTATTGTCTCCTAACAAGAACTGTGGGAGAGTGGGGTAGGACCATGACACCTTTAGGTAGATGCAATGTTAATTGGCAGACTCCGAGACACTATAGGTAGAAAGCTTTACAGGGAAAGGCCTCCAGCCAGATGCCACAACTGTATAGGTAGGGCCACTGTCTCCTATGGCAACAGAACTTGTAACCATCACTAAAGGTAGTCGTACATAACTCTTGTAACGCAGAATAGTTCTTCTCTTATCTCTATATCTTGTTTCCCACTGTAGGTCTTCACTTACTGAATCCCAGTCATCAACAAATCTCCTGAGCTCTTCCACAGCTAACCTGCTGTATACTCCTCAAGTGTCTCACCGCTAACTTGCTGGGTCCCTGGCTTGGCACTCGCTGGAACTTTCCCACTTCTTCACAGTCCCTGGCTGGTGAGACGACTGCGCTGGTACTTGCTCAAGCTTACTCACAGTCCCTAAACAGCGACTGCTCTCCCTTTACCTCCGACCACAACTGGTTCCCCGTCCAGCTGAACCTTCACAACTTGGATGGACTCCAATCCTGCAGTCTCATCCTTACGTTGCTTCTACTGCTCCTGGATAGGCCTCAGGTAGCCTAGAAGCCAGGTGTCCCCGGGATAGACCTCTGGCTTCCGGCCTAGCACCCCAGGGTGACATAACACACGTCCACTAAGGATGAGCCGAACACCCCCCTGTTCGGTTCGCATCAGAACCTGCGAACAGATCTAAACTTCGTGTGAACTTTAGAATCCTATTAAAGGCTATGGGACTCGAACGTTCACAATCTAAAGTGCTAATTTTAAAGCTTAATATGCAAGTTACTGTCCTAAAAAGTGTTTGGGGACCTGGGTCCTGCCCCTGGGGACATGGATCAATGCAAAAAAAAGTTTTAAAAACAGCCGTTTTTTCAGGAGCAGTGATTTTAATAATGATTAAAGTGAAACAATAAAAGTGTAATATTCCTTTAAATTTCGTACCTGGGGGATGTCTATAGTATGCCTGTGAAGGGGCGCATGTTTCCCATGCTTAGAACTGTCCCTGCACAAAGTGTCATTTCGCAAGGAAAAAAACGTCTTTTAAAATCACTTTCCATTGTTGGTTCCCGTAATACAGAGAACACTCAATGAGTGTTCTCTGTATAAGCCGACAATTCATTCATTGATAAAAAATATTTTTTTTTTTTAAAAAAGCGTGGGGGTTCCCCTTAATTCAATTACCAGGCCCTTCAGGTCTGGTATGGATATTGAGGGGAACCCCGTGTCAAATTTAAAAAATAAATTGACGTGGGGGTCCCCCTAAAAATCCATACCAGATCCTTTATCCGAGCACGCAACCTGGCGGGCCACAGGAAAAGAGGGGGGGACGAGAGAGCGCCCCCCTCCTGAGCTGTACCAGGCCACATGCCCTCAACATTGGGAGGATGCTTTGGGGGTCTGTGACCCCTCAAAGCACTGTGTCCCCATGTTGATGTGGACAAGGGCCTCATCCCCACAACCCTGGCCGGTGGTTGTGGGGGTCTGCGGGGGGCTTATCAGAATCTGGAAGCCCCCTTTAACAAGGGGACCCCCAGATCCTGCCCCCCCCTGTTTGAAATGGTAAGGGGGTACAAAAGTACCCCTACCATTTCACAAAGAAAGTATAAAAATGGTTAAATAAGACAAACACACTTTTGAAAAATTCCTTTATTAAAAATAAAAAAAAGGTTCCAGTGGTGGTAATCCACTCTTGCTATGCAGCGACGGATGATCATCTCTCCGGGGTCCAGCGATGGCTGATCTGATCCAGCGACGGGGGATCTCACAGTCCAGCGCTGTCCATACATGCATCCGTCTTCTGTCTCCACTGCGGAGACACTGCGGGGATCCCAGCGCTGACGTTTCTTATATTGGGAGGGCGGGGCCACCCGTCACCTGACCCCACCCCCTCTGACGCTGATGAGGGAAGCCATGGGGTTCCCCAGTGACGTATGGGTGACCCCGCCTCCCTCTGATGTAACGCAGGCTACTCTCTTGTCCCCCCCTCTTTTCCTGCGGCCTGCCAGGTTGCGTGCTTGGATAAAGGGTCTGATATGGATATTTAGGGGGACCCCCACGTCAATTTTTTTTTAAAATTTGACACGGGTTCCCCTTAATATCCATACCAGACCTGAAGGGCCTGGTAATTGAATTTAGAGGAACCCCCACGCTTTTTTATTTTTATTTTTTATCAATGAATGAATTGTTGGCTAATACAGAGAACACTCATTGAGTGTTCTCTGTATTACGGGAGCCGACAATGGAAAGTGATTTTAAAAGACTTTTTTTCCTTGCGAAATGACACTTTGTGCAGGGACAGCTCTAAGCACGGGAAACATGCGCCCCTTCACAGGCATACTATAGACACCCCCCAGGTACGAAATTTAAAGGAATATTACACTTTTATTGTTTCACTTTAATCATTATTAAAATCACTGCTCCTGAAAAAAACTGCTGTTTTTTTGCATTGATCCATGTCCCCTGGGGCAGGACCCGGGTCCCCAAACACTTTTTAGGACAGTAACTTGCATATTAGCCTTTAAAATTAGCATTTTAGATTTCTCCCATAGACTTGTACAGGGTGTTCCGGCTTTTCGAATTTGCTGCAAACAGCCCAAATTGTTCACTGTTCGCTGAGCAGGCGAACAGGCAATGTTCGAGTTGAACATGAGTTTGATTCGAACTCAAAGCTCATCCCTAACGTCCACCCAGACAGCCGTCCAGGTGGCACAGAACCCGATCACCTGTCTCCAACCAAATAAATAGGCTCTCCCAGCAGGCCAAGGGTGTCAGGGAAATAGGCGTAACCTTGCGAGGTACGATCGTGTTAACGCACGTCAGCGCTCACGGAGGCGCAATGTGGTTCCCAGACGAACGCCTGATGTTGCGTCCGATCGAGTGCGAGTACGCGGGGCAGGACGAACGCATAACGTTACACGTCGTAGGCGTACGAACGCGATGGCGCGCTCACGACGTAACCCAAGCACCGTGCCTATTTAAACGTTCAACTGACAGTGCCGCATCGCTGGATTATCGTCAGCTTCTCCTGTGTACCTGTGCCTGTTATCCCTGCTGTTTGATCTCCTGTTTACCGACCCGGCTTGTTTGACCTGCTTCTGCTACTCTCCTGGCTCCGACCTCTGGCTTGTACCCGACATTCCTTGTCTGCTCCCGGCACCCGACCTCGGCTTGGCTTGGCTTCTGCTTTTGGACTTCCTTGCACAGTTGCCTCCAGAGACTGGTCTTCTCAGCTTTTCCATCTACTGCTGCTACCCGGCAACCTGTGCTACTGTGGGCACTGCATCCCTGTGTCATCTTCAGGGTTGTACTGCACTCGGCCGCAAGGGGAGCCCTCTCAGCATCTCGGCCTCCTTACCTCGTTATTGACAGTATAATCCAGCCAAATGTCAGAGGCCGACAGAGGTAACTCCCCGATAGAGGCCATTCTACAGGAAGTTATGGCCCTTACCCCAGCGATTAAGGGACTCCAGGAGAAGTATCTCCGGCTGGAGGAACGTCTGCAGCACTCTTCTGAGTCGCCCATCCCTTCCGGCCAAGGTTCTACCACTATATTCACAACCTCTCCAGAGCCACGAGTCCCTGTACCAGAGTATTTCCATGGGAACCGAAGAAAATTTAGATCCTTCAGGAACTCATGCTATTTATACTTCTCCCTGCAGCCTCAGACTTTTTCTTCTGAAGTGACCAAAGTGGGTTTTACCATCTCTCTACTAAGGGAAGATCCCCAGACATGGGCCCACGGCCTACTAGAGCAACGCAGCTCTTTCATTAATACTTTGGATCAGTTTTTTCAAGCTATGGCTCGCTTATATGATGATCCCTTTCGGACAGCTACAGCTGAAGCAACCTTGTACTCCCTCCGCCAGGGTGAGCGGCCTGCAGAGGACTATACAGTAGAGTTCCGTACTTGGTCTACAGATGCTGGCTGGAATGAGGCAGCTCTAAAATATCAATACCGGATGGGGTTGTCCGAAGTCCTCAAGGATGAGCTAGCCAGATTGGAGGTTCCCCCAACACTTGAGGATCTTATCCGACTTACCATTCAGCTTGACAGGCGCCTACGGGAGCGCCAGTCTGAACGCGCTCGGGCTCTTAATCCTATCCAGGCTCCACCTCCGGTCTGCCCGATGGCAACCTCTGTTCCGAATGGCCTGTTCCGTTCCTGCTTAACCACTGAGGAAAGGCTTCACCGCCGTCAGGCACACCTCTGCTTCTATTGTGGGGAGTCAGGACATCTTATAAACAACTGTCCCACAAGACCAAGTAAACCGACCCCCTGTACTCCATTTCACCTCCAAGTAACGAAGCCCGCTTCAGCCCACATCACCCTTCCTGTCACGTTGATGGTGGCAGGTCAGGAAGTCCACTTACAGGCAATACTTGATTCTGGGGCCTGCAGCTGTTTTTTGGATTTAACCTTGGCTAAGAGTCTTGCTCTCCCACTTCTTCTAAAGAAACAAAGACTGACTGTCCGTCTGGCCGATGGCTCCCTACCTAGCTCTGGCCATGTCACCAGGGAAACAAGACCCATTCTAACGACCACAGATTCAGGTCATCGGGAGTTTCTTAAATTTGATGTCCTGTGTTCTCCTATGTTTCCCGTCATCCTAGGAATCCCGTGGCTTCAGGCACACAACCCTCGGATTGATTGGTTCAAGAAGGAAATAACCTTTACTTCCGCCTACTGCCAACAATATTGTCTGGATTCCGAATCTATAGACTTGTCCAGCTGTTTGACCGTTCAACCCGTACCCAGTCCAGCTCCTAACATACCAGCAGCTTACCAGGAATTCAGAGATGTGTTCGACAAGAAAAAGGCAGATATCTTACCCCCTCATCGTCCCTATGACTGCCCCATCGAATTATTGCCAGGAGCTCCCATTCCCTTTGGCCGGATATTCCCTCTTTCTGAGACTGAACTTGGGGCCTTGAGACAGTATATAGACGAGAATCTGGCAAAGGGATTCATCCGTCCCTCTTCATCCCCTGCTGGTGCAGGCATCTTCTTTGTAGAAAAAAAAGACAAGACTTTAAGACCATGTGTGGACTACAGGGAATTAAATAACATCACCCTTAAGAACCGCTACCCACTTCCGCTCATCCCAGAACTTTTCCAAAGGTTCCACACTTCCCGCATTTTTACCAAACTTGATCTACGTGGAGCCTACAACCTTGTCCGTATCCGGGAGGGGGATGAGTGGAAGACGGCATTCAGAACAAGATTTGGGCATTTCGAATATTTAGTCATGCCCTTCGGATTGTGCAATGCCCCAGCAACTTTCCAGCACTTTATTAATGACATCTTCCGGGAGTACTTAGACCACTTCGTCGTCGCTTACTTGGACGACATTCTTATCTTCTCGACCACTCTGGAACTCCACAGAATACATGTTAGGAAAGTGTTATGCATTCTTAGGACCCATGGATTATTCGTTAAAGCCGAGAAGTGCGACTTTGAAAAAGAATCCATTCAATTCCTGGGACTCATCATCACCACAGGTGGAATTGCCATGGACCCCCAAAAAGTGAAATCTATCCTGGACTGACCCGCTCCTTCTGACAAGAAGGGTGTTCAGAGGTTTATCGGGTTCGCAAACTTCTACCGAAGATTCATAAGGAACTTCTCCACCATCGTAGCACCCATCACGCAGACCACTCGTCAGCATACCAAGTTCCTCTGGTCCTCAGCAGCACAGTCTGCCTTTGACCAGCTCAAGACCCTCTTCACTACCGCACCAATTCTACAGCATCCAGATCCCGCCTTACCCTATGTGCTGGAGGTTGATGCCTCAGAGGTGGCCACAGGGGCAATTCTTTCTCAGCGTCAAGGTCCCAAGGCATTATTGCACCCCGTAGCCTTTTTCTCACGGAAGATGAGCTCCCCAGAAAGGAACTACGATGTAGGTGACCGGGAACTTCTGGCGATTAAGACCGCCCTCGAAGAGTGGAGGTACCTCCTGGAAGGTGCCGCTCACCCCATTCTGGTTTTCACTGATCACAAAAACTTAGAATATCTCCGCACGGCCAAACGTCTAAGACCCCGACAAGCCCGATGGGCTTTATTCTTCTCGAGGTTCAATTTCCATGTGACCTATCGTCCAGGATCAAAGAATGGCAAGGCAGATGCCTTGTCCCGGATGTTCCCAGATTCCCCAGAAAGAATTCCACCCAGTACAATTTTGTCTCCTCAGAATTTCCTATTAATTCAACCGGATCTAAGAGCTTCAATAGTGCAGGCCTCTAGCCAGTGTACAGAAATAGAAGCTTATTCCCTGAGAAGCCAAGAAGGGCTTCTATGGCATCAGAATAAAATTTTTGTTCCTCAGCAAGCCAGGTTACTCGTATTAAGGACCTTCCACGACCATCAACTAGCCGGCCACTTCGGAGTCCGGAAGACGATTGATTTTGTGCAGCGGTCCTTATGGTGGCCTACCCTAAGATCTGACTGTAAGAAGTACGTTGACTCCTGTACAACCTGCCAACGTAACAAGGGGTCTAACGCTAGATCCTGGGGCCTGCTAAGGCCGCTACCAGTCCCAGAAAAACCTTGGAAGGAAATCTCTTTGGATTTCATTGTGGAGTTACCTCCTTCTGAAGAGTATACTACCATCTTGGTGGTGGTGGACCGTTTATCCAAGATGGCACACTTTTTGCCGATGAAAGGGACCCCCTCCGCCTTGGATACCGCAAAAATGTTTATAAAGGAAATTGTCCGATTACATGGTGTGCCCGACAGCATTGTATCAGATAGAGGGGTACAGTTTACCTCCAGGTTTTGGAAGGAGCTCTGTAAGTTGCTGTCAATTAGAATATGTCTATCCTCGGCCTATCATCCACAGAGTAACGGACAAACGGAAAGAACCAACCAGACGCTTGAACAATACCTACGATGTTTCTGTTCCTTTTCCCAGGATGATTGGGTTTCCTTGCTACCTTGTGCGGAATTCGCGTATAACAATTCAGTGCACGCCTCTACCAACCAATCACCCTTTTGGGCAAATTACGGTTTCCATCCTTCATTCTTACCCAATACCATTCCTGAATCCACGGTCCCAGCAGTTCAAGACAGAGTAAACCTCATCCAAGCAAACTATCAATTGCTCCAGGATACTATGAAGAAGGCTCAGGAGGAGTACAAGAAACATTATGACAAGAGGAAGAGAATTAACCCTGCTTTTAAGATAGGGGACAAAGTGTGGCTCTCAGCAGTGAATCTGAAATTGTCTTGAAGTTGGGACCCAAATTCCTGGGCCCTTTTGAGATTAGACGTGAAATTAACCCTGTAGCATTTGAACTTGCTTTGCATAAATCTTTCAGAATCCATCCTGTGTTTCATGTCTCTCTTCTCAAACGTGTCATCTTCAATCCTTTTTCAGGAAGAGAAGAGGTGCCCCCGCCTCCGGTTCAGGTTGGTGACGAAACCGAATTTGAGGTCGAGTCTATCCTTGACTGTCGTCGGAGAGGTAGGACAATCCAATTTCTAATTAAATGGAAGGGGTACTCTGCTGAAGAGAATTCTTGGGAACCTGCAAGTTTTGTACATGCACCTAGGCTCATACACAGGTTTCGTAGTCTTCATCCCGAAAAATGGGCTTGTTTAGGCATCCGGAGGCTGCCCCTTGGGGGGAGGCACCGTCAGGGAAATAGGCGTAACCTTGCGAGGTACGATCGTGTTAACGAGTGTCAGCGCTCACGGAGGCGCAATGTGGTTCCCAGACGAACGCCTGATGTTGCGTCCGATCGAGTGCGAGTACGCGGGGCAGGACGAACGCATAACGTTACACGTCGTAGGCGTACGAACGCGATGGCGCGCTCACGACGTAACCCAAGCACCGTGCCTATTTAAACGTTCACCTGACAGTGCCGCATCGCTGGATTATCGTCAGCTTCTCCTGTGTACCTGTGCCTGTTATCCCTGCTGTTTGATCTCCTGTTTACCGACCCGGCTTGTTTGACCTGCTTCTGCTACTCTCCTGGCTCCGACCTCTGGCTTGTACCCGACATTCCTTGTCTGCTCCCGGCACCCGACCTCGGCTTGGCTTGGCTTCTGCTTTTGGACTTCCTTGCACAGTTGCCTCCAGAGACTGGTCTTCTCAGCTTTTCCATCTACTGCTGCTACCCGGCAACCTGTGCTACTGTGGGCACTGCATCCCTGTGTCATCTTCAGGGTTGTACTGCACTCGGCCGCAAGGGGAGCCCTCTCAGCATCTCGGCCTCCTTACCTCGTTATTGACAAAGGGACTGTCAGGGCTGGCTTAGCCCTTCCTCTTCTGGGCTGGCCGCTCAGCTGTCGGCTAATTGCCAGCTCTCTTCTCTTTCCACAGTTACCAGCTGTTCCCGATGATGCTCGTCTGACCTGCCTATTTAAAGCCTTCCAGCTCACTTTTTCCTTTGGCTTCACGTTGGTCACATCACAAGGAACCATCTCCTGATGTTTGTTTCAAGACTGGCTTGCTGACATCCCTCCTGGCTTCTTATCCTGCTTGCAGTTGCTCTCCTGGGATCCCTGACTTCTGGCCTGGCTGATTACCCGATCTGGTTAATGAACTTTAGACTGGCTGACTACCCGATCTGGCTACTGGACTCTGGCTGTGCTTGACTACGCTTTTTTCTATTTACCTTTTTATTTTTATTAATAAACAAGTGTGATTTGATTGTACTTCTGTCTCATGGTTTCTGACAGGGATTAAAGAAACCCCTGCCAATTGGCTGAGACACCCCATCCATTCATGATCTGCCCTTGCTATGCCCTTGTCTATCTAATGTCTCCAGCCAGTGCTACCTAGTGACAGAAGAGAAAAGGTGCAGCAATTCCAGAATTAGAGGAAAATCGGTGGATCTTCTAACAATTAGCCAGTACAATTACTACCTGGGAAACTAAATTTGTTAGCAACCCTGCCTAAACACCAGGGTGCTACATGTAAACTCTGCAGATCAGTGAGGGGACAGAAGGCAGCAGTAGTAGAGAGAGAAGTGCTGGCAGTGTGTGGTCAACGGATTCTGGACTGGGGACAGAGATGAGAAGACACATTGCTGACAGGCACTGGTGACATCACACTGGGAAGTATGCTGTTAGAATATGAGGAAAACGGAGTAAGCCTGTCTTAAAGTGGTTGTAAACCCTTACAAACCACTTTGACCTACAGGGAAGCCTAGATTAAGGCTTCCCTGTAGGTCCAAGAAATATCTCCTAAACCTATACGGTTTAGGAGATATTTACCTGAAGACAGCCACCGCTGTCTACGGCGCATGCGCCGTAGACAGCGGCGCGCAGGCGCACTGGATAAGCCATAGATAGCAGCGATATGCCACGAGTGTCGGCTCCCGTGCGCATGCGCGAGACCCACCAAGAAGATGGATGCTCGGAACTACAGGGGACAGCGGTGACTTCGCTGGCTGCGATGCATAGTAGTCCATTATGCTTTACCTTTGCAGGGAATCAAAGAGGAAGTAAACCCATCAGGGTTTACTTCCTTTTTAAGGCCCCCCTTTTCCTTATGGGATTGTGGCAGGAGCAGTTTCTAGGTTCTTTAAGGTCAGCTGGTTTGGAAGCTTCTGGAATCCAGGAGCCCCTTTATCAGGATAGGTCAGCAAGGTTCACATGACCCCCTGGAACATTCTGGAATTCCAGGGGGTCCCTATATAAAGGGCTAGTCTGTAGGGTCCAGAGCCAGTCGTTTGAAGAGGATCAACAGTGGAACTTCCCCCCCCCCCTACCCTTGTCATGACTATGTTATGTGGTAGGGTCCCTTTTGCTTTCAAAGTAAGAGGGGACAGTTTTAATATTGAAGACAGTTTGTTTTTCAGCTTGAGTCGCACTGGCTGAGCTGTATTTTCATACGTTTTGGCTATCGAGTTATTTCTATGATGAATAAAATAAGTATGGTAATTTAATACTTAATATATATGTTTATAAACCAATAATATATGCCAAGTTTTATCCAATAAATATGTAGCGCCGGCTCCTGGCGAGCACGTGCTATGTGTTTTTTTCAATTTATTGTTCCTAAAACTACAGTTGGGTTGGGTTTTAGGGTTAATTATGTCAAATTATGGTTTCAGTATCAGTCTAGCTGGATTGCACTGGGTTCTTCTTGGCCACAGGTGTCGCTGTCATTGCTGGCAAGTGTGAGAAAGCAGTTTAGCTAGGCGTATTGAGTGCCATTCCTTCTCTGAACCAGCCCAGTGGGTGTGTCATCCTGCTGTGCATTCTGGGAAAGGGTATTTAAGATACTGAGATCATGTACTTCTGGGTTCCGGTCCAGAAGATCTTTCTGTCTGTTTGGTCCTGGTCCTCCTGACCAGCCCCAATGGCCCTTATGGCTAGGGTTGCCACCTGTTCGGGATTCACCTGGACAGTTCGGGTTTGGAATCATGTGTCCAGGTTTCAAGCTACTTGAAACCCGGACACATTATTCAGAATGGACTATGGCCTCCCAGCAGGGTTGCTGGCTGCAGTTGTCTAAGTTGAAAGTGTCTGTTACAATTTTTTCACACTGCCCAAAACCAGCACTAACAATCCCCCCCTACACACACACACACACGAGAGGAGAGAGGGCTAAATCTCCTCTTCTTCCGCCCGCCCCTACCCCTCTGTGCCTGCCCATACTCCAATCCCTGGCGCTGTGCCTCAGAAAAGGAAAGTGGGGGGCTGGAAATTTGAAGTCCAGCAGCCTTAGATACATCTGGATGAGAGGTGCCAAGGCGTGAGTGAACTCACCATCCATCCCTGTCTGACTAAAGTCTCCCTCTTCTCTCTCCTGCCCCTGAGTGAATACACTAAGGTAAATCAGAGTTCTCAGAGCACCCCTTATATCAGAGTTCCCCTTTACACCAGAGTCCACAGTGTTCCCCCTTACATCAGAGTCCTCACCGTGCATCAGAGTTCTCAGTGTTCCCCCTTAAATCAGGGTTCCCAGAGCATCCCTTATGTTAGAGCCCCCAGAATTCTCCCTTACATCAGAGTCTGCAGAGTCCCTTCTTACAGTGTAAGGGAACTCTGTGAACTCTGATGTAAAGGGGGACTCTTGTGATTAACTTCATATGATTAGAAATGTTATTTACCATAATTGCAAAATATAGAGTTTATACTATAAAAAAAAAAATTGTTGTGTGCCGCTTAAGTGTTCAGGTTTGACTTGAAGAAAAGGTGGCAACCTTACTTATGGCCTGGGGTGTGGATCCATCCAATTCTGAGTCTCGGGGCTGGATAGCCCGAGGCAAAGTAACTGAGAGGAGGATTCAAAGGTGGTCCAGTGCCACCTCATCTGTGGAGAGGCCCAGCAACTGGAGAAGCACTCAGGGGAGGACTCTTCGGGAGAAGGCCATGCATGAGGCCGGCTTCTCAGAAGGAGCCAGGAGGCTCAGTTGAAGGACACTAAGTGGATCTACACTCATACGGTATCTCTGGACCGGCTGCAAGATACTGGTTCCATATGATAGCTCTCTAAATTTACCTAAGTCTCTCAGTTACATACAAGTCTGTGGCAGAGACTTTGTTCAAGTGTTCTACATCCAAGTTTGTGACAGAGACTTTGTTCAAGTGTTCTACATCCAAGTCTGTGGCAGAGACTTATCTTTACTTAAACACTCTATCGGCTGCTAGGCCTAGTGAGAGGAGGTCTATCTGGTAGCTGTGAGAATCCAGCTGTGAACGGTAATGTTTTGGAACTACATTTCCCATGATGCTCATCCACTCTGCAGTGTAATGGAGAATCATGGGAAATGTAGTTCCAAAACATCTGGGGTGCCAAGGTTCGCCATCACCGCCCTAGACGCACACGAGATCAAGAAGGTAACGGTAAGCCCAATAAAACCAGCAGCTCCTTCGGGGGTCAGTGCTACAAATATTTTATTAGTCTTTTTGTTGAGCGTTCACTTTGTCTGAACATTCCTGCCTGCGGTCCCATAATGTGATAATGTGTCCGGGTGTTTGGCAGGGGCACATGATGCAAAAACTTGACTGTCCGGGTGAAAACTGGACAGGTGACAACCGAGGCACTATGTACATAAGTAATGGTTTAGTACAGTCATGTCCAAAGTCCGGCCCGCGGGCCATTTGCGGCCCGCGGTCTGGTTTTGTATGGCCCCCACCTTCTCCTGTACTATGGCCCGCCTGGCTCCGCACACCCCGAGCGCCTCACTGACAAGCTGGGGCGCGTGCGACAGGTCCGGAGCCTGTGATTGCGACGGGGATTGGTGATAGTGATTGGCTGTTAGTGCCTCTCACCCCGCCTCTCACCCCGCCTCTCACTGACAATCAGGGGCTGGGGGCAGTCCAAGGCCTCCGGGAAGCTGAAAGCACACGCCGCCAATAGCAGACGCTGAGCTGTCCCTGCAGCAGCTGCAGATCTCTCAGTGCCTGTAATTGGCGGCGCGGATTGGCTGCGGCGCCGCGCGCTGTCAGCTTCCTGAAAGACAGAACGAGAGGAGAGAAAAGGTAAAGAGAATTACAGATAAAGAAAATTAAAGAGAATTAAAGAGAGAGAATTAAAGAGAGAGAGAAATAAAGAGAATTAAAGAGAGAGAGAGAGAAAGAAAGAGAATTAAAGAGAAATAAAGAGAAAGAGAATTAAAGAGAAAGAGAGAGAGAAAGAGAATTAAAGAAAAATAAAGAGAAAGAGAAATAAAGAGAATTAAATATATATATCCAAATAACATCTTCACCACACACAGCCACAAAGGTAGGAGAATTCTTGTTGGGCAGTGTATTAGTGCTCGGACGAACACACTTAGACCGAATTTTAATGGTTCAAAGAATGTCAGACAAAATGGTCGGCCCTCACGCATGTTCACTTCATCAAATCTGGCCCCCTCTGAAAAAAGTTTGAACACCCCTGGTTTAGTACTTTGCTCTGAGACCCCTTTCACACTGGAGGCACTAAAAATAGCGCCTGAAAAAAGTGGCTCCATTCACTCCAGTGTGAAAGCCCGAGGGTTTCCACACTGGAGCGGTACGCTGGCAGGGCATCAAAAAAGTCCTGCCAGTAGCTTCTTTGGAGTGGTGAACTCACCGCTCCTCCCCATTGAAATCAATGGGGCAGCGCTGCTATAGTGCTGGCAAAACGCAGCTGCAGCAGTGTTTTGCAGGCGGATTTAACCCCCTTTCGGCCGTTAGCGGGGGGGGTGAAAACCGCCCCGCTAGCGGCCGAATAGTGCCGATAAAACAACGGTAGAGTGGCGCTAAAAATAGCACCGCTTTATCGCTGATGCCCTAGTGTGAAAGAGCTCATAGTGTTGTGACAGGGACACTTTTATTCTTGATATTTGGGGAATAATAGTTTAGTACATTGCTATGACAGGGACACTTTGTGAGGAGGAATGGTTGTGTACATGAGCAGAGTCTGAGATAGCCAGGCCCCAGTGACGGAGCTCAGCCATTCTCCTCAGCCTCTTCCTGCCTCCTCCGGCTCTCTCCAGTTTCTCTGTCAGCCTCTCTCCTCCCCCGGTGCCTGGCGCGGTGCATGCCGGGCCGTGGTGCCGGGGCTCGGGGCTCTGGCCGCAGTGGGAGATGCTGCTGTTGCTAGACGAGAGGCGAAGCGCTGCCGTCTGTGATTGCAGGTACTTGGGGAGGGAAAGGGGTGGGAATCTCCGTTCTGAGAGGCCGGGAACTGCTGGGGTATCAGGGCTGGCCGGGAGGAGGTAGGACGGACACTTTCCTGGGAGAGTCCCTGGCTTGCACTGAGGCCTACACAGCTGTGAATAGTGACACGTCCTAGGTGTCTCCAGTGGGGTGAAGCCTTGTATACGTCTGTCTTCCAGTGTTAGTAAGGGGAGGCTCTGTGTCTGCCCTGGCCAGCTGTGTACATGTGTCCTTTCATTAATATTATCCCAGAGTCCATCCAGAGAGAAGCCATGCTGATCACTATGGGGCTCAGGTCAGCAGGCTTCGCCAGGTGATGCTCTTATTATGTCCATTGAGGGGGCTCCAATCCATCAGTGTTCAGGGGATAGGGACAATGCTGCTCCTGACCTGTCATACATGAGGGGGATATCTTGGAGCTACAACATGTTGGTTAAAAAAAATGATAGCGGCATGTGCCCCACGTCCTCGGTACCATTCTGCGGGGAGAGCATTCATATGGGCATGCATATGGGCTTTGCCATAAAAGATGACAATTTGTGCTCAGAAAGTGTGCATACTATATTTCTTCCATGACGTCTTAAAGCATTTAAACCCCAAACGCAAACCTTTTATTATTTTGCAACTTATCAGTTCTTCGATGTGGTTAATGCATTCGTTTTCTTTTTAGACTTTCTTTTATTTTCACCTGGTGATATGGCCAGTAAGTCTGTTGTTTTTCAACAGGACAAGCTGTCCTGCAGATGTGGCAGTTACAGGGATGAGACAAACCATTTACTACTGACAGGGATGCACACAACGATCAGATTTTGTTTATGTAAAACCTTTGTCCCCTCTTGTAACCTCTCATAAAATGTGATCTGGAGTTTGACTTCAATTTGTTAGTGCAACCTGCAAGTCCATCTAACACTCCCCTCCCCCCCCAGATGAACAATGTTGCTCTATGAAGGTTCCCTGTGTGGGGGAATTCTAAAATTGGTTATACAGGTATCGACATTCAGCCAGGTCAGCAGGAACCAGACAAACTTGGGTACGTGTGTAGCCCTGTCAACTGTTGAATGGTCCTTGCTGGAGAACCAGCATTTGTTGAGGGCAGACAGTGCTGTCAGGGCCACTGTGTGCAATACTATTGCGCAGAGCAGGTAATTATAATATGTTTGTTATTTTAACAAAAAAGTTAACTTTTAGTAACACGTTAAAAGTGGTAATAAATTGCCACCAAAATAATAATAAAGTGGCCCACCTGTAGGGTTAAAGCGGGAGTAAACCCGCTGACGTTTTTTTTTCCTGACCTGCAAGGGAAAAGTCATAATGCATACTAGCTCATTATGAAATAATTACCTTAGAACGGGGCCCCCACATCTCGCCCGATCCACGCAGAGGGAGCTGAGATGTTCCCTCAGCGTGTCTTCCAGGTATCGCGGCTCTGGCGCTGTAAGTGGCCGGAGCCCTGATATCGTCACTCCCGCACATGCCCGTGGGAAATTTCTTTCCGGCAGGGTCTGGCATCTGCCGGACTTTTAGCCGGGAATCCCCTGGACACATGCGCCACTGCAGTCAGCGATCGGGAATATTTCCTAAACCATATAGGTTTAGGAGATATTTTTTTTACCTACAGGTAAGCCTTATTATATGCTTGCCTGTAGGTAAAAGTTATAAAAAAGTCTATACAACAGCTTTAAAGCGGAGGTCCACCCTAAAATGGACCTTCCGCTCATTGGAATCCTCCCCCCCTCCGGCGCCACAATTGGCACCTTTCAGGGGGGAGGGGGGTGCAAGTACCTGTACAGTACAGGTATCTGCACCCACTTCCGGCATAGCTATCTGCGGAAAGGGGCGTAGATCTACGCCCCTTTCCAAAAGTCCCCCGCTGCCTGCTGGGAAACACACAGATCCCAGAGGCAGCGGGACCATCCTTATTGTGCAGCGCGACTCGCGCATGCGCAGTAGGGAACCGGGAAATGAAGCCGAAAGGCTCCACTTCCTGATTCCCATACCCAAGATGGCGGCGGCAGCACCCGAGAGACGATCGAGAGCCGACATCGCGGGCGCGCTGGGCGGGTAAGTGTCCTTATTTTAAAAGTCAGCAGCTGCAGTATTTGTAGCTGCTGGCTTTTAAAAAAAAAAAAACGGCGGAACTCCCGGCGGACTCCCGCTTTAAGTCATAATGTACTAGTATACACTGCATACTAGCACTTTATGACACACTAACCTGTAAAGCAGCTCCCAAGTGTTTCCATCTTCGCCTAGTCTTCCTTCAGGGTTCACAGGCTCTGCCTGTATGGCTGGCCGGGGCCGTGGTGACGTCATTACCGTGTATGCATGCGGGAGCCCTTTACTTCAGGATAGAAGCTCTGTAGGTACAGCATGGGTATGCTGTCCCTTCAGAGCGCATGCGCCGGTGACGTCACTGGCAGCATTGCTTGTGAATATGTCCTAAACATTTAAAAAAAATAAGTGGAATTTACATCCACTTTAACCACTTGCTTACTGGGCACTTAAACACCCTTCCTGCCCAGACCAATTTTCAGCTTTCGGTGCTCTCACAATTTGAATGACAATTACTCAGTCATGCAACACTGTACCCAAATGAATTTTTTGTCCTTTTTTTCCAACAAATAGAGCTTTCTTTTGGTGGTATTTGATCACCTCTGGGGTTTTTATTTTTTGCGCTATAAATGAAAAAAGACCAAAAATTTTGAAAAAAAACGCATATTTCTTTGTTTCTGTGACAGAATTATGCAAATTATTAATTTTTCTTCATAAATTTTGGCCACAATTTATACTGCTACATATCTTTGGTAAAAATAACCCAAATTAGTGGATATTATTTGGTCTTTGTGAAAGTTAGAGAGTCTACAAGCTGTGGTGCAAATCGCACAAAATTGATCACATCTGATGTACTGGTGGCCTATCTCTCTTCTTGTGACCCGAACAAGTCAGCAAAGTACAAATACCCCCCAAATGACCCCTTTTTGGAAAGTAGACATTCCAAGGTATTTAGTAAGAGGCATAGGGAGCTTTTTGATGTTGTCATTTTTTTCCCACAATTCTTTGCAAAATTAAGATTTTTCATTTTTTTTTCTCCACAAAATTGTCATTGTAATAGGTTATTTCTCTCACGTGGCATGTGTATACCACAAATGACACCCCCCCCCAAAAATTCTGCTACTCCTCCTGAGTATTACAATACCACATGTGTGGGACTTTTTCACAGCCTGGCCACATAGAGAGGCCCAACATGCAGGTAGCGCCATCATGTGTTCTAGGAACATAAATTACACATCTAACTTGTTGACTATTTATTACACTTTTGAAGCACCAGGACAATGACACGTGAAACTGATGACAGATGGCACTGATACGTGGCAATGATGACACTTATACGTGGCACTGATGACAGATGGCACTAATATGTGGCACTGATGACAGATGGCACTAATATGTGGCACTGATGACAGATGGCACTAATATGTGGCACTGATGACAGATGGCACTAATATGTGGCACTGATGACAGATGGCACTAATATGTGGCACTGATGACACGTGGCACTAATATGTGGCACTGAAGACACGTGGCACTAATATGTGGCACTGAAGACACGTGGCACTAATATGTGGCACTGAAGACACGTGGCACTAATATGTGGCACTGAAGACACGTGGCACTAATATGTGGCACTGAAGACACGTGGCACTAATATGTGGCACTGAAGACACGTGGCACTAATATGTGGCACTGAAGACACGTGGCACTAATATGTGGCACTGAAGACACGTGGCACTAATATGTGGCACTGAAGACACGTGGCACTAATACGTGGCACTGATGACAGATGGCACTAATACATGGCACCGATGACGCGTGACACTGATGACAGATGGCACTGATAAGTGGCATTGATGACACGTGACACTGACAACAGATGGCACGTGACACTTACAGGTGGCACTGATGACAAATGGCACTGATACGTGGCACTGATGACAGATGGCACTAATATGTGGTACTGATGACAGATGGCACTAATATGTGGTACTGATGACAGATGGCACTATGTGGCACTGACGGCAGGTGGCACTGACGGCAGGTGGCACTGACGGCAGGTGGCACTGACGGCAGGTGGCACTGACGGCAGGTGGCACTGGGGTGGATGGCACTGGGGGCAGGTAGCACTGGGGTGGATGGCACTGGGGGTGGATGGCACTGGGGGCGGATGGCACTTTTTTTTTTTTTTTACTAGAGGCAGAACGGCTGCCGCTGCAGCCCTTCATCTCTCCCCTCTCACACTGTCTGTGCGAGGAGGGAGAGCGGCGCTGAGAGATGATCTCATATGTTTACATATGAGATCATCTCCCATTGGACACGCCGATCACGCTGTAAACGGCCGCTGTGATTGGCCGTTTACAGCGATCTGTGTTTGCCTGTCCCCGGGGGACACGGCGAACACAGAACTTCCGCGATGCGCGCCCGCGGCGGCGCGCATTGCGGAAGTAAACATCAGGGCGTCCAGGGACGACCGCCCGGACGAACACGCCTGCTCTACGGCCGTCATTCGGCTATAGGGCGGGCGCGAGGTGGTTAAAGCTAAACTTCGGACAAACTGCTAAATGCAAAGATGACATACATATTGTACATGAGAGCTGTTTTACCTGCCAGATGACTGGTAAATCTGTCCGTACAGTCCTGCCTGACAGAGGAAAGATGAAAGGAGAAGCAGCACATTGACAAGCTCATCCCTCTACCTCTCTCCTCTTATTAGCTCGCACTGCCAAAACACCTAATTGGCTCTGATATGCAGTAGACCAGGGGTCTTCAAACTATGGCCCTCCAGTTGTTCAGGAACTACAATTCCCATCATACCTAGTAGAGTTTTACAATGCTTCATGGGATGTGTAGTTCCGCAACAGCTGGAGGGCTGTAGTTTGAGGATCCATGCAGTAGACGGTAAAGCTGGATACACACTATACAACTTGTGTTGTTTGATTTTCTTTGGATTTACTTTCAACTATGTAGTGCTGGGGCCTGCCTGATTGCATGCAAATTGAAAGTGTTTAGGATTGACCTCATATATGGTGACTTTAGCACTTAAAGTCTAAGTCCAAGCAAAAATGAACTAAAGCTAAGGCATGGTTCACACTTGGAACCGGCTGCAGATTGCATAGGAATGCTGTGCGTCCCCGTTCTCTGCTTCAGGGACGAATCGGGGCCAAATCTTGCCCTGAAATGGAGCCAAAGATGCACATTGTTTCTGTGGTTCACATATCTCAGGGTTGGCTTCTCTGCAGCCATCCCACATGTAGAAAACCCACATCCAATTTGCATAGGTGTGAACCCAGCTTAAACCTGCTCTCTGCCACATTCTAAACCTAATCTTTCTAACCCTGTAAAGCAAAAATTGCTATACTTTCCTATTCTGCAGCCAATCCTTTTTCCAGCGGCAGAAGCTGTGTGCAGGAGAGGACCAACAATGGCTGTGAAATGGATGGGAAGCGGCGTCACCTATAGACTTACTATGGGGCTTCCATTGCTGGTTGCTTCTCCTGCACACGCCTCCTCACTGAAGCCATCACTGACAGCTCATGCTGGAAATTGGACGAGATTGGCTGCAGAATAGACAAGTACAGCGATTTTTGCTTTACAGGGTTAGATAGATTAGGTTTAGAATGTGGCAGAGAGCAAGTTTAGAGTTAGTTAGCTTTTGCCTGGACTTTTACGTTAAAATAATTACATTTATTGATATCATTTTGACATGACAGAGCTGCATTAAGGTGTACCTTTTATCTTCCTGAAGTTCAACTTTAAAGTGTTACTAAACCCAGGACCGTGCATTCACTATATCTGGTCTCCCACAGTACACGGCAATCCAATTATTTTAGTAAATATAAGCTGCTAAATACCTTTTCTCATCAGTGGTATATATAGCAGTCTTGTGACATCTATCAGTGTCTGGTTAAAGCTTGTAGGAGGAGTTTTCATTCTACTATCCTATAAGGCTGCAGGACCCTTGACGCTCTATCTGGACTGCGCTGATTGGCCCCATGCTGATAACATGCACCCTTCCAAGAAAAAAACAAAACAAAAAAATCTCTAGCAATACACACCAAACTGAGCATGTGCAGCGTGACTGCAAATGCTCTGTCTTATTAGGAGTTGGATTGGGGACAGTGGAAGAAGGGAGAATCAAGAAAGACTGGATCAAACAGCCTTTTTACACAATGCGTAGGATTAACCCCTTAGGTTCCACAGTGAGTAGAACAAGCATTCTTTACTGCATATACAGACTGATTTTAATGTTGTGGGTTTAGTAACACTTTAAACTGTGGTAATAAGAAAGCCATGTTTGCACAGCAGCTTCTGCTTCTCCTAGAGGCACGTGTTTCTTCATCTGGTATCATGTGGCTTTGCTCAAGGTTTTTAAAGAAGCGCTCTCTGAACTGACAGGTCAGGCATAAGATCGACAGCATTTTTGCAACACAAACCTTAATTTTAATTAACCACTTCAATACCAGGCACTTAAACACCTTCCTGCCCAGACCAATTTTGAGCTTTCAGCGCTGTCGCACTTTGAATGACAATTGTGCGGTCATGCTACACTGTACCCAAATGAAATTTTTATCATTTTTTCCCCACAAATAGAGCTTTCTTTTGGTGGTATTTGATCACCTCTGCGGTTTTTATTTTTTGCTAAACAAATAAAAAAATACCGAAAATTTTGAAAAAATTTTTTTTTTTGGTTTCAGTTTCAAAACTTTGCAAATAAGTACGTTTTCTCCTTCACTGATGGGCACTGATGGGGTTACACTGATGGGCAATGATAAGGCGGCACTGATGAGGTGGCACCAATGAAGTGGCACTGATGAGGTGGCATTGATGGACACCGATATGTGGCACTGATAGGCGGCACTGATGGGTGGCACTGATGGGCGACACGGATGGGCACTGATAGGTGGCACAAATTGGCACTGATAGCTGGCACAGATGGGCATGGATAGGTGAATGAATGAATGAATGAAATACTTATATAGCGCACAATGCGAACTGAATCGCCTCTAGGCGCTGTGGCGAGCTTTGATCATCTGCTAAAAGAGGAAGGTCTTGAGTTTTTTCCTAAAAGCCAGGTGATTTTCTTCCAGGCGGATGTTGATTGGTAGAGCATTCCATAGCCGAGGCCCTTGGACAGCGAATCTCCGATCACCCTTGGATTTATACCGGGCTTTGGGCACGAGGAGGAGGTTTTTGTTGGCTGATCGAAGACTGCGGTTTGGTGTGTAATGATTTATTTTCTCCATTAGGTATTGCGGAGCTTCTCTATGCACGCATTTGTGGGTGAGGCAAAGGGTCTTGAACGTGATCCGATTTTTTACGGTTAGCCAATGTAAGCTCCTCAGTGAAGGAGAAATGGATTCCCAGGGTTTTTTTCCTGTTATCAGCCTTGCCGCCGTGTTTTGGATCAGTTGTAATCGCGCAAGTTGATATTGTGGTAATCCTATGTAAAGCGAGTTTGCGTAGTCCAGTCGTGAATTAATGATTGTTCCAACTACCACTGCTTTGTCATTCTTTGGGATAAAAGGGATGAGTCTGCGAAGCATTCGCAGCAGATGGTGAGATCGACTGACTACAGATCCTATTTGCGCATCCATTGACATTTGTGCGTCTAAAATAACCCCGAGACTCTTCGCTTTGGTCTTTGGGGAGATAGTCTGCCCAAAGACGGTTGGTGGAGACCAGGAGGTTTTGGTTGCGGGCTTATGATTTGGGTGTAAGATAAGAAGCTCTGTCTTTGATTGGTTCAGCTGGAGGGAGTTGGTGGTCATCCAGTCCTCTATTGATTTGAGGCAGTTTTCAAGTTGTTGTTGGTGATCTTTTTTTCCATTGATCCGGAAATAAAGTTGCGTGTCGTCAGCGTAAGAGTGGAAGCAGAGATCTGAGCATCTGATGATTTGAAGGAGTGGGCGAATGTAAATGTTGAAGAGAACGGGTGACAACGGAGAGCCTTGAGGGACTCCGAAGGTGACTGCCCGAGTTTTGGACAGGAATTTTCCTAGTTTCACTGTCTGTGACCGATTTCCTAGGAAGGACGCGAACCATTGGAGATCTATGTCTTGGACTCCGGCTACTTCTGTGAGGCGGACGAGTAGAGTATTGTGATCTACTGTATCAAACGCTGCACTTAGGTCTAGCAGTACGAGGAGACACGGCTCTCCATCATCTGCTGCTTCGAGGGCGTCATCCCAAATCTTGAGGAGAGCCGTTTCTGTTCCATGACCCGGGCGGAAGCCTGATTGCAGCGGGTCCAGGAGTTTGTGAGTATCCAGGTGAAGTTGTAGCTGATGTACTACAGCTTTCTCCATGATCTTAGAAATGGTGTTGAGGCTTGTAATCGGCCTACGGTTGTTTGGATCCTGAGGGTCCAGGTTTGGTTTCTTGAGTAGAGGTTTGACGATGCCTTGTTTGAGGATGCTGGGAACAATCCCTTCGTGGAATGATCGGTTTATGAGGTGGGTTATGGTTGGAGCCACGATGTCGGAGCATTCTTTCAGTAGTTTTGTGGGGATGATGTCAATAGGTGAGGTACTGTCACGCAGTTTATTAATGATGTTTTTTGCGGTGTCTACGGTAATTGGGGATAGTGAAAATTTTGGCGGTTGCGGTATGTTGGTGCGGACATCCTCTTTATGTATTTGCTGGCTGAGGTTGGATGTTTTCTTCTGACAAATTGTTTCCCTGATGGTTTTGACTTTATCGATGAAAAAATCCGACAGTTTGTCACAGTAATCCTGGGATTCGCTTTCTGGGGGTTCTAGGCACACCGGATTCATTGATTGATTAACCAGTTTAAACAGTTCCTGTGGTTGGTTTGCGGCCGTTGAGATTGTATATGAGAAGTGGTCCTTTTTGGCTTTGAAGATTGCTTTCCGATGATTCTCTGTCAGACCTTTGTAGTTAAATAGGTTTTCCTCGGTGGGATTTCTTCTCCATGTTCTTTCCGCTCTTCTGCGTTCTTGCTTTAGTACGGAGAGGGAGCTATTAAACCATCCAGCATTTTTCTTCCTGTTGAGAGCCCTGCGTTTTGGTGCTACCGAGTCTGCTGATTGCAGTAATGCCTTGTTCAGGGAGTTGAGTGTTTCCTCCGTAGAGTGGTTTAAGGTTATTGTAGATATTTTTTTGGACAGAGTGGTTTTGAAGGCTTCGGAGTACAGTTTTTTATGCGATCTGGTCCAGTGCGTTGTTACAGGTTTCCGTTTTGCGTTGGTCATGTTGGTAGTGATTTTGAATTTGATGGCGTGGTGATCCGTCCATGGCAGAGTTATGTTGTCGAGTATGTTGACGTCGATGTTCTGTTTGAAAATGAGGTCCAGGGTGTGTCCTGACCCATGCGTGGGAGTCTTTATCAGTTGCTGTAGACCCAGTTCTTCTAGTTGATTGATGCAGGCAGTTGCGATGGGGTCTTTAGGCTCGTTTGCCCAAAGGTTGAAATCTCCGAGTGCCAGGAAATTTTTGAATTTTAGGGTGTGTATTGCAAAGGATTCCGTGAGGGGTGAAAGAAGATTGGACTTTGGTCCCGGTGGTCTGTAGCACAGTAGAATATGAGTGGTGTCATGGGGTGTTGTTTGAAAATGTAGCGTCAGGGTTTCCATAAAAGACACTGGGTTCTGAGATGATGGTTTAGTGAGATCCAGGTGACCTTTAAAGATCACTGCTAGGCCTCCTCCTTTTTTCCCTATCCGGTGTTCGGTTAGGATCCTGTAGTTTTCCGGCACCAATTCGGTGAGGATGGTGTTGCAGTCAGAGGTTAACCAGCTTTCGGTGATGAAGAGGCAGTCTACATTGTTCTCGATGATGAAGTCGTGTACTTCCAGTCTATGTTTGACTGCAGACCTGGCGTTAATCAAGGCGCAATCTAATTGTAGTGGTCGAGTAGATGTCTTCCTGTGGTTGGGAGCTGCTTGTCGTCCGGTTTTTAATAGTTGTTCTCTTTGAAGTATTTTTTGTATGGAAGATGGCAATGTGGTGTTGATGTTCCTTAGTCTGTGCAGAACTTCAGCTGAGTATTTGAAGTAGCACATGGTTTGTGGATGCTGTTGATGGTACTATGGGCCTAAGATGATGATCCTGATCAGGGTATTGATCCTGAGGTGGGGCTAGGTATCAGACTTGCCGCCGTGCTTGAGGCTATTAGCGCGCAAGTTGATCAGGGGATGCCTATATGGATGCGGAAGGAGTTGTTGTATTCGGTTGCTGGCTGTTCCAGTTGCCTTTACTTAAGGTGGAGGTCTCCGCTTAGAAAAGAAGTCTGGCTGTGATCTGGAATAGTCGTCCTAGGATAGCGTAAAAATGGAAAGGAGGCCGGAGGTAGGGGTATGCTAACCCATGGTTGTTCCAGAGGAAGGCGAAAAACCCCCTGACAGTAGCAGCCAAATGCACCAGTGGGCAAAAATTCCTTCCTGACCCCCGTAGGCGGTCGGACGGAGTCCCTGGAACAATCACTGGGGGGGGGGGGGGGGGGGGGGAGTGGAGGTGCGAGCTTACCTGGCTGCGGTTGTCCCCTTTAAACACTCTGGTTCCGGTGAATCTGGCTTGCTGTCAGCCTGACATTTCTGGAAAGCTGTCTGGTTGCCCCTTGCAGTGGGATCTTTAAAATGGAGGGGAGGATAGAGGTTAGAGACTCCTGTCTTAACTCCTGTTTTCAACTCCTGGTTATTAACTCTCCACTTTAGTTCAAAAAAATCCACTTGTGTTCAGAAAATCTACATGCAAGCCACAATCAGGGAGCAAGCTCAAGGGGGAGTTTGTATAACTACCTTTATACACCTGTGAACAATTAACCCCTCCCCTAATTTGGTAGGAAGAAAGAGGGGGAAAAAAAAATGCTATTTAAAAAGTGTCAGAAAAAAGGTCTTTTAAAAACTGCTAGCAAATGTATCAAATAAAGGAGGGGAGAAAAGGTGGCACAGGTGGGCATGGGTAGGCGGCACAGGTGGGCATGGATGGGCACTGATAGGCAGCACAGATGGGAACTGATAGACTGCATTGTATTATAATATATTGTACTATTGGATGCCAATCAGTGCCAATCAATAATGCATGCCAATCAGTGATGCCCATTGTGGGCACTGATTGGCATCCATTATGGGCACTGATTGGCATCCATTGTGGCACTGACTGTAATCCCTGGTTGTCTAGGGGGGCACACCTTGTCCTGGGCATCCCTGGTGGTCTGGTGGCGTCCCTGGTGGTCCAGTGTGGGCATCCTCGGGGGGGCTGTGCTGATAATCGATCAGCACAGACCCCCCCCTGTCAGAGGAGCAGCCGATCGGCTCTCCTCTACTCGCGTCTGACAGACGCGAGTGAGGAAAAGCCGATCACCGGCTTTTCCTATTTACACTGTGATCAGCCGTGATTGGACACGGCTGATCACGTGGTAAAGAGTCTCCGTCGGAGACTCTTTACCGAGATCGTAGTTGCCGGGTGTCAGACTGACACCCCGCAACCACGATCGCCGTGATGCGCGCCCCCAGGGGCGCGCATCGGCTTATAATCCTGATCACGTCATATGACGTCCGGTCAGGATTATGCAACCACTTTGCCACCGTCTATTTGTTATAGGGCGTGCGGCAAGTGGTTAAATTACCTTTGTAGCAAATTGTTCTTGTAAAAGATGTGCATGTATCCACATCTATATATCCTGTATACAGTGATCATCAGACCTGGACCAAGGAGCAGCAGAAGAAGGTGCCCTGGTCTGATGAATTCAAGAATGGTTTAAGGGACATATGGAGTTTGAGGTGTTCAGATTCTGCAGATCTCAATCCAGTCAAGCAATTGCGGGATGTGCTGGAAAAACAAGTCCCATCCATGGAGGCCCCACCTTGCAACTTACATAACATAAAGTGAAACTAAAGTTCAGCTGGCTGCTTTTTTTTTTTCTTTATTGCAGAAAAGGCACGCCATTTCTCTTCTACAACAAAGTACACCTGTCTGTTCGCCGCATCCCCTGGCATGTGAACTGAGCTGTACATGCACAGCTCAGCTTACAGCAGCCAGCCCAGTCCCTGTGTGGCAGAATGATGGTCTCTAGAGCATGCGGCGCGCCAGAAAAACGCAGCTCAGGTGTGAACCATTTAAAACAACGGTGAGCAGTTTGCAGCTTCAAACTACAAAACACTTAGGCATGAATTAGGCCTTAGGTTAGCTTGGGTGGTTTATTTGAATGGAAAAGTTTACTGCTCGCTCTCTTTTGTTGTAAAGGTCATGGTGCTCTGACCATCTACTATAAAAACCATATTGAAGGAATATGTGGAACTTTAGTCAAAAAATTAAAGTGATTGTAAACGACCACCTTGTAAAACAACCCATTCAGTTTAAAATAGAAATGAAAGGCAAAACATTTTTATATTTAGATCTAAAAAAAATACATTCTTTTCTTTTTTTTTTTGTAAGTGTTCACATTCCCTCTGTTCTCAGCTGCATAAGAGCTGGGGGGAGGAGGAGCAGAAGCAGCAGCACACTGAACTTCCCAGTGAATGGCTGTGCAGTGGGGACGTGTCAGAACAGGTCTGATCATTGGAGGAGAGTCCACTGAGTTCCCAGAATAGCTAGAGAATTGACCTCAGTGTGCTCTCCTACTTAGTGTGGTCAGTTTTTAATAGGAAAGCAGAGGGACTGGCAGCAACACCAGGGATTTCACACAAAGGAAGCAATACAAAGAGAAGAGGATACTTTCTCATACAATGTCCTGGTACAACAGGTGCATATCAGGAATATGAGGTTTTGGGGTAACAAACACTTTAAGTCCTGCTAGATGACTTTATGCTGGCCCCATTTGCAGGTATAGCTATGTAAAACATAACTGTCTGTACTGTTAAAATCCAGTAATACACTGTCTCACCCTGCTATGCATATGCTCGGTTGCTCTACATTTTTGGCACTGTGCCAAAAATCATAGCCACTAGCGGACGATCTGCTGAAAGCCTAAAGATTTACGGCTGCTCAGGGGCTCTGGGCTTCATCAAAATGGCGGCCTCCATCAAGATGAAACAGGAGCGATGCTGGAGACAATTTACAGGACATACTTATTTTGGTATAATTATTAATGTGGAATGTATATTCCTTACTAAAGAACATTATTGTTGATAAAGTTGTCATGAGTAAAGTTCTGCTTTAACTTTTTCCCATATGGGGAGTATTGGATTTCATAGTTCCATAAATTATTCAGTCCAATAGTTAAAATAGAACACAATATCCACAGATGTTAGGCATCCGCTGTATATTTTACACCTATTCAGACAGACTGATGTAATATAATTATAGCCTGATCCCTGCAGACCAGTAGATACATGCTGGTAATTTTCATTAACCACTTGGGATCCGCGCTATTGCAAAATGACGGCAACAGCGCGGACCCACATTTCCGGGACTACGTCTATTGACGTAGTCCCGGTTACGAGCGGCCTGTCCGTGAGACTCGCCTGATCACCGATCCGTGTAAGGGGTCGATCCCGACCCCTTATCACGTGATCAGCTGTCAGCCAATGACAGCTGATCATGTGATAAAACGGAGCCGGTAATCGGCTAGTATTCCTCCTCGCGCTGACAGCGCGAGGAGAAAAAAAAAAAGCCGATCGCCGGCGGCCGTGTTCGGGACATCAGTCCCGATCACGGCCAGCAATTTAAACGGACACCTGCCCCCTGCCAGTGCCTACCTGCCACCCGCAGTGCCATCCTGAAATAAAGTAAGTGCCCCCCTGTCAGTGCCACCCAGCAGTGCCCACAGTGCCACCCAGCAGTGCCCACAGTGCCACCCAGCAGTGCCACCCACAGTGCCACCCAAAATCTGCCTCAAAGGTGCTGCACCCCAGTGCCGCCCAGCAGTGCCGCCCATCAGTGCCCAGCAGTGCCACCTATCAGAGCCACCTATCAGTGCCACCTATCAGTGCCCATCAGTCCCATCTATCTGTGGTACCTATCAGTGCCCATCCGTGCCACCCATCCGTGCCACTTATCCGTGCCACCCATCCGTGCCATCTTATCTGTGCCCATCTTTGCCCATCAGTGCCGCCTTATCTGTGCCCATCGGTGCCGCCTTATCTGTGCCTATTAGTGCTGCCTTAACTATGCCTATCAGTGCCCACCAGTGCAGCCTATCAGTGCCCACCAATGCAGCCCATCAGTGCCCACCAATGCAGCCCATCAGTGCCCACCAATGCAGCCTATCAGTGCCGCCTAATCAGCGCACTTCAATGAAGGAGAAAAATGACCCGTTTGCAAAATTTTATAACAAACTATTAAAACATGATTTTTTTTTTTTTGCATCTTTTTTTGTTTGTTTAGCAAAAAATAAAACTCCCAGCTGTAACTAAATACCACCAAAAGAAAGCTCTATTTGTGGGAAAAAAATGATAAAAATTTCATTTGGGTACAGTGTTGTATGACCGCGTAATTGTCACTCAAAGTGCATCAGCGCTGAAAGCTGAAAATTGGTCTGGGACTGAGGGGGGTTTAAGTGCCCAGTAAGCAAGTGGTTAAACATTAATGTGCTGCATCAAGACAGTAATGACAATAAAAGATAAAACAAGGGACCTCTTAATTCACATGCATCCTATTTGTGGATTTGATGATAGGAAGTTTGTAGAAGTAGCATGCTTGCTGATAAGATCCATTGTTGGATCGCATATTGATCTTCTTGCTGTTTCTACATGTCTGGGTCTTGTTCTCTGAGGCTTCTCCTCTGGATATCATAGTGGAAAAGTGACTGTGGGAGATGTTTTTCATGGTGGTGGATCCGTATAGAACTCAAAGTTAGGCAAAGGTGTAAGCACAACCTGCCCCCCGAACTATGAACCCAAAGGACCATGAAGAGTTTTGGAGGAATATGAGTAAGTCCCTCCATATGCCAATGTTAGTTTTACATTACTCAACCTATGTTTTGGCTTTGGCATCCCTCTTCATTTGTCCATCCTGTTCTGTAAGGTGTCACACCTGTGTTCATATTCCTTTAGGCTTGATTCATCCATCCATGTTGCTTTTGAGCATTTCTGCAGTGTTTTTCGCAGGTTTTTTTACCGCGATGTGCAGTCTTTTGTTTTTTGTTTTGTTTTTTTAAGGCAAATTTGTTCTAGGGCAGATTAAAAATGCAAATCATGCAGCTCCTCCATTGACGTCTATTGAATCAAAAATGCAAAAAAGCATCATTTTATATTTAAAAGAAAAAGTCACTGACTCTTTCCAAAAACACAGAGGCACAAAAATGAATTGATGTGAACGTGTTCCAAAGGAACCCATGCTAAACAAATGTCCTGCGTTTCTGCAAAAAGCATGAAAAAATGCATTGGTGTGAATGGAGCCTTAGAGAACAAGAGGATCCAACTAGGCATTCTAAACACAGCTAAACCTGCTGTAACCGGTTCCCGACCGCCTCCTGCATATATACGTCGGCAGAATGGCATGGCCGGGCAAAGTAACGTACCCGTACGTTACTTTGAATTTCCCGCCGTGTGCGCGTGCCTGCCGAGAGCTCAGTGACCGTGGCAGCAGGTCTCGATCCGCCGCGGGGATACCCGCGATCGTGTCACAGAGCTCAAGAACGGGGAGATGGCAATGTAAACAGCATCTCCCCGTTCTGCCTAGTAACAGCACACTGATCGTCTGCTCCCTGTCATTGGGAGCAGCGATCAGTGTGATGTCACACACAGCCATGCCCCTAGGAACACTTAACCCCTACAGCGCCACCTAGTGGTTAACCCCTTCATTGCCATTGACATTTTTACAGTAATCAATGCAATTTTATAGCATCCATCGTTGTATTAATGCCAATGGTCCCAAAAATGTGTCAAAATTGTCTGATGTGTCTGCCAAAATGTCGCAGTCACGATAAAAATCGCTGTTCGTTGCCATTACTAGTAAAAAAAAAAAAAAATATTAATAATAATTTATAAAAATGCCATAAAACTATCTCCTATTTGGTTTGTGCAAAAGTTATAGCGTCTACAAATCAATAAACGCTTATTGCGATCTTACAAAAAATATGTAGAAGAATGCGTATCAGCCTAAACTGAGGGAAAAAATGTGTTTTTATATATTTTTAGGGGATATTTATTATAGCAAAAAGCTCTATTTGTGGGGAAAAAAAGGACGTCAGTTTTGTTTGGGAGCCACGTCGCACGACCGCTCAATTGTCAGTTAAATCTATGCAGTGCCAAATCGCAAAAAAATGCTCTGGTCAGGAAGGCGGTAAATCCTTTTGGGGCTGAAGTGGTTAATGCAGGAACATCTAAACGCAGGAAAGGTATAAAAGTTGTCTCAGACCACTTCTGTGTTTGCAAAAGTTAAATGCAGGAGTTCCCGTATGAATGAGGCCTAAGGTTCTATTTTTCAGTGTTTTTTTTCCCTCTAGAATCTTGTGTGCAACATGGTTGAACTTGAATCTTAGTAAAAAAAAAGGGTAAAAAAGGGGTGAAATTATTTATAAATAGACTCCTAATTCTCTATATCTATTGGCTAAAAAAAAGGTTGATAAAGGGATAAAATCCCAGATTGGCCATCTTTAGCTTTAAAAATAAAGGCTGCAAATGGGCATAATCCCAGGTGTCCGTTTTAGGTGACGGATCCCTAAGAGACGGGTTCTTATTTGCTGCTATGAGTTACTGCAGTCTGCCCTTCATCTTTTACACTGCTTTATTGCATCAGCCTGAGAATGAAAAAGTCTTATTCTGGCTTTGTGGTTAATATGCCCGCTAAATGAACTTTCACATCCTTTTCTGTAATTAAACATTTTAAACGAGTCCTTCTGAATACAAATTACAGATGTAATAATTTACTGATGATTATACTCTTGTGGACAGAAAGATCCCGAGTGAAATGTTACGTAAAGACCTTGTGTACATGCGTGATAGCAATACAAACAATAGTTGTATTTTACAATCCAACGTAAATTTACTTGAAAAAAAAATCTCCTTTCATGTGAGTTCTGCCGGTCTGCTGGCCATCACTTTACACAAGTTCCTGGATTCCCTGCATGCTTTGCAGCTTGTCCTCTGCTATTTGCCTTCAATTTATAAGGACTACATATCCCATGGTTCCTTTGCTGTCTGCAAGCAGTGATTCCTGTACTGATTCCACCTCCTAAAACTCCTCTGTAGTTCAGAAGGCAGGCTCTGTGAATTCTGTGACACAACAGTGCCTACTCACAGGATATAAGGCATATGTGTCATAGAACTCCAGGAAGTGAATCTGTGGGGAACTTTCTAAAGTAAAGTAAGTTTACAAATTTCAAGTTCATTCAGATTAATAGGAAGAGATTTGGAATAATTGAAATACAATGTGGAAATTAATATAAGATTTTATAATTTGACTGTAAATACTCTTTAAAGGTCTGTTTTTTTTTGTTTTTTTTTAGCTTAGGGGCATGACCAATGGGCTGGGATCTGATCTAAAGCCTGTCTTTCATTTAGCTTACATTGGAGATGAATATAGTGTGCAGCGGTACCTTCATGACAAAATTGTTTGGAGCGAGATGTGCTCTGTTTCTGCCTGCGCCTGAATACAGAGTGTAAACCTGGGAGACTGATACTGCAGACTGGGTGCGACACTAATCTGTTATGGTATTGGTAACAGTGATGATGTCACAACTACTTTTGGTAATATCTGGGTTTGCAAAAGCATTGGAGGCACACAAAATGGATCTATAGCCCAGTGGCTATTAGAGAACACATTTCAATTAGATTTTTAGTAATCGATCTTTAAAGCGGAACTGCACCCAAAAGGGGAAGTTCTGCTCTTTACATTTGGCATATTTATTTATTTATTTTGGGGGGGGGGGGGGTCAGTTGCGGTCAGTTCACCGCAGGGAAGTTTGGCTCCCCCGCAGCCTTCTGGAACACATCACAGGTCCCAGAAGACTGCAGCACCATTTACGAGGTGTAGCGTGGCTCGTGCAAGTGGAAGCGAGCTGTGAAGCCAAAAGACTTCACTGCCAGTTTCCCTTGGTGAAGATCCTGGTGCCTGCAGTCAAAGCCGATTGAAGAATTAGCTTGGGTGAGAACAGCCCTGGATCCCTGGACAGGTAAGTGTTCTTATATTAAAAGTCAGCAGCTAAATTATTTATTTGTAGCTGCTGACTTTTAACTATTATTATTTTTTATTTTTTTGGGAGCTCCTCTTTAACTAAGCACCCTTACATTTTTCCTGCTGTAAGTTAGCATGGAGCTCTAACGGAGCAGTTCCCTTTTTATTTTGTTACACTATTATAGAGAGGAAATATATTGCTGATCATAATTGTATTTTTCATGTACTAACAATAATTTTAGTATGACTTGCATACTAATAAGGGGAGGAATAGAAGTCTTGGGAACAATTGGGCAGTTGTACTGGTGCAAATTTCGGCTCTGAAGTGAAGGTCCACTTTAAAAGAGATGTATGGCCAAAGCTTTTTTGGCAATACTTCTCTTCTGGTTCACAGCAGTGCGCTTATGTTTTGCCCTTCTGTGACCCAGAATCAGCTGATGGGGCTAAAGCTCGCTGTCAGTTGACGTCAAAAAGATTCTGACAATAATGTTGGGATTTACCCAGATGCCTGACTGGCAAATGCCTTTCTGAGAGTCCAATCCAACCTCTCCTACCTCCCTGGTGCTCCAATGAGTGCTGGAGGGGCAGAGCAGAGAGGGATGAGTACCATCTTCTGCTGCGGCAGACAGATTTGTAGTTTCAGTGGTCTTCCACCATTGTATGGTATTATAAATAGGGCTTCAGTGTTTTTATTAAACCTTAAAAACTATGTAACTATGTAGTCCACTGATGTCTTCCAGCTTTCAAACAGAAAGCCGTACAGAATTATGGGCTGAAAGCTGGCAGACGTGTCTGCTCGTGGACTACTGATCTCCTGCAGGTGATCCACACTGATCTACCGATCGAGGCTGCAATTTTTTTTCAGGCTTCTGCAGGAAGTAATCGCCTTGTGTTTTTTTTTCTACCAAAATGTGTGTGTTTTATTTTTTTCTGCCAATGTGAACTGAGCCTTTAAGTATGCTAGGATCTGGTTACCTATATGTAATCCAGCAAAGAATAGTTGAATGTGTGTGGGGGAAGGTATAGATCAAAGTCGTGTACAGTTGGAGGGTATCCTCCTTATTTCAAAAATATTGGAAACAAAAAGAGCAAGTAGGACTTTAAATACCACTCCAAAGTACACACACGTACAAAAATACAAAATATTTTATTAGTTATTTGACAATAAAAATGTATTAAAACATACAACATATGCAAGCTAATTTTTTTTATATGTTTTTAATACATTTTTATTGTCAAATAACTAATAAAAATATTTTGTGTCTTTTATATATACTTTTGTACTTGTGTGTACTTTGGAGGGGTATTTAAAGTCCTACTTGCTTTTTATGTTCCCAGTATATGTAATCCAGAAGCTCCCTCTTTTACTTTTAATAGGCCCGGCCACTGTGCACATCTTAAATTACAGACTTTGGCCTTATGTACACTGCTGCTGCTAAACAGACCTTCAGAGGCAGTTGGATACTTTTTTAAGCTGCCCCTGAACTCATCCAATGTTATCTTATACATGTACACAGGTTCGTTTAACCTCCCTGGCGGTATGATTCAGTCTGGAATAAGGTGCTGAAAGCGGTACAATTATTTTGCATGGAAATCTGGCTTTTATTTTGTAGTCCTGTAATTCTTAGGAATAACGCTCTGAAATCTCTTCAAACCAGAGTCTAGCGGACATCCCGGGTATGATAAAGTTTATAATATAATAAAGAATAATAAAAATTATTGAATAATGTAATCAAATCCAAAAAAAGATGAAAAAGGGACATGTTTTGGTTGCTATGGACAATCTCCAAATTACAAGCAGTAAAAAACTGCTATATAATATATATATTATATAATATAAAAGTGCATGCAGGGGCATTGCACAGACCACTAGGGTCAAAGGGGGTGTGTATTTTTTACTACAGCGCTGTAATCTGTAAGATTACAGTGCTGTGTGTCTTTTGTGTCTTTTTACATTTTTGAATTTGCCGCCGTTCTCCGCTCCCGTGCGCCGTAACGTCGCAGGGAACGGAGCTCGGCGGCATTCGGCACTGTGAATCGAGCGCAGGACGGCTCGATCACACAGCGCGGCGGACATCGCTGGATCCAGGGGACAAGGTAAGTGACGTTACCTGTGTCCTCCCCTGCATCGAGCGGTGCAAGCCCGAGTCTGGCTCGGGGTTACCGCTATTGTAATGAAATTCCCAACCCGAGCCAGACTCGGGATTACCGCTAAGGAGGTTAATGTCGTTTATAGGCTTTTCTTTGAAGGCAACAAAAAAGTTCAGACGCCAAATTTTCAAACGCTAAGCGCAGCACCTGCGTTTAGAAGCGTTTTTAACCACTTCAGCCCCGGAAGGATTTACCCCCTTCCTGACCAGAGATTCGGCACTGCGTCGCATTAACTGACAATTGCTCCCAAACAAAATTGACGTCCTTCCCCCCCCCCCCCCCACAAATAGAGCTTTCTTTTGGTGGTATTTTAATGGCCTCTGCAGGTTTTTATTTTTTGCGCTATAAAGAGCGACAATTTTGAAAAAAACGCATTATTTTTTACTTTTTGCTCTAATAAATATCCCCCAAAAATATATATAAAAAAAAAATGTTTTCCTCAGTTCAGGCCAATACGTATTCTTCTACATACTTTTGGTAAAAAAAATTGCAATGAGTGTTTATTGATTGGTTTGCGCAAAAGTTATAGCGTTAACAAAATAGGGGATAGTTTTATGGCACTTTTTTTATTTTATTTATTTATTTTTTACTAGTAATGGCGGCGATCATTGATTTTTATCGTGACTGTGACATTATGGCGGACACATTAGACATTTTTGACACATTTTTGGGACCATTGTAATTTATACAGCAATCAGTGCTATACAAATGCGCTGATTCCTGTGTCAATGACGCTGGCAGTGAAAGGCTTAACCATTAGGGGGCACGGTTAAGTGTGTCCTGGGGGGCATGTTTCTAACTGTTGGGGGGGCGTCGCTACATGTGACACGTAACTGATCTCTGCTCCAGATCACAGGGAGCAGAGATCAGTGACACTGTCGCTAGGCAGAACGGGGAGGTGCTTGTTTACATTAACATCTCTCTGTTCTTCCTCTCCGCGAAACGATCATGGGTATCCCCGCAGCGATCAAGTCCACGGGACTCGCGATCCGACTCGCGAAGATCCCGGCCGGCGCACGCGTACATCGGTGTGCACCGGTCGGGAACTGGTTAAACGCTCCTAGACACAAACGCGACTAAGCGCGGCATTCAAACATGGCTAAACATGTGTTTTTAAATGCCGGTTTCAAGCTGTCAAAAAAATCGTTCAGAGGAGGTTGCCTCAGCCTCCTGTGTACATTAAGATCTAAGCGTCTGTGGTTTGTGATTTCCATACAGTGAATCATGCCTTAGAAAGGTAAAAAATTTGTTGCGCGGGATGATTGTTTTTCTTTTATGTTTAGAACCTGCGGATTCTGAGGAAGACCATATGTACTTTCTTTTTTGTTATTCTGGTTTCATTTTGACATTGCAAGCCATACTAAGATGAGATATTTGTGTAAAACTATGGGCCACACAGTCCTTACGATAAAAATGTATCAATAAAATTTCATCTAAAATATACTGGCACAGACTCATACGTGTATTATGTGTTACTGGACATTTACATATTATTTATTATAGGTACTTTTATAGCACCATCAATTTACACAGCACTTTACCTTGAGAGCTGCAAGTTTGAGTCGTGCGAGATTGTGAATCTAGAATTCTCTTATGACTTCTACTCATGGCCAGTGTCATTTATGGACCTGCTTGTATTCATAACCTGATGCAGTTTGCAATTTGACTTGTAACCATGATGGAAATATAGTTTTAAGCTGAACTTGGGTTTGAAAACTTTGGTTTGGATAAGTTATTTGGGAACTCATTGTCTGCCAACTAAATATCATAGGCTGCATGCTCTGTGAATATAATTGAGCTGTGGTTTGGAGATGGGGGTGTGCCAGTGCTGCTCAGCACAGTTATTCAATAGGGGAAAATGAAGGGCTCATTCACAGATCAACGCTAGGAAACAGTTGTTTCAAATACTGATGCTAGAAAAACAATAGTGTATGATGTGACCATAGAACACCTTTCAAGCAGTGTTAAACCCAAAAGCAAACATTTATTATATTGCAGATTACCCTTAGATTTTATATTTGCATTAGGTTTTTTATTTCAGGTATTATCTGGTGATCCAGTCCGTACTTCTATTGTTTACAATGATCGGCTTTTAGTTATGTAAAATGTTTATCCCAAATGGGAAAAAAAAACTTGCTGTAACTGGTTATAAATTATTAGCTTGGGTTTTTGGCTTCAATTTGTTAGCGTGTTTAAATCAGCTAGTGCATTTAACACTACCCTCCCCCCTAGACTTTCAATACTGGTGTCTACTGTTCCCTCCTGTGCCCATTCATCCAAAGCAGGGGTGCCCTAATACAGGAGGTGTGTTACTGGCCAGACTGCCAGGTGAAAACAGAGGGGAAAAAAAGCCTAAAAAATGAAAACGAATGCTGCCACCACATTCAATAATTAAGGCTGGGTTCACACTGTTGCTCATTAGATGCGGGTTTCCGCGCATCCAATTTGCATAGGAGGAGATTGTGACTGGCTCTCTATGGAACCGGTGTGAATTTCACAGGAGCCCTTTGAGTCTTTGGGATCTGTTTTCAGGTCCGAATTCAGCCAACAATTCTGTCTGAAATTGGGCCCAAAACAGTGAATGGGGACGTACCGTACCCCTGCTGTGAGCTGGAGTGTGAACCAAGCCGGATATGCTGAAATGTATTACATGTTTGGTTTTGGGTTTATTACCGACTTTTACCATGTTGGAGCTTCTGGCTATAGGTACATTTTGAGGTCCCTTGTACAGTTCTCTGTGCCTGTGGTAATGCACATGTATAGGTGTGAATGGGACCTTAGGACTTATTCACACTTGTCCTTTGTGATGCAGCAAAACTTGTGCATTATATTGCATGAAAATGCATATCAAGTAGAAATCCTATTCTTCCCTATGTGATGGGTTGATATCTATGTCCTGTGGTTTAGTGTGAAAGAAAAAGCTATGCTATAAGCTCATTCACTCAAACATGTCTGTGTTACCTTGTATGCACACAAAACAGGGTAAATCCAGCCTTGTAGCTATTGTTTTCTATATGCCCTGGTGTTGAGCAGCTCAACTGAAGCAGTGTCAACCACAGACAGCATTTTCACATTGTCAGCAGGTGATTGTGCTTCCTAACTGAATTCATTTGACAGCTGCATTTTAGGAACCATATTCTTTGTGTGTGTTTCTGCAGACAACCTTGTCCAATGTATAGTTGTCTGTGAGTATAAGGGCCCCACTTGTGAATGGGGCCATGTGCTATCATGTGTGGGGACCCCAGACTGTCTGCATCCTGGCCCAATTTCTCACAGGTAATCAATCGATCCATGAGCAATTACATGCAGATGGCCTAAACTTGCTGCTGGAGCTGCCAGCCTCCCATCGTTTTCAGTAGGGCTGGCTTTTGCAGGTATTCAGTGGGGTTCCCAGTAGAGCTGCACGATTAATTGATATAGAATCTAAACCGTGATTCTACCACCCTCCCGATCTTAAAAAAGCATTTCCCAATTTTACGTTACAAGTGCAGAGTTCTCTGCTCACTTCTGACAGCTGACAAAAATATCCAGGCAGCCTGCCATGTTTATCTCAACATCAGAGATGAGGAGAAACATTGTAATTTGGGATGCACCGAATGGGTTTTTTGGTGCCGAAACCGATACCGAAAATGAAAAATACACTAGGCCGAAAACCGAAACCGATACCGAAACAGCACCGATACCGAAAATGACTGTTTTTAAAAAATATTTTTATACAGGAGGTGGTCAGAGACTGGGGACATGGTACAGGAGGTGGTCAGAGACTGGGGACATGGTACAGGAGGTGGTCAGAGACTGGGGACATGGTACAGGAGGTGGTCAGAGACTGGGGACATGGTACAGGAGGTGGTCAGAGACTGGGGACATGGTACAGGAGGTGGTCAGAGACTGGGGACATGGTACAGGAGGTGGTCAGAGACTGGGGACATGGTACAGGAGGTGGTCAGAGACTGGGGACATGGTACAGGAGGTGGTCAGAGACTGGGGACATGGTACAGGAGGTGGTCAGAGACTGGGGACATGGTACAGGAGGTGGTCAGAGACTGGGGACATGGTACAGGAGGTGGTCAGAGACTGGGGACATGGTACAGGAGGTGGTCAGAGACTGGGGACATGGTACAGGAGGTGGTCAGAGACTGGGGACATGGTACAGGAGGTGGTCAGAGACTGGGGACATGGTACAGGAGGTGGTCAGAGACTGGGGACATGGTACAGGAGGTGGTCAGAGACTGGGGACATGGTACAGGAGGTGGTCAGAGACTGGGGACATGGTACAGGAGGTGGTCAGAGACTGGGGACATGGTACAGGAGGTGGTCAGAGACTGGGGACATGGTACAGGAGGTGGTCAGAGACTGGGGACATGGTACAGGAGGTGGTCAGAGACTGGGGACATGGTACAGGAGGTGGTCAGAGACTGGGGACATGGTACAGGAGGTGGTCAGAGACTGGGGACATGGTACAGGAGGTGGTCAGAGACTGGGGACATGGTACAGGAGGTGGTCAGAGACTGGGGACATGGTACAGGAGGTGGTCAGAGACTGGGGACATGGTACAGGAGGTGGTCAGAGACTGGGGACATGGTACAGGAGGTGGTCAGAGACTGGGGACGTGGTACAGGAGGTGGTCAGAGACTGGGGACGTGGTACAGGAGGTGGTCAGAGACTGGGGACGTGGTACAGGAGGTGGTCAGAGACTGGGGACGTGGTACAGGAGGTGGTCAGAGACTGGGGACGTGGTACAGGAGGTGGTCAGAGACTGGGGACGTGGTACAGGAGGTGGTCAGAGACTGGGGACGTGGTACAGGAGGTGGTCAGAGACTGGGGACGTGGTACAGGAGGTGGTCAGAGACTGGGGACGTGGTACAGGAGGTGGTCAGAGACTGGGGACGTGGTACAGGAGGTGGTCAGAGACTGGGGACGTGGTACAGGAGGTGGTCAGAGACTGGGGACGTGGTACAGGAGGTGGTCAGAGACTGGGGACGTGGTACAGGAGATGGTCAGAGACTGGGGACGTGGTACAGGAGGTGGTCAGAGACTGGGGACGTGGTACAGGAGATGGTCAGAGACAGGGGACGTGGTACAGGAGATGGTCAGAAATTGCACACATGATACATGACACATGATACAATGCAGCCAGTGTCCCCTCATAGCAGCCAGTGTGTCCCCTCATAGCAGCCAGTGTGTCCCCTCATAGCAGCCAGTGTGTCCCCTCATAGCAGCCAGTGTCTCCCCTCATAGCAGCTAACCTGTAAAGAGAAGAGAGAAGAGGAGAGTCGCCTCCGTCGCCTGTTTGATCACAGCAGGGGAACATCACAGCTTTCAGTTCAATAGCTGTGTGTTCCCAGCCGCGCGCCGTCACGTAAGCCCCTCCCCCTTGTCAGGGCACTTTGATAGACAGATCATTCGTCCAATCCTACGGGTGATCTGTCTATCAAAGTGCCCGGACAAGGGGGAGGGGCTGTACGTGACGGCGCACGGCCGGGAACACACAGCTATTGAAATAAAAGCTGTGATGTTCCCGCTCTGTGATCAAACAGGTGGTGGAGACGGCTCTCCTGCACTATTTGGAATGTTATAGATTTTCATGATGGGCGCACCAGCGGTGGGGGGCGGAGCCCCGCCCCCTACCCTGGCCCCACCCCATTTTTGGCTCCATTATCGGCCGTTTTTCTCTTTCGGCAAATTGCCGAAAAGGGCATTTTCGGCCGATATGTTTCGGCGGCCGAAATTTCGGTGCATCCCTAATTGTAATACTTGGTACTTTTAGGCCCCTTTCACACATGCAGACCGTATGTCCGTATTTCATCCATCGGTTTGCGGATGAAATACGGACATACATGCATCCCTTTGGGACACCCGATATTGTCCAATTCTGCAGACGGAAGAAAATCCTATTTTTCTATCCTTCTGCAGAGCGGATCGGATGAACACGGACAGACGGTCCGTGCTCATCCGATCCCCCATAGAGGAGAGCGGAGAGCTGACAGGGCGGTCCCTGCACAGTGTGCCGGGACCACCCTATTATCCGCCGGCTCAGCGGGGACAACGGAGCGATCCCTGCTGAGCAAGCGGATCATCACGGGATGGATCATTACTGATCCGTCTCGTGTGAAAGGGGCTTTAGGTCAAAGGAAACCATCTGTAAGGAAGAGTACTTTCAGCCCTACACACTGGATGTATCTGGATGCACATTTTCAGCGGACTCAAACCACCTCTGGTCATAGAGAGGACAAAAAAAAAAGATCAGATGTAGATGGTCTAAAACAATTGTAAACAAGGCTCAAAATTTCACATGATCAAAAAAAAATAAAAGAATTTCCCTGGAAAATATTTGTCATTCTGAACATACAGTATGTTAAAGTGATGTTTTGGATTTTCAAATATCAGACATTACAACGGTTCCCTGTCCACCATGCTGTGTGATCATTTACATTGGTAATACACAAAGACCGTCTGCTGAGAATATATATTTTTTTTTTATCATGTTGGACAATTAACTTCAATATTTGCCACGCTAATTAAACCAAATGTCTTACAAACCAGGGTGGATTTAAATCCATTTTTCTTTTTTCTTTCTTTCTTTTTTTTTTTTTATCAAATTTATTTTAATAAAATGTTTTTAGAGTAAAAATCTAAATATAATTTTCTATTTAAGATTCATTAATAATTTAGTTTATTCAGTTGTGTAGCATGGGGCTATATATTCTGCAATATTTAAATCTTTGGTAAACTAATTTAACCAGTTCCCGACCAGAGCACGCCGATGTACGTCGGCAGAATGGCACGGACAGGCATATTGGAGTACAGGTACGTCCAATCTTTAAGGCCGCCCTGTGATCGCGCCGCTGGCGGCTCGCTCGCATGCTGGTCGGGACACTCACGGGGCGGCTGAAAGGAGCGATGTTCTGCCTAGCAACAAGTGACGCTGATCTCTGCTCCATGTGATTGGAGCAGAGATCAGTGTTCACTAAATGAAAGCTCAGCCCCCAACAGTTAGTAACACACCCCTAGGAACATTTAACCCCATACACTGCCATAAATATTAATAAAAATGCCATAAAACTATCCCCTATTTTGTAAACGCTATAACTTTTGCGCAAACCAATCAATAATCGCTTATTGCGTTTTTTTTTTTTTTTTTACCAAAAATATGTAGAATACGTATCGGCCTAAACTGAGGGAAAACATTTTTTATATATATTTTTGGGGGATATTTATAACAAAAAGTAAAAAATAATGCGCTTTTTTCAAAATTGACCCTCTATTTTTGTTTATAGCGCAAAAAATAAAAACCGCAGGGGTGATCAAATACCACCAAAAGAAAGCTCTATTTATGGAAAATAAAGGACGTCAATTTTGTTTGAGAGCCACGTCGCACGACCGTGCAATTGTCAGTTAAAACGACACAGTGCCGAATCGCAAAAAGTGGTCTGGCCAGTCATTTGGCCAGCAAAATGGTCCGGGGCTGAAGTGGTTAATGAATGTAAGATAACATGCACTGCATTGATGCATTCACACAATTTCACAGTAACCATGATTAAAAAAAAAAAAAAAAGTTCAGGAATATTCCTTTATCCCATTGTTTTGCAAATCTATGTACACTGCAAGCTTAATCGGTTCTGGTATCACAGTTTTATTAACCTGACAGCTTATTATTATAAATAGAAAACCTTCATTTTGTTTGCAAATATTAAAGTTTCTAACTACCAGCAAGAATGATTCCTTACATTTAAAGAGCACCTGTCACTTCAGATCAATCATGGCAGCGCCTGTTAGCGGGCATCCACTCGTCTGCTGCCACCACGTCCCTCAACTTGTTGTCACTGCCACATCACCAGCCGTCCTATTAAAGAGGAAGTAAACCCTTCCAAACAACTTGGACCTACAGGTAAGCCTAGATTAAGGCTTACCTGTAGGTCCAAGCAATATCTCCTAAACCTATATGGTTTAGGAGATATTTGCCCGAAAATGGGCACCGCTGTCTACGGCGCATGCGCCGTAGACAGCGGCGCGCAGGCGCACTAAATGCGGCAAATCCATGAATGGATTTGCCTAATTTGTCGACTCCCGTGCGCATGCGCGGGAGTGACGTCATCGCGGCTTCGCCGAGTGGCAGCGGCGAAGCTGCGAGACGCGACTCCCGTGCGCATGCGCGGGAGTGACGTCATCGCGGCTTCGCCGCTGTGATTCGTCGGAGCTGCGAGACGCCACCAGCAACATGGATGCGGCGGACTACAGGGATCAGCGGCGACTTCGCTGGCTCCTGTGTCAGGTAAGTGACACATAATGAGCTACTATGCGATGCATAGTATTCCATTATGCTTTACCTTTGCAGGGAAAAAAAGAGGAAGTAAACCCATCAGGGTTTACTTCCTCTTTAAAGTGAATGAGACTGTCGGTGAGTCAACAGCGGGTCAGAGAAGGAGCCGCTGCGGGACAGAGATGACAGCTGCTCTTTAAAAATTATGATTTAAATCAGGCTATTTTACTAGTGATTTTAATCGTCTTGATTTAAATCAAATCCACCCCGTTACAAACTAGTTGAATCATTGTTTGCTGGGATAAAGAGTTGCCCTTCTCTATGGCCAAAGACTTGCTTATACTAGATTTATAAAAAGAGGAAAGTCGTTTTCTAAGGTTCCACAGTCAAACAGATGCCAAGAAAACTCCCCTAAAGTCTAAACCAGGGCAAAAAAAATAAAAAAATCATATGCAGTTCATCGCTTTATGTCAGTTTACATGTGGAGTGGTGTGGAAAACTACAGCAGTGTTGCAGTTTTCTGATCCTCAGGTGACAGCTGTGGGTAAGCGTAATCGGGGTAGACAGACATTGTTTTCTGTGCGCCCTTGCAGAGAGCTGATTTTTTTTTTTTTCTAATGCAAAAAAAACGCAGCTGTCTGCTATAGTTTGAACAGGGTCTAGTACTTGCAGGATTTTTAAAGGGCTAAATAAAATTTAAAAAAAAGCTGTGGGTTTCCTCTAGTGTGTCATGGAAAGGTCCTTGGGCTTTCTACACAAATCCACACCGCGCCAAAATGTGCACTTCCAGCGTCAAAATGCACACAAAGCACAAAACAATTCCTTCGTACTTAAAAACACGTTTGTATCAAGCTCTTTGGTACAAGGAAATTGAAGTACTTCAGTAGCACCAGATAGAATCAGAAAAGATGCTGCTTCAAGCTGGAGTCTCAACGTGTCTGTCTTCCCGAGCACAGGCACTTTGTTTTTATTTATGGGCAACAAAAGGAATGACAAACAGGAAGTCATGGCCCCAACAGCCAATTGCTTCCTCCATGCAAAATGACATCACAGGAAATGACAACAGTAAAGGGGAGGGCATCCACAGGAGTGAGGGAAGGGGGAGTGCAGATGTCTCACCCACTTAAAGCATGTACACTGCCCCCTGCCCAGCCACATGCATGCACAGCCACCATCTTGGTCAGCATAGAGCCTATTCAATACTGCTCAGTAACCAGTATCTAGTGAGATCATTCTACTTGTTCTTACAGGCTTGAGATGATCTGTGGGGACATTGTTACTGCTGTTGTCAATATACGGTCTGAGTATACCAACAAGGCGGATATCAATGTCCTCTTATAAAAGCAGATATGATATGATGCCTGCCCCTTACAGGCATCCACCCAGTATTGTTCTCTTCAGCCAGCAATTCCCTGCCCCATAAGAATAATCATAGTGGCAATTCAGCTGCTTGATTGTTCTTAAAGGCTGTGGGAGGGGACGCCGCCTTCCGGTGCTTCTACTGGCTTGCCCCTGTGATCTGCGAGCCGGAGAAGGAAGCCACCGGCGCTGGAAGTTGACCATAGAAATTTCTGGGGAACAGATGGTCCCCGGTCATCTCTATGACTCTCGGAGGCCCAGGAGCAATGTTATTACCTCATGCCTGGCATGGCAGTTGTAAATCCTGCCATGTACTCACTCGGCTGGAAAGCCAAGATCGTCCAGGTTTTTTTTTTTTTTTATCTCTGGCTTTCCAGCCTGGAGGAGAGATGTGGGGTCTTATTGACCCCACGTTGCTCCATAAAGAGGACCAATTTTCAAGCATGACACGTTCGGTATTGATTTACTTGATATGAATGTATAATTTTACACTCACTGGCCACTTTATTAGGTACACCTGTTCAATTGCTTGGTAACACAAATTGCTAATCGGCCAATCGCATGGCAGCAACTCGATGGATTTAGGCATCTAGATGTGGGGAAACGACTTTCTGAAGTTTAAAACTAGCATCAGAATGGTGAGGAAAGGGATATAAGTGACTTTGAACATGGCTTGGTTGTTGGTGCCAGATGGGCTGGTCTGAGTATTTAAAAAAACTGCTGATCTACTGGGATTTTCACGCACAACTATCTCTAGGGTTTACGGAGAATGGTCCGAAAAAGAGAAAATATTCAGTGAGAGGCAGTTGTGTAGATGAAAATGCCTTGTTGATGTCAGAGGAGAATGGGCAGACTGGTTTGAAATGATAGAAAGGCAACAGTAACTCAAATAACCAGTTGTTACAACCAAGGTATGCAGAATACCATCTCTGAAGGCACAGCACATTAAATCTTGAAGCAGGTGGTCTACAGAAGACCACACCGGGTGCCACTCCTGTCAGCTAAGAAAAGGAAGCTGAGGCTACAATTTGCACAGGCTTACCAAAATTGGACAATAGAAAATTGGAAAAATGTTGACTGGTCTGATGAGTCTGGATTTCAGCTCTGACATTCAGATGGTAGGTCAGAATTTGGCGTAAACAACATGACGCATGGATCCACCCTTGTATCAACAGTTCAGGCTGGTGGTGTAATGGTGTGGAGGATAGTACCAGTTGAGCATTTTACAACCACTTTAAATGCCACGGCCTACCTTAGTATTATTGCTCACCATGTCCATCCCCTTTATGACTACAGTGTACCCATCTTCTGATGGCTACTTCCAGCAGAATAATGCACCATGTCACAAAGCTCAAATCATCTCAACACTGATTTCTTGAACATGAAAATGAGGTCTCTGTACTCCAATGCCCTCCACACTCACCAGATCTCAATACAATAGAGCACCTTTGGTCTGCGGTGGAAGTGTCATCATGGATGTGCAGCTGACAAATCTGCAGCAACTGCGTGATGTTATCATGTTAATATGGACCAAAATCTCTGAGGAATGTTTCCAACGCCTTGTTGAATCTATGCCATGAAGAATTAAGGCAGTTCTGAAGGCAAAAGAGGTCCAACCCAGTACTAGCAAGGTGTACCTAATAAAGTGTCCGGTGAGTGTATATATGTGAAAATTGACAGCACCATATAAGTACCTGTAATAAATAAATAAACATGGGAACAAATGCTAGTACAGAAAAATAACCATTAATCTGCAATGAATGTACACCAGTCCTAAGGCTTGATTCACACTTAGATGCACTCCCATTCACTTCTGCTAGACAGTGCGTTTTTCTGAAAGCACATAAAAGATGCAGCATGCAGGACTTTCATGAAAATGTATGGTCCATAGAAGTGAATGGGAGCACACCTAAAACCCTGTATGAGTTGTGCTGCACCCAAACCACAGTGCACCGGTGTGAACCCAGCTTAAATAGACGTTAGCAGCGGAAATGTGTGCACAACATACAGGACAGCAGCTCTGAATTTCCAAAATAATTAACATTTATTTTTCTATTCTTACTTATTATAAAGATAGCCCTTTCGATAGTAGATTTAACAGGCTAAAAAGGATAAAATAACATAAAGATTATGCCCCCCTTAAGTTTTGATTTATACTTCCGGGTCCCGTGTGACATCACTTCTGGGCTGGAATCCAGAGTGAGGCTCGGAAGGCACGCCGGCTTCTGGCCGGCCCAGTGAAGCCATCCATCCCTGCACACACGGTACATAACTGGTGCTGGTATATAGGCACTGATGCATGTGAGTGCAATACTATTCCTTGTATTTTAATTACTATTTTATAATAAATACTACGCTATGAAACCTTTTATCCTGTCTCCTGTTGGGTCATGAAATCTATGACCACCATAAAAAAAAACAAGAGGATTGAATTGTAGCCTAACGTCAGGGGAATCCCAGCTTTGAGGGCAAAGAGCTTTTTGACCTACCTGTAAAAAGGGGTAAAGTATCCCTGGTGAGTGTACATCTACATTTTGGGCACAAGTGGTGAAGAATACAAGAGATTGGTGCTGGGATTATGTCAAATTGGACTTATTGCGCTATTCACCTTTTATTATTTATCATTTTGTTATTGAATACGGTTTGTATACATGTGTGCGCCATTCCTTTATCATCATTTCCACAATGGCGTGAGTCCAGTACACAGCCCTCTTCTTTAACATAAGATGCACGTGATTTTTAATGTTAACTTGTAATATGGAGGGGTTGTAATTGGTATCTTATGATTGTGTGTACTCCAGCGCTCTTTCTCCAATGTGTTTTTACACAAGTGTCAGCGAGCTTCCTGGGATCCTGAGTGCACTGTGATCTGTGTGCTGTGTATGCAGTGACACGTTGGCTGGAAGTTATGTCACATGTTTGCTCAGCCTGTGACCATGTTACACGTCTCCTAGAACACTTGTCCTTATGTGTTTGTCTTACCTGAATGCTTTAAAGTCTTGAATCGGTTTCAGCAGTGAAACAGTGTATGCTTAGCCACAGAACAAAACTGGATTTTGCAATATCTTGTGAATACAAGTATAACCTTTTGCATGCAAAGGAAGGAAACCTTACATGAGAGAAAATGTAGACGGTCATTGCTGATGTCTCCCTGGAAAATGTTCCTTGTTTGTATGTCATTCTGATCCATAAGCTTTAGTACTGGGGAAAGGCACTGGCTTCCAGAAGTATCCATTCCAGAAGAACAAATCTACTTTTATATAGCTTCCATATTCTGCATGCTTGTTTTGTGTTCTCAGTGACAAGGAACCAGGCACATATTTCTTGTGTTACAAATGTTCTTTAACCACTTGCTTACTGGGCACTTAAACCCCCCTCAGTCCCAGACCAATTTTCAGCTTTCAGCGCTGATGCACTTTGAGTGACAATTGCGCGGTCATACAACACTGTACCCAAATGAAATTTTTATCATTTTTTTCCCACAAATAGAGCTTTCTTTTGGTGGTATTTAGTTACAGCTCGGAGTTTTATTTTTTGCTAAACAAACAAAAAAAGATGCAAAAAAAAAAAAATCATGTTTTAATAGTTTGTTATAAAATTTTGCAAACGGGTCATTTTTCTCCTTCATTGAAGTGCGCTGATTAGGCGGCACTGATAGGCTGCATTGGTGGGCACTGATGGGCTGCATTGGTGGGCACTGATGGGCTGCATTGGTGGGCACTGATGGGCTGCATTGGTGGGCACTGATAGGCTGCACTGGTGGGCACTGATAGGCATAGTTAAGGCGGCACTAATAGGCACAGATAAGGCGGCACCGATGGGCACAGATAAGGCGGCACTGATGGGCAAAGATGGGCACAGATAAGATGGCACGGATGGGTGGCACGGATAAGTGGCACGGATGGGTGGCACGGATGGGCACTGATAGGTACCACAGATAGATGGGACTGATGGGCACTGATAGGTGGCTCTGATAGGTGGCACTGCTGGGCACTGATGGGCGGCACTGCTGGGCACTGATGGGCGGCACTGCTGGGCACTGATGGGCGGCACTGGGGTGCAGCACCTGAGGCAGATTTTGGGTGGCACTGTGGGTGGCACTGCTGGGTGGCACTGTGGGTGGCACTGTGGGCACTGCTGGGTGGCACTGTGGGCACTATGGGCACTGCTGGGTGGCACTGACAGGGGGGCACTTACTTTATTCAGGATGGCACTGCGGGTGGCAGGTGGGCACTGGCAGGGGGCAGGTGTCCTTTTAAATTGCTGGCCGTGATCGGGACTGATGTCCCGAACACGGCCGCCGGCGATCGGCTTTTTTTTTTCTCCTCGCGCTGTCAGCGCGAGGAGGAATACTAGCCGATTACCGGCTCCGTTTTATCACATGATCAGCTGTCATTGGCTGACAGCTGATCACGTGATAAGGGGTCGGGATCGACCCCTTACACGGATCGGTGATCAGGCGAGTCTCACGGACTCGCCGATCACAGAGCGCGCCGCGCGCGCCCCTCAGGGGGCGCGCAGGCCGCTCGTAACCGGGACTACGTCAATAGACGTAGTCCCGAAAATGTGGGTCCGCGCTATTGCCGTCATTTTGCAATAGCGCGGATCCCAAGTGGTTAACCACTGGGCACTTAAACACCCTTAATAACCAGACCAATTTTCAGCTTTCGGTGCTCTCACATTTTGAATGACAATTACTCAGTCATGCAACACTGTACCCATATGAATTTTTTGTCCTTTTTTTTTCATACAAATAGAGCTTTCTTTTGGTGGTATTTAATCACCTCCTTGTTGTTGTTTTTTTTTTTTTTGTGCTATAAAAGAAAAAAGACCGAAAATTCTGTAAAAAAAAAAAATGAATTTTTGTTTGTTTCCGTTATAAAATTTAGCAGATTAGTAATTTTTCTTCATAAATTTTGGCCAAAATTTATACCACTACATATCTTTAGTAAAAATAAGTACAAATTGGTGGATATTATTTGGTCTTTGTGAAAGTTATAGAGTCCACAAGCTATGGTGCCAATATCTGAAAATTGATCACACCTGAAGTACTGACGGCCTATTTCAATTCTTGAGACCCTAACATGCCATAAAAGTACAAATACCCCCCAAATGACCCCTTTTTGGAAAGAAGACATTCCAAGGTATTTAGTAAGAGGCATGATGAGTTTTTTTAAGTTGTAATTTTTTCCCACAATTCTTTGCAAAATCAAGATTATTTTTTTTCCTTTTTTTTTTTTTTTTCACACAGCATATGCATACCACAAATTACACCACAAAACACATTCTGCTATTACTTCCGAGTACGGCGATACCACATATGTGAGACTTTTACACAGCGTGGCCACATACAGAGGCCCAACATGCAGGGAGCGCCATCAGGCGTTCTGGAGCACCCAGGACAATTCTGACATTTCTCTCCTACGTGTAAAAATCATAATTTATTTGCTAGAAAATTACATAGATCTCCAAAACATTATATACGTTTTTTTTTAGCAAAGACCCTAGAGAATATAATGGTGGTCATTGCAACTTTTTATCTCGCACAGTATTTGTGCAGCAATTTTTAGAACGCATTTTTTTTGGAAACAAAAACTGTTTTGTGCTTAAAAAAAACATAATGGTAAAGTTAGCCCAATTTTTGCTTAATGGGAAAGATGAAGTTATGCTGAGTAAATAGATACCCAACATGTCACTCTTCAAAATTGCACACGCCCGTGTAATGGTGCGAAACGTCGCTACTTAAAAATCCCCATAGGCGACGCTTTAAATTTTTTTTACTGGATACATGTTTTGAGTTACAGAGGAGGTCTAGGGCTAGAATTATTGCTCTCGCTCTAACGTTCGCAGCAATACCACACATGTGGGGTTTGAACACCGTTTTAATATGTGGGCAGGACTTACGTATGCGTTCGCTTCTGCATGCGCGCACATGGGGACAGGGGCGCTTTAAAAACTTTTATTCCTATTACAAGAAATTTAAACATCCCTTGTAATAGGAATATGGCATGACAGGTCCTCTTTACAGTGAGATATGGGGTCAATAAGACCCCACATCTCACCTCTAGGCTGGGAAGCCTGAAATAAGAAAAACAAAAAAAAAGATTCTGGCTTTGATCGTACTGGCGAGTCGGTAGAAGCACCGGAGGGCGGGGGTGGACATCTATGGCGGGGTACTGCAGAGTATTGGCGGGGTACTGCAGAGTATTGGCGGGGTACTGCAGAGTATTGGCGGGGTACTGCAGAGTATTGGCGGGGTACTGCAGAGTATTGGCGGGGTACTGCAGAGTATTGGCGGGGTACTGCAGAGTTATTGGCAGGGTATTGAGGGGTTAATTTCGGTGAGCAGCGATGTGGGCACTACAGATGCAGCCCACAGTGCTGCTGACACCGATCTCTTCTCCCTCCTCTGTACCGATTGGTACAGAGAGGGGAGGGAGGAACCGGCGTCATTTGACAGAGCGATCACGTGGTAAACGGCCACGCGAGAGCGGAATTCTGGGAGGACGTCATATGACGGCCTCCCAGAGTTAAGAAACCGCCCTGTAGCCGTCATTCGGCTATAGGGCGGTTGTTAAGTGGTTAAAATAGTACATAGAACAAAATGCTCACTCGTATAGAGTAGAAAGGTGAACTTCACTGAAGTAAATTCTGATTGGCTGATTCTTATTGCACTTTTCATGTAGTACATTTCTTGCAATAGGGAAGCAGCCTTTGTATAAATGCACTACTTTAACCAGTTGCCGACCGCCGCACGCCGATGTACGTCGGTACAATGGCACGGGCAGGCATAAGGACATACATGTACGTCCCTTGCCTCCCGCGGGTCGGGGGCCCGATCGGGCCCCCGCCCGGTGCCTGCGGCGGTCGGTATTCGTACGGGAGCGATCCCGGACGAGGGGACGGCCATTCATTCATGGCCACCCCCTCACGATCGCTCCCGACGAATAGAAATCCCCGGTGACATCACTTCCTCTCCTGTAATGTAAACACAGGAGAGGAAGTGATGTATTCTCTCCTCCGTGTCGGTATTTTTCGTTCCGACACGGAGGAGAGCGGATCAGTAAGTTGCACCAACACTCACACACACAGTAGAACATGCCAGGCACACTCACACCCCCCCTTTACCCCCCGATCACCCCCCCAATTACCCCTGCCCCCCAGTCACAGTGACACCAATGTCATTTTTTTTTTTTTTTTTTTTTTTTTTGCATTGGTGTCATTTGTGACTGTAATAACTGTTAGGGCAGTTAGAGTTAGCCCCCTTTAGTTCTAATGTACCCCCCTAACCCCCCCAATAAAGGTTTAACCCCGTGATCACCCCCCGTCGCCAGTGTCACTAAGGCTGGGTTCACATTGCAGCGGTTTATGAGAACGAATGTGATTCGCACCGCACTGCAGTGCAAATCACATCCGATCTCTGTGCGATTCGAGTTCAGCCATTCGCCGCACCCGCCACACCCGCCGCACCCGCCGCAAATTCGCACGGGACCCTTTTTTTGGCCCGCAGCAGAATCGGATCGCATGGGTGTTCACACCATGCGATCCGAGTTTGCAGATCGCACTGCGATATGCGAACTGATCTGGGGGTGTCAGTAACATTTCACTGACACTCCCAGCAGTTCGCATAGGGCAGTGTGAACTGCCGCCGGGAGGCATGCGATGCGGGAACCCGCCGCGGATTCGCGGCGTTTCCGCATCGCTCCAGTGTGAACCCAGCCTAATAAGCGATCATTTTTCTGATCGCCGTATTAGTGTCACAGGTGACGCTAGTTAGGCAGGTAGGTATTTAGGTTCGCCGCAGCTTTTTATAGCGCCAGGGACCCCCATATACTACCGCATAAAGCCCCCTGATTGCCCCCTAGTTAACCCTTTCACCAGTGATCACCATATAACTGTTACAGGTGACGCTGGTTGGTTAGTTATTTTTTTATAGTTTCAGGGCACCCGCCATTTATTACCTAATAAAGGTTTAACCCCCTGATCACCCGGCGGGTGTCATTTGTGACTAATAACTGTTAGGGCAGTTAGGGTTAGCCCCCTTTAGTTCTAAGGTACCCCCCTAACCCCCCCAATAAAGGTTTAACCCCGTGATCACCCCCCGTCGCCAGTGTCACTAAGGCTGGGTTCACATTGCAGCGGTTTATGAGAACGGATGTGATTCGCACCGCACTGCAGTGCAAATCACATCCGATCTCTGTGCGATTCGAGTTCAGCCATTCGCCGCACCCGCCGCACCCGCCGCAAATTCGCACGGGACCCTTTTTTTGGCCCGCAGCAGAATCGGATCGCATGGGTGTTCACACCATGCGATCCGAGTTTGCAGATCGCACTGCGATATGCGAACTGATCTGGGGGTGTCAGTAACATTTCACTGACACTCCCAGCAGTTCGCATAGGGCAGTGTGAACTGCCGCCGGGAGGCATGCGATGCGGGAACCCGCCGCGCATTCGTGGCGTTCCCGCATCGCTCCAGTGTGAACCCAGCCTAATAAGCGATCGTTTTTCTGATCGCCGTATTAGTGTCACAGGTGACGCTAGTTAGGCAGGTAGGTATTTAGGTTCGCTGCAGCTTTTTATAGCGCCAGGGACCCCCATATACTACCGCATAAAGCCCCCTAATTGCCCCCTAGTTAACCCTTTCACCAGTGATCACCATATAACTGTTACAGGTGACGCTGGTTGGTTAGTTATTTTTTTATAGTTTCAGGGCACCCGCCATTTATTACCTAGTCTCACTAGTGTACCCCTAAATTTAGGGGTGTCTACTTTCCAAAATGGGGTCATTTGGGGGGGGTTTGTGCCATCTTGGCATTTTATGGCCTTCAAAACTGTAACGCCCTTAGAAAGCCTGAAGGCGGTGCTTGGTTTTCGGGGCCCCGTACGCGGCTAGGCTCCCAAAAAGTCCCACATATGTGGTATCCCCATACTCAGGAGAAGCAGCAGAATTTATTTTGGGGTGTCATTTCACATATGCCCATGGCATGCGTGAGCAATATATCATTTAGTGACAACTTTGTGAAAAAAAAAAAAAAAAAAAAAAAGTTTGTAATTTTCCCGCAACTTGTGGCAAAATATAAAATATTCCATGGACTCAACATGCCTCTCAGCAAATAGCTTGGGGTGTCTACTTTCTAAAATGGGGTCATTTGTGGGGGTTTTGTGCCATCTTGGCATTTTATGGCCTTCAAAACTGTAATAGGTAGTGAGGAGTGAAATCAAAAAATTACGCCCTTAGAAAGCCTGAAGGCGGTGCTTGGTTTTCGGGGCCCCGTACGCGGCTAGGCTCCCAAAAAGTCCCACATATGTGGTATCCCCGTACTCAGGAGAAGCAGCAGAATTTATTTTGGGGTGTCATTTCACATATGCCCATGGCATGCATGAGCAATATATCATTTAGTGACAACTTTGTTAAAAAAAAAAAAAAAAAAAAAAAAGTTTGTAATTTTCCCGCAACTTGTGGCAAAATATAAAATATTCCATGAACTCAACATGCCTCTCAGCAAATAGCTTGGGGTGTCTACTTTCTAAAATGGGGTCATTTGTGGGGGTTTTGCGCCATCTTGGCATTTTATGGCCTTCAAAACTGTAATAGGTAGTGAGAAGTGAACTCAAAAATTTACGCCCTTAGAAAGCCTGAAGGCGGTGCTTGGTTTTCGGGGCCCCGTACGCGGCTAGGCTCCCAAAAAGTCCCACATATGTGGTATCCCCATACTCAGGAGAAGCAGCAGAATTTATTTTGGGGTGTCATTTCACATACGCCCATAGCATGTGTGAGCAATATATCATTTAGTGACAACTTTGTGTAAAAAAAAAAAAAAATTTTTTTTTTTGTCATTATTCAATCGCTTGAGGCAAAAAAATAAAATATTCAATGGGCTCAACATGCCTCTTATCAATTTCCTTAGGGGGTCTACTTTCCAAAATGGGGTCATTTGGGGGGGTTTTGTACTGCCCTGCCATTTTAGCACCTCAAGAAATGAGATAGGCAGTCGTAAACTAAAAGCTGCGTAAATTCCAGAAAACGTACCTTAGTTTGTAGATGTGACAACTTTTGCGCAAACCAATAAATATACAATTATTGACTTTTTTTTTACCAAAGACATGTGGCTGAATACATTTTGGCCTAAATGTATGACTAAAATTGAGTTTATTGGATTTTTCTAATAACAAAAAGTAGAAAATATCATTTTTTTTCAAAATTTGCGGTCTTTTTACGTTTATATCGCAAAAAATAAAAATCGCAGAGGCAATCAAATACCATCAAAAGAAAGCTCTATTTGTGGGAAGAAAAGGACGCAAATTTTGTTTGGGTACAACATTGCATGACCGCGCAATTACCAGTTAAAGCAGCGCAGTGCCAAAGTGTAAAAAGACCTCTGGTCATTTACCAGCAAAATGGTCCGGTCTGAAAGTGGTTAAAGACTATGTAAATCCAACATTTCATATTACTGATGTGTGCTTTGTGTACCAGGTATGAAAATGTATCCTCTTCTCTTTTGTATTGCTTCCTTTGTATAAAATACCTGGTATTCCTGCCACTTTCCTATCAAAAACTGACCACACTAGGCATGTCAGCACAGTGCGTTCAGTTCTTTAGCTATATTGGGAACTCAGCCTGCCCCCCTGCTCAGCCATTCACTGTTAACATCAGTTTGATGCTGTTTCTCCTCCAGCTCTCCTTACGCAGCTGAAAACAGGGGGAATCTGATCACTTATAAAAAGGGAAAAATATATTTCTATTGTTTTTTATATCTATACACAAATGCTTTGCCTTTCCTTTTTAATATTTTAAACTGAATGGATTGTTTTACAAGGTTAGGATTTACATATGCTTTAACTAGGATCATATAACAGCCATGGAACATATACCTTAAAGGAGTTGTAAAGGCAGAAGGTTTTTTATCTTGATGCATTCACACCTGAGCGAAGCGTGTTTGAACGTTTTTACCGGCAACGAGCGTTTTGTGGCCGCGCGACAACGAGCGTTTTGTGGCCGCGCGACAACGAGCGTTTTGTGGCCGCGCGACAACGAGCGTTTTGTGGCCGCGCGACAACGAGCGTTTTGTGGCCGCGCGACAACGAGCGTTTTGTGGCCGCGCGACAACGAGCGTTTTGTGGCCGCGCGACAACGAGCGTTTTGTGGCCGCGCGACAACGAGCGTTTTTTAACTTCGGCGTTTTTTTTTTCAGCCAATAGGAAAAATATTTTTCATCTGCTTATTTTTTCTTGAGCAGATACAGCGTCAAAACGCCCGTAGAAACGCTCGTTGTCGCGCTAAACGCTCGAATCAAGCGTTTCCATTAGTTTCTATGGGAATGAAAACGCCCAAATCAGCCCAATTCGCGCGACATGGAGTGGAGATGTGAACCATCTCCATTGAGAATAATGGATTTTTTCCCCTCCAGCGTTTTGTAGCTTCAGGCGTAGGGCTACAAAACGTTCAGGTGTGAACGGGCTGTAAAAGCCTTCTGTGTGTAGCAGTCTCCCCAGCACCCCCTAATACTTACCTGAACCCCCTCTGTCCAGTGATGTCCACGAGTCCCTCGGCTGTCTGGGACTCTCATCCTGATTGACTGAGACACAGCAGCGGCACCATTGTGTCCCGCGGCTGTCAATCAAAGTCAGTTAGCCAATCAGAAGCGAGGGGGGGGGCATGGCTGAATGGCAGCCCTGTGTCTGAATATATACAGGGAGCTGTGACTGCTTGGTTGCCCCCATAGCAAGCTGCTTCCTGTGGGGGCACTCAATAGGAGTGAAGGGGCCAGGAGCAGCGAAGAGGGACCAGAGAAGAGGAGGATCTGGGCTGCTCTATGCATAACCAACTGCACAGAGAAGGGAAGTATAACATGTTTGACTTCACGATCACTTTAAGTCCCAGTTCACACCTGAATTTCAGCAAAACACGAGAAGAGTTTGTGGTGTCATTATTTCTTAATGGCACCCCCAAACACTGTGACAAAAACGCATGAAAATCACTGCAGAAGATGCAACGCCAAATGCGCCAGGCTCAGTGCCAAAATTGGTACATGAGCTGCTTTTGGAGCGTTTTTTTGGAGTGGAGGGAGGCCCAAGTCAGCAGTTCCTATATCTATATTCTTCACTGGTTTGAGTTCATATCAGTTAGTATTTATTTTTGGGGGAAAATGTAGTATTGTAACAAGTTGTCCTCCAATACACTGTCCTGTAATAATAACTGAGAGTACTTCTCTAACTAAACCAATCCAGTTTAGCTGCAAACCATTCTAAGAATACTGCTGCACCTTTTCTATATTAATCCTCTCTGCTGCTCACAAACACCTCTGAGTGCCTGCCCTGTCAGCATAACATCCGTTGTGATATTGTATAGATAGGAAACTGTTTATTCATCAGGAAAGTATCTGATGTACACGTGTCTCCTACACACTGCGCACATAGACATTATGAGAACGATAATTGTAGGTTCTGCCTCACTACCTTGCCCGCTGTGACTTTTCTAAACAGCATTTGAAAGGGCAGTTTGATACAAAGCACACAAAGATTGCTGTCACTAATGGTAATATGGTAGGAGATAGCAGCAAGGCAATATCACATTTACAATTTGTATTACAGCCTAGTCTAGATAAAATCAATAACATAAATATCAGCTCACAGGCCATAACTTACACATAGTATGATGTGTCCCTTATGCTCATCCTTTCCTGTCAGATCTGCCATTCATAGGAGTTGTACTACAGTTTCTATGAACGGTGGAGGGACAGGCGATAGCGTCTTGTCCTCTATACATAGCTCTTGTGTCAGTCATAGCATCTGTAGCACAGCTTCTGTAAATAGCGAATCTGGCAGGAAGGAGGGGTATAGTCAGACTCTCTTGATCTTCCCAGCACTGGAAGATTACGGTGGCGGGGGTCTAGAGCGGTGGAAGATGTCTCCTAAAATAAGAATCGGCACACATCATACTTACTGTAAGTTACGGTATATTCTTTTTGCTGATGTTCTTTTTTGATCTTAGCTTAGGCTTGAAACAAAATCTGTACTCAGTAGGTAGGCTGCAAGCGCAGAGCTCTCCTTTAATAACAAACCAGCCAATCAGTGACTCTGAAAATCTAGTTTACAAGATACCTTCTTTTATGTGCATTGGCTACATGACTTCTGCTGTTCTTAAGCCTCGTACACACGATCAGATTTTCCGCAGACAAAGCATCAGACTTTTGTCCGAAGGGTGTGTGCCGTGAACTTGTCTTGCATACAAACAGCACACAATTGTCGCCAACAAACACGAACGTAGTAATATACTACGTGGAATTTCAGCTCTTGAGCACCACCCTTTGGGCAACTTCTGCTAATGTCGTGTTTGGTGAGCATTGATTCCAAGCATGCGTCTTTGTACTTTGGACTTTTGTGTGACTTGTGTACACATGATAGGAAAATCTGACTACAGACCATTGTCCGCTGAAAATGTATTAGCCTGTCATCCAACATTTGTTAGTTGGAAGTAGGCCAATTGTCTGATGGAGTGTACTAACGGGCGGATTTTAGGCAACCGGTCTGTCATCATACAATTCCCTGCCGAAAATCTGATTTAGAGTTTAGCTTTGTCAAAATGTTCCATTATGCTTGGTTTGGTTTATTCTTATGGTGCCCATAAAGGCTCATCTTTTTAAGTGGGAGAACTTGCACAATTGGTGGCTGACTACATACTTTTTTGCCCCACTGTACTGTATATACTATTAGAGGATATATACTGTATATACTATTAGAGGATATATACTGTATATACTATTAGAGGATATATACTATTAGAGGATATATACTGTATATACTATTATAGGATATATACTGTATATACTATTAGAGGATATATACTGTATATACTATTAAAGGATATATACTGTATATACTATTAGAGGATATATACTGTATATACTATTAGAGGATATATACTGTATATACTATTAGAGGATATATACTGTATATACTATTAGAGGATATATACTGTATATACTATTAGAGGCTATATACTGTATATACTATTAGAGGAGAGATATACTGCATATACTATTGAGAGAGGATATATACTGCATATACTATTAGAGGGGATATACTGTATAAACTATTAAGAAGAGATATACTGTATATACAATCAGAGGAGAGATATACTGTATATACAATCAGAGGAGAGATATACTGTATATACCATTAGAGGAGAGATCTAGTGTATATATTGTTAGAGGATATATAGTGTATATACTATTAGAGGAAAGATATACTGTATATACTATTAGAGGATATATACTGCATATACTATTAGAGGGGATATACTGTATAAACTATTAAGAAGAGATATACTGTATATACAATCAGAGGAGAGATATACTGTATATACAATCAGAGGAGAGATATACTGTATATACCATTAGAGGAGAGATATAGTGTATATACTGTTAGAGGATATATAGTGTATATACTATTAGAGGAAAGATATACTGTATATACTATTAGAGGATATATACTGCATATACTATTAGAGGAGAGATATACTATTAAAGAGGAAGTAAACCCTTTCAAACCACTTTGACCTACAGGTAAGCCTAGATTAAGGCTTACCTGTAGGTCCAAGCAATATCTCCTAAACCTATATGGTTTAGGAGATATTTGCCCGAAAATGGGCACCGCTGTCTACGGCGCATGCGCCGTAGACAGCGGCGCGCAGGCGCACTAAATGCGGCAAGTCCAAGAATGGATTTGCCTAATTTGTCGACTCCCGTGCGCATGCGCGGGAGTGACGTCATCGCGGCTTCGCCGAATGGCAGCGGCGGAGCTGCGAGACGCGACTCCCGTGCGCATGCGCGGGAGTGACGTCATCGCGGCTTCGCCGCTGTCATTCGTCGGAGCTGCGAGACGCCACCAGCAAGATGGATGCGGCGGACTACAGGGGACAGCGGCGACTTCGCTGGCTCCTGTGTCAGGTAAGTGACACATAATGAGCTACTATGCGATGCATAGTAGTCCATTATGCTTTACCTTTGCAGGGAAAAAAAGAGGAAGTAAACCCATCAGGGTTTACTTCCTCTTTAAATGGTCAATCTGGTAAATATCAGACTCATTAACTTTAACCCCATTTTGTTACTGGCCGATTAATCGATTATGAAAATAGTAATCAATGAATTTCATAATCGATTAGTTGTCGATTAATCGATTCATTTCAGCCCAATACACATCCTGTTGTAAGTTCCCCCCACAACACCCCCCTGAATGCTGATCCCTTGGGGAAATACTTACCTTCAGCCCTTATCCAGTGCTCTTTATTGTGGGTCCCTGCTCGGAGCTGCAAAGCTTTTCTCCCAAAAAATGGCTGATTTTGTACTGTGCATGCAAAAGTGATAATCCTTAATAAACTATTGGAGTCCAAAGCAACCACCAACCAACCAAGAAATTATTATTAAAAAATTATTGAAGGTGCACCCTTTAGGGAGAAGAGACTTCACGTGTCTTTTCTGCTGAAAATCTTTTCCTTTTTTCCTCTAGTAGTGTTTTTATCCTGCACAATACCTGTGGTGCATGCGTAGTCTACCGCACACCTCTGGCTACCTTCTGGCATCTCTAGGATGTTGGGAATGAAGCTTAGGTGCCAGTAACCTCCAGTACACATGAACTGAATAGGGAAGATGCGGAGCTGGTAAAAATGGCAGAGATGATGGCAGTAGCGGCTGTTTTGTAGGGGTGCCAGAATTACAGGATTGCCTGAACAAAAGTAAAAATCCTTTGTATGAGTTCATATATATTTTTGCTTTGTCTGTAGATGTTTGCCTGAAGTACAGCTTTAACATTGTGGTAAAAATGGGCGCTTTGTAAACTGTTGGACATTGCTGACTTCATCTTTTATCATTCTGTGATTTCACAAATCGGCCATTGTATTTTCCTGTAGTGTTTAGCTTTCTGACCTTTACTGCTGTTTTTCTCTACAATACCAAATATAATAAAATGTGGCTTTTGCCCAGTAAATGCGACCAGAATAAAAAATACCGGTTTCAAAGCAATTGTACGATAATCTGATCGTTGGTACACCGCTTTCAAGAGCCGAACATTCTGGTTCATGCTAAATTATCCGAAGGGATGAATATGAACGTTTTTTCTCATACAATACCAGAATGAACGATTTTAAAGTGATCAGTACAGTTTTCTTCTGGAAAAAAAAAATCAGAAGACCAAGACCACACATGCTATGGAAATAAAAGAATACAACACATTACATCACTTCCGAAGTTGTATTCCGTCATACGAAAAGTTTTGTAACTTTAGTAACCCTCTAGCTTTCAAAATGGAGCCTAACAAGCATGCAAAATAAAAACTGTACTATCATTTGTTCGATATTCTCATCGTGTGTACGAGGCTTTTATGTACATGGGGTTTGGGTGTTCATCAGACAGGCAGGCCTAGAGGCGATTCAGTTCGCATTGTGCGCTATATAAGTATTTCATTCATTCATTCATTCAGTATTCTTTACTTTCAAGTTCCAGCATTACATTTTAGCTTTATTGGGTGGGGAATTCTTTAACACCGGTTAGTTATTGTGGCCTCAAGAAAAGTTCACACTGTGGTCCCTGTTCAATTTAGAGCAATCTGATGTAAAATTTCACTGCCTGCGGTATGTTAAAGTGGAGCGTCACCCAAAAGGGAAGCTCTGCTTGTCTGCCTTCCATTACCACATTTTGGGGGTAGGGGGCGGAGCGGGTACCTGGTTTTGACAGGTACCCACTCCCTACTCAGTTGGGCCCCCCCTTCTTTCCCTGCAGCCTTATGGGACACTTTACAGGTCCCAGAAGACTGTGGCCTATTCACAGAGCATAGCGTGCTTTGGGCATGTGCAGTAGGAACCAGGCTGTGAAACTGCAAGGCTTCACTGCCGGTTTCTCTTAGTCAAGATGGCTGTGCCAGCACCTGGTAGCCGATTGAAAAATCGGCTCGGGTGAGGACACTGCTGGATGCCTGGACAAGTAAGAGCCCTAATATTAAAAGTCAGCCGCTACAGTATTTTATAGCTGTTTACTGTTCATTTTATCTGAAGGAACCTGGAGCTCCTCCCTAAGGTTTATGCGATTGTGTGATTACTGTAGAATGCATGAACTGTCTTATCCTTAAGGTTTGTACTGCATGAGGTATACACTTTCATGTAGTCCCAGTAAACCTATAGAGTAGGTAAGCATCCATAATGAGGCTACATGGTTCTTAAATGTAGTGGGTCTGTTTTTTGCATCAACAGGCCAATGTCGGTTATTGCTGGGCTTTCCCCTGTATCTTTCCCAACAGATGCCTTTTAATGTTTTATTTTTTTTTGTTAGAGATACAGCAAACTACTTGAATTAATTTTGAGTTGTGAACGGCTGAGGTTTTGGAGGGCTCACTGTAGTGTATTCAGATGTGGAAATAAACCTGCATTTACCTGATATCCCCAGGTTTTAATTCTCCTCTCCTTGGTGTTCACAAACAATGGCTTATTAATGACAAGCATGTGAGACGTCTTCGATCCTCCAGCCATCCGTTTAGTCCCTCCCCCCTTCTAGGCAAGGGAACAGCTGAGATAGGATAAGGATCACCAAGGACAACATTTTTTATTTGTGGTTTGGAGACCATACTGACACAGGAATCAGAGCTGTACTGTATATAGGTAAACATTTGGTAAGAAATGTCTTAGGTGTCAAGACTGAAATTAATTGAATCCTATGATTCCTTACATGCTGTTTGACCATAATGACTGGAAAAAGCAGCACAGTAAAGCTCTCATATAAATTATTCAGGGCCCGATATAAGCCTCCATGCTGCCTTGTGATGGCTTTATCACTCGTTATGAGCAGTCAGCCAACTGCAGTACAAAAAGCATTCTTACCACGATCCACATTTACAGTATGTGTAGTATAATAAAATAAATCCTGGTTTGACATGAATTCACAGCTAGATTACTTTATATGTTCTTCAGTCTTCTTTGAGAATGCATAGTTTGGTGAAATCCATTAGTGTGGAGAACTAAATGTAAACTGTCATAGTTTTATGTAATGGATAAAATTGAAAAAACTGCACTAGTGACGAAGTGTTTGTTCTTGTTTTTTGCACAGCTCCTCTAGATGTATGCAATGGCATCTAGCAACAGCTCTTCACTAGTGCCTCACTCGAATAGCAGCAAAACCATGTACAAAAAGGGTCTGAACCCTTCACAGCAAAAAGGACCGGTGCGATCGCTCCCCGATGTGTGCCCCAAAGAACCTACTGGTGAGTGCTCCGAACTAGACCCCTTTCCCTGTTATATTTTTAAATGATTTCATGTTCTGGAACATATCCACCAAAAAGTGATATGTTAGTTATGACACTGCTGGGCAGTGGTGTTTAGATAGCGACATGATATATTCATTTTAATGTGATACTAAGAATTATTAAAGGAATTTTCACAACAGATGCGCTGGGGTGCTTTTGTGAGTGCATTCCCAATGTATGGCAACCAAAAAACAATGGTTTAATAAATGCAGTGGTTATGTATGGTTATAAATGCAATTCACACCAGCGTGTTTTGTTGCATTTTCCCAGTGCTGAAAAAAATTAGTGTGCACTACATTTTTTCAATGCAATGTGATTCAAATGCACACAAACACATGCACCCAAATGCACTACACCTCAAATCAAGGCAAAAAAAAAACCTTGCTACACATGTAAGATGCATGCCAACACATTACAAAAATAGCAACGCAACTTGTATGGGTTACCAGCTGCGTTGTGTTGTTAATGGGTCCTTAATTCTGGCAAGGTCCACAGATATTGCATGTAATGCAGAGATGTACTTCATCTTTTTGTTTGTTTTTGCCCAGATATTAGCTATAAAGGGTCAGCCCTACTAGATATTGATGGAGCCTAATAGACTGAGTCTGCCTCATTCTTTTTATGTGTTGGATACTACTAAAGTAAGATCTTCCTTCCATAATCCTTGACTATCTTCACGTCTACCTTGCATGTTCCAGCATCTTTTGTTGCATTCTACTTTATACACTATATTGCCAAAGGTATTGTGACGTCTGCCTTTACACGCACATGAATTTAATGACATCCCTGTCTTAGTCCACAGAGTTCAATATTGAGTTGGCCCACCCTTTGCAGCTATAACAGCTTCAACTCTTCTGGGAAGCAAAAAGAGGAGAGAGAAGCGCCAATCCTTTAAACAGCTTAGGAGTTTATTCAGTATATAAGTATCAAACAACACTAAAAACGTGTGTGAAAAATGTTGGAACACTTGCAGAGTGCTAGAGTGGGTGGGAGCTTCCACTTGCAGTGTCACAGGAGCATAGGAGGACCACTGGAAAGCTTCTATTGAGGGATCCACAAGTGCTGTGTGTTAGCCGCAGCTGGAGCCTCGATAAGGCTCATGGAGACATCGGCTGTGTATCTCTGGGAGGGAGTGGTCCAGGGCTGTCAAACTGGGGAGCCGCCCACGCGCTGTCTGGCCAATCAGAACGCCTTTCCACTCGCCATTCACATGGTTGTACTTTCATGTATCAGCATGCAGATGCATGCCTTTTCATTTAAATTTTAAACTTTAATCTTTTTCATCAGATGGTTTAGCACTGAACATTATACCAATATTGTGTATGCATTTCCTCCTAATGTCAACTCTTCTGGGAAGGCTGTCTACAAGGTTTAGGAGTGTGTCTATGGGAATGTTTTATCGTTCTTCCAAAAGCACATTTGTGAGATCAGGCACTGATGTGCATGAGAAGGCCTGGCTCACAGTCTCCGCCAGGACTCTGAGCAGGCCAGCCAAGTTCCTCCACCCCAAACTCGTCTTTATGGACCTTGCTTTGTGCATTAGTGCGCAGTCATGTTGAAACAGGAAGGGGCCATCCCCAAACTGTTCCCACAAAGTTGGGAGCATGAAATTGTCCATAATATCTTGGTATGCTGACGCCTTAAGAGTTCCCTTCACTGGAGCTAGGGGGCCAAGCCCAACACCTGAAAAACACCCCCACACTATAATACTCGTGCCACTAAATTATTTGGACTGGTGCACAAAGCAAGGTCCATAAAGACATGGATGAGTGAGTTTGGGGTGGAGAAACTTGACTGGTCTGCACAGAGTCCTGACCTCAACCCGATAGAACACCTTTGAAATGAATTGGAGTGGAGACTGCGAGCCAGGCCTTCTCGTCCAACATCTGTGCTTGACCACACAAATGTGCTTCTGGAAGAATAGTCAAACAGTCCCATAGACACACTCCTAAACCTTGTGGACATCCTTCCCAGAAGAGTTGAAGCCGTCATAGCTGTAAAGGGTGGGCCAACTCAGTATTGAGCAGTATGGACTAAGACTGGGATGTCATTAAAGTTCATGTGCGTGTAAAGGCAGGTGTCACAATACTTTTGGTAATATAGCGTAGATCAGTTTGAGTAGACTTTGATCCTTTAATCCAATCTCAGTAGAAATATATATATATATATATATATATATATATATATATATATATATATATATATATATATACATACATACATACATACATACTGGAACTCTGTATTCCCCAATATTGATATCTATAAAAAAAAAAACTGAAGAGCAATGCCCTCCTACAGGTTTTCATTTTTTCAATTTGTCCATCTGTGTATAACTTTATATCAATACAACTGCATAGGAAGTCTGTTTCCTGACAGAAATTCATGTTTTCTGCATTATATAATATTATATGGTCATCTTAGACACAGTAGTTATTGCTGAATTCCTTAAACATAACACTGGATGGTTGAATAAGCAGGTCAGGGTGAACACATTCGTTAAAATTCTGCTGTGGTGTACTGGATATGATTTTTTACACATGAGGTGTCTAGTTGATATATGAACACATTTTTATACTCTGGGAAACCTGAATCATGTGACTTTGCCTATTTTTGTTTTCATCACCTCCTTTTGCTTTGAGATGTAAAGTTCCCCTTTTATGCACCACAGTGCTTTGGTGAGCTGGAACATGCTGATTCAGCACTGCTGAGTGTGTGCAATTAGCAGTTTTTGTTTTTAGCACAACTCAACCAAAACCTCAAATGATTTTAGAATTACTCAAGTAGAAAGCATGAACAGTGCACATTGTTTTGGAAATAAGGGAAGGATGGTACTGGATACCGATACAGAGCATGAGATGGCGTTCGCACATAATCAACTGAAAGACCACTGAAAAGCAGATTGTGAAGTCTACTGGATCTGGTTGCAAAGGATTAATAAAATCTCTGATTACAAGTAGATTTAGTGTATGTAAAGCCAAAACTGTATTTTTTTTTTATTTTTATAGAATGCGGATGGGTTAGAACCCCTTTCAGCTTTAAATCCTCCCCCCCTCGCTATATGTGTCCCTGCTGCAAAGATTCACGCTCACTACTGGTTCTGGTGAACATTCTCTGGTACAAAATGTGATTGAAAATCAAATGTTTTTGAGTTTGGAGTGAGGAAGTTTTCCAAAGGGAAAGGAAGTTTCCTTAACCAATTCCTACTTTATCCTAGACAAAAAAAAAAGTTTTGGTTTCACATACACTTTATATTTCTGACTTTAGGACAATTATTTAATCGCAACAGTAGTTAAAGTGGTTCTAAAAGGAGAGGGTTTTTTTCATCTTAAAGCAGAGCTGCTGACTTTTAATAATAGGACACTTACCTGTCCTGCAGTCCAGCGACGTGGGCACCGCAGCTGATGTTTCCATCAGATGTCGGGTGCTGTCGCCGCCATTAAGGGAAGGGAACCTGGTAGAAAAGCATTACGGCTCCACGTCGGATCCCTACTACCCATGTGCGAGGCATCGCAGCTTTCTCCTACTGGCCTGGCGGCGGGAGGATGAGGGAGCTGAGCTGCTAACGTAATGCGCTGTGGCCCGATCTCGTGGAAGTGGGGACAGGATACCTGTCAAAGACAGGTATCCGCTGCCCCTGAAAGATGGCAAATGTGGCACCGGAGGACAGCAGACCGCTCTCTGCTGAAAATGGGTCACAGGAGTGCAAAATGAATGAGCTCAGGCTGGACTTCTACTTTTAAAGGAGTTGTAAAGTCCCAAAGTTTTTCACCTTAATGCAATCGATGCATTAAGGTGAAAAACCTTCTGTGTTGCAGCTCCCCCCAGAGCCCCTCTTCTTTTTTTTTTTTTACCTGAACATGGTCGTTCCAGCGTTGAGAATGAGCCCAGCAGCTCCAGACGCTGTCTCGGGTTCTCATCAGATAGATTGATAGCAGCAGGAGTCAATGGCTCCTGTCAATCAAAACGAGTGATATGGAAGTCAGGGGCGGGGTCGAGTCCTGCTATCTGTGCCAATGGATGCAGCAGCAGTACTCAGGAGCACGCCCGCACAAGTGCCCCCATGAAAAGCGGCTCTCTGTGGGTGCACTCGAAGAGGAGGGGGCCAGAAGTGCCACTGGGGGACCCCAGAAAAGGAGGATCATGGCTGCTCTGTGCAAAACTAACCTTTACAATTACTTTAACCACTTACAGACCGGACCATTTTGCTGGTCAAAGACCAGACCACTTTTTGCGATTCGGCACTGCGTCGCTTTAACTGACAATTGCGCAGTCGTGCGACGTGGCTCCCAAACAAAATTGACGTCCTTTTTTTCCCACAAATAGAGCTTTCTTTTGGTGGTATTTGATCACCCCTGCGGTTTTTATTTTTTGCGCTATAAACAAAAATAGAGCGACAATTTTGAAAAAAACGCATTCTTTTTTACCTTTTGTTATAATAAATATCTCCCAAAAATATATAAAAAAACTTTTTTTTTTCCCTCAGTTTAGGCCGATACGTATTCTTCTACATATTTTTGGTAAAAAAAATCGCAATAAATGATTTGTGATTGGTTTGCGCAAAAGTTATAGCGTTTACAAAATAGGGATAGTTTTATAGCATTTTTATTAATAATTTTTTATTATTATTTTTTTTACTAGTAATGGCGGCGATCAGCGATTTTTATTGTGACTGCGACATTGTGGGGGACCCATCGGACATTTTTGACACATTTTTGGGACCATTGTCATTTATACAGTAATCACTGCAATAAATAAATAAATAAATGTAATAAATGCAGTGATTCCTGTGTAAATGACACTGGCAGTGAAGGGGTTAACCAGTGGGTGGCAGTGTAGGGGTTAAGTGTTCCTAGGGATGTGTTACTAACTGTGGGGGGGTTGGGCTTTCATTTAGTGAACACTGATCTCTGCTTCAATCACATGGAGCAGAGATCAGCATCACTAGTTACTAGGCAGAATGGAGAAATGCTGTTTTCACGGCATTTCCTCCATTCAGCCGTCCCGTGAGACGATCGTGGGGATGCCCGTGGCGATCGAGTCCGCGGGTCCCGCGACCGGACTCACGGGGGTCCCGACCAGCGCGGGAGCAGGGCGGCATTGAATATTGGACGTACCTGTACGCCAATATGCCTGCCCGTGCCATTCTGTCGACGTACATCGTTGTGCGCTGGTCGGGAACCGGTTAAAGAAGCCTGTACACTGACTATACCTCTGGATCACCACTGTGAACACAGGAGAATATTTGTATGCTGTGTACCCCCTAATTCTTACCTAAGCCTCATCTCCCTCCAGCAATTTCCACGGGTTCCTCGGCCGTCCAGGACTCTCCTCCTGATTGGCTGAGACACAGCAGCGGTGCCATTGGTGCCCATTGCTGTCAATCAAAGGAAGGTGAGCCAATGAGGAGAGAGAGGGGATGGGGCTGAGCTGCTGCTCAGTGTCTGAATGGACGCACAGACACTCGACAGGAGGGAGAGGCCAGGAACACTGACGGGGGACCCGACAAGAGAAGGATCTGGTCTGCTCTGTGCAAAACCACTCCACAGAGCAGGTAAGTATGACATGCTTGTTGTTGTTTTTTTTGGTTGTTGTTAAAAAATAAGTCTCTAATATCACTTTAGGAGATTTTATTTTACTTGTTGTTGGTAATTGCTCTTTAACAGAACCAAATTTCAGCAACCATTTTAGGGTTGCCCTGTTTGCGTTTTGATCAATGCATCAGTCCCGCACAGGTACGCAGATAGGCGCTTGGAGGTCCATGCAGATCTGTACACCCATCCATCTGCTATTGATTTGAACAGACTGCCTGCACAGAATACCTGTGTTTCTTGTGCGGTAAAGATGCCACTTTGCCTGTGAAAATGAAGCTTAATTGTCATTGCATTCGTTTTTCTTGGCTCCTCGGTTATTCATCAGTCTAGGTGGCAGCTGCTTTTTAGACATCTTGTTATTTTGTTTCTCTTTTTGTGCAGGTGACGCTAATAGTTTGTGTGATGAGCCATCTGTGGTTGCAGATCAGCACAAATGGACTATTTATCATTCCAAAGTGAACTTGCCAGCAGCATTAAACGACCCTCGACTTGCAAAACGGGAATCTGACTTCTTCACCAAGACATGGGGTCAAGACTTTGTGGAAACAGAAGTCATGCCTGCTCCCTACCTCCCACCCATCACTAAAGAAAACTTTTCATCTTATTTTCAACAGACTAGCCTAGTAAGATAAATCATTTCTTCTTGGGTATCAGTAGTTGTATATGGTTTACGAACCATCTATATTCCCTATGGAATAGAGGGGTTATTTATGGATTTGTAATATGGGCAAGTCTTTGTAAAAATTGAGTACTGTCCGTGATGCTTTTTTTATTTGCACGAACATACCATTTTTTAGGACAAGCTTTCGGGGTATGTCCCCTTCTTCAAGGTCCAAGCTTTTGGGGACATACTCCGAAAGCTTGTCCTGAAAATTGTATGTTAGTGAAAATCAGAAAAGTATCACGGACAGTACTAAATTTTTTCTCTGTCACGATTGCACTAATATGGCTACAATCACATCATGTAAGAAAAATAAAAGGGCATATTTTATTGAAGGAAATGGGGAGACTTTGATTGTTGACCTTTCTCTTACTGATAATGTTACAGTAGTTGCCTGGCTGTCATAAAGCTTCACTCGACTTTCCTGATTCACATGCCAGGTCATCGGCTCAAAATGTGTTAAAGCCGAAGTCCATGTTTACTGTCACTTTAAGGCCTCATGCACACTGGACGTTTTTACAGCAGCTGTTTTTGGCTGTAGACATTTTTTTTCTACAGTCCTTAAACTCTCCATCATGTTATCCTATGTGTCCATGCACACACAGGCTGTTATCAGCAGTTTTGGACAGTGGCATTTTTGAGCAGTAAAAAAAAACCCCCAAAACTAGTGGGTTCTGAGAGAAGTTTTTCAGCTGCAAAAACGCTCTAATGCTGATAAACATCGCTAAACGCTCAAAAACGTCGATCACTAGCGTTTTTAATGTTTTTGATCCATTAAAAAAAAAAAACCCTGCTAAAATGCTAACGTGGACAAATGCTAAAAAACCCTATTGCAAAAACACTGAAAAATTCACTGCAAAGCTACTGTTTTTATAACGTTATTTTAACTTCCAGTGTGCATAAAGCCGTAATAGTTTGTTTGGGCCAAGCTGGACCAAGCTGGGCCAAACTTTTTCTATTACTAAGTCAACACTGTGTTATACTGTAGTAGCATCGTACATACAGTTTGCAGCACCGTGTTCCTCAGCACTATGGTACTTCCCATCTGCTGCTAGAGCAAAATCAAGTTGCGCTGAATGCTTCTTAGCCATTCAGAAGAAGCCTTGTATTTTTATCATCATCATCATGAGATCATCCGCCCTCCGCTCCACCTTGACCAATCAGAGGAAGCCTTGTATTGATAAAAATACAAGGCTGAGAAGCACTCAGTTTTGTTCCAGTAGCAGACAGAAAGTCGCCTGTACTGCTGTGAAACACAGCACTACATGCTTTATGTATGATGCTACTACAATATGATACTGCAATGACAGCTGCTAATTTATTGTAAATAGTTTGATTGGACCTGCTCAACCTAAAAAGTTTATGTAAAGTCACTGGAAACCTGGACTTCCTCTTTACAACCAGAGGCAGCAGGCTTCTAATGCTTTTACATGGAAGTTAGCAATGGCAGTTTCCATATTTTTTTTCGCTACAAGTTGCCTTTAAAGTACACCTATAATTAGCACTGTAAAATTCCAATGCACTGGCTGGTGATAACTTTTCTAGCTATAAAGAAATATCAAAATGTCTCTAAAGCCTTGTACTCAGGGGCAGCAAAACAGCTGAAGTTGCTCGGTTTGGCAGGAACCGGCCAACTTTTGGCCCATGTGTACACCTGTCTGTTTTCGGGCAGTGTAACGACCAGCTTCTGTCAAAAGGGCATGCTAGAAAACCAGCATCCAATCAGCGCTGGTAGCCAATAGCAGCAAGCCCTGATCTGTGTGTTCTAGTAGGGGCGAAGTCCCCCTGTCATAACACTAAAGCACAGCAGGAGAGATTACTGCACTAACATCTTTGCTGTTAGTATGGCTATCTCTCAGTTTTTGTGTTCAGTCTGCCTGGTTGATGTTGATGTGTACCAAGCCTAATACAGGCACATCTGCCTGGGGCTGGAGAGGGTCACAAGTACATTGCATTCAAATCTGCAAATCCTTCATTCCTAACAATGATTTTCCAGCTTTAGTGTCTGGCCTCCCTGCTGCTCTTCTAAAAATCCACAAAGAAACTAATACTACTATTCCCAGCCACTATATGTAGGAAAGTCATCTCTCAGCTGTGCTCTTGTTATCAGGATGGGAAGTAAGGGGATATTTTTACAATTGAGACATGCTTAAGCTGAAGTTTAGGTTTGGCAATTTTTACATAGTTACAGCTTTGATTGAGACCTCACTGGCCTGCCTCTCCACCTTGTCTAATAATTGAACACGTTGTATTCATTATGAAAATGCAAAGTGTTCCCTGAATAGTGCCTGTGCCAAGCAAACGACTACCTAAAATACACTGACCCTGACATCGACTTTAAGCATGACCTTTGACACTGTCCTAGATCAAACCATGATCTTTATTGATTTTATTTTACACACCCTTTTTTTTTTTTTTTTTTTTTTTTAATTTACAATTTTCTCCTCTAGCGAGTAGAAAAACATACATTCCAAAAAAGAAGAAACACAGGGCAGGCTGCACAGTGACTGATCACTGTGATAGCCAATCACAGGCTATCCCAACAATTAGATGATCATGAACCTGTCCTTCTGGTTCTCGATCGTTCGTACGAGACCCGGAGCTGACAGTGACAACTCTGTCTCTGTGCTGGGAGCTGTAAAGCGCAATCCCAGCACAAACTCAATAGCACATATATGCGGACCCACTTCCTTGACACCACATGTATGCATACCCTTGGCGGGTAGGAGTCAATACAATATTCTGATGGCATGTTTCATTTTAAAACAATTTTCACACTTTAGTCCGTTTTTTCATTTTTTTTAATCAATAAATATTCTTTGTACTAATCCCTAAGAGAGAAAAAAGTCATGAAAAGCTGAAGACGATATGTCCTTCTAAGGATGATTACAATAGGACTGCATTTTCCCATTCACATGGTACGTATTCGTTGCAGCAGATACAAACGTCTATAATTGTTTATACCTTTTACATTTAGTTTATGTAGGTTGTTTTTCAGACTTTTTTTTACATATTTGTGATTTGCAAAAGCTTCCCTAGATAGGGTTCAGTTTCTCTTCTGCACATGACGTGGTCCAGTACTGAATAATGCAGGAAATGAGTAACCTGAGCCGTATACTGCGGCGTTCTGCGTGTCCCTCTGCACTCTGCATACACAGTCACCTGCTGACCTCCATGCTTTGTGCTGTTTAAAAATCAGTTTAGCATTTTGCTTCCAGAGCCCCTGCAGTGTGCTTGTGAATAGTAAATAAAATATAAGCATGTTGTGCCTACAAAATGCCAGCTACAATATTTAAATTACATAGAAATGTATTTACTTACAAAAAATGCAAACAACAAATGTATGTGGTCATGTTGCAAATCAGAATATCAATGTCATCTGTTTTATATTTATTGTTATTTTTTTCTTTCAGTAAATAAATCTAGGGCAGATCTGGAACAAGTACCTAAGGTAACATTATTTTCTTCAGTTTTCTTTTAGTATTCGGCAGTAACATTGTATGACAAAATAACAGTTCAACATACATTGCTCTTTTGGCTTTTGTAATATAAGTTTTTTTGTTTAAGACGGCTTTCACACCAAGCCGCCCATAGCGCGGGTGGTAAAACCTTCCTATTTTTAGCGGTGTTTTACCGTCGGATTTGCAGCGAATTTCGGCCGCTAGCGGGGCACCTTTACCCCCCCGCTAGTGGCCGAGAAAGGGTTAAAACCGTCCGCAATAGCGGAGTTTTGCCGGCGGCATTGCAGCGCTGCCCCATTGATTTCAATGGGAAGCAGTGGTGGAGGAGCTGCTCCTTCACCGCTCTAAAGAAGCTGCTGGCAGGACTTTTGCCAGCGCAGCGCTCCAGTGTGAAAGCCCTCAGCCTTTTAAACTGGAGACAATGGAGCAGCAGTTTGGGGGTGGATTGCAAGTGCATTTTCTAACGCTATAGCGCCTGCAAAACGCCCTCGGTGTGAAAGGGGTCTAAGTGTAAATAGTCTTTTTCTGTCCACTCCATGTTGAAAGCTATTCAGCACTAAGATAATGCCAACTAAAAAAAAGGCTAATGAGAATCCCTGGTCTGTCTCCAAGGCTGCAGAAACAGTGAACTGACAGGGCAGGTATATTGCTGGATTAACCCCTTCCTGCCCGGCCAATTGTAAAATGATGGCCGAGTGGGAGCACTGTTGTTCTGGCAGGACATCATATGACACAGCTAATCACAATAGTAAACACTGAGTAGTTTTTATTCAGAAAAAATTGGTGGCATATAACTCTAAATAATTCACAGTTTTAAGCAATCATGGTGTGAAAAAAAAATCCTGATCACCTCCCCAGAGTAATACAGTGTTACTGTGATAACACTGTATTGCTCTGGTCACTTTATGTACAAAAAAATAAAATCAAATATATTAAAAGGTTGAAAGAAAATTTATTAAAACACTTTTTTTGTCCCTTTTTTTTTTTTTTTCTTACATAGTGTCACCAGTCAGTATCCCTGATCACCGCTACACCAGTTATATGATGACCCAATGCTGCACTGGTGACAGTGCAAAAAATATGTGAAGAAACAATTTTTTCTTTAATTTCTTTTCCACAAAAATTGTGAGGGGAAACAAAAAAAATCACAACTTAAAAAAAAAAAAAAAAAAAAAAAACCTTGCCATGACTCTTACTAAATACCCTGGACTGTCTGCTTTCCAAAAAGGGGTAATTTGGCAGATATTTATACTGTCCTGGTGTTTTCAGGCCTCAAGAAATTGGAATGAATGACTTTATTTTTTGTCGTTCAAAGTGCAACAGTGCTGAAGGCTGAAAATTGCCCTAGGTGGCAGGAAGGGGGTGAAAGTACCCGGTATTAAAGCGGTTAAAGAGGAACTTCACCCCCTTACTTCTCCCTGCGTTTAATTTTTAAAAGTCTCCTTTCGTCTTTAATCCCTATAGTCACTTGTGACAGCATCTGCCCTGCCTCTCCCCCTTGGCCAATCAAAGAACATCCTTCATTCATTGATAAATATAATAGGCAAGTTCCTGAATGACTAAGATGCTATAGTACTAACTAAAAAAAAGTATTGTTTTCACTTATGACTTTTTTGTTTTACTTTGATGATGAAGAGCCAAAACCTGTACCGTACAGTATATACATAGTGTATTCTACATTACTTGCATCTTTGAAGAAATTGTCTGTCTCAAGAGCTAATTTTGATTTAATTTCAGATTTTTTTGAAGCCAGACTTTGCCTTGGATGACTCCTTAACATTTAATGCGGTTTTGCCCTGGTCCCATTTCAGCAGTGCAGGTGGAAAAGGAAGCAGAGATACAGCATCCTCTAAATTGCTTCAAGAAAAAGTATGAAACTGGTATTCGCTTTTACATTGTAGGAAAGTTATTTTTTTTTAGATTGTAAGCTCTAACAAGTTGGGCCCTCTGATTCCTCCTGTATTGAACTGTATTGTAACTGTACTGTCTGCCCTAACATTGTAAAGCACTGTGCAAACTGTTGGTATAAATATAAATTCTGTATTATAGTAATAATATTAATACACTAATTGTGAGATCTGCACACTAAGGGGTTTTGCCTGAGGGCTTGTGTACAGGACTGCTTTTGTCAGCAGTGCATCTGGAGTTCTGTTTCTGTAATCCAGTGGTAGTTTTGCTAGATATGCTAGAATCCAAGTAAAGCTACAGGATTACCTATTAAACTCAGTTGGTGTAAATTTAAAGTATAAGTTCACCTTCTCACAAAAAATAATGCACATTTTTTTTGTTTCAGAAGCCTTTAAAGCATTGCACCAGTGATCAGCAGATCGCTGGTGGCATGCAGGTATCCTGCAGATCTGTCAGTGTATCATATGAGGTAACCGATACATGCTGACAGGACGATTCAATGGACTACCACAATGCTCAGCTTCGTGGTAGTTCATGGAAAACTACAAGCCGACAGCTGCAAAGAGCTGTAAATGAGTGACATAGTCGGGAGGGCGGAGCCCCGCATGGGTACGTTTTTTTCAAAATGTTGACAGCTAGCAGGGAGGAGAAGATTCCCCACTAGCTGTCACAACAGGGGAGCCGGTGTCCCATCATATAAGGTCCCCCATCGGATAGCGTCCGCTGTGTACTTGCGCATGCGCAGTACACAGCAACACAGATTCCGAAAATAGCCGAGGCTGAACGGCGCCTGCGCCGTGAGTCCAGGTTCTATCCCCACCATCCAAGTGGACATAGAGTAGGAATATAAAAGAGCCGAGCGCAGCTTGCCCGCGAGGAGCCCTTTAATTTTGACAACCCTATGTCCGCTTGGATGGTGGGGCTACCACCTACACTCACAGCGCAGGCGCCCTTCAGCTTCGGAGATTTTCCGAAGCTTCTTCTGCCCCGTACTGCGCATGCGCAGTACGGGGCGGACACTATATGATGGCAGGACACTATCTGCCAGAACACCAGCAGTGCAGGGGCCGGGGCAGTCATAACATGTTACACCCTGAATATGGGTGTAACATACTATGAAAGGTGAACTTATCCATTAAAATATATTTTGAAATCCTGCACGTATAGGTACATAAATCCTCCCTCCTTTTATATAGGTTTTCTGTTATCCTCTGCAGAGCAGGCTACAATGAATTGGACAATAACAGTAGGACTGTGTTGTCAGGATGAGTAAGTGATGTGATGACCTCATTAGTATGATATTCCTTCACTGTCTGAACTGCATGCCAAGGCTGGAGCAATGACTAACCTGCATTTCTACTGTGAATAAAAGTGAGATCACTGACCTGGCAGAAGTGACTAAAAGACGAGACTAGTTGAGCAAATTGACAAACCTGTCAGGTTTAACAGATCACCTATGTGTTTTGCTGTTTACCAGGAGTTGACTTATAATGCTGCGTGTCCCTTTACCACTTTCAGTCCAGCTCATTTACGATAATAAAAATGTCTGATCTGACTCATTTATTTTAATGAGGACTGCAGTGTATAACTTGAATGCTAATGTACAGTCACAAAATGGATAGAATCAGAAGAAGGTTGCTGATGGCATTCCTGACTGCACTGTTTACTATAAATCTATCACCATCCAAATCTCTTTGAACATTGTTTTATATATTTTATAAAGCAAAAAAAAAAAAAAAAACTGCAGCAGCAAATGTATAAAATAACATACATATCATAACTATTATGTGTGAGATGCCACGTTAACCATAAACATAGATGTGCTACTAATGATTAACACAAATGACAAAAAATGTAAAAAAAAAAGCAATCAAAGAGCATAAAGAAGAAAAGTTCATATATCACATAGAATAAATATAACGTTTATTTCATTTGTGTTCATTTTCAGTACTGCATCTATGTTTGTTTCACTTTTGCGTTAGTGCAGCATCCCACACAGAATATTTATATATTTTATACCAATGGCCTTTGCACAATGAATCTAGAGCTGTACGTACCAAAATATGTACATAAAATTAATAACTGCAATGGACATATAATGAATACATTTATTAATTGTTTATGTGCATTTCCTCTTCAGCTGAGCCACTACTTGGACATTGTCGAGGTGAACATTGCACAGCAAATCTCGCTGCGCTCTGATGCTTTTTTCCATGCTATGACCTCCCAGCACGAGCTGCAGGACTACCTCAGGAAGACCTCCCAGGCTGTTACCATGCTGCGTGACAAGATTTCTCAGATAGACAGAGTCATGTGTGAGGGATCTCTGCAAATCCTAAGACAAGCCCTGACCAGAAACAACTGCATTAAATTGTATAGTAAACTTAAATTAATGGCTACAGTGCACCAGACTCAGCCAACTGTACAGCTGCTGTTATCGACCTCAGATTATGTTGGGGCACTGGACTTAATAGCAACAACACAGGAAGTCTTACAGCAGGAGCTTCAGGGCATTCACTGCTTTCGGTATGTGCTTCATCAGATTCTCTTTAAGAAAAAACTTAAATCACTTGCAAATACACAGTGAGATGCATAAAGGCAGAACAGTCTGTGTACGGGGCTTTCGTTTTTTACCATAGCATTGTTCTGGTACATTAGTCCACGGGGGTTGCTAAAAGTTGCTTTTTACGTAAAATACAGTGTTCTGGTAATCCCCAGTCTTGTCCATGTAGTCATCAGTTTTTTTGAAGGATCTGGAGATCAAGTCATCATACAGATAACATCAAAGGATAACATCCACCACTCGCCATCATTTACGAGTGGCCTAAAGGGTCGTAGAAATATCACATATGTGTAGGCCTGGTATAACATGTTTGTTTTTATTGCTTTTTTAAAAGCGAGGCTTAACAATCACTTTAAGAGTTCCCTTCACTGGAACTAAGGAATCCCCCCTCCACCAAATTATTTGGACCAGTGCACAAAGCAAGGTCCATAAAGACATGGATGAGCGCGTTTGGGGTGGAGGACTGGCCTGCACCCTGATAGAACACATTTGGGATGAATTAGAGTGGAGACTGCAAGCCAGGCCTTCTCATCCAACATCAGTGCCTGACTTCACATATGCTTCTGGAAGAATGGTCAAACATTCCCATAGACACACTCCTAAATCTTGTGGACAGCTTTCCCAGAATAGTTGAAGTTGTTACAACTGCAAGGGGAGGGGTCAACGCACGGTTCTTGCACGGTACCTTACCAGGCATTAAGACATGGCAGCCTGGGGCTTGCACCTTGATAAACAAGTCTGCATTTGTCATTTCTATTCTTTAAGTTTATTACCTTCTTCCTACTTATCTCATTAGAACTCACTTTAACCGATTGCCAACCAGCTGCCATCATTTTACTGCGACAGGTCGGCACGATACAGGGAACCGTCTTAGCTATACGTCGGCTTGCGGGATTGGGATAGCAGGCGTGCGCACCGCTGTACAGCCGGGGTGCAGATACTCGTGGCCAACGGTCGCGATGACCGCCGGCCATGAGCAATGTTGAGCAGGAGACACAGAACAGGGACGCGTGTGTGTAGACAAACACGTCCCTGTTCTGTTCTGAGAGAAGTGGCAGATCGTGTTTTCCTATTAGCTATAAATCTATCCCCTATTTTGTAGACGCTATAACTTTTGTGCAAACCAATCAATATACTCTTGTTTCGATATTTTTTTTTTCTTACCAAAAATATGTAGAAGAATACATATCGGCCTAAACTGAGAAAAAAAAAATCTTTTTTTTTTATTTTTTATTTTTTTAAACGGGGATATTTATTATAGTAAAAAGTACTAAATATTGTGGGTTTTTTTCAAAATTGACGCTCTTTTTGTGTTTATAGCGCAAAAAATTAAAACCGCAAAGGCGATCAAATACCACCATAAGAAAGCGCTATTTGTTGGAAAAATGGATGTCTGTTTTGTTTGGGTACAGTGTCGTACGACCACGCAATTGTCAGTTAAAGCTACGCAGTGCCGAATCTTACAAAATGGCCCGGTCATTCAGCAGCCAAATCTTCTAGGGCTGAAGTGGTTAAAGTCTATATGCCTCCAAATTTACAGCACTCTATTTCCATAATAAGGTCCCCTGTCAGAAATCTTTTCATATGATGAATGGATAGAGTATTTGACTTTATGATAGAGAGGATAAAACATTTTTTATTTATTTTTTGCTTTGAATCCTGCTGAGCTGTATTGTTCTTTCTATTCTAGCTTTGTCCTTTCTAGAAAATGTTCCTCTTTGTGTAATATTATTTTTCTTCTGGAGCAGTTATTTTTATGTTAGTTGTTGCTTTTGCTGTCTGATTTTTGACTCATTTGTCTTTTCTTGCACGTTTAACTCGTTTTCTGGGTTGTAAGTTTTAATGTACTAATTTAACAAGATGATATTGTGCCTAAATTATGAAATTATGTTTTGTAGAATAGGCAAATGGGAATTAATTTTAAGTACATTTCTAGCAAGCGTCAAGTTTGTGTTTAGGGAGCAGTTTTTCTTTATTCAATGAAAATGTGCAAATAGTGGTACTTTACTCATTTACTGGTCTACAAAGACAGCCATGGATTGTAAATTAGTTCCACTGGATTTTCCGGACATTCTGTGCTTCTTTATTTTCATTGTGTAGCAGGACAGCTTATGACTGTAATGTCTGTGATATACACTGAAATAGGCATTCTGGGGTCAGAACGAATTTCCATTACAAAAAAAAGTCAGTGTGGAAACTGGCTATACAACCTTCAAATTGTCATGTATTTACCTAAGAATAACAGGAAGGATGATGCCTTTCCATCTGTAAATGAGTCTCAGAGCCTCAGACACCCCTTTTATACTAGGTTGAGTGACAGTGAAGCCATGCAGCTTCCTGATCCTTCTATTATCTCCATAGAAGGGTTGGGGATCAGTCCTGCACATGCAGAAGTTTTTCAGCAAGCTGCAGACTATGTGTACAGTAACCGGTGCCAATGGCCAAAGGTGTCCTTTATGGGCATGTAAGGAGGTCAGAAATGGATCAAAGGCTATGAGCCTTTGTTTTTTTGGAAATTGCCAGATTATGTTCTAGTGAAAAGTCACATTCAAAGTGTTCCATGTTAAAAATTATTCACTTACCCTCTTTCATATTCCTCTTTTTTTCAGGCATTTGCCTTGGAATAATGTTAAATCTAAGCTGCTGGTTTTTCTCACTTTTTTCTCCACCCGTCTCCCTCATCTGACCTTTCCCTGGGTAACTTGGGAGGCCATACAAAGCTAAGTTTACACACGTGCTACCCCTCTGAAAAGAGATCCACAGTACATCACTTTTTGGTGGTGTTTGATAGGCAGTGAGGAGGCGATATGTCGCCTGCTCGGCACTGGTTTTAATCTTGTAAAACCTGACCCACCACGCTGAACTGCGTGCATTGCACACCGTTGCATCATAGCCCTATTCATAAGGGGTATTATTTTTTGTATCGGTATGTGTACATCAATGGTGCATGCGCTCCAAAGGTCTGGCATACTGTGCCGAACCTTCAGAGCCTGTGTCCTAACCCCCCCCTTGATGGCAAGTGTAAACGAGCCCTTACTGTGCTGTTTGAACACCCTGTGGTTCAAGGGAAAGTATAGCATATTTCTGGTGAGTTTTTACCTTAAAGCATATAAACCCAAGAGCAACAAATGAATAACTGGCAATTTACCAGTCCTTAAAGAGGGATTCCACCAAAACAAAATATTAAAAGCCAGCAGCTATAAATACTACAGCTGCTGACTTTTAATAAATGGACACTCACCTGTCCCGGGTTCCAGCGATGCCGGCAGCCGAGGCCGATCGATCGCTCGGCTCTCGGCTGCTGCCGCCACCATTCTAGGTGAGGGAATCAGGAAGTGAAGCGAATCTGCTTCACTTCCCGGTTCCCTACTGCGCATGCGCGAGCCGTGCCGTGCAATAGGAAATCTCCGTGCTGTCACTGGGACCCGTGTGTGTCCCAGCAGACAGCGCGGCAGGGCAGGAAATGGCGTAGACTCCCACGGGAGTCTATGCCCGGAAGTGGGTGTAAATACCTGTCTTTGACAGGTATCTCCACCCTCCTCCCCCCTGAAAGGTGTCAATTGTGACACCGGAGGGGGGGAGGGATCCGATCAGTGGAGGTTCCACTTTAGGGTGGAATCCCGCTTTAAGTGTATTTCCATTTTTATTTATTACGGGTACTTGTAAAGCACCTTCAATTTACGCAGCGCTTTTACATATTTTTCAGGCTCTCTTCCTTAGTTTTCACCTAGTGGTTCTGCCAGTAACACACTTCTTGTGGCATTGTCATCCTAGGACGGGATTACAATAACATCCACCTCTCTTCTTTACCTAACATGGATGGATGAAGTTCTGTAGTGCTCAGAGAAAGATGGAAACAATGTAATTGATAAGAAGGCAGTAGATCTAGAGAGCATAGAACATTATCAACTCAAAAGATTTCTGAAGTGAGCAGCAACTTTTTTTGCAATTATTGAACAGCTATAACCACACACTTACAATAGTGTATTTAACAGACCAAAAGGGACCAAATAGGAAAGTTATGCCAGATTTGTACATTTGATTATTGCTCGCGATAACCGCTAGCAACAATCACTGTGTGCTCCCGGCTGGGAGAACACAAGAGTTCCTCAGGAGGGTTGTGTTGATGGGAGGAATCTAGCAATTTCCCTTTCTGCAGCCCGTGGTTGCAGGATAGAAAACCACATCATGTATGTCCTGCCTGAGATGTGGATCAGATCACTTTGTGGCAGCTTAATCCAGAAAACCAGTTAATTTCAAGGACTTCACCTAAGCTGGCCATAGATGGGTTGAATTTTGGTCGGTTCAGCAGGGACCGGCCAAGATTCGACCCAGCTACGTATGGCCAGTCAAAACAAGTGACATAAACAATTTGCTTAAAAGGGGTTGTAAAGGTTTGTGTTTGTTATTTTAAAAAAATGTCATACTTACCTCCTCTGTGCAAGTGTTTTACACAGAGGGGCCATGATCCTCCTCGCCTGGGGTCCCCCAGCGGCACTCCTCCTCTTCTTGAGTGCCCCCATGGAGACCCACATTCCCTGGGGGCACTCCCAATTCCTGCTGCTGTGTCCATTGACACAGACAGCAGGACTCGGCCCTACCCCCCGTGTCACTGGCTTTGATTGACAGCAGTGGAAGCCAATGCTCCTGCTGCTATCAATTCAGCCAATGAGGACCCGAGACGGCGGCTGGAGCTTCCCTGCTCTTCGCTGGAAAGATCAGGTTCAGGTAAGTAAAAGGGGGGGCTCCGCGGGGCTGCTGCACTACAAAAGGTTTTTCACCTCAATGCATAGAATGCATTAAGATGAAAAACCTTGAGGGTTTACAACCCTCTATAAGCTGATAGAACACAAAGCATTCTAATTTCTTATTTTTTTATTGAACACACCCATTAAACAATCGCAGTGCTGGAGAAAAAAAATAAACACACACTCATCTCTCTCTCTCTCTCTCTCTCTCTCTCTCTCTCTCTCTCTCTCTCTCTCTCTCTCTCTCTCTCCCCTCTCCCCCTCTCCCCCTCTCCCCCTCTCCCCCTCTCCCCCTCTCCCCCTCTCTCCCTCTCTCCCTCTCTCCCTCTCCCCCTCTCCCCCTCTCCCCCTCTCTCCCTCTCCCCCTCTCTCCCTCTCCCCCTCTCCCCCTCTCTCCCTCTCTCCCTCTCCCCCTCTCTCCCTCTCCCCCTCTCTCCCTCTCTCCCTCTCTCCCTCTCTCCCTCTCTCCTGTTGAGTCATTGTATTCTGACAGTGGGGAGATATCCCTGCTGATAGAATATACTCGTCTGCACTGCTGGCTATAGCCGGCAGCCTGATCGAGAGAAAAATTTCCAACAGGCTGGTTGTACAGAAGTCAATCAAAAGATTGATTTGTGTACAACCAACCTGCCCATTTATCAATCAAAATTCAACCAGTCCCTGCTGAACCAACTTAATTTTAAATCCCTGTATGGCTGCTTTAAATACAAATAGTTTTTTTAGATTTGGGTAGAATGGAGAGGAGATGTTTTATTTTTTTGTTCTCCGTGTTACTATGTCTAATTGTCCTGACCACCAGTATCACTGGGAACGTAAGTTGAGAGTAATTCCAAAATTTAGAGTTGCTACAAGAACAGGAATATACATTTTCCAATGGGGACACTTATTCCAGTGAAAACCGTGAAAGGGACTAACGGGGGATTGCAGAAATATAATCTCTCACGTTCTGTCCGGTCTATAGGACTTTAAGGGAAGGGTAATCTCCCTAATGAGACATTCGGCAAAACAAAAACAAAAAAAATGGCAGCATGTTGAACCCTTTCCTATTCTATAAAAAAACTTAAACAGAAAGTTTTGGTTTTAGAAATACTTTAACAATCGGCCACATAGGAAGTGTTTTGTTTTCAATAATTCCACAAGCTCATAGATTTTCATTGTGGGAGGGAGCAATGTAATGAGCAAATGTGTCTAACTTCAAATTATTCAAATTGTTTAAAACTTTAATACACATTGGTAAGATTATTGCTATACAGCCGATCTCTTTTATGTGTTTCTCTAAAAATTATTGCAGAAATTGTACATTAATTTTAAATTGGTTTCATCTGCCAGAGAAGCTTTGTGATTTTAGATTGATTGCACTTTCTGATTGACTATTGGAGTTTAGAATTATTGGGTTTGTGTTTTTACTAATGTTTTTTTCTTAACCTCCACAGACACCTTGGGTCTCAACTTTGCGAACTGGAAAAGCTTATTGATAAAATGATTATTGCAGAATTTACATCATACGTTCAAAGTGACTTAAACAGACCTTTGGATGAAGACTGTCAGGTCGTAGAGGAGGTGCGTGGAATTTTATTGCAACTGCTGTGAAAGCTTTTTTTTTTTTTTTGTTACATTTATTTACATCAAGTATAGCTAAAGCCAAACATTTTATTTTTCATTTTGGATATGGTGGGTGTTAAAAACGCTGCCTTTATTTTCTTTTTAAGTCATTCCATGTCTCATTAGGGAGATTTCCCTTCATTTCATATCCTCTATATTCCACAGGAGGTGAGAGGATACCTTGTGAGGGAACGCCCATTTCCTTTGTCAGTTGTAACAGTAACAAGTTTTCCGAAGGAGAATACCATCCTATTCCTTGTTTTGGTGGAAACTCAGTTGTGGATTTACCCTCACTTTTACTGTTACATTGGTGATCAGGACAATTAGAGATAGAGAATGTCCTTAAAGTGATTGTAAAGTCTAATTTAAAAAAATAACAAACATGTTATACTTACCTGCTCTGTTGCAGTGGATTTGCACAGGGCAGCCTGTGTCCTCTTCTTCTAGGGTCCCTAGTTGGTGTTCGTGGCCCCTCCCTCCTGTCGAGTGCCCTCACAGCAAGCAGCTTGCTTTGGGAGCACCTGAGCCGAGCTGCAGCTCCCTGTGTCCATTGAGACACAGAGCTCTGGTTCGGCTCCGCCTCCTCTCTCTCTCCCGATTAGCTAACTGACTTTGACAGCAGCGGGAGCCAATGCCGCCACTGCTGTGTCTCAGCCAATCAGGAGGGAGAGTCCCAGGCATCCGAGGGACTTATGGACATCGCTGGATAGAGATGGGCTCAGGTAAGTATTGGGGGGGCTGCTGCACACAGAAGGTTTTTTTTTTTATCCTAATGCATAGAATGCAGCATTAAGATAAAAATCTTTCTGACTTTACAACCCTTTTTAATGGAGGCAAAGACAACATTTAAAACCTGATAGTGGTTTCACTTTATCCAAATATAAAGAAAAAAGGTTTTTCCTTTAGTTATACTTCAATATCAAAATAATTGAAACTGGCGGATTTTAGAAAGTCTTTTGTTCTTAGCAGCTTCAATAAGAAGTGATCAGTGTAATATTTCACCTCTAAACTTATCCTGTATGCTATAGAAATTGGTATTACTTTTATTTTATGCATTGAAATGCTTAAAGTGTTTAACCCAAAAGTATAAAATTGTGCCAGCCCCTCTATTATAGGCAGGCATAACACACGATACATGTCTTTTATAAAAACAAGGCTTGTAAATACTGATTTAGAACGATATTTAGGCCAGTCACATGACTGACCTGAGGCCTTGTTTTTATAAAAATGTATACAGTATGCTATGCCTAACTATAATAGAAGGACTGGCAGTGACCGGATATACAATTTATTCTGTACAAATAGAGGGGAGAGGGCGGAGCAGAGACAGACACACAGACACGGAGCTGACAGGCATTCAGGAGGGGGAGAGAGGAGAGCTGAGAGCAGGGCGGATGACGAAGGCACGTACACTGATCTCGGTGGTCATCAGGGCTCAGCAGCCCTGGTTTTTGTGGTCAGCGCAGAGAGGGGGATACAGAAAGTGGCAGGTTCAGCCAGGTTTTTTTTTTTTTTTTTTTTTTTACAGTTTAGAGGGGGGCAGAATACACTGCACAAGCACTGTGATGTTTAATCTGCTTAAAGGGACCAGGATATCTTTTTTTTGTTTTTGTTTTGGGTAACAAATACTTTATTACACACAGCTGCTAATGGCCATATAGTGTACAATATCGCCACTCTGATTTGCGGTGATTGAAACAAAAAACTCAAATAAAAAAATGACCCTACTACTATCATAAGCAAACTCAGTGAAATGCACCCTGTAATAGAATAGGATGAATGCTCACTTGTCCAGGGGCCAGCAAAAGAAATCTCTTCGAGACCTTACAGGCACCACTGTTCAATCCATCTTAGTGTTGTATAGGATGTTCTCCTCTTTGGTTCCAAGTGTTGTGGTTCTTTTCGCCAACCCCTCTTTCACTACAGGACAAAGTAGTCATGTAGAGGTAGCTGGAAGGAACCACCGTGCATGCTAGGGACACGCCATCCAACACACCCATGTGATTCAGCCTATACTTTTACTGAGCGACTCTTACTGGATTTGCCTGTGATACTGGTCGCTTTAATGTGACCAGAGCTATTAGTTCCTGATCTGAATTATGAAATACATAATAATCATCAAACCTCTTGCTCAGCTGTGGCTTTATGAGGAGAGATGGCCACGCACAGCTCCTAGATTAAATGAAAAAAATAAAATGATATAGTCATTTTTACTGTGGTGGCGCAGCTTGTACATTGTTGCTTCTAATCATCACTGTCCAATTAAAATATAGGGTTGGTAGGGTTTCTGAATGGGATATTTTTGCTAATGATATAGTTTTTCCACTTTCCCTTTAAACTGGAAAATTCCCTCAACAGAAAACATTTTCTTTGGAAAGTTGCAGCATTAATGAGAGCAGTCTTTGGTAACTGCACGTACATTTCAGTGCCCTTTTGAGTTTCCTTTCACCCCCAAAGTCTTATGCACTCTAATGCAAATATGGCAAAAACATCCTGATTTTACAATCGGATTGGAGTTTATGTAACTGCATACAAGCTGAGATTTCTGCACAAGTCAACCTAAACATAGTAGATTGGGTACAATGTAACAGGGAAATTCCTGTTTCTTAAAACTGCTTTCAGATTTTACTTGCATAACTGCACATAAAACCTTTGCATGCAATGCATATAATACTTTAAACATGACTGCAGGGTCTAGAACTGAAAAAGAAATACATCTACCAAATGCCATGTGCCTGGGTCCCAAGCTGTGTACAGTACAGAGCTATTACTGAACGTTATTTGTAACTACAATATATAAAGTCCTTTGCCACTTACGTTTAGTAGAGCTTTTGAGTGAAAATTGCAGCTTGCTCAAACCGAGCAAGTCCTATTTTAAAGGTACAGACACAAACATTAACCAATTTTTTCCTTTATGTGCTTCTCAGGAGAGACTAGTGGCATTGGTGTTTGGGTTGTTAAAGCTGCGGAAATTGGATTTTTATGAGATCTATGCTCACGAAATGATGGCATCGGCAAAAAACATAATAAAACAGGTACTATGTATTGCCTTTTTGTTGTAGTGGAGAGAGACTGTGTGAAAAATGTAAAAGTGTTGTCACCTTGCCCATGCAAAGGGCCCACCGACCCCATTATAATTACTTTGCCTATGCTATGCTGTCTGCCACTTTTTTGCTCTTTTGAGGATGCCACTGAAATAAGTATTGGCAACCAGGAGGAGCAGTGACATCACTCCCTGTGATTGGCTATTAGACCTATAAGGTGGGTGTAAGGGATGGGAAATGGTTCCTTCTTTAACTAGACTAATGTCATAAAATAGATGTCAGGAAAACCACCAGTGCTTAGTGATCCAAACAATCGGACATTTAGCAGAATTGCAAATTGCAAGAGATCCCCAATTCTGTAACTAACCTTCGTTATTTAGAGCTAAAAGTTGTGTGTTAGCTACGTGTGGTTTCTCTTGGTGCTTTAGTGGATAACATTTTTGTTTTTCTTAACCCTTTAGTGTGTGGTGAGCACAGTTTCCCAGATCGAGGAAATAGATTCGGAAGTCATCACTAAGTAAGTGTTTCTTCTGTTTATAATAAAATGGAATATATAATGCATCACAAATATACAGCACTGAAGCCTCTGTGCACATTGGGTTACTCAGATATGTGAAATGTTCTGCAGAAAGAAGCAGATTTCAGGCACATCCTGGCCTGTAATTAATCTTTTTAATCTCCAATTGGGTAGATATACAGGTGGCAATAAATAAGGCACTTCACCAAGGATTATTTGAAATATACTTTAAAGATCAACTCTTAACAAATGGGTAAATATACTATTGAAATTAATTTTCTGCGCTGCTTTCCTTTTATCCAGTCCCCAGAGTCATACTGCCCTGCTAGTTATCAGGACCAGGTTGAGCATTACAGCTTAGATGACCTCATCCCTTTGCTTACTCTGCTCTCTTCGCCTGTCAGTATGTTCCTGTCAGAACATGTACACTGCGGCAAGTCTAATTAGCTATTAGTGCTGTTACTCTTCCAGTTTACAGTACTTGGCATTACAAGAGGCTGATACCAAGTCAAATTTGGGCACTAAAGCTTTCCTGCAACCACAGGTTGTATGCATGTATTTTGACACCATATATGATAATAGTTGTAGATGTTGCCTTTCAATTACTAGGCTGCTTATGAACTCCCATTTGTTGCATACAGAGTCATCTATATATAATTTGTAATATTCACACTCCAATCCAAAGGCTGTCAGCGCAGAGTGTATTCTCCAACACATAAGTGTGTATTATTATTTGAAGATTAACCTGTTGTCGCCCGCCCACCATCATATGACTTGATGGACTTTGAGCAGGGATATCTGAATGATGCCTGTAGCTACAGACATCATTCAGATATTGCAGTTTTCAGCTGCCGATTCCCTACACCATAAGAACAATCATAGCGGCTGTTCCGCCGCTTGATCGTTCTTACGGGAGGCGAGGGGGGACGTCTACCACCGCCCTCCGGTGCGTCTATCGACTCACCGCTAGGATCGGTGAGTCGGGACAGGATCTGCCGGCCCCGGATGTTGATCATCTTATTGACCCCATATCTCGCTGTAAAGAGGACCTGTTATGTCATATTTCTATTACAAGGGATGTTTACATTCTTTGTAATAGGAATAAAAGTTATCAATTATTATTATTTTTTTTTAAAGTGTCAAACTAAAAAAAAGTATAATTAACAATAAAAAAATATATATTTTTTAAAGCGCCCCTGTCCCCATGTGCTCGCACACAGGCGCGAACGCATACATAAGTCCCACCCACATATGAAAATGGTGTTCAAACCATACATGTGAGGCATTGATGCGAACGTTGGAGCGAGAGCAATAATTTTGTCCCTAGACCTCCTCTGTAACTCAAAACCTGTAACCAGTAAAAAAAATTCAAGCGTCGCCTATAGGGATTTTTAATTAGCGAAATTTGGTGCAATTGCACGAGTGTGTGCAGTTTTAAAGCGTGACATGTTAGGTATCTATTTACTTGGCGTAACTTCATCTTTCACAATATGAAAAAACATTGGGCTAACTTAACTGTTTGTTTTGTGCTTTAAAAAAAAAAAAATTTTTTTCCCCCAAAAAACGCATTAGAAAAATTGCTGCGCAAATACCGTGCAAGATAAAAACAACAACTGCCATTGTATTCTCTAGTGTCTTTGCTAAAAAAACATATATGTTTGGGGGTTCCATGTAATTTTCTAGCAAAAAAAAATGATGATTTTTACATGTAGGAAAGAAATGTCAGAATTGGCCTGGGTGGCAAGTAGTTAATTCTGGCAGGCCGTTCTGCAGTAGTTGAATTGCTTGCTGCATATACTTTTATGGTTTCCTGGTAATAACTTGAAATCAAAATGAAATGGCTTGAAAGCCGTGGACCAACTGAGGCTTTGTTTTGTTGTCCTGAATACTAACATTAGTCTGACAGCAGTAAGAGCACTGTAAAAACAGTGTACCACAGGTTATGTAGTGAGTAAACGTTCTGGGCTTAGACACATTGTGTTCAGGTCTCCTTCTGGTAGATTGCAGAGCCCCATGCAACATGGATTTTTTTTTTTGTGAAGCCAAGCGTGTTCACTTTTGGTTTGGCTAATTAATTACCAAGGACCCATTAAAGGTAGGAGATGTGGAATGGATGACTTCCAAATACAGAAAAAAAAAACATTTTCTTTAGGAGTGATATATTGCTTATGTTAAATGTTCTTTGCACATCCCAGTGAAGTAGTGGAATACATCCGAGCCTTTTTCTTTGTTTAGAAATTCATGATTATGACTGATAGGAGGTACCAGTTACTTTTTTTTTTTGTCCATGTGGCCTATTACCTTATAAGTGTGTACACCCTGTATGGGAATTTATTTTCTTTAATGGTTTTTTTTTTTTTTTGCACATCTGTTTTGCAAATTTTGGCTGCATTCCTCTGTTCTACCTGACTGTTTCTTTTCTGTAAAGTATGTCACTTTCTTGTTGTGACTCAAAAATGTGGTGTCCTAATATCAAACAGGAGCTCTGACCATTTCAGCCTAAAAGTATTTTAATATTTTATTTATATAGTTTTGGATAGAATGGGGAAGGGTTAGAAGCTCTGTCAGATTTTCTCTGTCATTTATGACTTTGTTAGAGACATTTCACTTAGTTGGATCAGTGGAGCTGGACTTAAGGGTAGTCTTGCCAAAGGGGATGCTGAAACCAATAAAAGCACTTACCGTATATACTCGAGTATAAGCCGAGATTTTCAGCCTCTTTTTTGAGGCTGAAAGTGCCCCCCTCGGCTTATACTCGAGTCATCGCTGTCTGCCTGCTCGATCAGCGTGTCGAGCAGACAGACAGCGGACATTCTACCATTCAAACGCCGCGCCTCCGCCTCCGCCTGTGATAGGCGGAACACTGAATTTCCCAGCAGCCTGTGTTCCGCCTATCACGGACATCGTCTCATCCTCGTACTACGGACGAGGATGAGACGATGTCCGTGATAGGCGGAACACAGGCTGCTGGGAAATTCAGTGTTCCGCCTATCACAGGCGAAGGCGGAGGCGCGGCGTTTGAATGGTAGAATGTCCGCCGAGGCGCCGACGAAGAGCGGCGATCCTGGCAAGGCACGGGACGGAGGCAAGGCAAGGCACGGCACGGGACGGGACGGAGGCAAGGCACGACACGGGACGGAGGCAAGGCACGGCACGGGACAGAGGCAAGGAGGCAAGGCACGGGACGGAGGCAAGGAGGCAAGGCACGGGACACAGGCTCGGGACACAGGTAGGCTGGACACACACACACACACACACACACACACACACACACACACACACACACACACACACACACACACACAGACACACACACACACACAGGGATGGATGGATACACACACACACAGGGATGGATGGATGGAGACACACACACACAGGGATGGATGGATGGAGACACACACACACAGGGATGGATGGATGGATGGAGACACACACACAGGGATGGATGGATGGATGGACACACACACACACAGGGATGGATGGATGGATGGACACACACACACACAGGGATGGATGGACGGACACACAGGGATGGACGGACACACACACAGGGATGGACGGACACACAGGGATGGACGGACACACAGGGATGGACGGACACACAGGGATGGACGGACACACACACAGGGATGGACAGGCATGTCTCACCCTCGGCTTATACACGAGTCAATAAGTTTGCCAGTTTTTTTGGGGGTAAATTGGGGGCCTCGGCTTATATTCGGGTCGGCCTATACTCGAGTATATACGGGTATTTATTTGTAATAAAGCAGGGGAGAATTTTTTTTCCTGGTGCTGTCCTCTCTGTAGTTTTATGTCCTTAAAAGACAGTAAGACAGGGGAAATCTCCAGAGCGAGATCACAGACAGCAATGAAACCCCATCCCACACTGTAAAAAACTGGAAAAAAAAGAAAAAATTGTCTGGAGTTCCATCCACCTAAAGCAGTATTAAACCCAAAAGCAAACATTTGTTATTTTGAAGCTTACCAATTCTTAGATGTGATGGTTGCAATCGTTTTCTATTTTAGGCCTTTTTTCACCTGCTGATCTGACCAGTAAATCGGTTGTTTAACCCTTTCATGACAGCCTATTTTTGACATTTGGTGTTTACAAGTTAAAATCCGTATTTTTTGCTAGAAAACTACTTAGAACCCCCAAACATTATATATATATATATATATATATATATAATTTTTTTTTTGCAGAGAATCTAGAGAATAAAATGGTGATTGTTACAATATTTTATGTCACACAGTATTTGTGCAGCGCAACTTTTTGGGAAAAGGGCCACTTTCATGAATGAAAAAAAAAAAAAAACTGTAAAGTTAGCCCAGTTTTTTTGTATAATGTGAAAGATGATGTTACGTCGAGTAAATAGATACCAAACATGTCACACTTTATAATTGCACGCACTCGTGGAATGCCGACAAACGACGTTACCTAAAAATCTCCATAGGCAACGCTTACTTTTTTTAATGGTTACCAGGTTAGAGTTACAGAGGAGGTCTAGTATTAGAATTATTGCTCTCGCTCTGATGATCTCGGCGATACCACACATATGTGATTTGAACACTGTTTACATATGCGGGCGCGACTTCCATATGCGTTTTCTTTTCCGAAATGCTAGAGCATGCAAAGCTTCTAGGGATCCAACAATGGCCACCTCCTTCCATTCTTTCTTTTCAAGGTATACTCTACTAGATTTGTAAGCGCTTTTCAGGCAACTGTTTCTCAGATTTTCACTTTTCTGTTCACATGTTCTCTAAGTTCTACCAGGTGGATCTTGAGGTGCATCTGATGCCAGCTTTGGGGCTAAGGTCCTTCAGATGCCATTTTGACCTGCAGGCAGTCCCAGTTTTTGGTGTGTGTGTGTGTGTGTGTGTGTGTGTGTGTGTGTTTTTTTTTTTCTTGGACCTGTTAACATTTGTTTGCTGCATTGCCCTCCCCTCCATTTGATGTCCTAAAGGTGTAAGACATTCTGTGTCTATCAATAGATTTTGTACTCTCCATAAAAGCCTTTTCTTGGAGTCCGTTGGGGGACATAGGTTCCGCCCTTCTGTGTTTTTGATTATGCTGTCAGTACTGCTTAAGACTTATTGTATTCCTCAACGGACTCCCAAGAAAAGGATTTTGCAGTGAGTACAAAAGTCCTATTTTATTGTATATGCTACCGTATGTGACAGCGCCTTTAACCATTAAACCTAAGAATGTAATGTCCATAATTTTAACTTTATATCTAGTGCTTTTTCATTAATTGCACTTGTGTAATAATGATCATAATACCACTGACTTATTTTTATGTAAACGCCATTTATTTATTGATTGTACACTTTATTTGCAGACTGGCTGACCAGATGCGGATGATGAATTTTTCCCAGTGGTTTGATCTGCTGCAGAATATTTTTTCAACGTTTACAATTTTCCTTCAAAGAGTCAAGGTAAGGTGTGTGTGTGTGTGTGTGTATATGTATGTATATATGTATATGTGTGTATGGCCCCTTTCACACTGACGTTCCGTTCAGGCCCGCCTGTCAGTTTTTCAGGTGGACCTGAACGGGTGCTCCATAGAGCTCTATGGAGCGTCGGATGCCAGCGGTGACATGTCCGCTGACATCCAACCCGCTCCGATCCGAAAAAGTGTAACGGAGGAAAAAAGCTATTTTTCCATCCGTCTGCGTATCGGATCGGGTGACGACGGGCACTGCGGTCTGTCATCATCCGATCTCCCATAGGAGAGAGCGGCGCTGTGACAGGTCTGTCCCTGCGCAGTGTGCAGAGACGGACCTGTCATCTCCCTGCTCAGCGGAGATCGACGGAGTGATCCCCGCTGAGCAAACGGATATCCACGGGGAGGATTAGAACTGATCCGCCCCGTGTGAAAGGACCCTATATATATATATATATATATATATATATATATATATATATATATATATATATATATATATATGTATATATAATAAATCCAAAGGACCATCATCTATTTAAATAATCATATAGATAAAGGGCCATAACCTCCAACAAAAAACAAAACCTTTATCCAAGGGGCACAAATAAATTATAAGAAAGAATGGACCTCCAGGCCCTCATTAAGATAAACTTGGGTCAGACTAACCGAATGGTATACCCACAATGTTTCTCTTCCTCGCACATTCTGGTACAGTCTTCCTAGATCCGGGTCACCAGTAATGGCCTATCCCAAAAAGGCCAGAGAGATCTTTCTCATGAAATTCTGAAAATTGCAGTGGATGGGAATGATTTCTAATCCCCTTAAGGTAGTTACAAAAGGCTGCAGGGACAGATCAGGCCATTTATAATGTACGAAGTACCGCAGTTAGTGAACGCTTGATGGCATAAGAGGTCCTGTTAAACCCTGCAACCACCCTCTTATGGTGCTGCATGAAGTCACAAATTTTTGTTTTTGATCGGAGAACTGTATTTGTCTTGTCTTTTGTCCCCGACTAGATGCAATGAAACGCCACACATCACAGGGTTTTCTAAAACTTTTACTAGGTTTCTCAGGTGAGCAGACAGATACAACTGGGTCCTGTTGTAAGATTCTAATTCCTAGAGATGACTTGGTTAATATCAAAATCTCTATTATTGTATCTAATGCCTTAAGTAACTCTGATAAAGAGGGTACTGTCCTCAAACATTTAAGCCTTGCTCCTTATTGTTAGGCATCATCTGAGTACCTCTACTGGATGTATTTGTGACTGTACATTCTTTCTTTTGATTGTATTTGTTTTTTTTTTGTTGTAGTTGAAAAATGGTAACACCTGTTTATCTTGCAACATGATGCCATGTGCATATGCTGTTTGTACAGTGCTTTAATGTAACCCAATTTCTTTACCTTCCTAGGCCACATTAAATGTTATCCGCAGTGTTGTCCTCATGGTCTTAGACAAAAATCAGAGGATCAGAGAAATGGAGGTAACGGCAGCTCAGAAAGTCCTGAGTAGAGAAAGCAATATGGACCCCGATCTGGCTTACTTGACTCACGAAGGCTTGTTTATAAGTGATGCGTTCAGAGAAGGTGAGCTTCCCCATGCTGCTACCAACACTAACTTTCAAAGGAATGCATCACCCAGCAGTAGCGAGCCTTCTGGCAGCGATTCTGTGTCTGATCCTGAATGCACTACTGACTCCTCTTCCAGCAAAGATCACACATTGCCTTCAGTTACCCCGGGGGGAGTAGAAATAATGTGAGTAAAACTAGAATTTGTAGAAAATACCTTGTGAAAGCCGTTCTGATAATCATAACGCTAAGCAATATTTAGGAAGGTGTGTATGTAGAATGTTTGTTAAATGTGCCTGTCTAAGGCAGCCCCAGCTAACACTGCCTAATGTGACTGCATTGTGACCCTTTCTACTGCTTGATGCTGAACCTGTGACTAACATTCTCTTCTTAATGACTGATGAACTTCTTGTTAAAAAAAAAAAAAAAAAACTATTGTTTTATACAGTGAGAAAAATAATTGTTTTACCCCCTGCAGATTGTATAAGTTTGCTTACTTACAAAGAAATTAATGGTTTATGATTTTTATCATAGGTGTATTTTAAATGATGGAAACAGAGTATCAACCAAAAATCCAGAAAAAACACGATACAGATGTTATAAATTGTGTTGCAGTTCAGTGTGTAAAATAAGTATTTGGTCCCCAATCAAAACATGAGTTAGTACTTGGTGGAGAAACTCTTGTTGGCAAGCGCAGAGTTAAGAAATTTCTTGTAGTTGGTTACCAGGTTTGTACACATCTCAGGAGGGGTTGGTCCACTCTTCTTCACAGATTTTCTCTAAATCCTTAAAGTGGTTGTAAACCCTTACAAACCACTTTGAACTTCAGGTAAGCCTAGATTAAGGCTTAACTGAAGGGCCAAGAAATATCTCCTAAACCTACACGGTTTAGGAGATATTTGCCAAAATACAGGCACCGCTGTCTACGGGGAGCATGCGCCGTAGACAGCGGCGCACTGAGCGGCTCCCGTGCGCATGCGTGGGAGTGACGTCATCGCGGTTTCGTCGAATGACAGCGGCGGAGCAGCGAGACCCACCGGGAAGATGGATGCTCTGGACTACAGGGGACAGCGGTGACTTCGCTGGCTCCTGTGTCAGGTAAGTGACACATAATGGACTATTGCACTTACATGTTATTGCACTGTTCCCCAGTGCGAAGGATCAATTGCACTGGGGAACAGTGCAATAACATGTAAGTGCAATAGTCGTTTAATAAATTCGTATCAATTTTACTATACGGCGAGCACTATTGTGTACCCTTATTGCCATTGCATGTTCGCTCGTTTGGAAATCGGTGGAGCCTGCTTTTGGATACATGTGATCTACACTGCCTAGTAATATAGTCCTAGCGCTATAGAGGTGAAAGTGGCACACCATTTTTTACCCTGTATTAAGGGACTGCTTGTTTGACCCCATCCATGCTGAAGGGTCCATCAGATGAGGTGAGCTGCTAGCACTCTCGATTGGTGGAGGAGATCACTTGGTTGAAGAGAATGTCTTACACTGTGCTTGTTCATTAATAGGATCACCCTGTATGGACACTTATTGGTGCATCTTTGGACTCTTTTCTTGCAATCACTATATATTATGTCTTTTTGTGTTTAATTGTTTTGCGCTGCACTGCTTTTATTTATTTCTCTGTAAGGATTTGATAAGTTGGTCCTCAGTGTTCAGCTGCTGTCTTTGTGATATATCATCTATTGCGTTGATTGATTTCCTTGCTTTTATTTACTCGTACCTAATAAAGTGGGCAGAGAGTGTATATTGGATTCTCCTGCAGCAAGTTTCCCACCTACCTTTGTGTGTTCAAGCACCTTCTGTTACATTCACTATAATATCATATACATTAAAAATGCAACAGGAAGAGTTGAAGCCCCTCGAAGGGTCCACAGCAGGTGTGCAGACCCAAGAACTGTGGTGCATATGTTTCACTATAATTCACAAAACATATGATAAATTGCCATATGTTTAACTCTAGCACTTACCAAAAGCTGAAATGTCAGTTTTAAGTAGCCTAGCACTTTAAGGAAAACTTTTGTCATTTTAATTGCTACAAGAGGAATGAGACTCCACATTGTTCAGAGCTGTAAATTCTGGCAGAGAGATCTCTTCAGTGGAATTCCCAAAACTAGAAATTCACAGGTGATTTAGTTTTTGTTGGATTGTTAGAAGCTCTTCAAACCCCCTTAATTATAATATATTGTAGGTAACTAAAACTTCTTAATTGATTGTAAACTTTATAATTGTTTTGTGATAATTGCTTTGTATTCATTGTATATACCTTATGTTGTTCTAAAGACATGGATGCTCGCCGTGTAACTGAATTATTAATGGTGCCCTTTATCACAGCACTAGATGGTTTTCTCCTGCAGCCTCCACCACTGCCTGCTCTGGTCTCAGTCCTCCTTCATGAGCATCCATTATTAACCATGCTCATTTATATTTTTCTTCTTTGTGCTTTAGCAGAGGTATTAAGTTCTTCATGTTTTGTAATTATAACTGCAGAGCTTATCTTGTTGCTTTTTTTTCTGTTTTTCCTTTTAAGAATGACTGAGGACATGAAATTAACAGACCTAGAACTTGGTAGAGTTGCTAACAGTATTCAGGAGCTGCTATACAATGCCTCTGATATTTGCCATGACCGCTGCGTTAAATTTCTGCTGGCAAGAGCCAAGGTAATTCATAAACCTCCAACTGTTTGTCTATGATGGTTTGTTACAAAGATTTGCTAGTCCTCAAACACTGCATACATAGACTTTTCCTTGTAAAAGATTGCGAGTATCTACAACAGTGATACAGCAGGTAACAATTTACCAGCTTAAAATAAAGCATGTTAAATTAGACCATATACATATCTCCACACTTTTTGGTGGTTGTACAAAGCTCCCAAAGTTATATGATGTGTTGTCCCTGGGATAATGCTGTGGGCAATAAAATGTGAGCCAAAGAAAAACCTCGCTCGAGTCTTCTACCAGAGGCCCACATGCCAAGCAGATAATAGGTATGAAGTCTGCAGAAAACCATGGATTAAGGCATTGGCTAACAGCAATAGGGAGCATTAGGGGGAAAAAAGTGGAGGGGCTGGCACCAGAAGTCTCCAGGTAAAGCTTTCAGGCAGTAGGGAGACGTGAGCTTACTGAATCCATAAAGACCTCACAGCATTACATTTTTTTTTTGGTGTTGAGGAGTAAGCTAGTCAATTTTTTATTGATAAAGAGCCAATTTAGGTATCTCTCAACCTCCCCAAATTAAACAAATTGCTGCTTCTAAGCTTTGACAAAAGCATAATATGGCTGCCAATAACACATAGGAGAGTAAGAGGTTTAGTATAAGTGTAATTCATGGAGGATGGCAGCCAAATAATGCACACAGGAGAGTGAACACTTTGGGCCAGAATCTAGCCAATATGGGACAGGCCCACCAGATATGCATTGCATATCCTGTAGCATTGCAGCCCTTTAAGCACACACCAGAATGCAATAAAGACACACCAGTCAACAAGGTTCTAAATATCATCTGGCAGGAGAAAAGCTTTGGTGCGTCAAGCATTTGGATATTAGTTCATTCAGTTGGCTAGAATAATAAGGTGGCTGTAAACCCTCGCATATCCCCAGTAAAGTGACTGACCAAGTAATACACAGAGATGAAACAAATCCTCCTACATAAGTTGTAGCTGTTTATTTGCAGTCTTCTTGACATCCATTCAAAGTCCAGAGTTTATAAAGCTTCTCTGAGCTGTCAGGAAAAAAAGGGGACGAAGTGCTGAAGTTACACTCTGCAGAGTAGAGGGACTAGACACAGCACACAGGACCAGAGCTCAAGCTGTCAATCAGCTGGAGATCCTTTCCCTGTCATCATTTTCTTGGTGTCTGGAAAACTTTCAGAAGTTATTCATGCTGATAGAGTAATGAAGCAGCAGACAGAAATTACATTTAGTGCTCTTAATTGAAGCAAGTACACACTATAGAAGGATATCTTTGCTCATATTTCATGTTTGAGGTTTACAACCACTTTAATTTATTTTGGCCATTGAAATGAAAGAATGCTCAACTGATGTGTGTTTAGCATAAGGTGCATCTGGCATTTGTTTTTTCCCTAAATGCTCCGCTCCTGAAAGTATGAGTGTTTGGGGTTTTTTCTGCCTCTAAGTGCCTGTAAACTCTTATGCCATGTTTAGATGCTGCATTTGCGTTTAGAAGCATTTAAAAAAAAAAAAAGAATATTATATATAATTTATTTATTTTTTTCAAAATAGCCAAAAATGTAAAACGCCGATAAACGAAACACCGCTAAATGCGAGTTACCGAGTTTAGAACAGTTTGGCTCTTGAAATGCCTTTAAACTCAGCTTCTGAACCCATCTTTTTGGGTTCCAAAAAAAAGCCTCTAAACTCAACTGGCTAGAAAGGACTGTAGATGACCCTGTGTACATGTACTGATAAGATAACATAGAGGAGAGTTCAAGAGCAGTTGAAAAAAAAGCCTGCACGTCCGTTTAGCAGCAGCAGTGTACGTGAGGCCTTATTTGTGCATAAACACATAGGCTAACATGGAGGTGCTCTTCAAGGCAGAAGGGCTTAATTGGTCTTGGAGAGTACTAATAAGGCTAGATTATTTGCCTTTGTTAATAATTAACCAGAAAAATTATAGAAGTTCCTGAAGGTGTAAAAGAGTTGGGAATTTTGTGTGAGGGACAAGAGCAGGGTTTGTGCATTGCTGCACCAGCATCTTTTCTGTGAATATCTGGGCTAGATCTGATAAGAGAAGCTAAGAGTTCCAGGTCTATAATAAAGAGTGGCAGAGAGGAAAAGAGCTAAAGGCAAATCTCTGTTTTTGGATAGTATAAGGGAGGGTTATAATAACCCTTTTTTTTTTTGTCTTCTATGTCCCATTGAGGAGATTTCCCTTCACTTCCTGTCCTATAGCCAAAATAACAATTGTCAGGAAATCCCTTCAAAGTGAGGGAATTTTTAGTTGTCACCAGAACTAGTGTCCACTTTGGAAGAAGAAATTCTTTCTAGTCCAGAATAGCTGATTTTCAGCTCTACAGTTCTGTTTAGGAGAACATTTAGATTCATGTTAAACTGTGAGTCAAAGTGCGCAGAAGTGATACTAAAAATTTTTTCCTTCTTGTGTGCTGCCAATTTAATAAGGGTCCTCCCCTGAGATTGGCCCACACAGTTCTCTTCATCATCTTGATCTACTACCCAAACTAAGTTCAAGGCGGGTTCACACCAGAATCTCATAAGAATATGATCAGCATTCCTGTGCGCTCCCCTACAGTGCGTTTATTATTTAAATGAGCTGCAAATCGCACCAGACTGCACAAAAAGTAGTGCATGCACTGCTTTTGAAAACATTCCACAACAAATCGCATGGTACTTTGATACCATGTGATCTGGTGCCCACAGACGCACTGCGTTTTTGTTCTGTATTTGGGGTTCTATTAACAGTTCTATTAACAATCTATGGACAGATGCAGCAGATTGAAAAGGCATTGCCTTTTGAATGCAGTGCAGCAAACGGGCAAGGAATGCCCATTTTCTACACTGTGTTCTGATGTAAACCAACCCTTATATAGATAAATCTAGAATTTGTTTGATAGACTTTCAAGGATAACTGTAATTTCTAGTGTGTGCTTGCACAAAGCTAAAAAAAAAAAAATTCAACTAATATTGGTGGTTTGTCTATTTCTTTTTCTTAATAGGACGGTTTTCTGGAAAAGCTTAATTCCTCAGAGTTTGTGTCACTGTCACGGGCGGTTGAAACATTTGTGCAGGATACAGAGAGGATCTGTGGCAGAAAAAGTATGTCACTACGAGGAGCTCTTCAGAGCCAAGCAAATAAATTTGTCAACCGTTTCCACGAGGAGAGGAAGACAAAACTGAGGTAAGACTTAAGCCTGCCATACATAGATCGAAGTTCAGCAGGAACTGGACAAATCTCGATCCTTATATGAGCAGGAAAGTTGTACAGATGTTCTACCAATTAATTTTCTCTACAACTGCCTTGTTGTATTTCCCCCATTTGATCAGTGCCGCTGTATTCTGACAGCACAGAAGTCTCCCCACTGTTATGCCCAGTACACACGATTGGACATTCCAACAACTAAATTCATGGATCTTTTTCTGATGGATTTTGGCTCAAACTTGTCTTGCATACACACGGTCACACAAATCTTGTCGGAAATTCCGAACGTGAGAACGCAGTGACGTAAACGAGCCTAGAATTGAAGTTCAATAGCCAGTGCGGCTCTTCTGCTTAATTCCGAGCATGCGTGGAACTTTGTGCGTCGGAATTGTGTACACACGATTGGAATTTACGACAACAAATTTTGTTGGCGGAAAATTTGAGATCCACTTAGACACCTTCCTGCCCAAGCCAATTTTTAGCTTTCAGAGCTGTTGCAATTTGAATGACAATTGCGCGGTCATGCTACACTGTACCCAAACTAATTTTTTATAATTTTGTTCCTACAAATAGAGCTTTCTTTTTGTGGCATTTGATCACCTCTGCGATTTTTTTTTTTGATCACCTCTGTGCTTTTATGTTCTGCACGCAAGTTCCGCGGGACGAGGCGCGTTTAAAAAAACATTTTTTCTTATTTATTTTACACTGTTTTAAAAAAATAAATAAATTGTGTCACTTTTATTCCTATTACAAGGAATGTAAACATTCCTTGTAATAGAAAAAAAGCATGACAGGACCTCTTAAATATGAGATCTGGGGTCAAAAAGACCTCAGATCTCATATATACACTAAAATGCAATAAAAAAAAATGATTTAAAAAAAAAAAATTGCCCTTTAAGAGCTATGGGCGTTTTGACGTTGCTTCCGCCATGCAATGTTATGGAGACGGGTGGAGGCCATCTTCCCCTCACTCATCCCCATGCACAGCCACAGAGAGGACTGGATTGCCTCCGCCGCCAACGGCGCTGGTAAGCGGCTGATGGCACTGGAGGGGGTGGGGGCCCCTCTCCTACCACAGATTAAAAGTGATCTTGCTGAGCCTGGTGGCTGGCCCCAAATTTTAAACAGTTGTCCCCATAATACACACTGCTGCGGGGGGGGGGGGTCACTTCAAGCCCGACTGACATCCTCAGAGAATTCAAAGATTTTTATGGCTTATTGTATAGCTCTACCACCTCTCAGCTGTCCCTTGGCCACCTATTGCGTCTCCAGGAACTGACCCTGGCGACTTTGATAGAAGAGGACGTGGCCTCCCTTGAGGCTGAGAGGGGCGCTGCGGGGCGGGTCCCCGGAGGAAAAGATAGCACTTTATGCTGATGATATACTTTTCCTCCGGGAACGGGGGCCCTCCCTCCCGGCAGCCTTGGGCTCCTATACCAGTTTGCTGACATGTCAGGACTAAGAGTTAACTGGGACAAGTCCCAGATCCTGCCAGTGGATCGGACGCTGCTCAGCTGGCGGACTCGTTACTTCCGCTTCAATGGGCTGAGACTATTAAAAAACTTGACATCCATGTTTCCTCCAAAATACAGGACTTCTGCAAGCTTAACCTTCTTCCTCTCCTGCAGACTTTCCAGAGTAGGTTGAAGGCGTGGGCCAATCTCCCCCTCACATTAATTGGCAGGATCAACTTAATCAAAATTAAATTACTACCCCCTCTTTTATATGTGGTGCGCCATTCTCCAATGTGGATACACATGGCACTTTTTAAGTGGTTAAATTCTCACATATCCAGTTTTTTGTGGGGGCTCCAGCCCCCCATATTTCCGATTGTCCATCCTCCAAAGACCCTGGAGCCAGGGGGGCCTGGCCTGCCCTGACTTCTTTCTTTATTTTATTGCAGTGGCGCTTACCCATGCTCACAACTGGCTCGTTTTGGATGCCACCAATGCAGCAGTTGCCTTGGAGGCTGCCGTTGTGGGGTAATTCGAAGCACTGCAGAATATTTTATTTCAGGGTGCTAGGACTCTACATCCTCTAACTACCTCAATGACAATGGTGCTTAGAGCATGGTCCGGGGTGGCCAATCCCCAGGTGTATTCCCCAAATACTCCGCTGTGGATTCACCCTTCTTTACCTGAATTTTATTCCATACCAGACCCGGTCATATGGGCATCACGGGGTATTCAATATCTACACCATATTGGTGAGAATGGCGCGCTACGGACATTTGATCAACTTAAAACTAGATTCGACTTGCCTAATTTCTTCCGATTCCTGCAGCTCTGCCATGCCTATAGGGCACAGTTCGGGGGCTCTCCCCTGACCCTCTACCAGATAAACATGGAGTCTCTTCTATGTCAAGAGGCACTACCTAAACCGTTATCCACAATATATAAGGCTCTGCAGCCTTATATCATGGTCTGGAGAGACGTCATGGCTTCTGGGTGTCGGAGCTGTTGGATGGGGAGGACTGGGAGGATATCTGGGACTCCCCCTTTGGACTCCTGGTCTTGTCTAGAGACCAGTTGATCCAGTTTAAAATATTGCATAAGTTTTATTACACTCCATATAGGCTTCACAAAATATACCCAGATTGCACACTGCGGTGCGGGGGTTGTCAAGCAGACTCTGTGAGTTTCATACATGTGATCTGGTCATGCCCTGATGTACAGAATTACTGGTCCTTAACCACTTGGGTACCGCGCTATTGCAAAATGACGGCAATAGCGCGGACCCACATTTTCGGGACTACGTCTATTGACGTAGTCCCGGTTACGAGCGGCCTGCACGCCCCCTGAGGGGCGCGCGCGGCGCGCTCTGTGATCGGCGAGTCCGTGAGACTCGCCTGATCACCGATCCGTGTAAGGGGTCGATCCCGACCCCTTATCACGTGATCAGCTGTCAGCCAATGACAGCTGATCATGTGATAAAACGGCTGGTATTCCTCCTCGCGCTGACAGCGCGAGGAGAAAAAAAAAAAGCCGATCGCCGGCGGCCGTGTTCGGGACATCAGTCCCGATCACGGCCAGCAATTTAAACGGACACCTGCCCCCTGCCAGTGCCCACCTGCCACCCGCAGTGCCATCCTGAAATAAAGTAAGTGCCCCCCTGTCAGTGCCACCCAGCAGTGCCCATAGTGCCCACAGTGCCACCCAGCAGTGCCCACAGTGCCACCCAGCAGTGCCCACAGTGCCACCCAGCAGTGCCACCCACAGTGCCACCCAAAATCTGCCTCAAAGGTGCTGCACCCCAGTGCCGCCCATCAGTGCCCAGCAGTGCCGCCCATCAGTGCCCAGCAGTGCCGCCCATCAGTGCCCAGCAGTGCCACCTATCAGAGCCACCTATCAGTGCCACCTATCAGTGCCCATCAGTCCCATCTATCTGTGGTACCTATCAGTGCCCATCCGTGCCACCCATCCGTGCCACTTATCCGTGCCACCCATCCGTGCCATCTTATCTGTGCCCATCTTTGCCCATCAGTGCCGCCTTATCTGTGCCCATCGGTGCCGCCTTATCTGTGCCTATTAGTGCCGCCTTAACTATGCCTATCAGTGCCCACCAGTGCAGCCTATCAGTGCCCACCAATGCAGCCCATCAGTGCCCACCAATGCAGCCCATCAGTGCCCACCAATGCAGCCTATCAGTGCCGCCTAATCAGCGCACTTCAATGAAGGAGAAAAATGACCCGTTTGCAAAATTTTATAACAAACTATTAAAACATGATTTTTTTTTTTTTTGCATCTTTTTTTGTTTGTTTAGCAAAAAATAAAACTCCGAGCTGTAACTAAATACCACCAAAAGAAAGCTCTATTTGTGGGAAAAAAATGATAAAAATTTCATTTGGGTACAGTGTTGTATGACCGCGCAATTGTCATTCAAAGTGCATCAGCGCTGAAAGCTGAAAATTGGTCTGGGACTGAGGGGGGTTTAAGTGCCCAGTAAGCAAGTGGTTAATTACAAACTTCATCACTGAACTGACCACAATTCCTATACCCTGCAGGATGGAGATCTGTCTGCTTGGCCTGGTGGATGCACTTGCTCCTTCCAGGGCAGGCCGTACATTACTTGGATTGCTTCTCTTCTATGCTAGGAAACTCATTATACTCAAGTGGAGGGCCCCTATGTCTGCCCTCACCCTGAATGCATGGAAATTATTAATCAATCTTGCAATGCCCTTATACATGGAAACCTATTACAGTAGGGGATGTCCCCTTAAATTTCAGAAGGTCTGGAACATATGGCTGGAGTCTGAAACGACAACAGTAGAACAAGAAGACCCCGTGAGTCACTCGGTCTGATCTTATTTACATGTGAAATGATGGTCCCTATGACTGTTTCTCCGGGGGTACATCCTGATCAACCACGCACTTTTAGCCACCCGTTGGGGGTGGATTTTCAGTACATGATACCTTTGTTTGGCATATGTCTATGTAAACTGTCGAGCATTTCACCTATCCTGTCATTCTTGGCAGCATGCTACGGGGTTTGTTTGTTACTGTTAACTTGATTACATTGTTTAGGGTTGTAGTAAGGTATTGTAAGCCTTGCCTATGTTTTATACACATTGAGCCGAGGGAATGCCCAGAGGCTCTCTTATGTAACTTTATTTTTTTCTGAAATAAATAAAAACATTTTTTTTTAAAAGTGATCTTGCGGCAAATCCGCCGCAGAGACCACCTTTATCTTGTAGAGGACCGCCAGCCGAACACAAGGATACCGGAGTTATGGCAGCTAGTTGCTGCCATAACAACGATATCCATCCTCAAAGTGAGGACATATATTGGCGTTCGGCGGTCTGGAAGCGATTAAGCATTGATCGCTCAATTCTCGGTCTTCGAGCCGGCGGGGACAGCTGCAACCGATGATGCAGCCATATACTATAGGTGAGTATGTATGTTTGTTTTTTGCTATCCCGCACTTCTCCTTTAACTATAATAAATAGACATGCACTGTATAATCATTTACTTTATTCTCATGTCCAAAATTTGTATAACGTGGCATTGGCATGGCATTCTGCATATTCAGACTGAAGGCCAAAGCTGCTTATCTCCTGAGAACATCTTAAAACGGACCATTCCTCTGTTGGGTGACTGTGGGGCTCTCCATAAAAGGAATAATCATAGATTGATCTAGAGGGATCTAGAGAACTGAGCATTTCTTAATACCTTAATTAGAGTTTCATAGTTCATAATCCCCAATATGATATCGGAAGAGCATTAGAATAATTGCACCTATGCCTATAATATATCACTATCACTCTGTAAGAAAAATCTAATTTATCAAAGTTTTCCTAGCAAGATAATACAGCGGTCTTTGTTTTTAAAATGACTTGGTTTAGTACATTTCCCTCACGAATAATGTACTTAAGTGAAATAATTTTTGTTTACCTGTTACTCATGCATTCATTGTAACCAAGAGAGCTACTGTCCTGACAGTCTGGACATGATTCACTAGATAACATCTACTATTTTGTCTCCTCAGCCTTCTGCTAGATAACGAACGCTGGAAGCAGGCCGATGTCCCCGCAGAATTTCAGGACTTGGTTGATTCTATAACAGATGGTAAAATAATTTTACCTGAGAGAAAGCCTGGATGTGAGTTTGTATTCCATGTGTTTAATAATTTAACTTCTATTACACAATTAACATCCTGGAGGACTTGTCTACTGTTCATATTTGTTTAAGTGCTAATATCTGTAAAGAGTTCAGTGGACTTTGCATGAAAATGCAAGATCTGCTTTGTTGTTGACATCCTTGCGTAACAAGCTACCCAAAATAAAGCATTGAGAACCTGAACATTGCAAGACATTTGTAAAAGTGCTGGAGACTGTGGGTTTCCTTGTTAGCTATTCTGTTGCCGGGGATCTTGATTGTGTAGTTTGGTTTTGAGCAGTCACGTGTACTCAAGCATTCATACACAAAGCATTAGGAGGGAAACCTACAACTGACTGATTACAATTCAGCTTTTTCCTAAAGCTTTAGTTTTATTGGCTGATTTTAATATTACATACTGGTAGTTACAAAATTGGTAAGGTTGTACAAAGACACCAGTTTAACCAGTGTGTGTGTGTTTATGTCAATATCATTTCCCATATCCCTGTTCATTTGGTTCAGTAAGGCTCCCATCCACAAGTTTTTTTTAAATTATCAACACTCCCCGCAAACTTTTGCGTCCTTACCGGTCTGACATTAAAAAACACAGTTTAAGGTTAAACTGTTTCTTGCCCAACTTCATTGAGTGTCTGTGTCCTCGTAAACTAAAAGTTCACCCCAAAACTAAAATCTGTAAATCTACAGACATACACAATCTAAAACTAACCTATCTAGCCCTGTAAAGAAGAAATGGCTATACATACCTTTTTTGAAGCTGATCCGGTCCGGTCTTCAGTGGCGGAAGCTCTGTGCAAGAGACAACCGGCAATGGTTGTGAAATGCTGGGGGAGTGACATCATCCATAGACTTACTATGGAGCTTCTGTTGTCGCTTCCTCTTCTGCACCCGCCTCCATAGCGAAGCGGCCGCTGACAGCTCCGCTTGGGACCTGACCCGATCCGCTTCAGAAAAGGTATGTATAGCGATTTCTTCTTCACAGGGCTGTATAGATTAGTCTTAAGGCCCGTACACACGGTCGGACTTTTTGACAACAAACATGCAAATTAGCTGTTTTGGAGCAACATCCGACTGTGTGTACGCTCCATCGGACAAACTTTTTCTGTTTTCATCGGACTTTTGTTGGCTCTGCGAACGGACAAACTTTTTGACAACAGAAGTCCGATGGAGCAAAGTCCTACCGTGTGTACGCAAAAGCATCGGACTTTTGTACAAGGTACAAACACGCATGCTCAGAACCATTGCAAACGATCAGACTACAATACAGAAGTTGACCAAAGGTGGCGCTGGAGTCATTGAACGTCCTCTTTTGAAGCGGCGTCAGTACGTTGTGACGTCATTACGTTCGTGTTTGTTGTCAAAAAGTCCGACCGTGTGTATGCAATACAAACTTGTGGACAACACACTTTGTACAAAAGTCCACGGAAAAGTTTGTACAAGTCCGACCGTGTGTATGGGGCTTTAGATTGTTGATGCCTGTAGATTTAGAGATTTTAGTGTTAGGGGGAACTTCTACTTTAAGTGACCTGAGATTCAATAGTTTCCTTTCCTCCTTATGCTGGAATCGCCATTGAGATGTCATCATATCCCCTCTTAAGTGTCTCTTCTCTAAGGAGAATATGTTTAATGCTTGTGGTTGTTCCTCACAGCTGAGGTCCTCTAGTCCCCTTATTAGCTATGATACTGTTCTCTGAACTCTCTCCAGTTCCAGCATGTCCTTCCTGGGGACTGGTGAATAGAACTAGATGGCATACTGAAGGCGTATCCAGAGATGTTTTGTAAGGTGGTGGGAAGTCTTATCTCTTGAGTAAATACCATTTTTTTAATATGCTAATAATCTGCTAGTTTTGCTTGCCACACCCAGATCTTTTTCCATCCTGGATTCCCCTCCCAAAAGTTCTGCCTCTAGCACAGGGGTAAGCAACCTCGGCACTCCAGTTGTGGTGAAACTACAAATCCCATCATGCCTCTGTCTCTGGGAGTCATGTCTGTGGCTGTTAGATGTCTCGTGGGTTGTAGTTTCACACCAAGGTTGCCTACCCCTTCCATAGCGAGTAACTTGCATTCATATTTGTAGCTCCCAAGTGTATTCTTATCACGTTTCTATAGCTTGCTGTGAAATTATTGCCCTGCTTAGCTTTGTATTAATAGCAAACACTGAGATTGAACAATTTATAACATCCTTGTATCATTTATGAATAAATTAAACAGAATTGGTCCCAGGACAGAGCAGTGGGGTACCATGCTCACAACACCAGGCCATTCAGAGTACACACTAATTATCACTACCTTTTGGACACGATCCTGTCCCTTGACATACATTATCATCCATGCCAACAGAACTCAGTTAGTCAATTATTTATGGAAAACTGTTTTGAATGCTTTGGTAAAATTTAGATACACGTCTACATGTCTTCCTCTATCTAGATGACAGCTCACCTCCTTATAGAATGTTAACAGATTGGTGTGGCAAGATAGATCTTTCATAAATACATGTTGATTACTACTAATGATTCTGTTTCCATAAGCTAATTTTTGGATATAGTCCTTTATCTTCCCCTCCAATAGTTTACATACTAATGTTTGACTTACTGGCCTGTAGTTACCAGTTATATATCGTGGCACTTTTTTAAATATTGATCTGGCTATAACCTTGCTAAGTTTTTCAAGTCTTTTTTGGACACTGGCTTCTGTAAACCACAAGGGTATATTCCATTTGTGTTGCTAACAATGAAATCTTGATTATTATATCCTTCCTTTACTTGTGTGAGGAGAAGAAAGCATTTAGTACAGTTGCCTTCTCCTTGTTACAACCTTCCTGACCTATGCTCTGACCTTGCGTTCTTACTCTTAAAACATTTTATGGTGTCTTTTTTTATTATTCTCTTCCTTAGCTATGCGTCTCTCGTGGCCTATTTTAACTGCTCTGATTGCACTCGTACATTTCTTATTAAGTTCCTTGTAGTGTTGGAATGCCTACAATGACCCCTCAGCCTTATATTGTTTAAAGACCATTTTTTTTTCCTTGTTTATATGCCTTTTTGCCTATAAGCCACCCATGACCTTAGCTCTTTCATATTTGTTGTCCATTGGAATTCACTGGCTAATGGCATTGTTTCATTTATTCTTAAAGCACTTCCATTTTTCCTTAAAGTTCAATGATTCTAGAATTTGATTCCATTTAATATCTTGTAGTATGGAGCACAGTTTAGAAAAGTCGGCTCTTTTAAAATGAAGTGTTCTTGCACTTCACTCGAGCCTCCTTTTCCTATTATTACACTGAATGTAATTACTCTGTGATCACCATTTCCTAAGTTATCCTTTATTTCCACATCTGCAGTTAGATCTGTTAATTGTAATTAGCAGATCTAGCATAGCATTATTTCTTGTTGGGGCATCCACCAATTGATACATTTGTTCTTGAAAAAATTTAAGAAATGACAAGCCTTAATTGAGTGAGCAGTTTAGTCTGCCCAGTCCATATATGAATAATTTAAGTCCTCTGTTATAATAACATTGCCCCACCTTGCTGCCATTTCTCACTGTGACAGTAGATCAGAATTTCTCCTCCTCATCCTTTGTGTTAGAGCCTCTGTAGCATACGCCCACTATTAATTTACCATTTGTTTCTTCCCTTTGAAACTCAAACCACAGGGATTCCACTTCCTCCCTTGCCCCATTAGCAATGTTGTCCCTCATGTTCACTAGCAAATTTATTCTTGACATACATGCACACACCTTTAAGCTGGGTTCACACCACAGCGATGCGGGAACGCCGCGAATCGGCGGCGTTTTCCCGCATCGCATTACTCCCGCCGGCAGTTCACACTGCCCTATGCGAACGGCTGGGAGTGTCAATGATATGTTAATGACACCCCCAGATCTGCCGACTCGCACAGGAATCGGATCGCATGGTGTGAACACCCATGCGATCCGATTCTGTTGCGGACCAAAAAAAGGGTCCCGTGCGAGTTTGCTGCGGGAGCGATGCGAATTCAGCCATACTATCTGTATGGCTGAACTCGCATCGCTACGGACATCCGGATCTCCCCCCGCAGCAGTGTGAACCCGGCCTTACAGTCGCAAGCCAGTCATGTGAGCTGTCAAACAAAGTTTCTGATATTTCCACAAACTCAAAATCCTCCTCGCGTATCATTAGCTCCAGTTCTTCCATTTTGTTGGCTAAGCATTTGTAAACATGTTTTTTACTTTTGTATGGATGCATATTGCTTTCTTCTTGTTTGTTCTGAGAATCCAATTGGATTCTGCCAACCAACGCACTTTGGGTTTAGGTAATCTAGTTACACTACCAATATTGCCCCTAATAGCACCCTCTGACCTTTGCTCACTACAGCTATAGTTTCTTCTGATCCCTTTCCCTCCAGCACCTAGTTTAAAATTGCTCCACCTTTTTTACATCTTGTCTCCCTTCAAAGTTGCACCCTCCCCATTTTGGTGCATTCTGTCCATGCTATAGAGCTGGTAACCAACCAAAAAGTTAGCCCAGTTCTCCATAAAGCCAAATTAATCTTTCCTTCACCAGTTCCTCGGCCACTTGTTAAATTCGACACCCCATCTTCCTCTAACATTTGTTATTGGTACCAATATGTGCCATGACAGCTGGGTCTTCCCTAGCCCCACCCAGCAATGCAACTCCTGTACCGACATCCACAAGATCCCACAACCTACTGTATTTATTGGTATCTGTCAGCTCAGGACTGGCCTCTAACGCTTTTCCCTCTACCCGGTCTAACTGTCACTAATATACCTTGCATATGACGGGTATGGTCCAAACCGACGATGCTTCACAGTGTTGCTAGCTACTTCCTTAGATTCAGGATCTGAGTTTTCGTGGAAACAGCTGGAATTTTGCACAGCTTTCAGAGCTTTCTTCACTGAGCTCTGCAGAGTGCAACTTCAGCTCTCTGCCCCCTGTTTTCTGACAGCTCATACAAGCTTTATAAATTCTGGACTTTGAACGTCTGTAGAGTGGAGAAAACTGCAGCAGTATTCGCCCTTGAACGGTGGTTCAAGGAACATATACACGGCACATGATATGCACCATTCCCATTGGACATGACACCCAACAATGTAATGGTGATAATTCAGTAAAGTTTAGGAATTACATTTTACACCTATTAGTGTTTATCTTCCTTCCTGACTCTATTTTATTTTGAGCACTAGTTGTTCCCTAGCTGTTTGGGATCTCACTGAACACACAGCCTTCTGTGTGTTTCTATTCCTGCTCCCTGATCAAATATTCTAGTGGGGTATATGGGGACCCCAAGGGATTCATTTAATTTGCAGGGATTTTCTCTCACTTCCTGTTTTGGCTATGAGACAGAAAGTGAAGGTAAATCGTGACACAGATGGCAAAAAATCTGACAGGGTTATAACCCTTCCTTATTCTATCCAAAATAAAAATAAAAGGGCTTTGCATATAGTTCTTCTTTAACCACTTCCTGCCCGGCTTATAACAGATTGACGACCGGGAAGTGGTTCTGTTATCCTGACTGGGCGTCATTTGACGTCCAGCAGGATAACAGGCCGGCACGCAGCGATCGCGAGTGCGGGGCGTCGGTCTGACATGCCATATCTCCGATTGTAATAAGCCTCTGCTAGAGGCTTCTTACCACATGATCAGCTGTAACCAATCACAGCTGATCATTGCGTGAACCAAGAAGTGCCAGTAAACAGCATTCCTCGGTTCACGCTGACAGGTGGAGCCGATCGGTGGCTCTCCCAGCACATTGATTATCAGCACAGCCCCCATCAAATGTATCCACAATCTGCCAGTTGGTGCCCAGTCAGTACTCCATCATAATGCCCTGCCAGTGCCTAATAAAGTGAAAATCGGTGCTCACCATAGTGCCAATCAGTGTCCATCTCAGTGTTCAGCATGAACACCTGTCAGTACCTGCCCAATCGGTGCTGCCCATCAGTGCCATCTATTAGTGTCCATCATTGCCGCCTGTCAGTGCCAATCATTGCCGCCTGTCAGTGCCAATCATTGCCGCCTGTCAGTGCCAATCATTGCCGCCTGTCAGTGCCAATCATTGCCGCCTGTCAGTGCCAATCATTGCCGCCTGTCAGTGCCAATCATTGCCGCCTGTCAGTGCCAATCATTGCCGCCTGTCAGTGCCAATCATTGCCGCCTGTCAGTGCCCATTAGTGCTGCCTGTCAGTACCCATCAGTGCTGCATATTAGTTCCCATCAATTCTACATATCAGTGCCTCCTCATCAGTGCCAACTCATCGGTTCCGACTCAGTGCCCGTCAGTGAAGGAGAAAACAAAATTTTATAACTGAATTCAGGCCGGGTCCACACTGGTGCGACATGACACTCATCCTACTTTGGATCCGACTTTGCCCTGCGACTTGAAGTCAGAGACGCGTCCGACTTCAATGAACGGGCATCCGACTTGGATCCCTGCCAATACCAGGCATTTTTTGGTATGTTTGGTTTTGGTATAAATCTTGAGGGGGAACTCCACGCCAAATTTTAAATAAAAAAAAACGGCTTGGGTTCCCCCTCCAAGAGCATACCAGGTCCTTCGGTACCCCTACCCCCAAAATCCATACCAGACGTTTATCCGAGCACGCAGTCCGGCCGGCCAGGAAAGGGGGTGGGGACGAGTGAGCGAGCACACTAGATTGGTTTTTAAAGTAATTTATTAGGCAGCTCCGGGGGACTCTTCTGATTTCTCTGCTCTCTCCGCACTCTCCGGCTTCTTCTCCTGCTCTCTGGTGTCTTCTGCCGGGCTCCTCCGGGTGATGTCACCCGGTGACCCCGCCTCATGCCTATATAAGTCGTTGCGCACACAGCATTACATCGGGAGGGAGCGTCGTGTCAACATCGGAAGAAAACCTGAGGGAAGAAGATGTACCCCATACTCATTCACATAGGGCGGGGGGGCCGGGATCTGGAGCCCCCTTTAATAAAGGGGGCTCCCGGATTTCGATAAGCCCCCCAC